>NC_092725.1:140662617-141262617 GCF_047496885.1 Scyliorhinus torazame
CAGCAGGAAGAAACTGTAGACACAGTTTGACTTGTCCACTGATAAGGCAGTGTGCCATTTACGGCGCTCAATATACAAATATGGGGAGAAGGCCTCCTGAGAGATCGTTCAGCTTTGGGGTATGGGAGGTCTCGGCGACGGACAAAGTGAATGGGGTGTTCAAACCATTTTACCAAAAGTTGTATAAGTTGGAGCCATCTGGGGATGAATCAGATATGGCAGAGTTTCTGGAGCGATTTGAGTGTTCAAACGTGGAGGAGGAGGATTGGGAAGGGTTGGAGGTGCTGCTGGGGGTTCAGGAGATTCAGACAGGTACAGGAGAAATGGAGACTGGTAAGGCACCAGGGCCCAATGGGTCCCCAGTGGAATTTTATTCAATGTTTGCTGACCGGCTGGTACCATTGTTGGTGGAGATGTTTGAGGATTCAGTGGTGTGGAGGTCTCTCCTGGAGACAATGAGGCAGGCATGAATTTAGCTTCTATTAAAGAAAGATAAGGACATGGTGGAGTGTGGATCGCACCGACGTATCTCCTAACTGAATGTGGATGCTAAGATGTTGGTCAAAGTACTGGTGCTTAGGTTGGAGGAGTCTCTCCATCAGGTTGCTGGGGAAGTTCAGACAGAATTTGTAAAAGCTAGGCGTTTGTTCCCTAATGTGCGAAGACTGTTAAATGTGGTACTATCCCCGTCGAAAGGGGGGAAACAGGAGGTTATTGTGGCTTTGGATACAGAGAAGATCTTTGATAGGGTAGAGTGGGGCTATTTGCTTGCGGTGTTGGAATAGGTTAGAATAGGGCCAAAATTTGTGGCATGGGTCCAGTTACTATATAAGGCGTCTAAGGCTAGTGTCTGCATAAACAATGTGAGTTTGAGATATTTTCAGCGACACAGGGGAGAATGAGACAGTGCTGCCATATGTCCCCTCTCCTTTTCGCTTTGACGAATGAGACTTTGACCATCGCTGTGAGGAATTTGGATAAGTGGAGGGGAATTTTGAGGGGGAGGCGCAGAGCATAGGTTGTCCCTATACGCTGATGATCTTCTTCAGTATGTCATGGACCCAGTCCCCACATTGGGGGACATAATGGGGTTGTTGAAGCGGTTTGGCGCTTTTTCAGCATATAAATTGAATTTGGTGGAGAGTGTTTTTCGGTCACTCCACTGGGGAAAGGAGCCAATTTTGGGGTGTTTAATGGACACTCTGTTTAATGGACACTCGTTTTAGGTATTTAGGGTGCAGATAGCTCAGGTTTGGGCTCGGCTTCGTACATTGAACATTACCAGCCTGGTGAATAGCATTAAGGCCGACTTACAGAGGTGGGATAGCCTCCCTCTGCTGCATGGCCTGCTGAGATTTTCCAACATTTTTGTCCTTATACCAACCATTGAGTGAACAGAATTGTTGACCCAAACTTAACACATAAATTACAGCCTCCATCCACAGCTAACACAGTACCTAACATAATAGTCAAAACATTAACAAATGCCAGGTGAAGGCAGCAGTATCTATGTGTGATAGATATAGATATGTAGATCGCCAATGACCCTGCTCTGGTCTCTGGTTGTTTATAATGACAATGAAAATCAAGTAATTTCTATAAGTGACTGTGGGTCCACAGTGCTAGTTTTAGCAAGCAGAAAATCCACCCATTTTCCAACGATAGTGGTAATGTACCATCTCATTTAAAATATATTATTGTATTGCTAAAGTGTACTTGTGGGCATCTTGATAGACCCTTAAAAACCACTAGATTTAATTACTGTGCTTTGCTTAGGGTCACTAGGCCTATTGGTGTTAAAATATCCTGAAATCAATTGGAGATCAGGGGCAGGTTTCTCCGTTTGGGAGACTATCTGTATTGATGGCCGATAACCTGAGGCCTTGGTTGTTTGCAGCAGCACAGAGGTGTCCTAGACAATGAGGATTCTCCGTTGGCGGGATCCTCCGTTTCCCCGGCAGCGCGCTTTTGTCCGTGGATTTCCCGATGGCGTGGAGGATCCCATGGCCGGTGAGGGAGCACTGCACCAGAAAATGGGTGTGGCAGGGCAGAGAACTCTGCCCAATGTTCTCCCGCCGGAGCTGTAAAAAAGTGCATATCCAAATTAGGATGGTATGTGATTCGGAGGAGAAGCCGGGGGTGATACTGTTTCCAAGAACTTGCTTCCTTTGTACACCTTGGTGGTAGGGGTTACAGACTTGAGGGGTACTGCTGAAATTAGCTTAGAAAATTGCTACATTGTAAATGTATATGAACACAGTAGATATTGAGGCACAGTGTGATGTTTACATCAGAACTCAGCTATGTGTATGTAATAAGGAACATTTGATCTATATTTGGCATGTGCAAGAAGAAAATATGTTGGTGCAACCAAACATATCTGAAGAACACAAACTTGATAAGGGCAAATTGTTTTTAATTAATTTCATTGCGATTTTTTGATGGGGTAACAGAGAGGGTTGGTGAGGGTAATACAGTTTATGTAGTACATAGAACATACAGTGCAGAAGGAGGCCATTCGGCCCATTAAGTCTGCACTGACCCACTTAAGCCCTCACCTCCACTCTATCCCTGTAACCCAATAACCCCTCCTAACCTTTTTGGCCACTAAGGGCAATTTATCATGGCCAATCCACCTAACCTGCACGTCTTTGGACTATGGGAGGAAACTGGAGCACCCCCAGAGGAAACCCACGCAGACACGGGGAGAATGTGCAGACTCCACACAGACAGTGACCCAGCGGGGAATCGAACTTGGGACCCTGGCGCTGTGAAGCCACAGTGCTAGCCACTTGTGCTACCGTGCTATTGTGCTACTATTGTGTGTATGGACTCCAAAAGGGCATTTGTTAAAGTGCCTTTTGCAGGTTTGTCAGCAAAGTTGAAGTCCATGGAATAAAGGAGACGGTGACAGCGTAGGTACAAAGTGGTCTGAGTGACATGGAACAGATCGTGTGAACGGTTATATCTTGAACTTCAGGACAGTATATAGTGAGGTCCCTCAGGGGTTAGCCCTAAGACCACTGTTTTTCTTGATACATATTAATGTATGGATTTGGGTGTGCAGGGCACAATTTTAAAATTTGCAGATGGCAAAAAACTTGTAAGTATTGTGAACTATGAGGACAGTAATTATACACTTCAATAAGACAAACAAGCTGATGAAATGGACGGACATGGCAGCCAAAATTGAATGCAGCAAAATGTGAAGTGATACATCTCGGTAGAAAGAATGAAGAAAGGCAACAGAATTAAGGATTCAATTCTAAAGGGCGTGGAGGAGTGGGGATCCTTGTACACAAGTCATTGAATGTGTCAGGGAAGGTTCAGAATGTGGTTAATCAGGAAAAAAGGCTCCTGAGATTTATAAATAGAGGTATATAGTACAAGAGCAGGGGAGTCATGTTGAACCTTTATAAAACACTGACTGGACCTCAACTGGGGCATTATGTCCAATTCCAGGAACCACTGTTAAAAAAGGATGTAAAGGCAATGGAGAGGGAGCAGAAAAGATTCACAAGAATGGTTCTGGGAATGAGAGACTTCAATTGTGTGAATGGATTGGCCAAGCTGGGACTGTATTCCTTGGAGAAGAGAGGTTGAGGGAGTTAATAAAACTGTTCAAAATCATGAGGGGTCTGGACATAATAAATAAGGAAAAGTATTCCCATTGACAAAAGAGTCAAGAACCAGAGGACATTGTGATATGAATGCAGGACTTTATAAAATACTTATCTTTTATAATGTTTTCTTTAATTTAAGGTAAAATAGAATGTTCTGGATAATGGGGGATGGTGGGCTTTTGCCCACAGGCAGGCCCATCTGATCTGTTATGGAAAGAACCCCTACTGAAGCCCATTCAAAATTAAGTGACGGCTTTCACACATTGCCACAGACAAAGGACAGCAGTTTTTTGGGGAACACAGAGATGCTAAGAGAAAAACAATGCAGCTTCCGTGAAGAACAGGAAAATACATTTTTTGTTAGCAACCAAGCAGGATGCTGGTGAGAGCTGTTCCTCTGTTCAAGAAGAAGATGTAATGGATGGAAATTTTTCGAGATTTAAGGAGCAAGGAGTTTCCAACGTGGGCCTTGCTGGTGGAAGTTGGTTGATGTTCCAATCACTCAAAATAGTCAAATTCTGTTGACCAGCTTCTTCCTCTTCTGCGCTTTATGCTTGTAGGAAAACACCCTACATTGCACGAGCAATTTTTTAACTTCCACCATACCAGCCTTTTGTCATGAAATTATTAAGTGAATGCCAATTATATTGAATTATGGACAGTTTATTCTAGAACCTGGAAAATAAGGGCAGGGCTGATGGTCTAAAATTGTTGAACTTGCCATTGAGTCCAGAAGCTGCCTAATTGAAAGATGAGGTGCTGTTGCTGGAGCTTTGATTAAGCTTCATTGGAGCAGTGTAAGAACACAAGGGCAGAGAAATCAGAGTAGGAATGTGGCAAAGAATTAAAATGACAACTGACTGGGAAGATCAGCTGAGGAGCCAATCAAGAGGGAGAATACATTTAAGGTGATTGGTGGAAGGATTAGAGGGCGACCTGAGGAAAACCATTTTTGCTTAGAGGATGGTGGGCTTCTGGAATTCACTGCCTAAATTGGTAATCTAGATTGAAATGGTCAACTAATTTAAAAGGTACCTGGATCTATATCTGAAGTGCTGGAACCTGCAAGGCTGCGGACCAGGTGCTGCAAAGTGGGATCAAAACAAGCGGCTAGTTTCCTTTTTTCCTTTCATGGTCGACGCAGACACAATGGGCTGAATGGCCCTCTTTCTGCATCATCACTTTTCTATGGTTCTATCACGATCGTGTTTTCAGACCAAATTGAGGCATTTCACAAAACAACCACCTGAGGATACACATTCTGAGCTGTGAATTCTGGATACTAAATTGAAAGAGGTACATATAAATAACAGTTTAATCTAGAAGGGGTGTTTGTAGTCTTTGATAGTGGAAAGTGAGGAACTGAAAGGCAGGTATTGCATCTCTTACACATGTGCGGTAAGGTGCCATGGGAAGGGAAACATTGTTAGAGGTGATGGAAGGATAGACAAGAGTGTTGCAGAGGGAACAGTCCTTTCTGATGGAGGGGAGGGGAGATGTGATTGGGGTGACATCACACTGGAACTGGTGGGAATAGTGCAGGATGATCTGGTGAATATGGAGGTTGGTGGGATGGAAGGTGGAGATGCACCAGGATTAGTAATCCAGAAACCCAGACTAAAGCCCCAGTGACATGGGTTCAAATCCACTATGTCAGCTGGTGGAGTTTAAATTCAATTAATAAAAGCTGAATTGTCACAAAAAACCATCTGGTTCACTAATGCCCTTTAGGGAAGGAAATCTGCCTCTTTACCTGGTCTGGCCGACATGTGACTCCAGACCCACAGCAATGTGGTTGACTCTTAACTACCTCTAAAATGGTCAAACAAGCCATTGAGTTCAAGGGCAGTTCGGGATGGACACTGGCCCAGCCAGTGACACTCACATCCCAGGAAAGAATAAACTAATTGTCCTGTGAAGTAGATGGGAGGAGAATCCCCCGTTGGAGGAAAAAGGAAGACTTTGTGAGCACTGGCAATGTTCCTCGCTATCTCTCCAAAGGGGTAAAGTGCCCATTAAAACTCTTTGTCCTGGTTATTAATAGAGAGAATGCACGGAATGACCGAGTTGTTACATTGCCAATCCTAGCTGTCGTTACCCATTCAATTTCTGGGGGAAAAACTTTCAAAGATGAGAAAGGTCGAGTTAATATTGCAGATTATGCACCACTAAATGTACAGTTTATGACAAAGTAAGTTATTTTTTTCCCGATTGTCCTTGACTTCCCCAAGAACTCACCATTGCGGTGATAACATGCATTTAATTGTTCCCTGTCCCAGAGTGTGAAAACATGAGGAAATGTTGACTGTCACATCCTAACTGTGGCTATTTACTGACAGATTTTAGAGAAAGCAGAGAGAAATTTTATTTTAAATGATCGTGGAATAAATATGTTTCTTTGCCCCGGGGGACACTTTGCCCCAAAACTAGATTCAGACCCAATAAAGTTGTTTCTGAATTAACGAATGCTCGGGTTTCACCCGGGAAGGATGAGTAATATTGGGCGGCGGTGGAGCAGGAGGGGTGGGGGAACGAACAGGTTTACATTCCTAACGAAATTAGTTTGGAACCTGGGTTTTGACCGCTTGCTGCCTCAAACCAGCTGCGATTCAGCCGCCCAAAGGCGCTTTGCGCGGAGCATGGGGCAGTCCTCCGATATCTCCACAAACAACCCCATTCATTCCGGAGCAGGTTTGCTTTAACGGGCGCGATAGAACGTAGATTGGGACGTCCTGCAGATTTCCGAGCTGTGACTGTCACAGTGAAGCGGCAGCCAGTCCAGGGCCGCTTGTACAGAATAAAGAATCAAGCTAGAAAAAATCTCCAGAGCCACTGCCAGGGGAAAGAGAGAGAGGCAAATTACTCATGCCTGTCCCCATGTTCATCTCACCGAGTTCACTGCATGTGTTAGTGGACAGACTCTCTGGACAGTCACCTCAGACATTCTGGTCCAAAAAGCTCTTCCAGGCGGTTTTACCATTGGCTCTGCCATTTTCTGTTCAAATAGTTTCATTCCAGATATTCAGAACCTGTTTTCTGCATCAATCAGATTGTTCGTATTCCCTTTATACTTTAATAGGTATGCCGAAAACATTGTGACATCAATGACTTTGTTCTGCATCGTTTTTAAAAAATGAAATCTTCACCCCGCCCCCCCCCCCCCCCCCCCACCCCCGACCCTGGCTTATCCCAAACTCCATCACACAACATGATTGTGTGACTCTAGGCAATTGAAATCAGCGGCACACGATTGGCGGATAGGCTGAAAGGTTTGCCCTTGAAGATGTCTGTTGGAAAGGGGGGGGGAACAGATTTTTCACATGATACTACAACCATTCCCTTCGCCTCCTTCCCTGCCAATCGAGCTCACAAAAAGATCCCCCGCGGAAGCCTTGCAAGTTGTCACACTGAACGTTCCTTCCACGTGCATTCCATTTCATCCTGAACGCGAGATAAAAAAGCAGGAATCTTCAGGAGTTACATTCCGGTCCTGCAGCTGTGGGTGCTGGGTAACGCGTGTGATCTTTGAAACCTCGATACCGGGTCCAGAGTGACAGGTCAAATTGGAAAGGTCGAATCTGGTTGACTTGCAGCATTGTTTTTGGCTCATCTAAAGTGGATTTATTTTGGTTACATCAATTTCAGTTTTCAGACAATCTTGCACATTTGACTAGTGTTGCTGAGCAAGGGGTTAAACTAGTTTGGCAGGGACCTGAGAGTCAATTCAGATGGGACACAACCAGAAATGGAAATGGAAGGCAGGAAATTTGGTGAATGCGTCCGGGAGGCAGTGACCAGAATTTTCTGATTTTATTCCAGTATCTGCAGTTTCTTGCTTTGATTATAGAAGAACAAATATGGAGAGAAGTCCATGAGAAAGGCAAGCACAATAGGACAATGATTACAGGGGATTTTAACCGGACAGTTTTAGTGAAAAAGCAACTGAAGGGAACTCTTGGTCAGGCGGGTAGGAAGTCCAACGGGAGAGGGTGGAGTTTTAGAAAATGAAGCTGGGCAGGTGGAAGTGACAGTGGGAGAGCATTTTGGTAGTAGCGATCATAACTCAGTTAGTTTTAACATAATTAGTGGGAGTTAAAGTCCGAAATGAGGGTAAAATTTTACTAAACCGAGGGGCAATTTAGCAAAAATGGACTGAAAACAGCTAAAGGAAAATCTGTGTCAGGGCAGTGGGCGGCTTCAGAGGACACATTTAAGGGGTTCAAAGTAAACCTTCTCAAAAGAAAAAAGGGTGTGATGGCCAAAATTACAGCACCCTGGATGTCAAGGCACTTACAGGATGAGATAAAGTAGGAAAGTGAAGTTGATGTCAGGTGTTGAGAATCCAGTACTGCCAAATGCCAAGAGGGCTACAGAGAGTGGAGAGGTGAAATCAAAGAGAGAGGGCATGAAAGAATATTGGCAAACAAAATCAAGGTGACCCCAAACATATTTTATCAATAAATTAAGAGTAAGATGATAACTAAAGATAAAGTAGGGCCTGTAAAAGAGCAAAAGGTTAATCCCTGGGGGCCGATTTAGTTCACTTGGCTAGCCAGCTGGTTCATGATGCAGAGCGAGGCCAGCAACGCGGGTTCAATTTATGTGCCGGCTGAAGTTATTCATGAAGGCTCCACCTTCTCAACCTTGCTCCTTGCCTGAGGTGTGGTGATCCTCAGGTTAAACCACCACCGGTCAGCTCTCCCCGTCAAAGAGAACAGCAGCCTATGGTCATCTGAGACTATAGCAACTTTATCTTACCTTTAATCCATGTGTAGAGGGAGAAGATGTGGGTTTGGTTCTTATTGAATACTTTGCACCTGTCTTCACAAAAGAGGAACATTGTCATTAAGGAGGAGTGTTAAATATTGGATATCATAAACAAATGGGGGAAGGGAAGTATTAAGGGGAATATCATCTTTGACGGTGGCTAAGTCACCAGGGCAAGATGGAATAAACCCCAGGCTGCTAAAAGAAGCCAGAAAGCAAATAGCAGAATATCTGATCATCGTTAGCCGTTCCTCACTGAATGCAAGGACTGGAGGATTATTAATGTAACTTTGTTTAAAATTGGAGTGAGGGCTAGGCCGGATAATTACAGGCCAGTCAGTCTAACCTCGGTAGTGGGCAAATTATTGGAATCAATTCTGAGAGACACAGTGGTCAGATAAGCCATTGCAAATTGTCCATTGTTTTTGGACAACATACACGTCATGACATCATCACAGATGCCAACGCTCCACTTGAAACGTTGCCACTTTAACACTGTCACTGGCCATAGTTAGATAGATAGCATAACTCTGGGAACAACGGGAAATGGGCTTCCTGGCAGATATGCAGAGGCTTGTGGGAGACCCGGGCCATGGGAGCTACCACCAGAAAATGGGGTGAAGAGTGAATTCAGTTGGATGATGCCAGATGTTAATTATACAATGATTGTTTTCAGACAACAATGCAGAAAATGCCCATTGCCTTCGTCCACCCTGGGAGGTTGATCAAATAGGGTGTGTACATTGTGATATTTGGCTGGAATGGATTTCCTGGGGCCAATGAGTCTCCCCCAGTCCATACTTTCTTTGTGTGCCACCTTGGCTGAAGTTTGGGTTTAGATCTGGCAGATTGACGGTACCCTGTGAGGGAGGGTCTTGTCGGTGCCAGCGAATGCACTGTAAATCTCGGATTCTCTCTCCCCAGGTGATGCCGACCCGCCGAGCTCATCCAGCACTTTTGTGTTTATTTCAGAATTCCAACATCCGGAGTATTTTGCTTTTAATTGCGCTGTAAAAATGACTGAAACATGATGTAGAGATGCCGGCGTTGGACTGGGGTGAGCACAGTACGAAGTCTTACAACACCAGGTTAAAGTCCAACAGGTTTGTTTCGATGTCACTCGCTTTCGGAGCGCTGCTCCTTCCTCAGGTGAATGAAGACCTCTTCATTCACCTGAGGAAGGAGCAGCGCTCCGAAAGCTAGTGACATCGAAACAAACCTACAAGAAAACCAGGTTGAAAGTTTTATTTTTAGTCTCATCTTTGATATATTCCAGAAGGGTTTTTGTTGAAGTTGTCCATGGTGCTGTGTGTGAGTTGTTAGTCCCTGCCCTCGAGAATCAACCAGGAACATCAAGTGGAACCCACTCTCACCCAGGTCCCAGCGACTAGCTGCCATTTTCCCAGTGATTTGCTGCGGGAAGAACTGAATGTGGTAATGACCATGGACAGCTCTCAGTGCAACGCCAATCACTGAAAATCGAAGTGTTTCTGGTGTTTTCCGATGGCATTTGGACGGTGGCCATGTGCTCCTGTACAGCCTGATTATCAGGCGGTCGGTGCTCTCTCTGTCTGTGCTGCCAGATGTGCAAGCTGGATTCACACATCGAGCTGAAATTTAGGCTGGGACAGAGTTCGGTACTCGGAGAGGGGGTGGGGATTCCTCTGCAATATAGGCGGAGCAACATCACTCCCAAATACTGATGTTATTCCGCAATATAATGTGTCTCATTGCATGTATTTGTGTTGATAAAACATTGTCGAACGAAGGTTTACTGAATTATCCCTGAACTGTGGGAGTTAATCCGATTACTGGGTGTCACTTCACTTTCACTTATTTGGTGTCCAGGTCAGATTGATTCATCAGAGAGGGGGCAGGGGCTGGTTTTGAGAATGAGGGACAGGTTTGTCCTCCACAGATCTGGCAGCATTTTGTTTCTCTATCTGCTGACAGGGGTGAATACTGATGCCCAATCTGGATCCACGGGCTAAGACCTGAAGTCTTTCTTTTTCAACTTTCTTGCATACCACAGCCAGCCTTTTTTTTTGTTTCCTTTAATGATTGACCATATTTGTTCCAGTTGAACGGTTCTGAACCAGTGTTCGGATGTGTTGGTCATCATTAAACCGGTGATGACTTTACCCAAACGCAGATTTGCGCCCTGTGATGTCATGGAAAAGGTGCTTATCAAGGGAAAATCCTCAGCTCCCCCCCGCAGAAAGAGTTGACATTGGTGCAGGAGCATGTGCCAGAACTAGAATCGCTCACTTTCGCATCCGTTTAGAACCTTTTTGGGTGAAGTTCCCGTTCAGGGGAGAACTTTTGGACAACACTGAGAGTAGCAGAGATTTGGCCAATTCGGCATCCCGCTGCCTGGTGAGTGTTTAGCGGGGGAGATTCCAGCAGATTCCGGGGAAATTCCAGCTGATTCCGGGGAGATTCCAGCAGATACCAGGGAAATTCCAGCAGATTCCATGGAGATTCCAGCAGATTCCAGGGAGATTCCAGCAAATTCCGGGGAGATTCTAGCCGATTTTCTTTCCCAGTTGGGTCAGGTACCACCTGGCTTTGCTGAGAGCTGAACTGTCTGGCTGGAATAACCGGTGCAGAACTGAACAGACACAGAGTAAACTCTTAGATCAGATCTGAATGTTCCCACAAACACAAACGGCTCGAGCTAAGAGCATGTCCCCGAATAGCTCTCAGAATTTAAAACGGCTGGGATAGAAACGTCTGGGCTGCCGCCCAGTGTGTTCCGGCTGCCCAGCCCAGACCCCGCCAGCTCCAGCCAGTCACTGAGCCGCCCTTGCAGCTATTCCACCCAGCAGATTGCCTCTGAAAGCTCAGCATGACTGGGTAAACCTCCCGCAATTCACTTTATTGTCTGTCCCACAGACAGGCCACCTGGAGAGGTCTCTGCTGTTTTGGAAGAAACCGAATTCAGTCAGACCCCCAGCCCAGGGGTAGGTGAGGGGAGGGGGGGCGGTGGATTGAAAGTGGGCTCTGGGTTTACATTTTTCTCCCAGGCGGTTTTGTGGGAAGAGTTGTGTGTGTAAAGACTGAGTGAGGATTCTATCCCGCGTTTCTCTCTGACTCCGCCAATTCTCCCCCCAGGCTGAGCAAAGTGAGATGTGGAGCAGCAGGAGGTGGTTTCGGCAGCTGAACTGGGCGATATTACTGTTCTGCTGCTCAGTGCCCGCCAACAGCAAGCCGCTGGATGGACTGTCCACCATACAGTAAGTTGTCTTGTTTTACTCTGAGCTGCCTATTTAGTGCCTGCACACTCTGCAGGTTTAAATGCTGCATTGAGTGTCTCCCGGTGCATCCATTCCTGGAGACGCAGTTTGTTTTTCAGTCGAGTCTGATGAGGAGGAGTTTGCAGAGTTTGAAGTGGAGAGTCCGGGGGTGGCGGCGACTGGGGGAGATGGTGGGAATGAGGCAGTGGGGCACAGGACCATTCATGGATCCGGCTCCCGCTTGTTAACCGGGCGCCCTCTCCCTCAGGTGGGAGGTTTGCGGTGAACCGCAGGCGGCGGGATTCAGCGGGCTGCAGGCGGCGGGATTCAGCGGGTTGCTGGCGGCGGGATTCAGCGGGTTGCAGGCGGCGGGATTCAGCGGGTTGCTGGCGGCGGGATTCAGCGGGTTGCTGGCGGCGGGATTCAGCGGGTTGCTGGCGGCGGGATTCAGCGGGTTGCTGGCGGCGGGCTCTCGCTCCCTCACCTATTTGCTGATCCCTTGCTTCAGATTTTCTGCCGCACCTCGGACTCAATTTGGGGAGTGTCAGTGACAATGAAAAGAGAACAATATTGAACATGTTGAGTGTGTAATTCCTGCAGCGGGGTCGGACTGGAGAGGTTCCCTGGGACGTGCTGTCTGTGGTGGGGGGTGGGGTGTGGTGTGTGGGGGGGGGGGGGTGCTCTCTGTGGTGTGGGGTGTGCTCTCTGTGGTGGGGTGGGGGGTGCTGCCTGTGGGGTGGGGTGTGGGGCGCCTGTGGTGTGGGGTGGGGTTTGTGGTTGGGTGGAGTGGGGTGTGGTGTGCTGTGGGGTGGTGTGTGGGGTTGGGTGGGGTGTGGGGTTGGGTGGGGTGTGCTGTGGGTTGGGGTGTGGGGTTGGGTGTGCTGTGGGGTGGTGTGTGGGGTTGGGTGGGGTGTGGGGTTGGGTGTGGTGTGGGGTTGGGTGAGGTGTGGGGTTGGGTGTGGGGGGTGGTGTGGGTGGTGCTGCCTGTTGTGTGGGGTGTGCTGTGGGGTGTGGGTGTGCTGTGGGGTGGGGTGTGCTGTGGGGTGTGGTGTGGGGGGTGCTGCCTGTGGGGTGGGGTGGGGGGTGCTGTGGGGGGTGGGGTAGGGTGTGGGGTTGGGTGTGGGGTGTGCTGTGGGGTGGGGTTGGGTGGGGTGTGGGGTGGGGTGTGGGGGGTGCTGTCTGTGGTGTGGGGTGTGCTGTGGGGTTGGGTGTGGTGTGGGGTTGGGGGTAGTGTGGGGGGTGCTGCCTGTGGTGTGGGGGGTGTGGTGTGGGGTGGGGGGGTTGGTGTGGGGTGGGGTGGGGGGTGGGGTGGGGTGTGCTGTGGGGTGGGGTTGGGTGTGGTGTGGGGGGTGATGGGGCTGCTTTGCGCTGTGTCCAGCTGTCTGATTCAATAATAACCCGGGGTGTGTGTGTTTTGCAGGAAGAGGTCTGTCTCCGAGCACCAGTTCATGCACGACAGGAGCAGAGCAATGCAGGAGCTGCAGCGGCGGATCTGGCTGCACAATGTGATAGGCGAGCTGCACACGGCGGAGGGCGGGCGGGCGGCTCGCCAGCGGGCGGCAGGGCGGGATTCTCCGGAGCTGGCGGTGCTTCTCCTCGGCCTGGAGGCCAGCAGCAGCCCCCAGCAGGGCAGCGGGACTCTGCTGGAACAGGAGCAAGACACCAGCAACCCTGCTGCCTCCAAACAGCACAGCGCCAGGAGGAACGGCAGGAGGAGGAAAGCCGGCAAGAGCAGCCGGCGCAGAGCGCACAGAGCCCGGGAGGAGAGGAGCTCCAGGCGGCCCGCACGCTCCGCCGCTTCCGAGGTGAGGGACCCGGGCAGCCGAGCCCAGTCCCCGCGGCTCCCCACCGCCACCCGGGGCCGCTCGTGGAACCGAGGCGCCAACCCGTAGACCGCACCTTCAGGTAAATGACAAACACTTAGCTGCTTAATAACCGGGAGCGGAAAATCCCGGGTGTGATTATACAGCCAGGAAAACCTGATTGGGAATACCGGACTGGAAAATCACAGCTGTGATATACAGCCAGGGAAACCGGGACTGGAAAATCACAGCTGTGATATACAGCCAGGAAAACCTGACTGGAAAAACCGGGAGCGGAAAATCACAGCTGTGATATACAGCCAGGAAAACCTGACTGGGAATACCGCACTGGAAAATCACAGCTGTGATATACAGCCAGGAAAACCTGACTGGGAATACAGGGACTGGAAAATCACAGCTGTGATATACAGCCAGGAAAACCTGACTGGGAAAACCGGGAGCGGAAAATCACAGCTGTGATATACAGCCAGGAAAACCTGACTGGGAATACCGCACTGGAAAATCACAGCTGTGATATACAGCCAGGAAAACCTGACTGGGAATACAGGGACTGGAAAATCACAGCTGTGATATACAGCCAGGAAAACTTGACTGGGAAAACCGGGAGCGGAAAATCACAGCTGTGATATACAGCCAGGAA
Source organism: Scyliorhinus torazame (assembly GCF_047496885.1). Classification (NCBI taxonomy): domain Eukaryota; kingdom Metazoa; phylum Chordata; class Chondrichthyes; order Carcharhiniformes; family Scyliorhinidae; genus Scyliorhinus; species Scyliorhinus torazame. The sequence continues at coordinate 140,676,707 of NC_092725.1, forward strand.
AACCTGACTGGGAATACCGGACTGGAAAATCACAGCTGTGATATACAGCCAGGAAAAGCTGACTGGGAATACCGGACTGGAAAATCACCGCTGTGATATACAGTCAGGAAAACCGGGACTGGAAAATCACAGCTGTGATATGCAGTCCGCAAAAGGTGCGCAATGATCTCAGAGGTTGAGGAACACACACACATCGAGCAGGGGGCAGGTTAGATTCGAGTTCCAGGCGGTATGTTCACATCTGCACTTTTAATGTTAACTCATAATGTTCCAGAGAATTGACTCTGTTCCCAATTTTAAACGGGTGACCCCCAAATGCACTTTTGCACTAGGCTTTCCGTCCGGTGCAAACTTCCCAGCGTTGTGAGGCCTGGATGGGGAGGTTATTCTGATGTCAGATCTGCATCAGTATTATTATTTTTAGACTTTCCTCATTTTCACAGTCGGTGCTCCAGATCTAATACAGCCGCAGATTTGTTTTGCTTCAATGGTCAACGAACCAAAATTCTTTTCAAAAAAGTGACAGTAACTCTAGCCAGAGGCTGTCGCATCTTGGAATCTAATCGACTTTTCAGAAACATTCGCAAGTTGTCCTCCCGCTGCATTGATGCTGTCACTTCCGCACAAAGCTGGTTTGACAGGACCATTAGAATCAGAGAATTTACACTGCAGAAGGAGGCCATTCGGCCCATCGAGTCTGCACCAGCTCTTGGAAAGAGCACCCTACTTAAGCCCACACCTCCACCCTATCCCCGTAACCCAACCCCACCCAACCGTTTGGACACTAAGGGGCAATTTATCATGGTCAATCCACCTAACAGTGGTTAGCACTGCTGCCTATTTCCTCTGGGTGCTCCTGTTTCCTCCCACAGCCAAAAGATGTGCAGTTTAGGTGGATTGGCCATGCGAAATTGCCTCTTAGTGTCCAAAAGGTTAGGTGAGGTTACTGGGTTATGAGGATGGGGTGGAGGCGTGGGCTTGGGTGGGGTGCTCTTTCCAAGGGCTGGTGTGGACTCGATGGGCCAAATGGCCTTCTTTTGCACTGTAAATTCTATGATTCTAACCTGCACACCTAAAGCCGGGAAGGTGTTAAATCTCCCCAGAATCCAATGTTGCACCGATTGGCCCAGGTCACGAAAGGCAGGTTAATTCCAGTGTTCGGTGTAGCAGATTTCAAAGCTGTTGAGATACATTTCTTGTACACTCTTTATACTTGTCCAGTGAATATTTACATGTTACCATAGAACCCTTAGAGTGCAGAAAGAGGCCATTTGGCCCATCGAGTTGGCACTGATCCACTCTGCCCAAACCTGTAACCTAACCTACACATCCCTGGACACTAAGGGAGGATTTGTCATGGCCTATCCACCTAACCTGCCCATCTTTGGACTGAGGAAATGCCCATTACTCCTGCAGTAGTGGCTGGAGCTCTGTGCAAACATTCGCACAGCTTGTCCGCCCTTTAACAGGGGAAAGGTCCCAAAGAACTTCCTAGAAACTGCTCATTCAGCTAAAGACGGTGATAATAGAAGGGGGCCTAAAAGCTTCATCAAAGTAGTGGAGGTTAAAGAGGGTGAAAGAGGAGAGAGAAAGACAGAGAGAGTTTGAAAACGGAATTCCCGAACCCAGGACCAGAATATCTGAAACGTGCTGAATTTCCGGAGGGCTGTTGGAGATTTCCAAAGATGGGGAGGAATGAATGAGAAGCTGAACCAGCATCATCCGATTCACAACCACCTTCAGCCCATACCTGTGATAGCAGTAACCCGCATGTTACAAGTGCCTATGTTGAACTTTAGAGTTACTTTAAAATAGGCTTCATGGGAATGAAAAGGTTGCGATAGGAATCTGTAGTCAGGGCCAATGGCAGTGTGAGTGGAGACTCTGTGGAGGTCACAGTCTCAGATCCCTTGGGCTTGACCCAACAAAGACTGTAACTCCACAAAGCGGCCAACTCCCATTTCAAAACTGCTCACTTTTAAACACTTAGAGCAGCGACAACATAAACCAGCCTGTCTTGTGGGTACAGTGTAACAACAACTTCAACAACCTGTATTTATATAGCGTTTTTATAATAATAAAATGGACCAAAGCAATGTTTTACAAGGCGCATGGGGCAAAATTGGGGGAAATGGCCAAGCGTTTGTTCAAAGGGGTAGATTTAAACAGCATCTTAAAGGAGGAAAGTGGGGTGATGAGGTTTAGAGAGTGACTTTCGGTCTGGACAGCTAATGGCAGAATCACCAGTGGTTAAATAATTCAAATCCGGGATGCTCAAGAGACCAAAAGCACTTGTCTTGGAGGGATTTGGATCACGCCTGACACATTTATTAGAATTCTTTGAGGTATTAATCAGCAGGGTAGATGAAAGAGAACCAGTAGAAGTAATATACTTGGATTTCCAAAGAGCATTCAATAAGCTACCACACAAACTTTGGGGGTTCCCATGCGCAAATGATTTTTAAAAAAAAACTAGCATGCAAGTCCATCAGGTAATAGTGGAACAAACTGGAACGTTGGGCTCTATTTCAGAGGAAATAGAGTATGGAAGTAGGGCGGTCCTGCTAAAACTATACAAGGCACTAGTTAGACGACATCTGGAATACTGCAAACAGTTTTGGTCCCCTTATCTTTTTTTTTTAATTTAGTGTACCCAATTCATTTTATACAATTAAGGGGCAATTTAGCGTGGCCAATCCACCTAACCTGCACAACTTTGGGTTGTGGGGGCAAACCCCACACAAACATGGGAGAATGTGCAAACTCCACACCTGAGCCGGGATCGAACCTGGGACCTCGGCGCCGTGAGGCAGGAATGCTAACCACTGTGCCACCATGCTGCCCTTGGTCCTCTTATCTAAAGAAAGAAATATTGGCATTGGAGGCAGTTCAGAGAAGGTTCACTAGGGTTGACCCCGGTATGGAGGGACCTTTTTTATGAGAAGAGGTTGTGTAGGTTGAGCCTGTCCTCATTGGAGTTTAGAAGACTGAGAGGGGACCTCACAGAGACATATGGGATTCCCTGGCGGTTTGACAGGGTCGATGCTGAGAGATTGTTTCCCCTTGTGGGAGAGTCTAGGACCAGAGGGCAAAATATCAGAGTCAGGGGGCGTCATTCTCCGCCAGCGGGAGTCTCCGTTTTGCCGGCGCCCGGGGGTTTCCCGACGGCGTGGGGCTGCCCCACATTGGGAAACACCATTGACCGGCCGGTGTAACGGAGCATCCCGCCAGCGGGTCGGGGCAGAAATCTGGCGCGGCGGGATGGAGAATTTCGCCCCCTGTGTCGGCCATTTAAGACAGAGATGAGGAGGAATTTCTTCTCTCAGAGGGTAGTGAATCTGTGCAATGCTGTGCCACAGAGAGCAGTAGAGGCTGGGTCGTTAAGTATATTCAAGCCTGAGATAAACAGATTTTCAATCAGTAAGGGAATCAAGGGTTATTGGGATAAGTGGGAAAATGGAGTTGAGCCATGCTCTCATTGAATGACAGAGCAGACTCAATAGGCCATAGCCTATTTCTGATCCTGCCTCTTACGGTCTTGTATTATTAGCGAGTATGTCTTGGTGGGCGAATGTGATTAGGTGCAAGTAAAGATGCAAGCAGCAGAGCTTTTTGTGGAAGGTAGAATGTGGGAGACTGGCCAAAAATTTGTTAGAATAGTCAAGGCTAGAGGTAACAAAGGCATTGATTAGAGTTTCAGCCTCTGATGAGATGATGCATGGGCAGAGTCGGTGACTTTACGGAGGTGGAAGTTAGTGCACTTAGTGATGGCACAGTTATGTGGTTGGATACTCATCTCATAGTCAAATATGACTCCAAAGTTGCAAACAGTTGAGTTCAGCCTGAGACAGTTTTAAGGCATTAGGCAATCTCATGCAATTCACCCTCCTGACCTATTTGATGGACGAGAACACCAACATTTCCAACACGTTGGCATTTTTGCTATATTGTGTAACTCTGCCTATCAAGGTGAAGTACAATTTTTAATTTCAGATGTCAAAAGATGCCAAATCAAACACATCTTGTGATCTCTTTGAGTAACCATCCAAAGAGTGTTTATACCTTGAGCTCGTCCCATGAGAACTAGAACACATTTGAAGTGGCACAATGTGCCACAAGGCCCTCCATAGGTAGCTGAACGAGGAGAGAAATATATTTTCACTCCTCTCTGACTAGTTTATAGATTTTCGTCAACCACCTCCCACATGACTCAAAATATAAGCTAACAAGTGTTCAGTTATTGTAATCAGCATACTACAGTTAACTTTGAAATATACAGCAAAATGAACTAGGACCCAGCAGATCGAAGCTGCACTGGACACAGCAAATTGTACACATGCAAACAGACTCGGATGAAGCTGTTTCCAGTAGATACAAAATGTAGATGTAACACAACTAGCTCGCGCGGCTGTTGGTATTTTAGATAAGATTCAAAGATATGACAAAAGTTATCAATATCATTGCTTATTAATTATATTTCTATGGATTTTGTTTGTTTTGAATGTAAAGTGAACCCCAAATTTTCCATTTTTTTTCCAGGCAGGTCTGCTATCCAGGAAAGACCGAAAAAAAATATTTTGCAGTATTCTGTATTTGTGATCATAATTAAAGTATTAAACGTATTTATTGATTGTGAATATTTAAAAAAACACGAGAATAAAAAAAAGTAAGTGTACACTATGGGACTATACATTGTGAATATTTGACAATCCATGATTAATGTCACATACCGTAATTTATTTGTTAAATCATCTATTTATTTGAATGATGTATCTTGGTGCTGCTAATATATAGATATATTGTAAATATATGCACTTTACAGTTCAAGTAATGTTGTTACATGACCTATAATAAAGTGTTTTCGTCGTTCGTTGAATTGGAAAAGAAAGTGGCTGCTGCTTTAATAACATGAATTATACACTTTGCTGAAGCATCTGGTGAAACTAGAAAAAAGTGACATCGAAACAAACCTGTTGGACTTTAACCTGGTGCTGTAAGACTTCGTACTAGAAAAAAGAAGTTGACGGAACAGTTCAGAGTATTTGGCAAAGAGCACTGCAATGCCTGACAGAGCATCCAGTTCTTCAGAGCAACCGGGGATTAGGGAAATAATAACAGGGGCAGTAACCTGGAGCCATAATTACTGACAAAGAGCTCGGGTAAAAGCATTCAGAACAAGTGTTGGGCCCACCTGGTTACTCAGGAATGCTCTGTGATGCCTACCTGGAAACAAAATCTTTGCGAGCGAAAAATGCCAACTTTTGATTTTATTATTTTTGGGGGGGAGGGGATAATTTTGGCTTTGCAACAAGAAAGTGAGTGCAGTGACATTTATATTTAGATATGAAGTAACTATCATAAGCAGGATCTTCGGAGTGATATTTTTATTAATAAGGTATTTGGTAACGTGGGGTCACTGTTATTGAGGCCAGGCGCGGTCCTTTGCAACAATCAGTGCCACAAACCTGCTCCCGCGAGGCACGGTGGCATTCAGCTTCCATTCTGGCCCTGGGTGACTGTGTGGAGTTTGCACTCTCTCCCTGCCCTGCAGGTTGGGTGGGGTGGTGGGGTTACTGGGACAGAGTGGGCCGAGCTGGGGAACTCTCTGTTGCACGGTAGGGATTCTGTGGCTCTGTGGAGAGACACATTGATCAGTCAGTATGTCTGGCTGTCTGTCTGCATGTCGGCGTATTCAGCACCGCGATCTGAAACCCTCACGAGGATGAAAAGCTTCAGTTCCTATCTGCCCAATGGAAGGCAGCACGGATCCCAGCACGAATTCATTTCCCAATTCAAGCGGCCAAAAGCAATACAAACGGGTTCAATCTGGGGCTCTGAAAGATGATATGAATGAAACATTTTTTTGTCAGCGTATTATCAAAAAGGGGCCAACTGGAGGGAGATCGCTTCGTCCAGGCGGTTTAATGAGTGCTATCTGATCAACTATTATTCTAGACTTCGATACACCAACCCGCCTCCCGCTCCCCTTGTTCCCAAAAACCTTCTTATTTAACAGCCGATAGCAGCTTGTACCTTTTGAGTCAAATAGTAGCCCGCAGATAGGAATTAAGCAAATACTGAAAGTGTAATAAATATCGATGCACAGCCTATGAGACAGTCCAGGTTATTCGGCACATCAACCTCCATAAAGAAAAAAATTACGTTTCTTATTTTGGAATTCAGTCTGTTTTGTATGATGTTAGTCTTTGCACAGGTTTTATTGTTTATTGCTGCACACGACTCTCAACCAAGAAGTGAATTGCAACATCTTCACTCTCCAGGAATAATTATTTTCCTTGGCGTCAGAGCTTCTAAACGTTTAGATAATAATAATAATACTCGCTTATTGTCACAAGTAGGCTTCATGAAGTTACTGTGAAAAGCCCCTAGTCGCCACATTCCGGCGCCTGTTCGGGGAGGCTGGTACGGGAAAAGATGGCAAAACCAGCGTTGCTATTAATGGTGAAACCCTTGCCCTAACCTTCAGATTAAAGTCTGAGGGGGAGACCGACTCCAATTTGTGCTGTAAGACCCTCAATTGATCTATGACCCAACCATTTTTAATTCGATTCCATATCAATCACCCGAAATTTGATGGGGACAATTCCTGAGTCTGTCCTGAACGAGGACACGTGACAGCATATAAAGGTTTATGCTTCAGGTTCCCGAGTGATGTCCTAATGCAAACACTGTCCATCTCAGCAGTAAACACAGAAACATACAGAGAAAATAGAAGCGAAGGCCATTCGACCCTTCGAGTCTGCTCCACCATTCATTGTGATCATGGCTGATCATCACGTTTAATTCCCCGGCCTTCCCTCCATTTCCCTTTCACCCAAGAACAATATCTAATTCCTTCTTGAAATGGCCTCAACTACTTTCTGTGGCAGTGAAGTCCACAGATTCCCCACTCTGAATAAAACTCTCCTCACCTCAGTCCAGTGACCCCCTACTTCTGGACTCATAGAATCATAGAATTTACAGTGCAGACAGAGGCCTTTCAGCCCATCGAGTCTACACCAGCCCTCAGAAAGAGCACCCTACTTAAGCCCACACCTCCACCCTATCCCCGTAACCCAACTTAACCGTTTGGACAATAACGGCAATTTTGCATGGTCAATCCACCTAACCTGCACTTCTTTGGACTGTGGGAGGAAACCGGAGCACCCAGAGGAAACCCACGCAGACATGGGGAGAACATGTAAACTTCACACGGATAGTCACCCAAGGCGAAAATTGAACCTGGGTCCCTGGCGCTGTGAGGCAATCTACCCTGTCTAATCCTGTTAGAATTTTGTAAGTTTCTGTGAGATCCCCTTTCACTCTTCTGAACTCTAATGAATATTATCCAAACTGACTTAGTCTCTCCTCATATGACAGTCCCACCATCCCAGCAATCAGCCGGGTAAACCTTCGCGACACTCCCAAATAGTAAGAATATCCTTCCTTAGATAAGGACACCAGAACTGCAGGCAATACTCCAGGTGTGGCCACACCAATGCCCAATACAATTGCAGTAAAACATCTCTATTCCTATACTCAAATCCCCTCGCTATGAAAGCCAATGTACCATTTGCCTTCTTTACTGCCTGCTGTATCAGCGTGCTTACTTTCAGCGACTGATGCACATGGACACCAAGGTCTTGCTCAGTATCCGCCTCAATTTACACCCATTCAAATAATAATCAGCCTTCCTATATTTTCTACTGAAGTGGATAACATCACATTTATCCACATTATACTGTATCTGCCATGCAGGTGCCCACTCACTCAGCCTGTTCAAATCCTGCTGAAGCATCTCTGCATCCTCCTCACAGTTCACCCACCCAACTTTCTATCATCTGCAAATTTGGAGATAATACATTTAATTCACTTGTCCAAATCATTAATAGATAATGTAAACAATTGGGGTTCTAGCACAGATCCCTGCGGTACCCCACTAGTCACTACCTGCCAATCAGAAAAAAGGACCATTTATTCCAACTTTTTGCTTCCTATCTGTTAACCAGCTTTCCAACCATGCGCTTTAACTTTACACATTAATCTGCTATGTGAAACCTTGTTGAAATCCTTCTGAAAGTCTAAATAAACCACATCTCTGGTCAACTTTACTAGTTACAGCTTCAAAGAATTCTAGTAGATTTGTCAAGCATGCTTCCCCTTTCGTAAATCCATGCTGAATTTGTCTGATTACACCACTGCTTTCCAAATGCTATGCTGTGAAACCCTTGATAATGGACGCCAGCAACTTCCCTACTACCGACCTTAGGCTCACTGGTCTATAGTTCCCTGTTTTCTCTCTACCTCTCTTTTTGAATTACGGGGTTACATTAGCTACCCTTTAATTTGTAGCAGCCATTCCAGAGTCCAAAGAATTTGGCAAATGATCACCAATGGATCTAATATTTCTAGGGCCACTTCCTCAAGTACTCTGGGATGAAGATTGTCCGCCTACAATCCAATTAATTTCCCCAAAACCATTTCTTTGCTAATACTAATTCCCTTCAGCTCCTCACTGAAACTTGTGGTTCTAAGAACTTCTGGGACATTACTTATGTCTTCCTTTGTGAAGACGGAAGCAAAGTACAAATTTAGTTCCTCATAATTTCCTTGTTCACTGTTATGAATTCCCCCATTTCTGACTTTAAGGGGCCTACATTAGTTTTCAATCTTTTTCTCTTTATATACCTCGCGAAACCTTTACAGTCAGTTTTTATGTCCCCCGCTATTTTAATTGCAAACTATATTTCTGTTTCTTCATCAAACCCTTAGTCTGCCTTTGCTGAATTTTAAATTGTTCCCAATCCTCGGCTCGATTGCTTTTTCTTGCTAATTTGTATATCTCTTCTTTGAATCTAATACTATCTCTAATTTCCATTGTAAGCCATGATTTGGCCACAGTTCCCTTTCTACTCTTGCGCCAAATAGGAATTAACAACTTTTAAAATTCATCTATTCGTTCCTTGAATGCTGCTGTTGCCTGTCCACTGTCCTTCCTTTCAGTAATGTTTCCCAGTCTGTCATAGCCAGCTCATGCCTCATATCATCATAGTTACCTTTATTGAGATTCAGGACCCTGGTCTCAGAATCAACTACTTCACTATTTGCCTTGATAAAGAATTCTACCATATTATGGTCACTCATCCCCAAGGGTTCTCTCATAACTAGATTGCCAATTAATCGTTTCTCATTGCACAACACCCAGTCCAAGATGGCCTGCTCCCTTGTTGGTTCCTCAATATACTGGTCCAGAAAACCATCCCGTGTGCACTCCAGAAATTCCTTCTGAATTGTACTGGAACTAATTTGAGTCACCCAATCTATATCTATATGTCTTTTCTTGACAAACACATGGATAGGATGGGTATAGAGGGATACGGCACAAGGAAGTGCTGAGGGTTTTGGCAAAGGTTGGTATCAGGCTTGGAGGGCCGAAGGGCCTGTTCCTGTGCAATATTGTTCTTTGTATATGAAGATTAAAGTCACCCATTATCACAGATGTTCCTTTATCATATGAATCTGTGGTTTCCCATCAAATGCTATTCCCAAAATTACCACAGCAGTATACCACCCCTACAAATGTTTTTTGTAAATTAGCAAGAGACTTTAAAAAATCATGAAAGCTTCAAAAGAAATGTAAAAACGAGATTATCAAAGTAAGATGTGCTTCCTTTACAGGTAAAACAAATTATGACAGGAAGTAAGGAAGTATTTGAGGTATTAAACAAGTGCTTCATAGGGAACCAAGGGTTTAGTGACAATGATAAACTTGGAGATATAGTACTGGTGAAATTAATGGAACTAAAATCTTGCACATCTACTGGACCTAATGGCCTACATTAAAAATGTTGCTGCAGAGATAATGAACGGCACGGTGGCACAGTGTTTAGCACTGCCAGGGTCAAGGGTTTGATTCCGGCCTTGGGTGACTGTGTGGAGTTTTCACGTTCCCCCCGTGTCTGCAAGGGTTTCCTCCGGGTGCTCCGGTTTCCTCCCATGATCCAATATGTGCAGGTTTAGGTGGGTTGGCCAGGATCAATGTTCAGGGTTACAGGGATAGGGCGGGGGAGTGGGCCTAGGTAGGGTGTTCTTTCGGAGGGTCGGTGCAGATTTAGTGGGCCGAATGTCCTCCTTCTGCACTGTAGGGACTCTATGCATATAATTAGTTTTACATCTTCCAGAATTCCCCAGGATTTGCAATAGTTCCCATATGTAATTTAGCTAATCAAGACAGGAGGGTGACAGAAAACATTGCCCTGTCATCCAGATAACTTGTGATCAATAGTAGAAAATTCTGGAATCTGTTGTTAAATGCATGGCACCAGGTCACACTGAAAATCATAATATGATTGGGTAAAGTCAACATGGATTGATGAAACGGAAACCCATATTGACAAATCTATTAGAGTTGCCTGAGGTTGTAACGAGCATAGTAGATAAAGGAGAACCAGTGGATATAGTGTATCTGAATTTTCAAAAATCATTCAGTCAGGTACCACACAAAGGTTACTGTACAAAATTCTGACTCATGCAATAGATTTGGATGAATTGAGGATCAGTTTATGGGCAGAAAACAGAGTAGGGATAAACATTTTCAGGTTTCCACACTGTAATTAGTGGGGCACTGCAGGGATAATTGGTTGGTCTCCAGCTACTTACAATCTATATCGATGACTTAGATGAGGGGACCAGGTGTGATATATCTGAGCTTGGTGATGGCATAAGGTTAAGATGTGAAGAGGCTGCAAAGGGAAATAGATATTTTAAGTGAATGGGAAAGGTGGCAAATGGAATATAACCTGAGGAAGTGTGAAGTTATTCACTTCAGTAAGAAAAATAGATCACCCCATGTTATAACCTGTCCGGATCCTGTTGGCTAGGGACAATTGATTACCCCATTACTCTTGGGAAATATGAGTTCCCCGATGAGGGGGGAGGGGTGGGGCAATCAGTAACCTTACAGCTGTACAAATAGAGCTAGCCAGTGTAGTACCAGCTAGGGAGAGGGAACCAGCAGTAAACTGCTGGTGCTGTGTAAATATTGCTTGAAATAAGTAACTTACTCTTTGACTTTACAGACGCGTGCTGGACTCTTTGTGACCCTCACAAAACCCCAGAACAGAATATTTTCAAAATAGTGAGAGATTGGAAATGGTGGTAAGCAGTGTTGTTGAATGCCCTTGTACTTGAATTACAGAAAGCAAATGGCACATTAGCTTCTATTAACAGTAATTGCTGTATAAATGTATACAAGTCTTACCACAATTATATAGAGCCCTGATGAGACCACATCTCAAAATCATGTACAGGGGACTTCCGGTGGCAACCATGGAGGAGTAGGTCGCACATTCGATAGCTCCCGCTTGAAACGGACTTTCAGACCTTTTTCCCAACTTTTCTCGGACTTTATGGGATCGATCGGTGAAGTGGACAATATTAAGAAGGATTTCCTCTCCGATGTATGGCTAATTGGACTAGAAGTGGCCGTGTGAAAAGACTCAGCTCTGATAGAGTGAAGCAGTCGGAGCTGGTATCAAGGCACAGCATGGTAGAGGGTCCGGACCAGGGAGCGGGGGCTCAGTGGTCTAAGGAACAACAGATGAAGTTCTTTAAGGACTGTTTCGCTGAGCTGAAAAAGGAAACATTGGACCCGATCAAGGCTGCGATCGATCAAGTGGTTTTGAACCAGGCGGCCCAAGGGAAAGCGATACAAGAAATTGAGCTAAGGTTGTCCAGCCAGGAGGACTATCTAACCGTGCTGGAGCACAAGGTGGAGGTGTTGGATGAGTGACACAAGAGAATGCAGGAGAAGTTGGAGGACCTGGAGAACATGTCCAGGAGGCAGAACTTAAGGATCGTTGGCCTCCCTGAAGGAATTGAGGGGTCGAATGCAGGAGCATATGTGGCGGGCATGCTGGAGACGCTGATAGGGGCCGGGGCGTTTTCCCGGCCCCTGGAAGTGGACGGAGCGCATCGAGCCCTCGCAAGGAAACCTAAGGCGAACGACCCGCCGACGGCCATGGTGGTGCGTTTCCACCTTTTTTCGGACAAAGAACTTGTCTTGCAGTGGGCCAAGAAGGAGCGGAGCAGCAGATGGGAGAACAGCGAGGTGCGCACCTACCAGGACCTGGGAGCGGAGCTGGCCAAGAAATGTGCTGAGTTTAACCAGGTGAAGGCGATCCTCTTCAAGAAGGGGGTGAAATTCGGGATGCTGTATCCAGCGTGGTTGTGGGTTACGCACAAAGACCGGCACTTTTACTTTGAGGCACCGGACGATGTACGGTCTTTTATCAAGGACAAGAAGTTGGAAGTGTCTTAAAGGACACTTAAGTCTTGAAGAAGTTATGTGGCGGCGGTTTGTAATTTTTGTAATTTGTGTATTGGTTCAAATAAAACTGTATGTGGTTCTGGGTTAAGTATTGGGCTGGGGTGGTGGTTTGAGGGTGCCTTGTTTTTTGCAGAGATTGGATGCGGAGAGGGGAGGGGCCCCCCGATTCTGTGGGAGGTTGGGTCTAGTTTCAAGCGACTGTTTCTGTATTGGTTTATGTTAATTTCTTTTACTTGAGGTTGTTTAATTACTAGGGACTGCGATGTTTTAAAATGGTGTATGCATGTCGGGAGAGGGGTTTGAACAATAGAGAACCAGACTGTTTGGCACCAGGGCGGGGTTGCCGGGGTCAGCATGGGTCAGCTGACTCTCGGAAGCGTGTTGGGGGGTGTACATGTGCTAAGATGATGCTTGACCTGGGGGATTAGGTTTCGGGGGCTGTTGTGTGGGGGGGAAGGGGGGAAGGGGGAGGCTGCTTCGCTGACAGGGGAGGAACTATTATCAGGGAACAAAAGGGAGGTCGGGGGCGGTTGCTGCTTGTGGGGGAGCTCAGGGAAGCGGGGGGCGCGGGCTCTGGGCTGGACAAAAAAAAGGTTATGGCTAGTTGGCAGGTTGGGGGGGGGGGGGGGCTGGGGGCAGCCCCCCGTCCAGGCTGATTACGTGGAATGTGAGAGGTCTGAATGGGCCGGTCAAAAGTGCTCGCGTTTTCGCGCATTTAAAGGGGCTGAAGGCAGACGTGGCAATGCTTCAGGAGACACATCTAAAGATTATTGAGCAGACGAGATTGAGAAAGGGGTGGGTTGGTCAGGTGTTTTACTCTGGCCTGGACTCAAAGACCAGGGGGGTAGCGATATTGAGCAGCAAGCGGGTGGCGTTTGAGGCTGGAAGAATTGTGGCAGATAAGGGGGGTAGGTATATTATGGTGAGTGGGGAGCTGGAGGGTGTACGGGTGGCGCTTGTAAACGTATACGCTCCGAACTGGGACGATGTGAGATTTATGAAACGGGTGTTAGGCAAGATCCCGAACCTCCTTGTCCGTGTGGAGTGTGCACATTCACCCCGTGTTTGCGTGGGTTTCGCCCCCACAACCCAAAAATGTGCAGGCTAGGTGGATTGGTCACGCTAAAATTGCCCCTTAATTGGACAAATGAATTGGGTACTCGAAATTCATTTTAAAAAAAAGATCCCGGACCTCCTGGAGGTGGCAGCCGTTCGTCGACTTTCTCGGGGAAAATTAAAATGTCAGCAGATGCAGCATTCTGAAGGGGGGGGAGGGGGGGTGGGTAGGTGCAATATGGTTAAGGGATGTGCAGAAGGGGTTTGGGTGGGAAGTGTCTAGTTTACCATGTTGATGTTTATGTTATTATTCTTTTGTTTGTTATTGTTATAAAATTTTTGCAAATGCTTCAATAAAAATATATTTTTGTTAAATAAAAAAAATCATGTACAGTTTTGATATCCTTACCTAAGGAAACATATACTTACCTTCAAGGGTGTGCAACAGAAACTCACTAAGCTGATGCCTGGGGTGAGGGGCTGGTCCTATGAGATGAGATTAATTAGACCAGGCCAGCATTTCCTGGAGTTAAGAAGGATGAGAGCAGGTCTCGTTGAAGCAAATACAAATTCTCAGGGTAAAAGCAAATTACTGCGGATGCTGGAATCTGAAACCAAAAGAGAAAATGCTGGAAAATCTCAGCAGGTCTGGCAGGGAGAGAAAAGAGCTAACGTTTCGACTCCAGATGACCCTTTGTCAAAATTCTCAGGGGCTTGACAGGGTGGAACTGGGAGGATGTTTTTTCCCGGGCAGAGGAGTCCATTTAGGAATGAGATGAGGGGGAATTTCTTCACTTGACGGGTTCTAAATGTTTGGAATTCCCTTCCTCAGAAGACTGTATCTACCTAATCATTATGACAGAGATTGATAGATTTTTGAGTATCAAAAAATCCCTACAGTACAGAAGGAGGCCATTCGGCCCATTGAGTCTGCGCCAGCCCTCCGAATCTAGACCCACTCTTCCACCCCTGTAACCCCACACATTGATCGTGGCCAATCCACCAAACCTGCACATCTATGGACGCTAAGGGACAATTTATCATGGCCAATCCACCGAACCCACACATCTTTGGACTGTGGGAGGAAACGGAGCACCCAGCGGAAACCCACGCAGACACGGGGAGAACGTGTAAACTCCACACAAACTGGTGACGAACCGGCGGAGGTCGGAGTACTTTCGGCTGTACCGAGGAACGAGGCAGGGGTGCCATCTGTCCCCCCTGTTGTTTGCATTGGCGATCGAACCCGTGGCCATATCACTGAGGGAGTCTAATAAATGGAGGGGGGTGGTCCGTGGGGGAGAAGAGCATCAGGTGTCGCTATACGCGGATGACCTGCTGCTGTACGTGGCGGACCCAATGGAGGGGATGGTGGAGGTCATGCAGACTCTGAGGGAGTTTGGGGAGTTCTCGGGCTATAAGCTCAATGTAGGGAAGAGTGAGCTTTTTGTATTACAGGCAGGGGACCAAGAAAGAGGGATAGGGGACCTACCGCTGAGGAGGGCGGTGGGGAGTTTTTGGTATCTGGGTATCCAGATAGCCAGGAGTTGGGGGGCCCTACACAAGTTGAATCTGATGAGGTTGGTGGACCAAATGGAGGTGGAGTTCAAAAGATGGGACATGTTGCCGCTCTCGTTGGCGGGTAGAGTGCAGTCGGTCAAAATGGTGGTCCTTCCGAGGTTTTTGTTTGAGTTTCAGTGCCTTCCCATCGTGATCACCAAGGGCTTTTTCAAGAGAGTAGGTAGGAGTATTATGGGGTTCGTGTGGCGAATAAGACCCCGAGGGTAAGGAGAGGGTTCCTGGAATGCAGTAGGGACCGAGGAGGGCTGGCGCTGCCAAACCTAGGGAGCTACTACTGGGCAGCAAATGTGGCGATGATCCGCAAGTGGGTTATGGAGGGAGAGGGGGCGGCATGGAAGAGGATGGAGATGGCGTCCTGTAAAGGAACGAGCTTGGGGGCGTTGGTGACGGCACCGCTGCCGCTCTCGCCATCAAGGTATACCACGAGCCCGGTGGTGGCGGCAACGTTAAGGATCTGGGGCCAGTGGAGACGGCACAGGGGTGCAGTGGGAGCCTCGGTGTGGTCCCCGATCAGGGGTAACCACCGGTTTGTCCCGGGGAAGATGGACGGGGGGTTCCAGGGCTGGCATCGGGCGGGGATTAGAAGAATGGAGGACCTGTTCATTGACGGGACATTTGCGAGCCTAGGGGCACTGGAGGAGAAGTTTGAGTTACCCCCGGGATAAATGCAGGTGAGGGCTTTTGTGAGGTGACAGGTGAGGGAATTCCCGTTGCTCCCGGCACAAGAAATTCAAGACAGGGTGATCTCGGGTGTATTGGTCGGGGAGGGCAAGGTTTCGGCAATACACCAGGTGATGAAAGAAGAGGGGGAAGCGTTAGCAAAAGAGTTGAAGGCTGAATGGGAGGAGGAGCTGGGGGAGGAGATCGAGGAAGGTTTGTGGGCTGATGCCCTGGGTCGGGTTAATTCCTCCTCCTCATGTGCCAGGCTCAGCCTGATACAATTTAAGGTTGTCCACAAAGCGCACTTGACGGGGGCGAGGCTGAGTAGGTTCTTTGGGGTAGAGGACAGATGTGGAAGGTGTTCAGGGAGTCCGGCGAACCATGTCCACATGTTTTGGTCATGCCCGGCACTGGAGGGGTTCTGGAGAGGAGTGGCGGGAGCAATATCTCAGGTGGTGAAAGTCCGGGTCAAGCCAAGCTGGGGGCTAGCAATATTCGGAGTAGTGGATGAGCTGGGAGTGCAGGAGGCGAAAGAGGCCGGAATTCTGGCCTTTGCGTCCCTAGTAGCCCGGCGAAGGGTCTTGCTATTGTGGAAGGAGGCGAAGCCCCCTAGCCTGGAGGCCTGGATAAACGACATGGCTGGGTTCATAAAGCTGGAGAGGATAAAATTAGTCTTGAGAGGGTCTGCGCAGGGGTTCTACAGGCGGTGGCAACCGTTCCTAGACTACCTCGCGGAGCGTTAGAGGAAGGTCGGTCAGCAGCAGCAGCAACCCTGGGGGGGGGGGAGGGAACGAGAGATTGTTTGAGGGGATGGATGAGCAGGAGATAACATGGAGGGTGGGGGAAACTGGCACGTTGCGGGCGAGAGCCAGTGTATAAAGCTATGTAAATATACCATTTTGCCACGTATATATCTTGCTCAGTGCAATTTTGTGTTATTTTGTTACGGGGGGGGGGGTTATTGTCTGTAAGGGAAAAAATTGTGTTGTTAAAAAACTTTAATAAATATATATTTTTTTAAAACTCCACACAAACATTCACCCAAGGCCAAAATTGAACCCGAGTCCCTGGCGCAGTGAGGCAGCAGTGTTAACCACTCTGCCACCATGCCACCCATACTACACTACGGTGCCCGTAAGCACGGTACAAAGGGATTCGAGAAATATGGAGATTGGGCAGGAGAGAGAAGTCGGGATGTCAGATCATTTAATTGTGGAGCAGGTTCAAAGGACAGAATGCTGTCTTACGCATAACTGTGGAGAATTAAGACTTGTGGGAAGCATTGCAGAAGTACTAAGGAAACGTTTATTGTCTTGATTACAAATGATACTACTAAACATCATCTTGAAAAACAGAATGGCCTACTCCCGCAGACATCTATGTTCTCAAGACTTAGAAAGTATAGATTTCCAATGTCTTATCAAAATTGTTAAAGGCCTTTAAAAAGTGGCTAATTTTTTTTTTGCCGGAGTGAAAAGTTGAAGATATTTTTGACATTGGAGATGCCACAGCTAATATTTTTCAAGATGATGTTTCGTAGTATCATTTGTAATCAAGACAATAAACGTTTCCTTCGTACTTCTTCTGCAATGCTTCCCCCAAGTCTTAATTCTCCACAGTTATGTGTAAGACAGTGAACATGTGTTGAGACTGGGGTGATCGGAGGTCAATCAAACATTTGTAAAGCTGTCATTAATTAAAATCTTCACTTCAATTTCCAAAATAACTAAAAAACACATTAAAAAGATCAGTTGCACATGTGCTTTGTTTATTTGTTTTCTTCCAAAGTTAACTACACCCATTGCCCTTCAGTTAGGCACACACAGATCAAAGAATAGAGTTAGAGCATGTGGTTTATACTCAATTAAAATAAAAGAAAAAGATCAATAGTAAAAATGTTGGCTCTCACTCCCTAACCTCGATCTCACTCCTCCGGTGCAGCATAATGATATTGTAATGGACATGCTGAAGGATGTGCAGCTTATAAATTAAAACCTACCAATGGAAAACAACTTCTTTGAGTTGATGTAAAAATATTCTTGGCAGAGCTTCTTTGCAGGTGTACAATAAAGAATTAGAAAAGCAACTTATAAAATTTGAAAAATACATTGCAATGAAAGGGAGATATAAACAGTGTAGGCAGGATGATTTATGCTTCCTTCATGAAGAAAGTGAATCTAGCTAAATAGTTACATGCGACACAGATAGATCAAAAATAAACTCCATTTTATTAAGTAACATCTTAATTTCTTTCATCAGGAACATTGCTGTACTATTACTGCACAGTGGTTAGCATTATTGCTTCACAGTTCTAGGGTCCTAGGTTCAATTCCCGACTTGGGTCACTGTCTGTGCGGAGCCTGCACGTTTTCCTCCGGGTGCTCCGGCTTCGTCCCACAGTCAAAGATGTGCAGGTTAGGTGGATTGGCCATGCTAAATTGCTCCTTAGTTTCCAAAAAGGTTAGGAGGGGTTATTGGGTTACGGGGATGGGGCTGCTCTTTTCAAGGGCTGGTCCAGACCTGATGGGGCAAATGGCCTCCTTCTGCACTGTAAATTCTATGATTTTATGATTATTAGAGTTTCCCACATCGACCTTCCTTACTTCTCTCTGGGAATTTGTCAAGTTAGTGGAAATTTGTGCAGATTGTGAGGAGTTTAGTACTTGTGAAATAGCCCATTAGAATGGGCTGAATTGAGTCAATTCGCAAATACCCTTACACACAGTCTGAAAAATGCCCATTACAGCCAGTGTGGTCGCAGCTCCCCGAATTTTCATTGGACCATTAATACACTCTGATTTATGAAATTCTGATTTTAAAAATAAATAAAGGTCCCACAATACTCCGACAGCAAAACAGAAAAGATTCACGAGAATGGTTGCAGGGGTGAGGCTACGAAGCTAGACTGGAGATGTTGGGACTGTTATCCTCAGAGAACAGAAGACTGAGAGGAGATTTCAGAGAGGAATTAAAGGTCACGATGGGTGTGAACAGAGTAGAGAGGAGAGAGAAACAGGTTTCACACGTGAAAGGATTGAGAATGAGGGGGCACAGGTTTGAAGTAGCAAAAGTGATATGAGAGGTTTTGTGGGCAGCACGGTGGCGCAGTGGGTTAGCACTGCTGCCTCACAACCCGGGTTCGAATCCTGGCCCTGGGTCACTGTCCGTGTGGAGTTTGCACATTCTCTCCATGTCTGCGTGGGTTTCGCCCCCACAACCCAAAGATGTGCAGGGTAGGTGGATTGGCCATGCTAAATTGCCCCTTAATTGGAAAAATTAATTGGGTACTCTAAATATATGAGAGAAAAAAATGAGAGGTTTTGTTTGCAGACAGCGGATGTCTGGAATTCGCTGCCTGAGAGTGTGGTGGAGACTGGTTCAATCAAAATATTCAAAAGACTGTTATCCAAGGAGGAAGGATCTGCAGGATTGTGGGGAGAAAGTGGGGGAATGGTACTAGATAAATTGCTCATTTATAATAATTATAATATTAATCTTTATTGTCACAAGTGGGCTTACATTAACACTGCAATGAACTTACTATGAAAAGCCCCTAGTCGCCACATTCCGCCTACTGTTCGGGTACACGGAGGGAGAATTCAGAATGTCCAATTCACCTAACAGCACGTCTTTCGGGACTTGTGGGAGGAAACCGGAGCGCCCGGAGGAAACTCGCGCAGACACGGGGAGAACGTGCAGACTCTGCTCAGACAGTGACCCAAGCCGGGAATCGAACCTGCGACCCTGGCGCTGTGAAGCAACAATGAAGCGGCCATGCCGCCCAGGGGAGCTGGTACAGACACAAAGGACTGATGGTCTTCTGTGCACAAACAATTCTGTGATTTTTTTTTTGAGCTGGACAATTAGAGGTTGAATGGGTAATATTGGTATAAAATAAGATTTGAATCTGTAAAGAGTTTAACTGGTGCAATCATTTTAAAACGATAATGGGTCTCTTGTTTTACCCATCTCAATGGAATGATTTGCCCTGATGTCAGGATATTAAAAGCAGACCTTTACATGGCCAATCCTTTGCTTTGACAGTCTCTGTTCCAGCAAATGTAAATGGAGAGTAAACAGTGCTCAGTGATCATGTTTGCTTTTGAGATTTCCTCTGCTTTGTACCGTGTATAACAGGCATGCTGGAGCCAGGCATCTGATATCATTCTGTCAAAGGTAAGCACTATACAACTGGAGGGTACTTTCTGATAAAGAAAAAAAACCTCCTAAAATCTGCTCATGCAGAAAACATGTGGAAAATCAAACAGCAAATGATATTGAACAAGTGTGTACCTTCATATCATCAAATATCACCAACATGGAATGTTTAGATTCAAACCTGCGAATTGGACTATAAACCGCTGATAAGGTGGGGGTTATGTTAACAAAATGAACGCAGTCGTGCAAAAAAGGAATCACAGTTGCACTCTGATAACAGACATTAACTCAATTTTGTGGAAATCACACAGGGAGTCAATTCTCTGGGTTTAACAGCACATTAATGAAAGATGATTGAAATACAAATTGGGGATCTGCAGATCTTAATAGAGATCGAGGAACTGGACATGATTGTACTGGAGATGCTGTAAAAGACTTGTTGTATTAAATTTATGAAACACCATTGCACACATGGAGAATATTTACACGGATAAGATTGCAATGGTTTTTAAGAGTTTTAATTGTAATATGAACTATCACAGTGAGGTGCAGGGGAAGAGTGAGGATATTCAGGAAGGATTAATGATTAAGACCATAAGACATTGGAGCAGAATTAGGCCACTTGGCCCATCGAGTCTGCTCCGCCATTCATTCATGGCTGATATTTTTCTCATCCCCATTCTCCTGCCTTCCCCCATAACCGCTGATCCTCTTATTAATCAAGACCCTATCTATCTCGGTCTTAAAGACACTCAGTGATTTGGCCTCCACAGCCTTCTGCGGCAAAGAGTTCCACAGATTCACCACCCTCATTGAAGTAACTCCTCCTCATCTCAGTTTTAAAGGATTGTCTCTTTAGTCTGAGATGGTGTCCTCTGGTTCTAGTTTTTCCTACAAGTGGAAACATCCTCTCCACGTCCACTCTATCCAGGCCTCGCAGTATCCTGTAAGTTTCATTAAGATTCCCCCACATCCTTCCTGAGAAACGGGGCCCAAAACTGCTCATAATACTCCAAATGGGGTCTGACCAGAGTCTTATACAGCCTCAGAAGTACATCCCTGGTCTTGTATTCTAGCCCTCTCGACATGAATGCTAACATTGCATTTGCCTTCCTAAATGCGGACTGAACCTGCACGTTAACCTTAAGACAATCATGATCAAGGACTCCCAAGTCGCTTTGTGCTTGTGATTTCCTAAGCATTTTCCCATTTAGAAAATAGTCTATGACTCCATTTCTCCTTATAAAGTGCGTAACCTCACACTTTTCCACATTGTATTTCATTTGCCACTTCATTGCCCACTCTCCGAGCTTGTCCAAGTCCTTCTGCAGCCCCCTTGCTTCCTCAATACTATCTGTCCCTCTACAGATCTTTGTATCATCTGCAAACTTAGCAACAATGCCTTCAGTTCCTTCCTCCAGATTATTAATGTAAGCAAAGTTTCTACTCAACGATTGCAATGAGCAAACAATTCTGTCCCATTTGCCACCAGGTTTCACGTGTAAGCTGATGATACCCAGATTTATCTCTCTTACCAGTGGTGTGAATCCCCCCCCCCCCCCCCCGAACCTTCCTCTCCCTACACCAGCCCACGCTGCCTCTATGTTGTCGCCCTTTAAGCCCAACACTCAGTCCCAAATGAGCCACAGTTACCTCAATAAATATTGGGAAGACCAGAACGATGATCTTCAGCCCCCCTCCTTACTCTCATTACCATGTCAACCCCTTCCTGGTTGAAGCCACAACCTCAGCATCCGAGATGTGTAAAAACTGAGCTCCCAACCTCATATCAACCAATACAAAAACTGCCTATTTCCACCTCCATAACATTGCAGGTCCCCACCCTGAATGTCCACCTGTTACTGAAATACACATCCATATCTTTATTATCTCCAGACACAACCTTAAATATTTATCAATGTCGTATAATTAGTAGGTGGCCTGCGATTCGCCTGCCTTGCCGTGACATCAGCGGGTTTGCACGCCGGGTACCATATTTTAACCGCACTACGAAATACGTCCTTCAATCCCTGAAGCCCAGGACTGCAGCAGGACAAAGGTGACCCACAAAAGGAAGAAGCAACTGACCCCAAAATTTAGCAATGCTTCACTGGAACACCTGCTTGGCTCCGTCGAGGCCCATCGAGACCTTCTGCACCCTCGTCATGGCCACAGGGGGTTCAAAAAAGTACCCAACCTGGCTTGGCAGGGACGCCTCTGGTTGTGAATGTCAACTCCACCCAGAGGAGATCAGCCATACAGTGCAGAATCATCCCATCCACACAGCCAGGGTATGTCATCCTTCTCATTACTCTCAGCTCACACGCTCCTCACACATTCAGAGGAACAAACTCCACAGGGATCTCACACACTGACATCACCAGGGACTTACCACTCACCCTCCTTCACACATTTCATCACTTCCATCTCGCCTCAAATCCTGTGTCGCTTGTGTACTCATCCAGAACATTGCTCCACTCAGCACACACACTTAACCATCCTTAACATCCGTCTTAACATGTCTCCTGCTCACACTCTCTCCGTCTCTCTTGCTGCAGGCCAAGCTCACTCATAATAAAAGGCAGAGGACCCGGAATGCTGGGGTATAGCGGAGATCAGGGCCTTCAGCCAGTGCGAGGAGCGTGCTCGAGAGCGCCGGGACCCTGCCTGTGGTAATGGTGAGGCCGACAGTGCTCACCCTGCCCCAGCTCACTCTCCACACTCCGAGACTGCGAGTGCAATGTGCGGCGGGATTCCCCGTTGCCCGACGCCAAAATCGTGATCGGCGATCGAGCGGCGAATGGGCTCCGACGCCGAAATCGGGGCCGGCGGCGGTTTGACGCCAGTCAGCCATGCTCCGCCCCCTCATAAATTGCATCACAGCGACGCATGCCGCGCGCCGTTGGCGCGTCACTGGCCAGCCCACCCGCATTGCTCCTCCCCCGATGGCTGAGTTCCCGATGGCGCGGGACACGTGCGGGAACCCGGCGTGGTGGCTGCGGAATGTGTCCAGCTCTGCCACACTCCGCCGGGATCTGTGCCGCGGGCTGGGGGGACTGGTTGGGGCTGACCAGGGAGTGGGCAGGGGGTGGACTGTGGGTTCGCGGATGGCGGGTTGGTCCACGCACACCGGCGCCAAGCTGTACGGCACGACCACTACAGGTCATCAGCCGTGCACATGCTCGGCCCGGGGCCCGGCCACTCTCCAGCCGTTTTCGGTGCGGGACGCGGGAGTTTCACCCGGCGCCGGTGCTAGTCCCTCACCTGTTCCTGGAATCGGTTAGGGTCCCACGTGATTTGGGGGGGGGGGGGGGGTACAAGACCCACACATCCTCCGCTGGCACCGGCACTGAGCCACTGAAATGGACAATCCAGCCCTTGATGTTTTGTATTTTGATGCTCATTATCGTGACTTTCATTCAGGGGTACCTCTGTCGAGTACCACTGAGATTCAGCCCCTCATCCCCAGCCTGTTCGGATGAGGGTCCTGAGGGTACAACAAATGAGGAACCATCACATCGCTCACCCACTCCCTCCACCACCGCAGAGGCACACATCTCAGTAGGACGTAGACAGAGAGCTGGCAGGGGCCACAATCTGATGAGTACAAGTAGAGGTTGACTTACACTTCTGGAGGCGCCATGTTCTCCCTCTCTGCGGGACCCCCACATCACACCCCGTCATCTGGTGACATGGCGGCCCGCCCCCAACTGACATCAAGCCCCACCCCAAATAATGTCAAGCCCTGCCCCCAATGACGTCAAACCCCATCCCAATGACATCACGATCGGCCCCCAATGATATCAATGCCCATTTACCCCGTCCATCCTCAGCTTGCAAAATGCAAGTCACAGACCCAGAAATCACTGCTTGACTGTTTTAATGCTCTTTAACTTATGAGAACAAGTGTGTAACTGCCTGGCCTGTCATGATATTCAGGTAAACATCATGGGCGTCATTCTCCGACCCCCCGCCGGGTCGGAGAATGGCCGTTGGCCGCCGTGAATCCCGCCCCCGCCCCCGCCGAAGTCTCCGAAGGGAGAAAAGTCGGCGGGGCGTTAATGTCGCCGCTGCCGTCGGAGAATGTCACGGGTCTGCGCAAGGCAGCCGATTTTCGGCCTGCCGATATTCTCCCTTCCGGATGGGCCGAAGTCCCGACGACGTGATGACCGTTCACGTCGACGTCAATCAAACCTCCTTTTCATCGGCGTGACCCAGTGCTCCAGGCTCACGCCGACCAGCGAGGAGGTGAGTGACGGCCTGGGGGGTTGGCTCTGGGCAGGAAATGGCGTGGCCGCAGACTGATTGCGTGAGGAGAGGTGTGTCTCGGCTTGGGTGTGTGTGCGGCGGGGGGGGCGGTGGTTAGAGTAGGCTGGGCTCCGGGGGAGTGCCGGGAGGGGGTCCGTGCCGGGGTGGAGGTTGGGGGTTGGGGGTGGTCCGTGCCGGGGTGGAGGTTGGGGAGAGGGTCCGTGCCGGGGTGGAGGTTGGGGGTTGGGGGGGGGGTCCGTGCTGGGGTGGAGGTTGGGGGTTGGGGAGGGGGTCCGTGCTGCAGGTGTGGAGGTTGGGGGGGGGTCCGTGCTGGGGTGGAGGTTGGGGAGGGGGTCCGTGCCGGGGTGGAGGTTGGGGGGGTTCCGTGCTGGGGTGGAGGTTGGGGAGGGGGTCCGTGCCGGGGTGGGTGATGGGAGGGCAAATGAGTTGGTCCACCTGGCCAGGTGCCAGCCTCCAACAGTTGGACCCATGCGGTCCATGCCACCTGGCTGGGGGGAGGAGGGGATATGGGCAATGATGACATGTCGTCGTTCTCCTCCCCCCCCACCAGGCCGTCATGTTTTCAGACCATCCAGCGATGTTGGCCGCCGTGGTGGTAGCCGCTCATGTCTATGTTGCCCTGGATGAGGAGGAGGAGGAGGAGCGTGCCAGAGAGGCGGCGCAGGCTGCCGCAGAGGGGCAGGCGGCAGCCGCCCAGGCTGGAGGGACACCTGACCGACAGGACGAGGAGGGGGAGGAGGACGTCGCGGCCCCACGGCAACGGAGGCACCCGAGGGCGCCCCGTGTGTACCGGCCCCGGCAGTCATACCAGGACCTCACGGACCGGGAATGCAGGAGGAGACTCCGGATGAGGCGGGAAACCGTGGCACACATCTGCCACCTGCTGGCACACCTGTCACCGCGTGGCACTGGCGGGGGACACCCTCTCCCCGTGTCCGTCAAGGTTACGGTGGCCCTGAACTTTTATGCAACGGGGTCATTCCAGGCACCGAGTGGGGACCTGTCCGGCATATCGCAGACATCGGTGCATCGGTGCATCCGGGCAGTGACAGATGCCCTTTTTGCCATGGCGCACCGCTACATCCGCTTCCCCGTGGACCGGGCCAGCCAAGATGCCCGGGCCGTGGGCTTCTCTGCCATTGCCGGGTTCCCCATGGTCCAGGGCGCGATTGATGGGATGCACGTCGCCGTGCGGCCACCTGCAGAGAACAGGGCCGTGTTCACTAATAGGAAGGGGACCTATTCAATGAACTTACAGGTGGTCTGCGACCACCGCATGATGATCCTGCACGTCTGCGCCCGTCACCCAGGCAGTGTACACGACTTATTCGTGTTGTCACGGTCATCCATCCCCGGCATGTACGAGGGACGCCATCCCCGGCTGAGGGGCTGGTTGCTGGGCGACAGGGGCTACCCATTGCGATCGTGGCTGATGACGCCTATACGGAGGCCACGCAATGAGGCGGAGAACCGCTACAATGATGCCCATGTAGCGACAAGGGGAGTGATCGAGAGGTGCTTTGGCGTGCTGAAGATGCGTTTCAGGTGCCTGGACCTCTCTGGGGGCGCCCTCCAGTATCGGTCAGATAGGGTCGGCCGCATCATTGTGGTGTGCTGCGTCCTGCACAACATAGCCCAGCAGAAGGGCGATGTGCCGCAGGCAGAGGAGGGCGGAGTGGAGGAGCAGCAGGAAGAGGCCCAGTCCTCCCCAGATGAGGGGGATGGGGGCAATGGTCAGGGCAGACGGGGTAGACACAGGCGGGTGGCTGTCCACCGTTACCGGCTGGCCCAGCGGGCACGGGACAGACTGATAGACGCCCGCTTCACTGACTAGATGGGCGTGGGAATTGGGTAGTATGGCCACAGACCGCACACCATGACAACAGCCGACCACCCACACCCCCCACCCATCCACCCACCCAGCACCCTCACCCCCCTCCCCAACCACACACACCCCACCCGCATGCACACCACCCCCCCACCCCCAATTGCCGATCCACCGGCGGCACAATGGGCCGGGCTCACCCAGTTGCGGGTGGACGCGTGTCTATCGCAGGCCATGGAGGATGATGACAACCCGCCTCCGATGAGCTCCTGGCTCTACATCGTTGGACTATGTCTGACCCATGGCCACAGTACCACCATCCACCCGGACCATCCCTGCATGCGGCTGTGACACTGCAGCGCACGGTCCCGTCCTCTGCCCGGGGGATGTTGATGGCGGCCCAGGGGGAAGGGGGCAGACTCACCTGGGGCTGAGGTAAGACCACCCGTCACACACACACTTGCGCTCAACGTACATGACACGCCCGCACACTTTGGACAGAGCACAAAGGCAGCTTCGGTAGGTGTAACATTGACTTTAATAACCAAAGGAGTTCATGCACGTGCCCTAGCCCCTAAAACTCATCTGTGCCCTGCACCCGTGCCAACTTACTCAGTGTCTAATTGTTTGGCCTTACGGGCCCTTTGACTACGTCTACGTGGTTCCCCAGACGGTACAGCAGAACTGGAGGTGGACTCCTGTGATTCCTGCCCTCTGACACTGGATCCCTTTGGCGGCCGTTTCCTGGGGCGTCCTGGCCTAGATGGGCCAGGCTGCGGCCCGGGCGACTGGGATGGCGAGCTGCCAGCCTGTCCTGCCCGTTGCCCACCCGATGCACCTGGGACGGAAGGAGGGGAGTCCGAGGTGTCGCGGTGTACCGGGACCTCCCCTACAGAGGGAGCCGGGACGGACCACACCACCTCCTCCTCCCTCGGGGTGCCCGATGGCCCCCAGGCCTCTACATGGGTGGGGGATGCGAACGGACTGGCCATCCGACGCGCCCCCGACATCTGGCGCTGCCAGTCCTGGAGGCCCGTGCTGGTATCGACAGGGGTCTGCAGGTTTGCAGCCATGGAGCCCAGGGGGTTGTCGAACCCTGTCTGCGACAGTGCGACGCCAGCTCGCACATGGCCACTGGTGCCGATGCCCTCAGCGATGGCCTGCTGAGACTGGGCCATGGCCTGCAGAGACTGGGCCATGGCCTGCAGAGACTGGGCTATGGCCTGCTGAGACTGGGCCATGGCCTGCTGAGACTGGGCCATGGCCTGCTGAGACTGGGCTATGGCGTTGAGCGCCTCTGCCATCTGGCGCTGGCACTGGCTCATGGCCTCCTGTGAGAGGGCAGCCATTTCCTGGGCCACAGACGCCGCCTGCATGGAAGGCCCCAGGCCTCGCAAACCGTTCCCCATGTCTGACACCGTCGCACCCATTGCCTCCACCGCGGACGCCACCCATGCGGTGTCAGCCTGGGTGGCACGCATGACCGGGACCACTCCCAGCTCCTGGACGCGGGTGGACTCCTCCACCTGCGACCGCAGCCGCCGCAAGCCACCCGTCACCCTATTCGCTCGTCTCCGTGTCGGTGGTTGCATCGGATCTATGTGTGGGTGTGGTAACTGCAGGAACCCGGGATCCATCTGGGCGGCAGATGTTCGCTTGGCCTGGGCTGCCCTCCGACCGCCCGGTCCCTCTGCTGCTCCTACCTCCACCTGCTGTACCGGGACGGCTGTGTTGTGCGCACCAGTGAGTGTACCAGACGCCTCATCACTAAAGTGCCCAACCGTGGTGAGTGTTTCTGCGATGGTGGAGGGTGTTGGTGACAGCAGTGGCGTTGTGTCGTGCTCTTCGTCCCACTCTGAGTCCATGGCACTTTGGGGTGGGGGTTCGTCTCCACCCATCCACTCTGAGTCACTGTCCGGTATTTCGTCTTCCCGGGTAGGGGTGTCCTGGGTAGTGCTGTCCCGGGTAGTGCTGTCCCGGGTAGTGCTGTCCCGGGTAGGGGTGTCCTGGATAGTGGTGTCCCGGGTAGTGGTGTCCTGGGTAGTGGTGTCCTGGGTAGTGGTGTCCTGGGTAGTGGTGTCCTGGCTCGGATGTGACGGGGGCCTGTGGCTGCCCCCCTCATCGCTGGGTGGTCGCTCCCGCACATGACGGGGGTGTCGTCTCCCTGTTGCTCCAGGTCTCTCCGTCTCCCGTGGTGTGCGAGGGGCATCCTGCGGGCGTCGCATGCTGGAGGGTGCGGGTCTCTCCGTCTCCCGTGGTCTCCGAGGGGCATCCTGCGGGCGTCGCATGCTGGAGGGTGCGGGTCTCTCCGTCTCCCGTGGTCTCCGAGGGGCATCCTGCGGGCGTCGCATGCTGGAGGGTGCGGGTCTCTCCGTCTCCCGTGGTCTCCGAGGGGCATCCTGCGGGCGTCGCATGCTGGAGGGTGCGGGTCTCTCCGTCTCCCGTGGTCTCCGAGGGGCATCCTGCGGGCGTCGCATGCTGGAGGGTGCGGGTCTCTCCGTCTCCTGTGGTCTCCGAGGGGCATCCTGCGGGCGGTCTGCATCTGCGGGGATGGGTGCCTGGACGTTTGGTCCTGCGATACACAATGAAGCATGCATGGTTAGACATCAGGCAGTGATCAGGTGATACGGGGGAGGGGGATATAGGGAGGGGGGATATGGGGACGGGCTGTTGGTGGCTCACTTGCTCGTGGGGCCCCGACCTCTGCATCAGCAACCTCCCGGTCCTCAGGTCCGCCAGCCAGTTCCAGGGCCCTTTCCTCGTGTACGGTCAGTGGCCTCTCATCAGCGGGCCCTCCTCCAGTCCTCACATGCTCCCTATTGTTGTGTGCGCGCTTCTCCTGTGGGGGGGGGGGGGGGTGGTGGCAGGGGTAAAAGGCAACAGTGTTAGGCAGGTATATGAATGCACGCCATCGGTTGCGCGTGCATTGCAGAGGTTAAGGTTAGGGCTGGATTCACTTGGGGATATGGGGGAGGGGGGGATATGGGGGAGGGGGGGATATGGGGGAGGGGGGGATATGGGGGAGGGGGGATATGGGGGAGGGGGGGATATGGGGGAGGGCGGGATATGGGGGATATGGGGGAGGGGGGGATATGGGGGAGGGGGGGATATGGGGGAGGGGGGATATGGGGGATATGGGGGAGGGGGGATATGGGGGAGGGGGGATATGGGGGATATGGGGGAGGGGGGGATATGGGGGAGGGGGGATATGGGGGATATGGGGGAGGGGGGATATGGGGGATATGGGGGAGGGGGGATATGGGGGATATGGGGGAGGGGGATATGGGGGAGGGGGGGATATGGGGGAGGGGGATATGGGGGATATGGGGGAGGGGGGATATGGGGGATATGGGGGAGGGGGGATATGGGGAGGGGGGGATATGGGGGATATGGGGGAGGCTCACCCTGCCTGCTCTGACGAGGTCGTTCACCTTCTTGTGGCACTGGGTGCCTGTCCGTGGTGTTAGGGCCACAGCGGTGACGGCCTCTGCCACCTCCCTCCACAGACGCCGGCTGTGGCGTGGGGCAACTCTGCGGCCGTGCCCGGGATACAGGGCGTCCCTCCTATGCTCCACCGCGTCCAGGAGCGCCTCCACATCGCATGACTCGAACCTCGGGGCTGAGCGACGGCCAGCCATCAAGTCGGGTGTTGCGGTCGGCTGTTCCGGTCGGGTGGCGGGGAGCTGCGCGGCCTTATGAGGCGTCACGTCGTGCGGCGCGTATGACGCTGCACGGCGTGAACCACTGCGCAAGCGCGGATCCCGATACGTCGCTGCTAGCCCATTTCGGGCCACAGACTATCGGCCCATTTTTATGACGTGACGCAAGTGGGATTTGCGCCGTTTTTTGCGCCGATCGGCGGACTTTCCGCCGATAATGGAGAATTTCGCCCCATGGTGCAAACATACATACATACTGATGGACAGATCAACGGACCAATCAACACACACAACACCACAGCCAATCACAGGCAAGAGCATACACAGTACAAAACAGGGAACACGACACTTCCCGCTCATTCCAGCAGGAGACAGCTCAGGGCACAGAGCTCACAGCAAGCCACTCAGACATCCACCATGTGCTGAGTGCCACTACAAGATAGTATTAGGAATAGGTCCACAGATTCTAGGGTTATGATCGAACCTCAGTAACCAGTTTACCACTGTAAATATATATTAGTAATAAAACTGAGTTGTACCATTCGCAACCGTGTTGGTTCGTCTGTGTAACAGAGCACCCAACACATCATGGCCCTCACACTTCCTTACTGCTCACTTCTTGCTCAGGTGACTGAGCTTCGACCCTCGAGTGCTCCTGCTGGCTGCCCGGTCACTGCTATTGGCCATCTGGCTCTCTCACGTGCCAGTCCAGTTGTCTCCCAGCCCATTCACTGTCAGCATTGGCCACTGGCTCTGGTCAAGTCACCCAGCTGGCCACAGCTTCCTGAAAACCACAATGCCAGTGCTGACCTGGCCCTCACACCTCCTGACTGCTCACCTCTTGATCAGGTGGTTGGGCCTCAAACGTTGACAACCGTACGGCTTCTGGCTGCTGCTGGTGTTGGCTTTATCTGGCCTGCCCAGGCCTAGCCTCAGTTCGTTCCCCACCTGCCCTCTCAGCCTGGGGAGTTGCCCCATTGCTCCCATTGACAGACGTTGGCCAGGGCCTCCTCTTTGCCTCGCCGAAGGATTCCGTGGCTGACACTCTGATGTAAGGTCGGCGACCTCACTTTTACTTCAGGCTGCCAGGCTCAATGTCACAAACCTGGCTGCTGCTCCACTCAGTGGAAGTTCTGAAACTTCACAGCAGACAATGGAGATCCGTGTCTGAACGGCTCAAACTCCTCACCACCTCTCAACATCTGGCTCGGTTTACCCACTCTAAAGGGGAGTCCACCAATCAGAGCCCGGTGTTGCCTGCTGATAGGCTCATTCGAAATTCTATCAGCAAATTCAGAGCTACCAAGCTCTGATTGGTGCTTCCAAACCAGAGCCACCCCTCAGTATGGAGCCCTCCCATTTGCTGGGGCCCTCTGAGCATAGTACAGATTCTGGTCCACAGTAAGTGGAGGCTGGGACATCAAGATCACAGGCACTCGAAGGACGGCTGGTGGCGAGGATTCTGCTGAGCCTGAGTCACACGGCGAGTCTCTGGGCTCGGTCGAGTCTCTGGACTCGGTCTTAAGGCAGGCGTTGAAGCTGCAGCAAAAGACAGTGGAACATCAGGCAGAGATGTCAGGTGCATTCAGCAGATTACAACGTACAGAGGAGGAGTCCCTCTGTGTTCAGTCTGGGGTCACAATGCCGGCCTAACAGGGCATGAAGGTCAACACAGGGAGGATGGCGGTCCCCTTAGAAATGTTGTCCAGGAGTTAGGTCCTGCACTGCGCCAGGGGTTATGGTCCATTACTGTAGGCATTGGTGGAACCTATCAGTGGCTATGCGAGGGGGGCCAGGGCACGTCGATCTCCCCTTCTCAGAGTCAGTTGAGGGCCCTTGGGCACCGAGAGGAATAATAACTGTTACATTACATGTTTGTAATATGTTGTTACTCTTCGCTTTACTTCCTGATGGTTAGATTTCACAGAAACTAACAATCTTCAATTCATAGAACATACGGTGCAGAAGGAGGCCATTCGGCCCATCGAGTCTGCACCAACCCACTTAAGTCCACACTTCCGCTCGATCCCCGTAACCCAATAACCCCTCCTAATCTTTTTGGCCACTAAGGGCAATTTAGCATGTCCAATTCACCTAACCCGCACGTCTTTGGACTGTGGGAGGAAACCGCAGCACCCGGAGGAAACCCACGCAGACACGGGGAGAACGTGCAGACTCCGCACAGACAGTCACCCAGCAGTGAATCGAACCTGGGACCCTGGCGCTGTGAAGACACAGTGCTTGCCACTGTGCTATCATGCTGCCCCTATTCACAGCAAAATAGGTTTAATGAATAACGAGTTAAATAATAATGAGTTTGTTCACTCTTCAGAACTATCACTGATAATAAAGTAAATCAGAATAAAGATGAACTGTATTTAACAATAAGAATTACCTGAGCTACATCTCTCTAACTACTGTCCAGTCACTCCTGCTTCGAAGAGAGGAAGGATCTTCCAGGGTCACAGGTTGTACATGAATCTAGTGCTGCCATCTAGCGGTTGTCTTACTCTGTGCTGCAGTTGTTAACCCTTCATACACCAGCCTATATACAAGAACCAGCAGCTGGAGGGCCCTGGTGACTCTGCAATTGTCCAGCCGATCCCAATCTGACTGTGATCCTGTGATCGCCAGCTCCACAGGCAAAGAAGGGTGTATCTGTCCACAACAGAAGGTCCAAAGCTGGCCGGGACCCTCCAAGTCCAAGTCCTCTAGAGGACATCTGACAAAGTGATTCCAGATGACAGGGCATGGAAGCCAGCAACTGTCCCACCTCTGCTGTGGATGTTGGGGAAGCACAAAGACATAGTGACAGCGTGAGGAAGATCAAGAAATAGTAAGAGCACAACAGTGTTTACCACATGTTTATAGTTCCCCCCTGTGTAAATAGCCCCCATTCCACATCTCCTCTTGCGTATACCTCTTCTGGACGTTGAGTTTTGTTGTGGTCTATCGGGGTCAAACCCTGTTCCTTCTCCCCACTTATCACTAATCTTGCATCATGTGCATTTGGTCCATGCTGTGTGAAACCATCTCATCACAATCCATGTCCCTTCTCAGTTCCTCTGCAACATCAGTGGTGTCTCAGCCTCTGTGTAATATGTGGTTGTGTGCGATGTCTTGTTGACAAGCGTTGTGGGTAAACATTCTGTTCATTCTTGGTTATATAAGATGGAGGCTCATGTAGTCCCACAGCCTGTCTGTATGGTGGACAGGTGTAGGTGTGCAAGGAGAGATGAGGATATGCATGGAGAAGGGTCACCTCTTCTTTCTCTCCACACACCGCCATCTCTGAGGCCCTGCACTGAAAAAGGCCACAGCCAGCGGTCATGCATGTTCCTGTCTACCTTCTAACGATGCAGCCCCCATTTTCTTCACGCTCTCCTCTCCGTTGGATCATTGTGCAGGAACCCTTGAACTGTGGCAATTTAAGAAGGCAGCTCACCACCGCCTTCTCAAGGGCAATTAGGGATGGGTAATAAATGTGACCTGGCCAGCGAAGCCTACATTCCAGGAATGAATATAAAAAATAAGTTAGTAGCAGTCCCCAAACAATTATTTTTCTGTTACTGACTAGTGAGTGACTGGGGCTTTAAGGACATGCTGTATTATAGGCACCTATTAACCAGTGCAATTGTGGCTATGGCTGTGGAAGCTTTCAGTATCACCGTATCCTTCCTCTAATGCCCAAATCCACCCAGCCCCTGCTTGCTCCATTTCAGTGAGCTTACTGCTATGGAATGGACTTGGTCGGGCCTTTGGATGGCCTGCATTTATTCCAGTTTTCAAATTACTCATTCAGTAAAACTGAACGACTACACCCTTTGCAATATACATGAGTGCAGATGTTCCGTCAGGGCAAATGTTCCGTGTGGGCAGATGTTCTGGGAGGTCATGAGATTCTTATTGGGTGGTGCGGAACCCGGCAGTAATGAGGTTCTGAGCTGATGTTCAGAAAAGGATTCTCCTCCTTATCCACTTGTTTTTGGAGTCAATATGACCGAGGACAATAAACACAATTGTAGCAAAGCGTTAATGCACAGAGATCCAGAATTGGAATTCACAGAATTAATCTCACAAGAATACACTTTTACATGGATGGCTCATTATTGCCTCTGTTAAAGTAGTGAAGCTGCTGACATGTCTCAGTTGTGCAAGCCTCCGCATTTGGGAATATAATGTCATATGGGTGCTCCTTTTTGTTGGCCCCCCACTGCTGGGAGTCACGCCTCCCGGAGCCCCAACAGCCCTCCCCAACAGCATTGTTTCGAGTTTCATCTTCCACTGCTCCATTGCTTGAGGTTCCAAGATGGTGGACCTCAGGATTTATTACCAGACCAGATTCTACCCCCCATCTGCGATTGTGGAAATCCCTCCCACCATCCTGGAGGAGCGTAACCTTCAGGCTCTCATACCATTCTGCCTGGTCACTTGAGACTGCTGCCCTTCAATCTCTGTATTATTTGCCCCAATCTTCACCCTCACCCCACGCTTGAGTCATTTGTCTGCATTCACCATTCCCCAGTCTTCCCCCAGTGCCAGTCCAGCCCTTCCCTTGCCTCTGTCCTGTCTCCCCTCACCGTGTCTAACCTTTAACCCATTGGCATGTCAGAACCCACCCCTGGCTTGCCACTGGTCTTGAGATGTGCTGAAACCTGTCACAGAGTCTGTGGAGGCATGGTGAAGTAAACAAACTCACCACTATTCTTACAATTCCCCCTATACCAGAAAAGTGTCAATAAGATATTATAAATAGTGAACAGGGATTCTCACGCCCTGACTCCTATGCAGACTTAAGTCGGTGCTCTTCGGGTCAATCTAGTGCTTCAAGGTGTCCCCCGGTATAACCTATATCTTCATAGAAGATTCTTATCACTTAGTTGCTTTGATCCTGAGTCCCGCGTTGCTGAGTAAGTAAAGTAAACTTTGTAATAACCACTGTTTCAGGTTAAATTTTTAAGTTATTTTATTATCTTTTCTTTTTTTTTAAAAGATAAAATCACTGTCTTTACAGAAAAATAAAAAGATCTTGGCCAGGATTCTCCCCTACCCGGCGGGGCGGGGGGTCCCGGCGGGATGGAGGGCGTGAACCACTCCGGCGTCGGGCCGCCCCAAAGGTGCGGATTTCTCGGCACCTTGAGGGGCCAAGCCCTCACCGTGAGGGGCTAGGCCCGCGCCGAAGTGGTTTCCGCTCCACCGGCTGGTGGGAAAGGCCTTCAGCGCACGCCAGCCGGGGCCGAAAGGACTTTGCCGGGCGGTGGAAGTCCGCACATGCGCGGGAGCGTCAGCGGTTGCTGACGTCATTCCGCGCATATGCAGGGGGGTGTCTCTTATGCGTCGGCCATCGCGGAGGCTGTGGCCGAGGCAGAGGGAAAAGTGTTTCCCCACGGCACAGGCCCGCCCACGGATCGGTGGGCCCCGATCGTGGGCCAGGCCACCGTGGGGACACCCCCCAGGGCCAGATCGCCTCACGTCCCCCCCCAGGACCCCTTAGCCCGCCCGCGCCACCTAGTCCCGCCGGTAAGAGAGGTGGTTTGATTCTCGACTGCGGGACAGGCATGACAGCAGCGGGACTTCAGTCCATCGCGGGCCGGAGAACCGCCGGGGGGGGCGGGGCCCGCCGACCGGCGCGGCACGATTCCCGCCCCCGCCGAATATCCGGTGCCAGAGAATTCGGCAACCACCGGGGGCGGGATTCACGCCAGCTCCCGCCGATTCTTCGACCCGGCAGGGGTCGGAGAACCCCGCCCCTTGCTTTTGGATTCTCCTGGTTGGTTGATTCGACCTTCCTGGTCTACCTTGACAATCTCCCTTCTTTATCTTTTGATTTTCTCCTGATGGATTTGCTGTGGTTTCCGAATGATGTCCATCCCATGTACCGAGATCACTCTGCTAACTGAGAGTGAGCACTGGCTGAATGCGATTCAGGATTTATATTGCCCTTCTAGCAGCCCAAGTGATTACATGATATTATTGAAAGTAACTTTCATGCGCTGACAAGTGACTTCTTTTTACATTTGGTCCTACTTATGTCTAATACAACCTTTAGTTACCGGACCCTAATTGCATTTAGTCTTTGTTCTATCGGATCTTGCTTGACTGGTAATAAAATCGGTTGGCAGGTAATAAATTTGGGTCCTGCCTCATCAGCAAATGTTCTGATATCAAACCATAGTCTTATCTTCCCAGCCCCAATGTTTGATGATAACTTGTGTTCAGTGAATTTCGGCGGCAGCGGTGAGCAGGGGCCTTCTGGGAGGTGAGTAGTGAGTTTAAAAGCTATTACCTTTACAGGAGCAGCCCTTTGGATTTCGGCGGCAGCGGTGCGCAGGGACCTTCTGGGAGGTGAGTAGTGAGTTTAAAAGCTCTTACCTTTACAGGAGCAGCCCTTTGGATTTCGGCGGCAGCGGTGCGCAGGGGCCCTCTGGGAGGTGAGTAGTGAGTTTAAAAGCTCTTACCTTTACAGGAGCAGCCCTTTGGATTTCGGCGGCAGCGGTGCGCAGGGACCTTCTGGGAGGTGAGTAGTAATTTAAAAAGCCTTGCCTGGTCCCGTGTCTGTTCTTCTTTTCTGTTTTATTTGTTTTTATATAAGGCGGGAACCGGAAGTTCGACCTCTGGCAAGTCCCCCCGCCCCCCCCCCCCCAACCAATAAATTCTGGTGGAGAGGAAACCCGAGACACTACACGTGTAGTGTCTCCCACCCGCCCTCCTCCTCTAACCTAATAATAAGACCCATTGGTGTAAGGTAAGTGCCATATTATATTATTATATTATTAGCATTGTGCAGGTCAAGGATCGGAGGTGGAGGAGCAGTCTCTGTCAGCGAGAGAACCTGAGAACATCTCAGATACTCAGACGGTAAGAAGGTAAGTAAGTGATTTTTACTTTTATACCTTTTTTCAAATTGTGTGTGTCGGGGGGAAACTGAAGTGACATCACAGAAAAGCTGTGGCCAGAGTGGCTGGTTGGGATTCTAACCTAAATTTAAAAAAAATTTGAGTATTTGGGAACTAATTAAACATAATAACTTAATTATAATTTAGAGGATATCTAAGCCAGAGATCGGAGAGTATTATAGTTAGCTATCGCATTTCTATTAGAAATCTAGTGCTAGGAAACAGATAGTTGACAGTAACTTTGCAATTTAAAAAAAAAGTATTTTTAAAAAAAAGACAAATTTTAATTTTAATTAATTGACGCAATGTCAGTTCGAGGGGTGCTGTGCTCTGACTGTGAGATGTGGCAGGTCCGGGAGGCTTCCAGCGTCCCGGATGGCTTCATCTGCAGAAAGTGCACCCAACTGCAGCTCCTCACAGACCGCATGGTTCGGTTGGAGCAGCAATTGGATGCACTTAGGAGCATGCAGGTGGCGGAAAGCGTCATAGATCGCAGTTATGTAAATGTGGTCACACCCAAGGTGCAGGCAGAGAAATGGGTGACCACCAGAAAGGGCAGGCAGTCAGTGCAGGAATCCCCTGTGGTTGTCCCCCTCTCGAACAGATATACCCCTTTGGATACTGCTGGGGGGGATAGCCTATCAGGGGAAAACAGCAGCAGCCAGAGCAGTGGCACCACGGCTGGCTCTGATGTTCAGAAGGGACGGTCAAAGCGCAGAAGAGTAATAGTAATAGGAGACTCTATAGTCAGGGGCACAGATAGGCGCTTCTGTGGACGTGAAAGAGACTCCAGGATGGTATGTTGCCTCCCTGGTGCCAGCGGGAGATAGAGGAGCAGATAGGTAGACAGATTTTGGAAAAGAGTAAAAACAGCAGGGTTGTGGTGATGGGAGACTTCAACTTCCCCAATATTGACTGGGACTCACTTAGTGCCAGGGGCTTAGACGGGGCGGAGTTTGTAAGGAGCATCCAGGAGGGCTTCTTAAAACAATATGTAAACCGTCCAACTAGGGAAGGGGCGGTACTGGACCTGGTATTGGGGAATGAGCCCGGCCAGGTGGTAGATGTTTCAGTAGGGGAGCATTTCGGTAACAGTGACCACAATTCAGTAAGTTTTAAAGTACTGGTGGACAAGGATAAAAGTGGTCCGAGGATGAATGTGCTAAATTGGGGGAAGGCTAATTATAACAATATTAGGCGGGAACTGAAGAACATAGATTGGGGGCGGATGTTTGAGGGCAAATCAACATCTGACATGTGGGAGGCTTTCAAGTGTCAGTTGAAAGGACTACAGGACAGGCATGTTCCTGTGAGGAAGAAAGATAAATACGGCAATTTTCGGGAACCTTGGATGACGAGTGATATTGTAGGCCTCGTCAAAAAGAAAAAGGAGGCATTTGTCAGGGCTAAAAGGTTGGGAACAGACGAAGCCTGTGTGGCATATAAGGAAAGTAGGAAGGAACTTAAGCAAGGAGTCAGGAGGGCTAGAAGGGGTCATGAAAAGTCATTGGCAAATAGGGTTAAGGAAAATCCCAAGGCTTTTTACACGTACATAAAAAGCAAGAGTGTAGCCAGGGAAAGGGTTGGCCCACTGAAGGATAGGCAAGGGAATCTATGTGTGGAGCCAGAGGAAATGGGCGAGGTACTAAATGAATACTTTGCATCAGTATTCACCAAAGAGAAGGAATTGGTAGATGTTGAGTCTGGAGAAGGGGGTGTAGATAGCCTGGGTCACATTGTGATCCAAAAAGACGAGGTGTTGGGTGTCTTAAAAAATATTAAGGTAGATAAGTCCCCAGGGCCTGATGGGATCTACCCCAGAATACTGAAGGAGGCTGGAGGGGAAATTGCTGAGGCCTTGACAGAAATCTTTGGATCCTCGCTGTCTTCAGGGGATGTCCCGGAGGACTGGAGAATAGCCAATGTTGTTCCTCTGTTTAAGAAGGGTAGCAAGGATAATCCCGGGAACTACAGGCCGGTGAGCCTTACTTCAGTGGTAGGGAAATTACTGGAGAGAATTCTTCGAGACAGGATCTACTCTCATTTGGAAGCAAATGGACGTATTAGTGAGAGGCAGCACGGTTTTGTGAAGGGGAGGTCGTGTCTCACTAACTTGATAGAGTTTTTCGAGGAGGTCACTAAGATGATTGATGCAGGTAGGTCAGTAGATGTTGTCTATATGGACTTCAGTAAGGCCTTTGACAAGGTCCCTCATGGTAGACTAGTACAAAAGGTGAAGTCACACGGGATCAGGGGTGAACTGGCAAGGTGGATACAGAACTGGCTAGGCCATAGAAGGCAGAGGGTAGCAATGGAGGGATGCTTTTCTAATTGGAGGGCTGTGACCAGTGGTGTTCCACAGGGATCAGTGCTGGGACCTTTGCTCTTTGTAGTATATATAAATGATTTGGAGGAAAATGTAACTGGTCTGATTAGTAAGTTTGCAGACGACACAAAGGTTGGTGGAATTGCGGATAGCGATGAGGACTGTCTGAGGATACAGCAGGATTTAGATTGTCTGGAGACTTGGGCGGAGAGATGGCAGATGGAGTTTAATCCGGACAAATGTGAGGTAATGCATTTTGGAAGGGCTAATGCAGGTAGGGAATATACAGTGAATGGTAGAACCCTCAAGAGTATTGAAAGTCAAAGAGATCTAGGAGTACAGGTCCACAGGTCATTGAAAGGGGCAACACAGGTGGAGAAGGTAGTCAAGAAGGCATACGGCATGCTTGCCTTCATTGGCCGGGGCATTGAGTATAAGAATTGGCAAGTCATGTTGCAGCTGTATAGAACCTTAGTTAGACCACACTTGGAGTATAGTGTTCATTTCTGATCGCCACACTACCAGAAGGATGTGGAGGCTTTAGAGAGGGTGCAGAAGAGATTTACCAGAATGTTGCCTGGTATGGAGGGCATAAGCTATGAGGAGCGATTGAATAAACTCGGTTTGTTCTCACTGGAACGAAGGAGGTTGAGGGGCGACCTGATAGAGGTATACAAAATTATGAGAGGCATAGACAGAGTGGATAGTCAGAGGCTTTTCCCCAGGGTAGAGGGGTCAATTACTAGGGGACATAGGTTTAAGGTGAGAGGGGCAAGGTTTAGAGTAGATGTACGAGGCAAGTTTTTTACGCAGAGGGTAGTGGGTGCCTGGAACTCACTACCGGAGGAGGTAGTGGAAGCAGGGACGATAGGGACATTCAAGGGGCATCTTGACAAATATATGAATAGGATGGGAATAGAAGGATACGGACCCAGGAAGTGTAGAAGATTGTAGTTTAGTCGGGCAGTATGGTCGGCACGGGCTTGGAGGGCCGAAGGGCCTGTTCCTGTGCTGTACATTTCTTTGTTTTTTGTTGAAGCAGTGCCCTCTGAATCTCTGCATTTAACTGGCGTCAGTATTTCACACATGCACTTTATTGTTACCTAACTGGGACATTAAATCTTGATCCTTCTTATTCGACTACTTGCTAAAAGGTTTTAACTTCTAAAGTTAGTTTTAACTTCTAAAGTTAGTTTTAATTCTAAAAAAGTGTAAAATAATGTATAAACTTACATTTGTAACTAAAGATCTTCATTACCTTTGTAAATACTGCTACCAATGTTACTAAAATTTAATTCTCTGTAATTTCTTTCTATGGAAAGAAGTTGTCTCAAGCTGGTGTTTAAGCTGACACAGGGGGTGGGATTCCCCGACCCCCTGCCGGGTAGGGGAGAATCCCGCCCAGGCTGGGGCCAGAGTTAACGCTAAAGAGACTGGCAGCCGGAGCTGTTTCTAAGTGTTTCACTTACCACACACTCAGTCGGCACTGACATCCTCACCTCATTGCAGTGTTAATGTAACCCTACTTGTGACAATAAAGATTATTATTAAAACAAGGTTTGAGGCTTTTTGAGAGGGTTTTTGCCACCCACTCCACCTCGAAAGTCTTGGGGCCCAGGCCCCGCTTGTAAATACCTGCACCAATTTGTGGCCACGAGATGTCTGCCTAAGAGGCGTGGAGCATCGCGGAAGGTGGGAGCATGAAGCGTCCAACCCCCTAATTATACTAAAATCAAACCCTTGTCAAAACTTCGACAAAGAGTCATCGGACTCGAAACGTTAGCTCTTTTCCCTGCCTACAGATGCTGCCAGACCTGCTGAGATTTTCCAGCATTTTCTCTTTTGGTTTCAGATTCCAGCATCCGCAGTGATTTGCTTTCATCCCTTGCCTGAGGTCCCCAATCTGAGCCCCATCTCCTTAACCAAAAGGCTGGATTTGGGAAAAGCAGCCTGCTAATTTCGGGAAAGTGCAGGGGTGAGGGTGTTGTTGCGGAAGTGGAGCTCAGTCGCTCATCGAGCAGAGTTAATCATTGACAAGGAGCTGGGATGTGTCAGTGAATGTGGCTCTGACTGTGTTTGAGGATGGAACTTGTCGATATTGAATCGTTTGGAGTATTTACTTAATGATAGAGGCGAACAGGAAGCTGGAGCGATTTCTTTGCTTTGTGCTGGTCAGGGAGAGAGATCCAGTCCAGTGAATGTCCCTGAACAGATTCGAACCGCCTGGAATCAGCTGTTGCCCTGCATCATTGGGCGGTTTGTGAAACCTGAATTGAGGCCAACAACAAGGATTATTCCCCCAGTCTCTGCAGCTAGACACAGTCATTCATTCATCGCGAAGACTCTGGTTATTGGGATTTCTCATCATGTCCACCGCTTACGGGCTGATCTTCACCTGTGTCTGCGCTGCCATCGTGCTGGCTGGGTTATCCGCCCATGGGCTGGTCTTCTACAACTTCGCCAAGTTTGTTTCATTCCGCAATAGCCGCCTGGATATGCTGCTGGTGAGCATGGCCCTGGCAGATTGTACCTCTCTCCTCTTGGACCCTTTCCTGGTCCTGGCTGTCCTGGGACACACTTGGCCCTTTGGGAGGACATTCTGTAAAATATTTCAGTTCCTCCTGGCGTGGTCGGTGGCGGCCAGTGTCTACTCCCTGTGTGCAGTGTCCCTCACCCGGGCCAGGATCATCCTCAATCCCCACAGCCCCCCGTCAGTCACGTGGAGCATCCTCATGTTGGTGTTGGTCTGGGTCCTGAGCCTGGGGGTGACCATCCCTCTCCGGATGAACTCCACAACAGGGACAGGGAACGACAACCTCACCATCTGCGTCTCTGGATTTTACCAACACAAGTACCAGACCCTCCTGGTCCAGTTCCTCCTCCACTATCTGCTCCCCATGCTGCTGATCGCCTGGAGCTACACCCGCCTCGCCGTGTTCCTCCTGAAGAGCCCCATGCTGTCCCTGGTCAGCTCCAGGAACACCAGGAGAGCTTCCATCATGATTATATTCACTGTCGGCTCCTTCTCTGCCTGTTGGCTGCCCAGTTACATCCTGGAGCTCTGTGTCTACCTGGGTTCCTGCCACCGCGGCAACAGCTGGGACATTCTCCACTTCATCTGCACCATCCTCAACTATTTCTACCCATGTGTCAACCCAGTCATTTATCTTCTGCTCGCCCAGAGATACCGGGGAGCTGCATCCTGGAGCCTGCCTTTCAAATCTCACAGAGTGCACCCCAGGAACAGAGCTTCAGATCCACAGGAGATGTCCTCACACCACTGAACCCCAGTCTGAACCTCAGATAGCCAGACCTCCTCAACGTGGAAGATTTAGTATGATCCCAGTAACATTCTCTGTACCTTCATTGGAGGATTTATACGAATGAATTGTTTTTAATCAGGATATCAGACAGTTCAGTCCTTTTAAATGAGCAGAAGCCAGATTGAAATCCGAAGGTACACTGTTTAAATTCTATTTGGCAAATATTTACTTCCATATCTGCCAGGCAGCACTTCCCAATTTAACCTAAAATATATCATTATTATAGCGAAGGTTTCTGCATTATATGCAAGAAAATATATAGATAACAGAAAGTCACAATAAGATGGAGAATTAAAGAGAATTGCATTTTCTGCTAATTTATTCAACTACATTGAACTGTAAACGACCATGCAGAAATCGTAGAATATATTGGGCGGCACGGTAGCACAGTGGTTAGCACTGTTGCTTCCCAGCGCCAGGGACCCGGGTTCGATTCCTGGCTTGGGTCACTGTCCGTGCGGTGTCTGCACGTTCTCCCCGTGTCTGCGTGGGTTTCCTCCGGGTGCTCCGGTTTCCTCCCACAAGTCCCGAAAGACGTGCTGATATGTGAATTGGACATTCTAAATTCTCCCTCTGTGTACCCGAACAGGCGCCGGAGTGGGGCGACTAGGAGATTTTCAAAGTAACTTCATTGCAGTGTTAATGTAAGCCTATTCATTATAATAATAAAGACTTTTAAAAATAATGATTATTAATCAGCTAACATGATTACATACCATAGATTCATAGAATCCTTACAGTGCATAAAGAGGCCATCCAGCCATCAAGTCTGAATTGACCCTCCAAAAGAGGACCCGACCTAGCCATTCCCTATCCCTGTAACCCCACCTAGCCTTTTTGACACGAAGGGACAATTTACCATGACCAATCCACCTAAACCTGCACATCTTTGGGCTGGGGGAGGAAACCAGAGCACCCGGAGGAAACCCACACAGACATGGGAAGAACTCCGCACAGGCAGTCAACCAAGTCCGGAATCGAATCCAGGTCCCTGGCGCTGTGAGGCAGCAGTGCTAACCACGTGCCACAGTGACACCCATATATTGGACAGAATTCTCCATCAGTGGACGGCGGAATTGGGAAACGCGATTGGGCGGAGAAACCATGACACCAAATCGCAATTCTCCATCGCTTCGACAGCAGCAGCACTGCGTTCCAGAACGCATGTACAATAAACACCCGTAGCATATCATTGGGGCCCGACCTGATATTCACCTGGGCCTCCGCGATTCTCCGCCTCCACTGGGGCGAATTCCCACTGGCGAGGTTCCCTTGTGCTTTTAAAGATCGTGAAACAGGCGCCAGGATTGCTGAGGGAGAGAGTGGGGTTACGGAAAGTGTCCAACATCACCATAGTTCACTGACAGTTGTGTCGCTGGCCCTTCTGCCAGGGCTGGGGATGGCCAGGAGGTGGGCTGTGGGGTCAGGGGTAGCGGGGGTGGCCCAGGGTGGACGGGCATGGAACACCATTTCTCCACCGCTGAGTGCCCACTGTGATATTAGGGC
The DNA here is from genome assembly GCF_047496885.1 of Scyliorhinus torazame. NCBI lineage: Eukaryota > Metazoa > Chordata > Chondrichthyes > Carcharhiniformes > Scyliorhinidae > Scyliorhinus > Scyliorhinus torazame. Next base: position 140,720,294 of record NC_092725.1, read on the forward strand.
CACAGGTCATATGAGTCCCCCCCCTCTCTCCCCCCTCTCCCCAGTGCACTCCCCCGAGGTGCCCCCTGGCCCCAGCCGACTCATCAGCTGTACGGGCGCGCTCCAGCGCAACCAGTGCCATCTTGTTGGTTGGGGAGTGAGGTGTGTATGCAACTTGTCAGCCTCCCGAGTGTCAATCACGGACCCGGCCAATCCTGCACCGTTCAATTGTGTTCCACGTGGAGCTGGTGCTAGCCTGTCCACGGTCACAGAATCGGTCCAGCTGCGACACCAGATTTGCGGCCGTGGAAATCCACAAATCTTGCCCTGGCATCAACGCTTAATCTCAGAACGGAAGATCCTGCCGATTGTCTGCTTTCTGTCTAATTAAAAATACATTATTCCATGAATATCTATAAAATAAATTAATATGGTTTAAAATGAATGTTTGAAGCAAAACCAATCAAACAGTATAATAGCACAATGATTTGAACTTCATTCGTTACCTGCCTAGCTTACTGGCCTGACCTTGCAAACAAAGAAAGGATTGTCATATACCTGAGAAACATCTTTAAACAGAGACAATCAGAAGCTGAACCATTCACATCAAACTTCTCGAATCAAAAAGGTGTTCGTGCTCCAGACCAAAGTGGGGAGTTCATTTTCATCATGACTGTGGAATAAAAAAATCTATGAGTGGCAGAAATCACCATTGGTTTTTCATGTGGCTTTTTCATTTTTGTCTAAACCCAGAGAAATTATGTCATCCGTATTCAAATTATTTTTGTAATAAAACAAATTTAAATATCACCAGGAAAAAGAAAAACATGGAAAAGATGCAAACATTTTGTACAGGTTTAAAACAGCTTAGTTTATCGGTGTTGCCATGGTCACGCCATACATACACAGGAGCTAAATATAAACCTATCAAACCCAAAATGGACAGTTTCCAATCAAATGGAGTTGAGAGGTCAGGTGACCTTTTACCTGTTGAGGCAGATTGAAATACAAGCACCCCAGAATTAATCTTTGTGTCTAAACAAGTCTTAACAAAATTGTTCAAATGCAAATGGCATTTTTGGACATATCTTTGAAAAATCTTTAAAATGCAAACAGCAGTGCTTCTCCGACTAATTTAAATGCCTGGTTTCGCAATACTGTTTGCTGATTCTTTGACTCAAAATTTCAATTGTGGTGGTAAGTGATTGAATAATACCTGGACTTCATTGTTTGATGATGGCTTAGCCATCAGAAACTATTTAGGAGGACCAGAGGAAAATAATGCTCAGGTCACATGACTAAAACTAGCTTTCTGATAAGGAGATTTACTAAAGCATAATTTTGGAGCATACGGTGGAGAAATACCTGGACAGCAGCGGTGAAAGTCCCTGCCTAAGATACACCATTAGGCAGTGACAAGGTTGGTCTTGACCTCTCTAGCTGAGGAAGTGGGACTGCCTCCCAAACAGCACTGTGGGTGTACCAATACCAAATAGACTGCAGCAGCTCTGGAAGGTAGCTCATCGCCACCTTTGGAAGGGTGATAAGAGATAGGCAATGGAAAATGCTGGGGTAGCCAGCGACAACCACGTCCTGTGAAAGAGTAAAATCAAACTGTATCTGGGCTTTGTTAATAAATAAAATAAATAATCTTTATTGTCACAAGTAGGCTTACATGAACACTGCAATGAAGTTACTGTGAAAATCCCCTAGTCACCACATTCCGGCGCCTGTTCGGGTACACAGAGGGAGAATTCTCAGCTGCTTATGGGAATTGAACCCGTGCTGCTGGCCTTGTTCTGCATCACAAACCAGCTGTCTAGCCCACTGAGCTAAACCAGTTAAACCATTTGTTACATGGGTTTTACTATTGTGGCCTGACTGGAGAAAACCAAGATTAATCTGCTCCTGCAAACATAAAACTCCAGAGAATCGATCTTCCTGAACCTCTAGATAATTTCCTTCAATTAGCCCAAAACTGATCACAGGCTTGCTGTGTTTTAGTCTTCTGCCCTGGGACTAATGCAAATGTGATACAGAACTCTGTAACTTTGCATGCTATTTCCGAAAGCACAATCTGTTCTTGAGAGAATGTGTATCTAATTGTGATAGTGGGTTCAGTCGCAAATATATTGGGGTGTTGAAATATAAACATTTATCCTTCTTTTGCAACGTATGAGAAAACCTATCATGTATCTGTTTCTGACCATTACAGCACTGTGGTTAAAGCATGTTTATGCATGCTGTCTGCGGCCAATTGAGAGGTGGATAAAAAAGAGGAGCCATCCCATCATCTCCCCATGCCCATAACAATGTTATATTCCTCATTTCTGGAGAGCTGTGATTTTGTTTGTAACCTTTCCTCTTTAGTTGTGTTTATGTGTACAGAGTGTGGGCAGCAACAAAACATTTCATACCTTTTGTACACATTATTGAGAAATAAACCTTTTGACAGATTATTTGCTTTTTAATTTTAATAAGGACAGTTTCACAACACCCGCAATGAAATCACTCAAATTTCAATTCTATAGTATTTTGTCAATTAGTATTAAAATAATAAAATAACTAGACAAAGGATATCAGGATAAAGACAAATGCCTTTACAATTATATAAGACAAAGAGTAGTCAATGGTATGTGGGATTGTTATAAATAGAGAGGACAATATTGCAAAAGAAGATAAGGAGTTGGCAAACCTGTTGAATAATACTTTGGGTCAGTCTTCATAGAAGAGGAAGAAAGTAATAATATATGTGACATTCCAGGGAGATGAATAATGAATCAAGAACTGGAGCTCACTAAAAATAATGTGAACAAGAAAACAGTTTCAGAAAAAAGAAATGCTACAGAAGACTGACAAATCCTCAGGACCTAATGGTTTCCAACCTAAGGTATTAACAAAAGCAAGTGAGGAGATTAAGATGCTTTCGTCATAATCTTCCAACGGTCTCTTTACTCAAGAATTGTTTCTAGGCTAGGAGATTGCAAATGTAGCTCCATTACTTCAGAAAGATGAGAGACATAGATCTCATTGTCTAACATCTGTTGTAGGAAAGATATTGGAATCTATAATTTAGGAAGGTGAAAGTAGGCAGCTGGAGAGAAAGTTGGGATTATTACAGAGAGCCAATATGAAATTCTAATGCATTAACATTTCACGGGACATTTAGTAGTCAAACACAATGCTGCGAGTCTGAGTCGCATATAAATCAGACAAAATGACAAATTTCTATCCCAAAAGGACATTAATGAACCAGAGAGATTTTTACAATAATCTAATAGTTACATGAAATTTGAACTCTTACCTCCAGAATTTTAGCCCAGATGTTTAAATTACTAGCCCCAGAACACAATCACTGTGCTACCTTTCCCGCAATGTGTGACAGATAGCTTAGCCATGTAGCCACCTGGGTTGGCCACTTCCCGACTTAAAATGGAGAACCGCAGAGACTACAGGGAAATTCAGCCAACACAGGCAAAAACTAGAAAGTGCAGAAATCCTGTGTATTAGAACTTGCAAAAGCCCAGACAGCACTGAAACCAGCAGCCATCTGCATAGTAATGAGCGATCCCTGGGCATAATTGCAACACTTAAGGTGAATAAAGCCAAGCCAGACTCCTCGGCGCCAGCAGGAACCAAGACAAAGGAAGGCCAACGGACACTCAGGGTCCGCCCAGCGATCAGGGGACAACTCCAGTATTGGAGAAATCGATCCAAGTGATCGGAAAGCAGTCCAATCACTTGGAATCAGGTACGGGGTCTGCCCCGAAGGGCAGGAAGCCCCTGGGGACTATAAAGTAGAGTCCCCAAGTTCAAATCGTCCTTCTTGGCAGGGTCACTCAGCAACTCGAATCAACCCGTGAGAGTGAACTGTCTAAGCTGCCGCATCAACCAAGTAAGTCTCCAGTCAACGCACGCTACGAGATAGGTGCTCCTAGCTACCAGTCCATACCAACTTTTGAATCCTGCAGACTCAGTTCGAACGAAAGGCCATTTGTACCCCTGACCTACTGGGCCAACTCCGAAGCCAAGTATAGGCCTTTTAGTGATAGAGAATAATCTAGAAAGTAGAGTTTATGCATGAGTAGTGATTTACTGTGTATAATAAATGTGTTTTGATTTGAATCTTGCTAATTGGTGTACTGAGTTATTGATCATTACTTGAACTTGAAACTCGTGGCGGTATCATAAAGATACCTGGCGACTCTAGAGTAAAGGTTAAACAAACAGAGCAAATTACGAATTAAGAGCCAACCAAAAGTTAGCAACAGCCAACATCCTGGGGGTTACCATTGATCAGAAACTGAACTGGACTAGCCACATTAATACTGTGGCTACCAGAGCAGGTCAAAGGCTAGGGGTCCTACGGTGAGTAACGCACCTCCTGAACCCCAAAGTCTGTCTATCATCTACAGGAGTGTAATGGAATAATCCCCACTTGCCTGGATGAGTGCAGTTCCAAAAACACTCAAGAAGTTCAACACCATCCAGGACAAAGCAGCCCGTTTGATAGCTCCTCCTTCTAAAAACATTCAAACCCTCCACCACTGATGAACAGTGGCAGCCGTGTGTACCATCGACAAGATGCACTGCAGTAACTCGCCAAAGTTCCTTAGGGAACACCTTCCAAACCCACGACCACTACCATCTAGAAGGACAAGAGCAGCAGATACCTGGGAACCCCACCACCTGGAGGTTCCCCTCCAAGTCACTCACCATCCTGACTTGGAAACATATCGCCATTCCTTCATTGTCGCTGGGTCAAAATCCGGGAACTTCCTCCCAACAGCACAGTGGGTGTACCTACACCTCAGGGGCTGCAGCGGGTTCAAGAAGGCAACTTACCCCCACCTTCTGAAGGGTAACTCGGGATGGATAGTAAATGAAAATGAAAATCGCTTATTGTCACGAGTAGGCTTCAATGAAGTTACTGTGAAAAGCCCCTAGTCGCCACATTCCGGTGCCTGTTCGGGGAGGCTGGTACGGGTACTGGTACTGGTAAATGCTGGACTAATCAGCGACACCCACATCCCCTAAATGCATTTTAAAAAATATCTGTGGAAGATTAGTTAAGTGATCGAGAAAGCAGCGAGGACGATAATGGCCAACTATCCAAATTGGAAGGAAGTGATACATGGGTTTCTCACAAGGATCTGTGCTGAGGCCTTTAACAATTGACAATATTTAGTCATAGTTTAGCTGATGAAATTAAGAGCAATATATCCAAGTTTGCTAAGGACTCAAAGATTAACGATGCAGTAATTAGTGTAGAAGGGAGAATAAACTTACAAAGAAAATTGCTTGATAAAGTGAGTGGACAAAACTGTGGCAATTAGAATTCAAAGAAGCTAAGTGTGGGGTCGTCCATTTAGACCAAATAAATGCAGATCCGAGTATTATTGAAATGGTGACAAACCAGAATCAGGCATGATCCATATAGACAGATCACTAACATCCATATAGACAGATCACTAACATCCATATAGACAGATCACTAACATCCATATAGACAGATCACTAACATCCATATAGACAGATCACTAACATCCATATAGACAGATCACTAACATCCATATAGACAGATCACTAACATACAGTAATTGGGTACAAAACTTTATCAAAAAGGCCAATGGAAAGTTAACCTTTCTAACTAGTGAGCTAGACTATAACATGGAGGATGTTATGCTACAACTATACAAAACGCTGATGAGATTAAATCTGGAGTACTATTCTGGGAATCACGCCTTAGAAATTATATTTTCGCCTTGGGAAGAGTCCAGCATATTTTGTTCAGCAGTACGTTACTTGGACTCCGATGGTTAGATTATGAGGAGAGATTAAATAAGCAATTACAAATGTAATTAAAGCTTAATCCAGGATAGTCAGCACGGATTTGTGAGGGGTAAGTCTTGCCTCACAAGTTTGATTGTTTTCTTTGAGGAGATAACTAAGTACATAGATGAAGGTAGAGCAGTCGATGTCGTATAAATGGATTTTAGTAAGGCGTTTGATAAGATGTCCCATGCCTTCATGCAGAAAGTAAGGCATGGCATAGAGGGAAATTTGGCCAATTGGATAAGTAACTGGCTATCACATAGAAGACAGAGGGTGGTGGTAGATGGTAAATTTTCATCCTGGAGTCCAGTCACCAGCGGTGTACCACAGGGATCAGTGCTGGGTCCTCTGCTATTTGTGATTTTTATCAATGACTTGGATGATGGAGTTGAAGGTTGGGTTAGTAAATTTGCTGATGACACCAAGATTGGTGGAGTAGTGGATGAGGTGGAGGGCTGTTGTAGGCTGCAAAGAGACATTGATAGGATGTAGAGCTGGGCTGAAAAGCGGCAGATGGAGTTTAACCCTGATAAGTGTGAAGTGATTCATTTTGGTAGGACAAATTTGAATGCGGATTACAGGGTTAACGGCAGGGTTCTGATGTGGAGGAGCAGAGAGATCTCGGAGTTCATGGCCATAGATCTCTGAAAGTTGCCAGCCAAGTGGATAGAGCCGTGAAGAAAGCCTATAGTGTGTTAGCATTTATCAACAGGTGTATTGAGTTTAAGAGCCGTGAGGTTATGCTGCAACTGTACAAGACCTTGGTTAGACCACATTTGGAGTATTGTGTGCAGTTCTGGTCACCTCATTATAGGAAGGATGTGGAAGCATTGGAAAGGGTACAAAGGAGATTTACCAGGATGCTGCCTGGATTGGAGGGTAGGTCTTACGAGGAAAGGTTGAGGGAGCTAGGGCTTTTCTCATTGGAGCGAAGGAGGATGAGAGGTGACTTAATTGAGGTGTATAAGATGATGAGAGGGATAGATAGAATGGAAATTCAGCGACCTTTTTCCTCGGGTGAATGTAGCTGTTGCAAGGGGGCATAACTATAAGGTTCATGGTGGAAGATATAGGAGGGATGTCAGAGGTAGATTCTTTACTCAGAGTGGTTGGGGCGTGGAACGCACTCTCAGCTATGGCAGTGGAGTCGGTCACTTTAGGAACTTTCAAGCGGTTATTGGATAGGCATATGGAGTGCACTAGAATGATTGGGAGTAGGTTGACTTGATCTTACGACACAAAGGTTGGTGGAATTGCGGATAGCGATGAGGACTGTCTGAGGATACAGCAGGATTTAGATTGTCTGGAGACTTGGGCGGAGAGATGGCAGATGGAGTTTAACCTGGACAAATGTGAGGTAATGCATTTTGGAAGGGCTAATGCAGGTAGGGAATATACAGTGAATGGTAGAACCCTCAAGAGTATTGAAAGTCAAAGAGATCTAGGAGTACAGGTCCACAGATCACTGAAAGGGGCTACACAGGTGGAGAAGGTAGTCAAGAAGGCATACGGCATGCTTGCCTTCATTGGCCGGGGCATTGAGTATAGGAATTGGCAAGTCATGTTGCAGCTGTATAGAACCTTAGTTAGGCCACACTTGGAGTATAGTGTTCAATTCTGGTCGCCACACTACCAGAAGGATGTGGAGGCTTTAGAGAGGGTGCAGAAGAGATTTACCAGAATGTTGCCTGGTATGGAGGGCATAAGCTATGAGGAGCGATTGAATAAACTTGGTTTGTTCTCACTGGAACGAAGGAGGTTGAGGGGCGACCTGATAGAGGTATACAAAATTATGAGGGGCATAGACAGAGTGGATAGTCAGAGGCTTTTCCCCAGGGTAGAGGGGTCAATTACTAGGGGGCATAGGTTTAAGGTGAGAGGGGCAAAGTTTAGAGTAGATGTACGAGGCAAGTTTTTTACGCAGAGGGTAGTGGGTGCCTGGAACTCACTACCGGAGGAGGTAGTGGAGGCAGGGACGATAGGGACATTTAAGGGGCATCTTGACAAATATATGAATAGGATGGGAATAGAAGGATACGGACCCAGGAAGTGTAGAAGATTGTAGTTTAGTCGGGCAGTATGGTTGGCACGGGCTTGGAGGGCCGAAGGGCCTGTTCCTGTGCTGTACATTTCTTTGTTCTTTGTTCTTTAGTTTCAGACTAGTTTGGCACAACATCGTGGGGGGAGAGAGTGGTGGTTGGGGGGGGGGGGGGGCGGGGGGGGCTGATTGACAGTGACCTTTAAGACCTTGTAAAGAGTTGGTAGGGTAGATCAGAAAAAGCTTTCCCGACTGGTTGAGGTGTCCAGGAAAAGACCTTAAAAACCAAGCCAGATCATCCAGGAGGGAAGTTAAGAAACACCATGCAATGGATGCTAGAAGTATGGAGCTCTCTCCCATCCCACATGAAGCTGTAGATGCTGGCTTGATGAATAACGTTAATTCTGAGATTGATAGATTTTGGCTAGAATAAGATATTAAAAGCTCCCAAGCGAAGGCCGTTGGATGGTGTTGAGGATCAAACATGATCCTGGTGAATGGCAGAACATGTTTGAGGACTAAATGGCTTCTTATTCTTACACTCCTATTAAAACAGTAATCTCACGAGCAATCAGGATCAATTGAGAATAAAAATTAAACAATTTAAATAATAATTTGATGTTTTCTAGTAAAATAATGGTGAGGCCAATGATGCAATTTATTTTTAACCGGTGCAGCAACTTTAGGTTAGGAGCAGGTGCACGTTTAAGTATCAATATCCAATAGCTGCTGTCTAAAAGGTATTGCCCTGCCGTGACCTTCCCGAAATGGCATCTCCCTGTCTGCCTCCCCAGTCATAAGCATTGAACACCGAGAAGTTGCTCTATTTGTGTGATAGATATGATCTAAACTCAACACAGAAATTTAACACTCGCCATTTCAAAAGCAGTCACCCTGTCAATGATGTGTTGAGTGTTAGCGAGTGGGGGTGGCCAGCTCAGTTGGCGTGATGACTAGCATATGAACAAGGTTAACACCAACAGCACAGAGTTCAATCCCTGTTTCCAGCAGAGGTAAATCCGGGCCTGCCTCCTTACGCTACCCACGGTAAAAGATCACAGCACTTAGCTGTGAATCAGCAAATAATTGCAAAGCACAGAACGGATGACAAAGTGTTGATGACTGCCAACCTCCCTGGCACTGAAAATGTTGCCACCCCCTTTTTGGTGTGAATTATCAGTGATTTTAAATAATTTTGATTTTTTTTTTTTTCCTTTTCCCTTGTTTTTTTCTCTCCCTTACTCTAATCTTTCTTTCCCTCTATTTCTCCTTATGTACTTGACATGACATTGAGTTCACCCCCTCCAATTTATTCTTCTCTCACAGTCCATTCAATCTGATCACGGAAATTCTCACTGGCTCAGTTGTTCACTCAGGTACAGAGCTCAGTTTCCTCTTGCTGCAACATGAAGGGACGACTTTTTCACTTCCTCGTCTGTGATTTTTATATTACACCGCATCTCCTGCCAATGCAAGATTTTTTAAAATATAACTTTGAGTACCCAATTCATTTCTTTCCAATTAAGGGGCAATTTAGCGCGGCCAATCCACCTACCCTGCACATCTTTGGGTTGTGGGGACGAAACCCACGCAGACACGGGGAGAATGTGCAAACTCCACACGGACAGTGACCCAGAGCCGGGATCGTAACTGGGACCCGGCGCCGTGAGGCAGCAGTGCTAACCGACTGCACCACCTTGTTGCCCCTGCCAATGCAAGATAGCCATCGATACCTGTCTGCGCATGCACAGAATCCAATGGCACCATTTGCACGAGACACAAGCCGCCCTCATTCATGGTGGCAGCTTCTCTTCGACATTCTTCAAACTTTTAATAATAGCTGGGATTTTCAGGCCCTTCCCACTGGTGGGATCTTGCGGTCCGGCTGAAAGTGAGCCCCAGCCTCCCTCCCCCCCTAGCCGTGGGATCCACGGCGGCACGGCTGGCGAGCGTCGCAAATGACCATTGATTTCAGCAGGAACAGAAGATCTCGGCCAATTCATTCATTTCATCCCCAAAGTCATTCATACCACACAGAAAATACATTACCCAATGGGGATCAGCCTCTGAACTAATTAAATGGCTGGTCTGAAATTTCAACCAATTCCACGTTTCCTGAGCCCCGTAGCACTTTTACAGCGTGTATTTTTGGGAGTGGAATTTGAGAAATTTGAGAATATGACAATCATCTGGGAGAGAAATCCGTGGAAGTTTGAGTGGAATCGGCCATTTGGTTTCAGAATGGGGTGTTAGCTGTGAAACCTGTATACACGTGAGGAGCTAAGCGGGAGTAGAGGCATGCAGTCAAACCTTTCAGGCACAATTCACCACCGCATTGCACCCGGCTTACCCTGTGCCATCTGGATCAAGCCCTCGCAGAGTGAGTGGTGAGGGAGCATTTAAAAGTATCTTCTCCCCTTGTCAGCAGCGAGATGCTGAGGTGCCAGTATGGCGAATCAGATGGCGAGACAGCCAGTAATGGCAAGACGCAAGTGTCGGCTCATTTTCAGCACTCAGTGCCGTTTCATACGGGCCGCGATCTCGCCAACATGGCCGTCGAGGAACACCCCGCCAAATTCACCCAAAATAACATTTGGAAATGGTTCCGTTGAATCGTGCCCTTGGCGATTTTTTGGGGTGAATTGTGCCCATGGTCTTTTGAGTCAGGGTTCCATTCTGGGATCTTCCCATTCATAAGACCATAAGACATAGAAGCAGAATTAGGCCACTCGGCCCATCGAGTCTGCTCCACCATTCAATCATGGCTGATATTTTTCTCATCCCCATTCTCCTGCCTTCTCCCCATAGCCCCTTATTAATCAAGAACCTATCTATCTCTGTCTTAAAGACACTCAGTGGCCTCCACAGCCTTCTGCGGCAAAGAGTTCCACAGATTCATCACCCTCTGGCTGAAGAAATTCCTCCTCTTCTCTGTTTTAAAGGATCGTCCCTTTAGTCTGAGATTGTGTCCTCCGCTTCTAGTTTTTCCTACAAATGGAAACATCCTCTCCACGTCCACGCTCTCCAGGCCTCGCAGTATCCTGTAAGTTTCAATAAGATCCCCTCTCATCCTTCTAAACTCCAACAAATACAGACCCAGAGTCCTCAACCGTTCCTCATACGACAAGTTCTTCATTCCAGGGATCATTCTTGTGAATCTCCTCTGGACCCTTTCCAAGGCCAGCACATCCTTACTTAGATACGGGGCCCAAAACTGCTCACAATACTCCAAATGGGGTCTGACCAGAGCCGTATACAGCCTCAGAAGTACATCCCTGGTCTTCTAGCCCTCTCGACATGAATGCTAACATTGCATTTGCCTTCCTAACTGCCGACTGAACTTGCACATCAACCTTAAGAGAATCTTGAACAAGAACTCCCAAGTCCTTTTGATTTCCAAAGCATTTCCCCATTTAGAAAGTAGTCTATGCCTCCATTCCTCCTTCCAAAGTGCATAACCTCACACTTGTATTCCATCTGCCACTTCTTTGCCCACTATCCTAGCCTGTCCAGTTATAACATCAACTGGGATCGTAACACTGTCGGGAGGTTGTGATTCCAGTGCGACAAGCTCCCATGGGAAATTGCCAATCTAATTGTCGACACCGGAATTTATAGTTGAAGTTGGCACAAAATGTGACAAATACATGACAGTATCAAACTACTGAATATATCAGAGATTTCCAAGACTAACGTCATTATATAATATCAGGGCTGCTTTCTGGCAGTGAAGTGGAAACTTTAATGCGGAAAGAATAAATTTATTTAACTCAGGGTCAATTCAGCCCCAACAATGCGATCACTCTTCTTCACTCAATACTTTGACAGAACTGCTCAACAAAAATAAATTAAATACATAATGTGAACACTGAAAAATGTTGAAATTAATCAAGATTAAGATTGAAATGATTTCATTAATAACAGAAAACTTGACAAGAGACAATTCCATTTCAAAGTACACAGGACGGGATTCTCCGTCGGCGTAATTCTCCGCCCTGCCGCCAGCGCACCCACATCCCGACGGCGTGGGGTGGCCACAATGGGAAATCCTATTGGTCGGCTGCTGGAACGGAGGGTCCCACTGCCGGCGAGCTCACCCCGCTCAGGAAAGCGGGGCTGGCGGACCGGAGCAGACCGCCCACTGTTTCGTTCCGGCAATCATAGAATCCCTACAATGCAGGAGGCCATTCGGCCCATCTGAAGGAGCACACGACCTAGGCACACTATCCCACCCTGTCACAGTAACCCCATAACTCCGCCTAACCGTCGGGCACTAATGGGACAATTTAGCCACCTAACCTGCACATCTTTGGATTGTAGGAGGAAACCGGAGCACCCGGAGGAAACCCACGCAGACACGGGGAGAACGTGCAAACTCCATTCGACAGTCACCCAAGGTTCGAATTGAACCCGGGTCCCTGGCACTGTGAGGAAGCAGTGCTACCCACTGTGCCACGTGCCACCCCTATCTTCAGACTTTTCAGAATGAATCTTATTTCATTGCCCCATAACTCTCATATGTAAAGCAGCAGTGATCAACAAGCCAGGTTGGTACTGTACATTTTGTAAGATGCTGATGAAATGCCTGCATGAAGTAAACTGGAAATTATTAGTGTTTTCAGGAGCAGTAGGAGGATTTTAGAGGAGCAAAATTAAGCTTTTTTAGGTAATAAGTATTTAGCACTAGAACTCCCTCACGGGCCGAAGGTTATCCTTCACTTGAAGACAGCCTTTCCATTAACAGTACTCGAACAGGTGCCGGAATGTGGTGACTAGGGGCTTTTCACAGTAACATCATGACAGGGTTAATGTAAGCCTACTTGTGACACTAATAAAGATCATTATTATTATTAACATTTCTGTTCTTTGCCTTTCAAGAAATGTAGAACATTTGCATTATTAATCCAAAGCCTTTTTAGTCTTTAAAAAAAATAATTACTGACTTTGTTCCCCAATTACAATTTCCCATCCAAATCCCATTGCGTAGGGGCCAACTGATCACAGAATTGTTACAGCTGTTTGTATTAACAATTGTGAAGTTTCAAATCTTTACTAATTGCCCAAGGATAATGGTAAGTACCAAACTCTTCCGTCGCAGAGCAGTCTGGCTCCACTAAATTCACCCACTTTCACCACCCCATCTCATTCCAGGCCTTGCTGCATTTCCCCACGAAACATTGACTTTTAAATGACGTCAGGATAATACAGTGAGCAAAGCAAAATGTTTTGTCCAAATGCTGGAAAACGGCGAAATGCTTCCCACATATCTGCAAACAGATTGTACTTCAAGAATACACGATGTTCAAGGCTGGTTGAGGGTGCGATATCTCTGCTTATAATGTAGATCCCATCGTTGTGCAACGTACAAGTTAGGTTTAGTCCGGATTTGGATGTGTTTTCCTTGAGAGGAAGCCATTCCCTCGTGGTGACGTTGTAGGACTGGACAGTCAGCATATCTTCGCCTTGGCTTCCCTTGCGACTTGCACCTTGCTTGTGTATGCAGCCGCCCACAAGATAAATTGTATCTTCCACAGAGACCATTTGTTGTTTCCGAACATGGACCTGACAGGATTCTAATACAGTCCAGGCGTCTGAGGTCGGGCAGTATCGCAGTATGCTCATATTTCGATCTGGAATTAGAAGTACTTTTCAATGAATGTAAAAACAAGATACTTTTAAATACACATAAATATACATAGAATTATAAAACGGACACTAGGACACTCAAAGTTGGGCAGCATAATTTTAAATTCCTCGTTTCAGTTTCAAAGCAGGAAGGCTACTGACTTATAAAACCAAAATATAGTTTCAAGAAGCTGAAAAGAAAAATGCAATCCATACACAATTAACCCAAAGTGGATCTCCGGCAATCAAACGAGTTCAATTGCTACGGGTTCAGAGTAAATATTGATATCAGGGCACATCAGGGTGGCTAAAATGCAGCTGAGCGGTTTGCTGTTCACACGCGCTGCTCCACTATCTTATTCTCCACATTATGGTCGCACGAATCTTTATCACAGTGGGGGTGGCAGCCATATTGGGTGGAATTCTCCCAACCAGCCCACAGCAGGTTTGGTGGAGGCAGGCGGTAAATCTGGCGAGGGCCAGAAGGTCTGGAGCGCACCGGTGTAAAATCCCGTCTCAGTTCACCGGGTGGCGAGTCGGTCTTCCCACTGGCAGGTGGCACAAAAGCCATTTACGTTTATTCCATCTCATGATGCTCATTAAAACAGCTGCCCACTGGGGCTGCTTTAGCGCAGTGGGCTAAACAGCTGGCTTGTAATGCAGAACAAGGCCAGCAGCGCGGGTTCAATTCCTGTACCAGCCTCCCCGAACAGTCGCTGGAATGTGGCGACTAGGGGCTTTTCACAGTAACTTCACTGAAGCCGACTTGTGACAATAATCGATTATTATTATTACTATTATGACTGGCATCCCATCAGGCCTTTCGATCTTGGGTCACGCCAGTGGGAATTTATGCCGTCGCCAAGCCCGGTTGCGAATGAGTGGCGTGCATGAGGCGGGTCTCAGAGATTTCAGGGTGAGTGCAACAACGTTCTGCCACAGCGCTGCTCCTGGTGCGCTGTTCACCACTCCGCCAGGGTAGGCCGCTTCCTGCCTCCACCTCCAGGCCGAGCTGGTCTTCATCGACAGCACCTTGCTGCTGGACCCGGGGACTCTCCTGTGTCACTCCGCAAACAATATGGCTGCCTCCCCCATTCTTTTACTTCCTAAACAAAACTGGAAAAAGCGGCTGGAATTCTCCCGCCGTTCACTGACAGCGGGTTTCTCTGGTCCCACCGCAACGCACCCGTGCCCAACTTCCCTTTAGCCTTTCACCCCAACTTCCTGCTAGCCTTTCACCCCAACTTCCTGCTAGCCTTTCACCCCAACTTCCTGCTAGCCTTTCACCCCAACTTCCCTTTAGCCTTTCACCCCAACTTCCCTTTAGCCTTTCACCCCAACTTCCCTTTAGCCTTTCACCCCAACTTCCCTTTAGCCTTTCACCCCAACTTCCTGCTAGCCTGTCATCCCTTCCCATGACCACAGCCCCCCTTCCAAGGAACATCTCAACATCACAACAGGGTGTTGGCCCCGGGTTGGCAGTGTCAGCGGGTCTTGTCGGCGGGACGAAGGATGATGACCACTCACTGTGAGATGAGCTCTGGTACTCCTCAATGTGCGACAAAGTCTGACTCCTGCCTTTTAGATACCATTCCGCTGTCCACTCGGATGATCCCTGGTTCTGTGATGGGGACTCCTCCTCATGGGTCACATTATCTTCGGAAAGGAGGGGCGGAGCAGGATGGGGCCGGGTTTGGGGTCATTGGCCGGGGATGCTGTCATACTCGGCTGTCTCACGTTGCAGCTCACTTGTCGCTCCTGGGTGAGGGTGAAGAACCTGTGGGACATCGGTGGTCCGATGGGCCCTGAACATCCTCCCAATGCAATCACCCCCCCCCCCCCACCCCCCCCCACCCCCCCGCAACAACCGTCACATCCCAAGACCCAGCTCCCGCCCAACCTTCCCACCCACTGGACAACAGAGAGAGGCAGAATGGACTGCTGGTGGCATAAGTGTTTAATGGTACGTTTTTCCACATTTGGTGCCCTTTGTCCTGACTCATTGTGTTGCCAAGGAGCAACAATCCCCAAGGGCCAGGCTTAGATACACCTGAGATGGAGGGTTCTGGGTCAGACATGTGACAGAAGCATCCGTAGTCTCAGACGACAGCTTGGTCAGGGAGAGACAGGACCCCCCAGGTGATCGCCGCGGAAGCAACGTTCCCCGCCGTGTTAGGGGAGGCAGTGTTGTAGTGGTACTGTCGTTGAACGAGTAATCCAGTGACCCCGGGTCGTGCTCTGGGGAACTGGGTTCGAATCCCCCCAGGGCAGATGGTAAAATTTGAATTCAATAAAAATCCGGAATTAAAAGTCCAATGATGACCATGAAATCATTGCCGATTGTCATAAAAACTCACCTGGTTCAGTAATGTCCTTTAGGGAAGGAAATATGCCGCCCTTACCCGGTCTGGTCTACATGTGACTCCAGACCCACAGCAATGTGGTTGACTCTGAAACCCCCTCAGGGATGGGCAATAAATGCTGGCCCTGCCAGCGAGGCCCACATCCCGTTAATGAAAAAAAAACACACACACCCCTGTTGCTTCTCGGCCATTTGGCGAAGATGAGCGTGAGAGCAGATGTAATGCCTGGATCTGGGATGTCTCTCTTGTGGGGATTCAATTTGAATTGGTTTATGGAGCAGGCAAGGAGCTGGATTAGGGGTTTGCCCCTGTCTGCACTCTGAGCCCTGGCTTTGTAACTCTGAGAAACTAATAAAAAACCCACACCCCACGACCGCTGGAAATAAAGTGGTGAAGGAGACCACCTCCACCGCCAATAACAGGGGGATTGACGGACTTCAAGGGGGAGGGTTGAAGGTTATAATAACTGACAAGATTTACGGGGTGTCTAAACTGATCTCCCCATGGAATAGGAGCTCTCCCGCTGGGGGGCGGAGGCCTAACACTTGGGACTCGTGAACCAGGCTCTTAAAAGCCGGCCAAGGTTGGTACTCTTATGATTGGACTGCTGAAGATATGGAAACTCTCCAGCCAATCATTCACCTGCTTCCCAGCGATGTCACATCTTGATTTTGTTTCGGAATGTGAGCTCTGCCTGTCCCAGAGAACCCGGCCCACTGAACCCTAACCCCGCCCACTGAACCCTAACCCCGCCCACTGAACTCTAACCCCACCCACTGTACTCTAACACCACCCACTGAACCCTAACCCCGCCCACTGAACCCTAACCATGCCCACGGAAGCCTAACCCCGCCCACTGAACCCTAACCCCGCCCACTGAACCCTAACCACGCCCACGGAAGCCTAACCCCACCCACTGAACTCTAACCCCGCCCACTGAGCCCTAACCCCGCCCACTGAACTCCTAACCCCGCCCACTGACCTTTAACCCTGCCCACTGAACTCTAACCCTGCCCACAGAACCCTAACCACACCCACTGAACTCTAACCCTGCCCACTGAACCCTAACCCTGCCCATTGAATCCTAACCCCACCCACTGAACTCTAACCCTGCACACTGAACTCCAAACCCATCCACTGAACCCTAACCCCAGCCACTGAGCCTAACCCCGCCCACTGAACCCTAACCCCACTTGAACCCTAACCCCACCCACTGAACCCTAACCCCACCCACTGAACCCTAACCATGCCCGCTGAACCCTAACCCTGCCCATCGAACCCTAACTCCGTCTACTGAACCCGAACTCCGTCTACTGAACCCTAACCTTGCCAACTGAACCCTAACCCCGTAAATTGAACCCTAGCCCCACCCACTGAATCTTAATCTGGCCCACTGAATCTTAACCCCGCCCACTGAAACCTATATGCACATACTGAACCATAGCCCCACTCACTGATCCTAACCACGCCCACTGAATCCTAACCCCACCCACTGAAGCCTATATGCGCATACTGAACCATAACCCCACTCACTGACCCTAACCACACCCACTGAACCCTAACCTCACCCACTGAACTCTGACTCCAACACCGCCCACTGAACTCTGACCCCAATGTTGCCCACTCAACTCTGAACCTTATCCCACCCACTGAACCCTAACCCGGCCCATTGAACTTTGACCCAACTCTGCCCAGCGAACCCTAACCCCTCCCACTTAACTCTCTCTGGTGCTAAAGCCCCTCTCAGTGAATTTTTTGCTGTTTTTAAGCTCCTTCTCACTAAACTCTCATCGCTTTTATGGCCCCTATGACTCCCTGTTACTCAGTTACACCCATAAGAACATACAAACATCTGTGGCAGATGTGAAGCTTCTGTAACAAGATCAAATCTCATCGGAAAGCGAAGAAAGTTAAATTTAAAGGTCATCCTGGGCAGCTCCATAATGGCGAAAAATATATCAGTGATCACAGGGGAACCAGTGACATGCAGTCGATGGGGATGCTCAGAAAAATGTAAGAAATTTACTTTTCTGTTAAAACCTGTGGGAATGTCAGTTAGTAAATTCCGCGAGGGTGAATAGGGGCATTGAGGCTACTGTAATAATGTTTTTTTTCCCAAGAAATCCTTTGTGTTTTGAAAAGTTGATTTGAAAGTGTTTAAACCTGCAGGTAAAGCCTGCAGTGGACTTTTTGTGCACATCTGCACAGTGTGCCCAGCAAGCTTTGCCCAGGATCACCTTCTGTCCATCTTTTCTTTGCTGGCTGCACAAACATGACACGCCTCCATTTGTGAGGGAAATAAAAGCAGTGACTCATCATTGTGATGATGTCACTTGTCGGTGAACAAACACATCACTCCAGATTATATTTTAGCATTTATATATTGATTAAGCAGTCAACAAATCTTTACACCCCAGAACTAAACGCAGCCTACCTCGTGTTGTGTATCCACCCATTACATAGATCATCCCTTTGCATTCGCAGGCGGAGAACTCCACAAGTGGATCTGGCATTGAGGCTACAAAACTCCACCAGTCCATCTCAGGATTGTAACATTCGACATTACAAAGCGACTGTCCACCGACTGCATACAATTTCTCACTTACAGCTAGCAGTTTAAAATTTGATCTAAAGAGAGAGAAATATGGGAACAATATGAAATGTTCAATTCTGTATTTTTCAATAACATTTGCAGTGTCAATGAGAGCTGTTAAGAATGGCTATTTAAGTGACAAAATATATATTTTGTGCTCAAGAGTGAAGTTAGGCAATAGTATATTCTCTATTTTGGTTGCCCACCATTAGCATCAAAGATTCACAGTTCAGAGGCAATATGGTTATAGTTGCAGAGAAAGGTTCACTCTGCAGTGTCAGGCCTCTCTAGTGTCTCAACAATGTACCTTATCCTCAATCTCGACAGAACTAGTGAATCGCTTCCCATATCTCACAACAGCGAGTGAGATTGACAATTTACGGGCGGCATGGCAGCACAGTGGTTAGCACTGTTGCTTCAGAGCACCAGGGCCCCAGGTTCGATTCCCTGTTTGGGTCAGTCTGTGCGGTGTCTGCACGTTCTCCCCGTGGGTCTGCGTGGGTTTCCTCCGGGTGCTCCGGTTTCCTCCCACAGTCCAAAGATGTGCAGGTTAGGTGGATTGGCCATGTTAAATTGCCCCTTAGTGTCCACAAAGGTTGGGTGGGGTTGCCAGGTTACAGGGTGGAAGCGTGGGCTTAAGTAGGGTGTTCGTTCCAAGGGCCGGGACAGACTCAATGGGCCATATGGCCTCCTTCTACACTGTAAATTCTAGTGCTAAAATCAGGACACTTTTGGGTGGTGTGCTAATACCTCATAGCTTGAGATTGCCCTGACTCATTTCACACTCATAGCCTAGAGACAGGACAGTTGGATCCTGTCAAGGGACACTTAATTCAGATGTAGGTTTGAGTAGATTATAAAACTGCAGTGAAAATGAACATGCTTGCTATTGCGTCCCGTCACCCCAATGAAAAGGTGGACCTTGTTGGAACAGCATATATTTTTTCTAAACATTATCATTAGTAAAGAATGTGCTGCCCTCATCTACAAACATCTCTCTGCCTTTGGGATGGCACAAGTTAATGTCAAAGGCAGCAGGCTCGATACCTATTTGACTCTGTAATCAGAGTCCAGATGACATCAGGCCACCAGAGGACTGGCATGAAAGGATGGGTATAACAAAACTTCTGGGATGATGTGGTTCATGCAATACTTGAAATGCTGAAGGTCCACTGAAATTATCACAACTGTCTTCTCTAATTTCTCTGAATAGTCAGCTATCTTCCTAACCTTACTTGTACCACATGTCTGGGTAGCCTGATGCCCGTCAATGTGTATATTTCCCAAATGATTCCAAGCAGCAGCTGGCATGTGGATTGGATTGGATTTTGTTTATTGTCACGTGTACCGAGGTACAGTGAAAAGTATTTTTCTGCGAGCAGCTCAACAGATCATTAAGTACATGAGAAGAAAAGGGAATAAAAGAAAATACATAATAGGGCAACACAAGGTATACAATGTAACTACATAACACCGGTATCGGATGAAGCATACAGGGTTAATGAGTGTTAATGAGGTCAGTCCATAAGAGGGTCATTTAGGAGTCTGGTGACAGCGGGGAAGAAGCTGTTTTTGAGTCTGTCCGTGCGTGTTCTCAGACTTCTGTATCTCCTGCCCGATGGAAGAGGTTGGAAATGTGAGTAAGCCGGGTGGGAGGGATCTTTGATTATGCTGCCCGCTTTCCCCAGGCAGCGGGAGGTGTAGATGGAGTCAATGGATGGGAGGCAGGTTTGTGTGATGGACTGGGCTGTGTTCACGACTCTCTGAAGTTTCTTGCGGTCCTGGGCTGAGCAGTTGCCATACCAGGCTGTGATGCAGCCCGATAGGATGCTTTCTATGGTGCATCTGTAAAAGTTGGTAAGAGTTAATGTGGACATGCTGAATTTCCTTAGTTTCCTGAGGAAGTATAGGCGCTGTTGTGCTTTCTTGGTGGATGCCTTTGTTCATCCCTCTCATCCTTTCCACAAACATTTCATTATATCAAAGTTCTGTCAAGGCACTTTTGTGGCAGGGGGAAAAGGCCACAGGAATTCCTTCAGGCCTCTTGCTTGAGGACACATTCCTACGGTAAATGATTTGAAAGACTCAATTAGAATTGGAGGCCAGGCTGGCACAGTTTTAAAAGTAAACGCGTCCATACTTTTCTGAGGGTGGCTGAGATTTATGATGCGTGAAGTAAAGAGGTGGAAAAACGTGTACTGTCCTCTAAACCAACACTTTTACCGAAAAAGTACCCAAGTTTATGACATTGTGCTAGGGGCAGAAAGGGAATCCAGATAGGATCATCTTTGGAAATTTGGAATGTTGAGACAACTGCAACACTTTGCCGCCTGCCGATTTCCTGAATACAGTCTTTGGAAAAGGGTACAACTTTGTTGTTATAAAGAGTGCAAAATCTTGTGAATTTGTACTTCCTACTGGATGTGGCCAGTTCTGACCTGTGAAAGATTTTATTAAAATAACGTAATAATTTACATAATATCTTGATAATGGCTAATAGTTCACCTGCACTTTGAACAGTGATGTTTTGATTAATAAGGCACATGGTTAGGAATAGGCCTTTACACAAAGTAAACTTTTGTGCATCACAAAAAGCTATGGACAATCCACTGCCAACAAAATTATCCTCGGACAATATCAGAATTCCAGTGGACCAATATTCTGCAATGATGCCAAACCATTGCTGTTAAACAGTTGTGTTTTATTTTAAATGCTGGCACGAAGTTTGCTAGTGCAAATATAAATTATACTCAACAAGACCAGAGCTCATGATGTTGGGGACAACATATTAACATGGATAGAGGATTGGCTCTAGTTGGGATAAATAGGTCATTTTCAAGTTGGTCAACCGATGTCAGTGACTTGGATGATGGATGAAGTGTATTGCAGCCTGATTTGCTGTCCATACAAAGATAGGTGGAAAAACAAGTTGTGTGGAAGACACAAAGAGTCTGCCAAGGGATATAGGTAGGTTAGGGAGTTGGTAAAATGTTGATAAACAGAGTGTAATGTGGGAAAATGTGAGGTTGCCCATCTTGGCAGGAAGAATAGGAAAGCAGATTGGCATTTAAATAGAGAGTTTGAAGAATTCTTCAGTACAGAAGGAGCTGGATGTCTTTGTACATGAACGTGCTGGTTGGTAAGTAGTGGGCAAGGTTGGTAAGACTTGACAACTTTCATCAATTGTAGTTTGAAAATAGGTTTTGTGGTTTATAATCTATAAAGGCTCTAATTGGTAGTAACGAGGACAAGCAAAGATAGGCCACAGGGAATTGGATTTAATCTAATATCAAGCATCTTCCAAAGGTTTAGCTTAAAAGGGTAAGTCATGGCAGGAGAACTCAAAGCATTGGTTTGCCCCTCTTGCTCCATGTGGGAGGCCTGGAACATTTCCAGTACCGAGGCTCAGCATGTGTGCAGGAAGTGTCTCCAGCTACAGCTCCTGGAAGCCCGGGTTTCGGAGCTGGAGCGGCAGTCATGGATACTTAGGAGCATCCATGAGGCGGAGAGTGTTATGGATAGCACGTATAGAGAGGTGGTCACACTGCAGGGTCAAACTCCACAGGCAGGAAGGGAGTGGGTTACCACCAGGCAGAGCAAGAGAGCTAGACAGGCAGTGAGCAAAGAACAATACAGCACAGGAACAGGCCCTTCGGCACTCCTAGCCTGTACCGGTCATGATACCAACCTTGGCCAAAACCCTCAGCACATCCTTGTGCCGTATCCCTCTATACCCATCCTATCCATGTGTTTGTCAAGATGCCTTTTGAACGCCGATACATTAACAGTTGAAGTGGTGGAATCTCCTGTAGCCATTCCCCTGCAAAACATGATATACTGTTTTGGATACTGTTAAGAGGACAGATCTCTCTGGGGAAAGCAGCAACAGCCAAGTTCTTTGCACCATGGTTGGTTCTGTTTTAGAGGGGAGGGGTAAATGTGTGGGAATGCAATAGTTATTGGACTCGATTGTAAGAGGAATAGACAGGCGTTTCTGTGAGCGTAACCGAGACTCCAGGATGATATGTTGCCTTCCTGGTGCTGGAGTCAAGGTTATCTCGGCGTGGTTACAGGACATTCTGGAGGGGGAAGGTGAACAGCCAGTGATGCACATCGATACCAATGACATAGGTAAAAAAGGGATGAGGTCCTAAAACCAGAATATAGGGAGTTAGGGAAAATGTTGAGAAGTTGGACCTCAAAGATCGTGATCTCAGGATTCCTACCTGGGCTACGTGTTAGTCAGAGTAGAAATAGGAGGATATATCGAATGAAGAAATGGTGTGAGGGGGAGGTTTTCAAATTCCTGGGGCATTGGGACCGGTTCTGGGGAAGGTGGGACCTGTACAAACTGGACAGGTTACACCTAGGAAGGACCGGGACTGATGTCCTTGCTAGAGCGGTTGGGGAGGGTTTAAACTAATATGGCAGGGGGGTGGGAACCAATGGAAGGATTAAGCGCAGAGGGAATCACAAACAAGAGAAGACAGAAAGGAGAACAAGAAACGTGATAGGCAGAGAAATCAAGGGCCTGTATCAGATAATGACACTGTAAAAATAATAGGGGCAAGGAACATTAAAAGGACTAGCCTTAAGGCATTGTACCTGAATGCGTGAAGCATTCAAAATAAAATGGATGAATTAGTTGTGCAGATAAATGTAAAGAGATATGATATAGTTGGGATAACGGAGACATGGCTTCAAGGTACATCGAACATAGAACATACAGTGCAGAAGGCCATTCGGCCCATCGAGTCTGCACCGACCCACTTAAGCCCTCACTTCCACCCTATCCCCGTAACCCAATAACCCCTCCTAACCTTTTTGGACACTAAGGGCAATTTATCATGGCCAATCCACCTAACCTGCACGTCTTTGGACTGTGGGAGGAAACCGGAGCTCCCGGAGGAAACCCACGCAGACACGGGGAGAACGTGCAGACTCCGCACAGACAGTGACCTGGCGGAGATTCGAACCTGGGACCCTGGCGCTGTGAAGCCACAGTGCTAGCCACTTGTAGCTACTGTGCGGCCCTAAAGGTAGCCAAGGATGGGAACTGAATATTTGAGGGCTATTCAGTTTTTAGGAAGGACAGACAGAAAGAAAAGTTGGTGGAGTTGCATTGTTGATTAAAGAAGATATTGATACAATATTGAGGAAAGATATTAGCACAGATGATGTGGAATCTTTGTTGGTCGAGTGAAGAAACATCAAGGGGCAAAAAACATTCGTAGGGGTGGTACACAGACCACCAAACTGCAGTGGTGATGTTGGGAATAGCACTGGACAGGATATCAGAGATGCATGTGATAAAGGCACATGTGGGATTATGGGTGACTTTAACCTGCAGATTGGGTGAGTCAAATTAGTTACAGTTTAATAGAGGAGGAATTTTTGGAGTGTGTATATGGGATGGTTTTCTGAAGCAGTATTTTTTTTAAAATTTAGAGTACCCAATTATTTATTTTTCCAATTAAGGGGCAATTTAGCGAGGCCAATCCACCTAACCTGCACATCTTTGGGTTGTGGGGGCGAAACCCATGCAGACACGGGGAGAATGTGCAAACTCCACACGGACAGTGACCCAGGGCCAGGATTCAAACCCGGGTCCGCAGCGCCGCAGTCCCAGTGCTAACCACTGCGCTGCATGCCGCCCTATTGAAGCAGTATGTTGAGGAACCAACAAGGGAACAGTCCATCTTGGACTGGGTGTTGTGAAATGAGAACGGATTAGTTGGCAATCTAGTTGTGAGAGAACCCTTGGGGATGAGTGACCATAATATGGTAGAATTCTTTATCAAGGTGAATAGTGAGGTAGTTGATTCTGAGACCAGGGTCCTGAACCTCAATAAAGTTAACTATGATGGTATGAGGCATGAGCTGGCTAGGATGGACTGGGGGACATTACTGAAAGGAAGGACAGTGGACAGGCAACAGCAGCATTCAAGGAACGAATAGATGAACTCCAAAAGTTGTTTATTCCTATTTGGTCAACAGGCTGTTTAAACGTATTTGGTGGTTTAAAAAGAAAGATGGGGCCCAGGATTTGTAAAACAATCTCAGCAATACTGTGAAGTGACACATAACGCAGGCATTGCACAGTGCTCCCATTTACCACATTGTCTCACTGCAAATGAGGCCTATTGGAAATGTGCAGCAATAAAACACCAATTTGTAGCTTTGTGGGTGAGGGGAATTCCTGCTTAGATAGCTTTTCCAAGACTGGGAATTAGTAAAAACGTGTACCTGGGGACTCATTTCTGCTACAGGACATGTGCAAATGAGGCCTCCACAGAATATGGATCTGAATACTTTGTTCTTGCTGCACACACCCCCATCTAGGATATATGTGTTTCTTGGTTGTTGTTTAGTATTAATGATGTAAGATTGTTTCTCAGGCCTTTTAAGAGAAACATGCCCTTTCTTTGGAATGCTGCAGAACTGTAATGTTGACATTTGACACAGGCAACATTGTTTTAAAAACATATTTTTTTCATAAATTTAGAGTGCCCAATTCATTTTTTCCAATTCAGGGGCATTTTGGCGCGGCCAATCCACCTACCCGGCACATCTTTGGGTTGTGGGGGTGAAACCCACGCAGACACGGGGAGAATGTGCCAACTCCACATGGGCAGTGACCCAGAGCCGGGATCGAACCTGCGACCTCGGCGCCGCGAGGCAGCAGTGCTAACTACTGCGGCGCCGTGAGGCAGGCAATGCTAACCACTACCGCCACCGTGCTGCCCCATTTTAAAAACACAAGGAGATGGTTGCGAAAAATAGCATTTGTGAAATCATCCTGTGGTGAGAATGGACGACAAGAGTGTCATCTTTGTACCTTTTCTGATTCATTGATGCAATCTGGTTCCACTCGTTTTTGCAGGGGTTGTAGCAATGTGCAGCCGCGATCTCCTGACTGCTCAACCTGTATCCACCAACTATGAAAAGGTAATTATTCAGGACGGTGGAACCATAGCCCCTCACGTTCACCATATCCGGAGGCAGGCTGTTGGCCAGAGGCAGCCACCTCTGTGCGGCCTCCTCATATCTCAACATTGACCAGGCCTCATCCGCAGCCTGGTTCAAGGAGCTGCTAAAGAAATCCCCGACTGCCACCAAGACTGGTGTGCCGTTCAGGCGCCTCTCCCTCACCTGTTGGCGCACGGTGATGGTCAGATGCCTGAATTCCTGCCTGGTCAGCAGAGGGTGGTAATGGTGCACCATGAACCTGAGAGAGGCATTCAGTAGATCATTGATTCCGTACATTTCAGAGAGTTTGTACAACTCCACACAGTTGTCCACCCTGACCTCAGTGAGGAGCAGCTTCAAGATGGGGGTGACCTGGAGGAAAGACGCCGTCTCAACCAAATCTTCCAAGGTCTCGTTGTCGAAGTGTACTTTAGAGGTGTTGATGAATTCAATGACCAGCCCCAGCCCGTGGGGGCTCAGACCCTGCAAGTGCACCGAGTCCATTGCCGATTCTTTCATCCCAGAGCTGTAGAGGGCTCGGAAATAGTCGCTCTTCTCAATCAGCTTCCTCTTGCTGACACTGTACGTCTTGTCCCCCACGGTGATGGCCACGGTTTCCTCGGAGGACATTGCATGGACCAGACTGGGGACTCCCGGCACCCGTCCCTGCGGCTGGATCAGCTTTTATTAATGTTGCAGCAATGCAATGCAATGCCTGCCCTCCCCCCCCCCTTGCCCACTGACAGGGTGGACACCCCTCCCCTTGCCCACTCACAGGGTAACTGGACAGGTCCCGGGCAATGCAATGCCTGCCCTCCCCCCCTTGTCCACTCACGGGGTGGAGCCCCCCCCTTGCCCACTCACAGGGTGGACCCCTCTCCCCTTGCCCACTCACAGGGTGGACCCCTCTCCCTTTGCCCACTCACAGGGTGGACAGGACATGTCCCGGGCTGGCTGCCCCCCCTCCCTTTGCCCACTCACAGTGTGGACGCCCCTCCCTTTGCCCACTCAGTGGGGACAGGACAGGTCCCGGGCTGGCTGCCCCCCTCCCTTTGCCCACTCAGTGTGGACGCCCCTCCCCTTGCCCACTCACAGGGTGGACACCCCTCCCTTTGCCCACTCAGTGTGGACAGGACAGGTCCCGGGCTGGCTGCCCCCCCCTCCCTTTGCCCACTCACAGTGTGGACGCCCCTCCCCTTGCCCACTCACAGGTTGGACAGGACAGGTCCCGGGCTGGCTGCACCCCGCCACCCGGACACACAGCTGCTGAAACTAACCCCGGCTGCACACTCGGGAGGAAGAAGTTTCAAGTCTCCGCTCGCTTCATCCCCTTTCCTTGTCATTCGGGGATCGTCACTTCTTGTTCCGCTCCCACAACCAATCTGCTGCTGGAGAAGGCAGCAACCCGGCACTTTCTGCTCTTCTGACAGCCTCCCAGACACACTCTCTGCAAGTTGCTACACACTCACCGATGTTTCTGCAAAACAGCAACGTGTTATTGCAAAGGCTGTTTCACCAATCCTGTCTTTCTAAACCACCGGATATTTTAAAACAGCCGAATGCAGATGCCCAAATTATAAAACACACTATTTTAAACAGATGAGAAATGTTTATACGCGCTCCCCCTGAATAAATAACTCAGCTATACCTGTGCAACCAACAGCAAGTGTGCGCATTATAAACCCCAATTGCAACATCATGTCCATGTTTGGTATTCTGCTGAGATCACCTATTGGGCGATGGCCAACGGTGACCTCTAGGGTTTGAAGGGACTGCAGAATAAAGGTATTAGTGTCAGAGAAGTGAAGGGACCTTAAGAGGAAAAAAACTTAACCATGAGGTGAATGCCAGGGTCCCCATTGGGATATGCAAGAAAAAGCTCCTAACTTCTATTGTATCGGATCCTTCACATCTCACAATGCTCCACATCAAATTACTTAGTTTTGAAGTTTGACTACTGCTATGAAGGCAGCCAATTTAGGCACAGTAAGATCCCTTAAATTATTGTTTTTTTTTGGCTGGTGGCTGAGAGATAAATATTGGTCACCTCCCCTTTCAGGTAACTGCCACAAAATATTTCACTTCCACTGAAATAGGCAAACAGGACCTTTGTTTAATGTCTTATCTCTGAAATGTCACCTTCCCTTAAACCGCATCAAGTATCAGCTGAAAATCTAATACATCTACAGAGAGAAAGAGTGCCACAGATTCTAGAAGGCGGTCATTTATCCTACATTGTCTATTCCAAGGAGGTCAGTGGTCCTTCGAGGTAGCAGATGGATCAGAAATGGTTCATCCAAACATTTTCAGAGTAAACCAAAACAATAATACCAGGGAATAAACGTGCTACAAACAAATAAAAGGCAAAAAAGAGGCAAAATCTCTGGAATCATTCAGGGGACAATCTGATACCATGATGGGAATGACAGAGATGCAACTTAGTCTGACCTGGGGGGATACGTCAGATGAGGTGAATGCCCGCTTTCATCTTCATTCGTCTTGGTAAGTACAATCACTGCTCGCAGCAACCTTATCGAGTGCCTTTTAAGTTGAACAATTTCTCATGCTTCTTCACAGAGGTCGAATCAGACCAAAACTGACAGCAAGCCAGAGTAGGAGATGTTAGGAGATACGTCTTAAAGCACGGTCAAAAGGGTAGGGTTTAAAGGTCAGAAAGCTTTAGGGAGAGAAGCCCACTGCTGAGCACCAATGTGGACGATCAGAAAGATGCCAATGCTAGGGTGAAGGTAACGGACGATGGGTAGGCCAGGTTTGGAAGAATGCTGCGTCCTTAGTGAGCTTGAAGAGCTTGCAGGGATTGGGAGGGGCAAGGGCATTAAATAATTTTAATGTGAGCATAAGAATTTTAATTTGTAGTGCAGAAGACCATGGGCGGGATTCTCCGACCCCCCGCCGGGTCCGAGCCCCCCCCCCCTGGCGATTCTCCGGCCCGCTATGGGCCGAAGTCCCACCGCTGTCAACCCACGACAGCCGGCGTGGATTGAAACACCTTTGGGACGGCGAGACAAGGCGGGGCGATCTGGCCCCGGGGAGGGTGCCCCCGCGGCGGCCTGGCCCGCGATCGGGGCCCACCGATCCGCGGGCGAGCCTGTGCCGTGGGGGCACCGTTTTCCTTCCGCCTTCGCCATGGTCTCCACTATGGCGGATGCGGAAGAGACTCCCTCCACTGCGCATGCGCGGGGATGCCGTGAGCGGCCGCTGACGCTCCCGTGCATGCGCCGCACGGCAAAGTCAGTTTTGCGCCAGCTGGAGGGGCGGAAATCAGTCCGGCGTGGGTCTAGCCCCGCAAGGTGAGGGCTCGGCCCCTCAAGATGCGGAGACTTCCGCACCTTTGGGACGGCGCGATGCCGGACTGATTCGCGCCGTTTTTGGTGCCGGTCGGCGGACATCGCGCCGATATCGGAGAATCCCGCCCCAGGTGTCAGTTGCAGGTCAATGAACACAGAGGCGATGACTGAGCAGCACTCACAATGGGGCTAAGTTATTGACAGCTGAGTTTTGGAGGAGTTTCTAACTTCAGAGAAGGTGGGCTGGTGGCCAAAGGAAATATTGGAGCAGTCAGGTTTGGAGGTACGATGTGGAAGAGATCACAAGCAGCAGGTGGGCAGAGGCAGCGGTGATGTGTATGTTGGCGGAAATGGGTAGTCTTGGTGACAGAGAGGATCTGTAATTGGGAGCTTAGCGCAGGATCAATGGGATTGGAATGCTTGCCTAACCAGCGACGCCTACATCCCGTAAAGATGAATAAAAATTTAAGACAGTCAAAGTATGAGAGGGGGTGGAATTCTTAAAATGCATCCGGGAGAGATTTTTATGCCAGTATGTAGAAAGTCTGACAAGAGAGGGGACGCTGCTGGACCTAGGTTTAGGGAATGAAGCCAGATAAGTGGTAATTGTTTCCGTGGCTGAAACAGTGATCATAACTCAGTAAGATTTAAGGAAAGGGACAATAATGGGCCTGAAATTAATGTTCTTCGTTGGGGGAAGGCCAATTTTAATTGGATAAAAGAGGACATCGCAAAGGTTGCCTGGGAGCAGCTAGAATCCTAGAATCCTAATTGTGCAGAAGGAGGCCATTCGGCACATCGAGTCTGCACCGACCCTTCAAATGAGCATTCTACCCATACCCACTTCCCCCCTATTTCCGTAACCCCATAACCTGAGCAGCACTATCCTGGACACTAAAGTGGCAATTTAGAGTGGCCAATCCACCTAACCTGCACATCTTTGGTCTGTGGGAGGAAACCGGAGCACCCGGAGGAAACCCACGCAGGCAAGGGCTTGTACGAAAATTTATATCAAAGCAGTGGGATTCATTCGAAAAGGAAATAGAGAGAGTACAGGGCCAACATCTTCCCATGATAGTGAAGGGTGGGAGCAATAAGCCCAGGGATGTCAGGGACATCCAGGGTTGGATAAGGAAAAAAGGCAGGCTTATGGCAGACAGCGAGGGCTCAAAACAGCAGAAGCACTAGAGGAGTAAAGAGAGTTTAAATTACTTTAAAACAAAATTAGGGGAGCGAAAAGGGGACATGAAAAAACACTGGCAGGTAAAATAAAGAAAAATCCAAAGGTGATTAATAAATATATTAAGAGCGGATGGAGGCGGCGTAATGTAAAGACACAAGTTTGGGAGCACTGATAATGGCACCTCTTCCGTTCTCGCCGGCCCGATACTCCACACGTCTGGTGGTGGTGGCAGCTCTGAGAATCTGGGGGCAGTGGAGGAGGTATAAGAGAGTGGAGGGAGCATCGGTTTGGACCCCGATTTATAATAACCATCGGTTTGTACCGGGTAGGCTGGATGGTGGGTTCCGGGGATGGCAAAGGGCAGGAATTAGGAGGATGGGGGATCTATTTATAATGGGAGCTTCCCCAGCTGAAAGCCTTGGAGGATAAATTTGAATTGCCAACAGGGAATGGGTTTAGGTGTCTGCAGGTGCGAGACGTCTTGAGAAGGCAGGTTCTGGCCTTCCCGTTGCTGCCGCCACGGGGTATACAGGACAGAGTTGTATCCAGTACCTGGGTGGGAGAGGGGGAGGTATCAGATATTTACCAGGAACTTTTGGATGCGGAGGAAACTCCAGTGGAGGAGCTTAAGGGCAAGTGGGAAGATGAGCTAGGAGGAGAGATAGAGGCGGGTATCTGGGCGGATGCCCTAAGCAGGATTAACACATCCTCATCATGTGCCAGGCTTAGCCTGATACAATTCAAGGTAGTCCACCGGGCACACATGACGGTGGCCCGGATGAGCAAGTTTTTTTGGGTAGAGGACAGGCGTGCGAGGTGCGCGGGAAGCTCAGCAAATCATGTCCACATGTTTTTGGCATGCCCGGTTTTGCTAAGACAATGTCCACGGTACTCAAAACACGGGTGATGCCGAGTCCGGAGGTGGCAATCTTTGGAGTGTCGGAAGAGCCGGGAGTTCAGGGGGCGAAAGAGGCCGACGTCTTGGCCTTTGCCTCCCTGGTAGCCCGGAGACGGATCTTATTAATGTGGAGGGACTCGAAGCCCCCGAGTGTAGAGACCTGAGTTAGTGACATGGCTGGGTTTCTCAGTCGCGAGAAAATAAAGTTCGCCTTAAGAGGGTCAATGTTAGAGTTCACCCGGAGGGGGCAGCCATTCGTCGACTATCTCGGGGGAAATTAAAATGTCAGCAGAAGCAGCATTCCAAAGGTGGGGGGAGGGTGGGGGGAGCTGGGGGGGGGGGGACTGTTTTTGTGGTTGGGGTGTGTGAAGATTGGGATGGGGTGGAAATGTTTATTGTACCATGTTTATGTCGCTGTTATTGTTATTATTATAAAAACACAAATACCCTAATAAAAATATATTTTTTAAAATAAGTATATTAGAGAGCAAGAGGATGACCAGAGAAT
Source organism: Scyliorhinus torazame (assembly GCF_047496885.1). Lineage (NCBI taxonomy): Eukaryota > Metazoa > Chordata > Chondrichthyes > Carcharhiniformes > Scyliorhinidae > Scyliorhinus > Scyliorhinus torazame. Next base: position 140,751,593 of record NC_092725.1, read on the forward strand.
AGGTAGGGCCCATTAGGGATCAAAATGGCAATCTGTGTATGGAGCTGGAAGGTGTACGGGAGGTTTTAAGTGAGTACTTTACATCTGTGTTCACTGTGGCGAAGGACGATGTAGGTATAGAAATCTGGAAGGGGGACAGAGATATAATGGAACAGATTAAGATTGAGAGGGAGGAGGTATTAACGATTTTAGTCGGCAGAAAGGTGGATAAATTCCCAGTACCAGATGGGATGATCCCAAGCTGCTGTAGGAGGCATGGGGGGAGACTACTGCAACTCTGACAAAAAAATTCAAATCTTCTCTGGCCACAGGAGAGGTACCAGGGGACTGGAGGACAGTTAATATGGGGCCATTATTCAAGAACGAAGTAGGGACGAGCAGGAAATTACAGGCCAGTGAGTCTAACTTCAGTGATAGGAAAACTACTGTAAAAAACAGACTTAATCTCCACATGGAGAGGCAAGGATTAATCCAGGATGGTCAACATGGTTTTGTCAAATTACAAATCTTACAAATTTGATGAATTTTTTGAGGAGGTGACGAGATGTGTAGATGAGGGTAGTGCAGTTGATGTAGTCTACATGGACTTCAGTAAGGCTTTTGACAAGGTTTTGTCTGGGAGACTGGTCAAGAAGGTAAGAGCTCATGGGATCCAGGTGCTGGGTGATGTCGGCAGTATGAGTGAACTTGTCCAAGGCGTGGCTCAGTCGGTGACGGCCATGGCTCAGCACCTCGGCAACGTGTCCCAGTTATTGAGGGACGTCACCCAGGTGGACCTTGATGAGGCACTGCAGAGCATGTCCCAGTCACTGAGGAGCATCACTGAGGACATCAACACCATGGGACAGACATTGGGGAGCAGCCAGGGCTGGCAGAGCCAGATGGTGCAGGGGCAGCCGGGGCTCAATCAGCTGTCCCTCCATCCCAAAGTGAACCCCAGGATCCTATACCAGGAGTAGTGGGTGCTGGGTGTTAGCCGTTTTAGTTGCTGTGATATGAAGAGTCTAAAGTTCTTCTTCCTTTTCACCAAACACCATTCATTTCACTTCCACAGCCTCTGCACAAAACTCTTAACAACACACCACCTAGCAGAGGCCACCTGAAGCCCCTTTACATATCAGTGTCAATTAATGGATACTTAACATAAATGAGACAACTAATTGCAATGTCTCTTAACCCATTACTTAACAGTCTCCCCTTCCTTGGAGAAAAAAAATAATTAGGCGAAAACAAAATTTCAAGAAACTCAAAAACACACACATGATTTCCCCCCCTTTTTTTTTGTTTGGACGAGAAAGAGAAAAAAAAAACAGTCACAAAAACAAGCGCCCTTCATTAACAATATCCAAAAGTTTCTGTGAACTCGCCCCTCTTTTCGTAAAACAGTCTCACAGTTGATAGCTCCTGTCGACCCATTTAATTTTTGTTATTTCCCCTCTGTCCAACATCTGCTTCAAACTTGCGATGTCGATCCGTAACCTCTTTTCATTGACACTTTTTGTAGAGTGCACATTTTCCCACAGGGATTTATTGTCAATGTGACAGTCAATAGGTATATTACCCAAATCCCAAAATTTCTGTCAATATCATACTTATATAAAAGGCCATATCCACTGCCTCTACAAGGCTTAACGTCTCAGCAGCCAAAGTGCTTTTTACCACTCTCCTTATTTTCTTTGTTTCCCACACAAGCGGGAAACATTTACCATTGTTCCCCAAAAGGAAAATTATAAAACCTCCTGCGCTTGAAACCCCATCACATAAATTTGCGTAGGACGCATCACTATAAACTATGAGTTTCCAGTGCTTAAGGTCACCTAAAACCGGGAACTTCAAAACACACTCCTGCATTTTTAGTTTGGCCAACACTTTATTTACTCTAATTATGTCTTCCACTTTGGGATCATTCATTTTTGTACTCAACTCTAAGACATCAAAACTCACGTCCGGTCTAGTCTGTCTACCTAACCAGTTCAGTTGCCCAATTAAACTTCGCAGTTGCTATTTTTCTATCTTTGAAACCATTGCGTCTTTTTGTGAAACTCGGCCACGACTAATTGCTATTGGGCTGATGCTTTCCAAATACGATTGCTGACGTAAAGTTGCCCCTAACTTAGTCTGTCCAATTTCCAGTCCAATATATTTAAATGCACCAGAAGCCTGACTTCCAACCCTAATTCTTTCCTCAAACCAGAGATTACAATAGCTTCAAAATCACTAGTCCCACCCCACAAAAAATCATCGACATGCATCGTAAAAATGCCAGAAATATTTCCTTTATAGTGCCAGTAAAACATTGCAGGATCTGCTTTCAACTGGCAACAGCCTAACTTTAACAAAACTGACCTTACCGAAAAATACCAGACTCTAGATGCATCATTTAATCCATAATACACATTTGTTCAACTTCCCGAGTACCCCTTCTGTGTTAGCTGCTTCTTTAGGAGGACAGAGAAAAATGTCTCTCTGGAGCTGATGTCCCTGCAAAAAGGCAGCTTTAATATCTATAGATTTGCATTCCCATGCCTTTGTGGCTAATAGAGCCAAGAAGATCCTTAAAATAACCTTTCCTGCTGTCGGTGAATCTACCCTTAAATCCTGATCTTCTAAGTTTTCTTCAAATCCCCTTGCCACAAGCCTGGCCTTTGCCTTGTAAGTTCCATCCGGAAGAACCTTTTCTGTGCAAATCCATCTGTGGGATAGAGCTCTTTGTCCCCTATCCGGTACTTCCGTGTATACCCCAAATTCACTCCAACTATGCAATTCTTGCTGTTTAGCTTCTTTAATAACTTTTCATCTAATTTATTTGAAGCCACCAAAATCTCACGTGCATGTGGGCTTCTACTCCTATTAGCATTCGTAGTCTTACTCATGTTCTGAGATCTTGACAAACTACGTCCCCTCTCCCGCCTGGTATCTCGTTATGTACTGCTACTGCTTGATCTTTCCCTTCTGCTGTGGGATGTCCTTTCAATAGTTCTCGACCTTTTCCTGCGGACCTGTTCACTATCCGATGTACTATCTGAACTGGCATTGCGTTTCTGTGCCCTCCATTTTTGAACTTCGTTTTCCCAATCCATTGTCTTGACTCCTTTCCCTGAATGCTGTACATTCAACCAATGTTTATACTTTCCAGTGGCCTTCCCTGCTCTACTAATAACAGTTGCATCCTTCCAGTGACTAGACCCTTCAGGCAAGTATGTCACTTTTGTATCAACTTTTGGCAGTTGCCCTTTTGGAAAAATGGCCTGTTCTAATTCACCAGAAGTGTTGTGTTCCTCCACAGAAACTCTGTCTATATCAGTTAATTGGTCCTCATAGTTCTGTAACACATGCGTACCAGGTAACTCTGGTTCCTCGTCATGTCTGTATGCTCTGACTAAATTTGAAAATTTGTAATCTGTACCCATTATCCTTGATGAATGTACCCTAACAGTTTGATTACCATGTTGCAAAATAATTGTTTTGCCATCTATGCCTATGATCTTCCCTGGGCCTTTCCATTCATTAGAATTGTCTCTCTTATAGTCTACCATGCCTCCTTGCTGAAAAACGGCATCTGATGGCCGCACGTTATGTCTTAAAGCTCTGCGAATTCTTTCAGAGACTTCTGCTTCCAAAAAAGCTTTTCTACTGCTATGTAATGCATTTAAATGTTCAGCAAAACCAGAGCTAATTGTAATGCCCTCCCAAGCTGGAGGCTGGTCATCCAAAATGGACAGAATTTTAGGATTTCTACCAAACACTAATTGATAAGGACTATAGCCTCCAACCATCTGCAATGAATTCTTTGCATGTACTGCCCATGCTAAAGCTGAATTTAGCCTGCAATTTGGTCGATCTGCCAAAATTTTCCGAAGCATGTCATCGATGACAGCATGATTTATTTCACAGACACCATTACTAAATGGGCTTTCTGCAGCCGTATTCATAACTCTGATATTCATGTTTTCACACATATCCCTAAACTCATCATTAGCAAATTCTCCCTCATTGTCCGTAAGGAATTTTGCCGGCGGACCCATTCCTGTCCCTATCCATTTTTCCACGATTTGATCCAGAATTACTCTCTATTCTTTACTTCGTACAATCGTTGATTGACTAAATCTGGTTGCTAAATCTACAAAATGCAAAATAAATATATTATTTGCTTTATCCCAGATCTTAAGGTCCATGGCCACAATGTCGTTAAAATCCCTGGCCAAAGGTAGGGTTACTATCAGTCGTGCTGGTGTCCTTCTGTACTTCCTACAAACTTCACAGCGGTCACTAACCTGTTCTATCAGTTTAGTATAATCGTCATCCCTTACCCCTGCATCCTTTAATAAAATTTTCAGCCTCCGAGGGGAAGGATGTGTAAATTGTCTATGCAGTTTTAATACCACAAGCTTTTTATCAGCTAAAGTCCCATTTTCAACTGCCATTAACACATCCTTAACCACTCTACTTGAAAAAGTATTTGTCAGTAATGGAATACAATAGTGTCCCGACTGTGTAAATTGTAAGTCCACCGTCTTTCCAAAAACTGTTACCTTATCCTGTTCCATATCCAGTTTCATGTGTGCTTTCTTCATCGACGGTCTGCTCAGAAGCAAAGGTATCTCATTTGATACAACATCCGCGCTAATGAAATGATTCACTCCGGCAATATTGCAAGGGATCACCACTCTTTTCAGCGACTTCAGAGTATTATCATCCCCAAACCTGAAACTTGTGGAACTTTCAAATTCCTTAACCTTGTTATGATTTTCAGCATTCCAAGAGTCCAGGTAACATTTTAACCAGTCAATTCCACACACAGTAGATGTGCAGCCACTGTCCAATACAGCACAGTTGAAGGATTCTGCAACCAACACCCTCATTACCAGCGTAAAACTGCTTGTCAATAAGACAATGCCTTCTTTCTGGTCACTATCTTTTTCCTCTTCTGACTCTTCAGTGTCATGTGTCGCTTCAAAGACTCTATCATAACGAGTTGGACAGTTGAAAGCATAATGGTATTGAGAGTCACATCGAAAACATCGATTTATCATGCCCCGTGCATTTCTGGGGTTCATCTTCCTAATGTAGGTTCCAACTGGGTTTCTGTCTTCATAATGTCCTTGTCTCGGTCTCCTTCTATAGTCTTGAGCCCTGTTCGTAGCCATGCGATTTTGCCATCCTGTTACTAGTGTATCTTCCATATTCTGCTTCATAGCAGGCTGACCTATTTGGGTCATCAGAGCCATCGGAATCGAATGTTTCCCCAGAAACTTTTGTAAAGATTTTATCATCTGTTCGAATAAGGTATCCTTATCAGTAAACTGAACTCCTGTCAAAACCAGGAGCCTATCCATGTTGCTCACTCTAGCACAGTCAAGTAATTTAAAGGCCAACACAGACTGTGGAAATTCCAGGTTGTGTTTCTGCAGCCTTTTATATAGTCTGCCAAATTCCATTATATAGTCTTCCATGGAGATATCCTCCATTTTCCGGAACTTATCAAAATCCGACCATGCATCATACGCACTTAACAAGTCATCTTTCTTATAAATCTTATCCATATAATGTAATAAAGTCTTTAGACCTTCTTCTGAGTCTAACTCTTCCAATTCCAGCTCAGAAAGTACTTTGTTTCGGATTTTACTGTCATAAGGTAGAGAAAGAGCCAATGCCATACCTTGTTTTCTCTTTCCCAAGGCACTTACTTTAGTCCACATAACTACTGCACTTCTCCATTGGTCGTACGATTCCCTTTCAGAAAATAAGGGAGGATAGTCATATCCGGCCATCTTTATCCCCGGTTCAGCCATATATCCCTCTTTTTTCTTTCTCACTCACTCCTTGGTTTGATCTGGAAAAGTTGTATCTTTCAACCCTTCACATTTACACAGCAACCATCCTCTGCTACCAATTGTTAGACGTTTTAGTTGCTGTGAAATGAATAGTCTAAAGTTCTTGTTCCTTTTCACCAAACACCATTTATTTCACTTCCACAGCTTCTGCACAAAACTCTTAACAACACACCACTGGACAGAGGCCACCTGAAGCCCCTTTACATATCAGTGTCAATTAATGGATACTTAACATAAATGAGACAACTAATTGCAATGTCTCCTAACCCATTACTTAACACTGGGTGTCAACCCAGAGCCATCCTACGGAGTGGTGATGGGGGCCACTCGCTCCCCCGAGTTCCAGCCCACTGACAACAGCGCATCCCGCAGTCAGCACCCGATACAGTGTGGCACAGTGGGGCAAGTGTGCCATGGCCGTCTACCCAGAGGACACCCGCCAGGAGCATCGAAGGTCACGGCATGCGGCAAGCAGCAGGTTTCTTCCACCTGTGATGTGCATCCTGGGACACACCTAGGCACAGCAGTAGTGCACAGAAGGCTAAGCACATTGAGGATCACTGAGAGGGCATGGGGAGGAGGGGGTAGGGAGTAAGAGGAGTAGGGAGTTGAGGGGGAGGGTGCATTGGTGGGGGAGGGTGCGGGCAGGCCAGGGAGGGTGAGGAGAATAGGGGGCACCATCGGGAGAGTGGGGACATTGAGGACATTTCTGTAACTGAAAAATGTGTTGACCTTGATGCCTCCAGCACGTTCCTGTGCAATGCGGGCCAAGCATCAATTCCATGCCCATCTCCCTGGACATGGAGGTCCTGGACCCTTCTTCCCCCAGCCCCCACCGGCACACAGCGTGCAGTTGATGGGTGTGAGCGAGCAGTGGTCAGACAATGGCATAGAATGAGGAGCATCAGCGCTCAGCTCTCTGTGGGTTATCATCGCCCCCTGTGCTCAACCGTGACCCGATGACAGTGCCAACACAGTCCCATCACCCTTGAGTGATGTGACACAGACCTAAGGTGGGAAATGGCAGGGGGTGGGGAGGGGGGGGAGGGGGATGGTGCGGGGGGAAAGCAGAGGGGGAAGGGGGTGGGAAGAGGGGAGTGTTTGGGAAGAGGGGCGGATGATGCATGAGGCCATGTCCAAGGTGAAGCGGACGAGGGTGAGAGTCCCCCTGGCCCTCAGGGCTTGCCGGACCCTTGCCGCTCCCACCATCCTCCAGCTGGTCCTGCAGGTCCTCGCCCAGCTTGTCCTCCAGCCCCTCTTGGTCTGGCGCCTCCTCATCCTCACCCTTGGAGGTGGCCACACATTCCTCCCCTTCACGCCCAGCACGTCTCCCTGCTGCTGTGCCAGGTTGTGGAGGACACAGCACACCACCACAAAGTGGGCCACCCTCTGGGAAGGGTGTACTGCAGGGCACCACCAGAGTGGCCGAGGCATTGGAACTGCATTTTGAGGAGTCCGATGCACTGATCAATTACAGACCAGGTGGCCACATGGGTCTCATTGTACCGGGTCTCTGCATCGGTTACCAGCCTCCATACTGGCATCATTAGCCAGGCCCTAGGTGGGTACCCCTTATTCCCAAGAGCCAGCCGGCCATCCTGGGGTGGTCCTCAAAGAGGCCGGGGATGACCGACTGCCCCAGGATGTAGCTGCCCTGCACACTCCCTGGGAAGCGGGCACACACGTGCATGATCTTCATGTGGTGTCACAGACGAGTTGGACGTTCAGGGAGTGGAACCCCTTCCTGTTGATGTTGGGCAGTCCCAGTCCCAGGGAATGACCCTGAGGTGTAGAAGTTGAGGGCTGCAGTGATGTTGACAGCCAGCGGGAGGGGCTATCCTCCAAGTCTGCAAAGACATGGCACAGGTGTAGCACCCTCCTCCAATGCACCCCGCTGGGGGACCATCATCCACTCCAACAACATAGTCAATGCTCAAGCATTGCCTGATATCCTCGGAGTTGAAAAACATCTGTGTTGGGGTCTCTATTCTGCCAATAGATTTCAACGATCTTTCTCAAGCAACACATATGAAATGAATTCAATCAGTGTTCCTGCTTCTGATTTTAATACAGGTTTCAGCATGATTTGGAAGTCTACTTAGCATGCAGGCATTATAGATTCTTAGATATGTGCATTTGAGGGTTTTCAGGCTCTTAGCTGAAGCTGCACCAGCCGGCCAAGATTACAAGTCGGAAACTTCCCATCAGGTTCCATTTCACTTGAGACCATTTGCTGAATTTGTCTCTATCTTTCAATTCAGGGTTGTTCGGTTGCAGTGCTGCCCCAGTCTGTCCACCTTGAGTCATTAACACCATCTTTTACAGGCTGATCATGATCCCAAATTTCTCCGCAGCAGTGGTTTAGAGTCGGTTTCAGACCTTCAGCTGAACATGCCACAGGCGCGGCAGCATCAGCAGACAGCGGCTCACATGTCCAAACATGTCTCACTTTAATCTTGGTCTCAAGCTGTCGTACTGCTGCAGTAAAGGGGTTACTTATTGGTTATTTATTGTAAACCAATGCATCTCTGTGTAGTGTGTCACATGACTACACGGTCACATCAGAGGCACTTGGGAGATTTTCCCTCTCTTTCACTTTAGACTGTGAGCCTGCAACACCTTTCCAATAAAGTCTGACAACTGATTAAGCAACCGACAGTGTGGCAACTTTTTCATCCTTAGTTTCTAATGTAAAGAAGAACGGGACCCCTAAAAATGTAACACAGGTACAGCAAGTAATTAGGAAAGCTCATAGAATGTTATCACTATATCAGGGTGTGATGGAGATCACACTGTCCGCAGAGTTCGGTTTAGAATAAGGACATGTATAAGCAGCAAAAATTAATGCATCAAGTATTTTAATTCAAAGTAGAATAAAACCACTTCAGTGAAATGTCTCTTAAAAGTCACCATGAGCTGCAAAAAACTTTAGCTGACCCCTCGGATCATTCAGCCATTCCACACAAATACGGCATAAGGAAAATCCTTGAATTGACAGCCCGAAATTTTTTAAAATTACCTTCCTGCAATCATAATCAAAAGCTAGACTGCGGGAAGAACACTCATAGATAGCAACTAAAATAAATTAACAAACTTCTTCCTTAGCTTTATAACTTTTGACACGTAAGATAACACTATTCAGAATAGTGGCGATTTGGATGTCTACATATCTAAGAAACTTGACACATTGGAAATAGGCAGAGGTAGAAATGTGTCTCAAACAACTCTCTGTCCGACCATATATCTTAGACACCTGACATTCAAGCAGACACTAAGGTCATTAAATCTCATATTGTTGATAAAGCAACAAATCTGACCATTTGGCTATAGGAAATTAGCCAGTATCAAAAGGTAAGATACAGGAAAGCTCTCTAAAGTTCACTAAATAGGGAAAATTGTGTATAAAAAGAGGAGCAGTTTCACAGAACTGGCACTCACTCCCTCTCCATAAGACCATAAGACATAGGAGTGGAAGTAAGGCCATTCGGCCCATCAAGTCCACTCCACCATTCAATCATGGCTGATTTCAACTCCATTTACCCGCTCTCTCTCCATAGCCCTTAATTCCTCGAGAAATCAAGAATTTATCAACTTCTGTCTTAAAGACACTCAACGTCCCGGCCTCCACCGCCCTCTGTGGCAATGAATTCCACAGACCCACCACTCTCTGGCTGAAGACATTTCTCCTCATCTCTGTTCTAAAGTGACTCCCTTTTATTCTAAGGCTGTGCCCCCGGGTCCTAGTCTCCCCTGCTAATGGAAACAACTTCCCTATATCCACCCTATCTAAGCCATTCATTATCTTGTAAGTTTCTATTAGATCTCCCCTCAACCTCCTCAACTCCAATGAATATAATCCCAGGATCCTCAGACGTTCATCGTATGTTAGGCCTACCATTCCTGGGATCATCCGTGTGAATCTCCGCTGGACCCGCTCCAGTGCCAGTATGTCCTTCCTGAGGTGTGGGGCCCAAAATTGCTCACAGTATTCTAAATGGGGCCTAACTAATGCTTTATAAAGCTTCAGAAGTACATCCCTGCTTTTATATTCCAAGCCTCTTGAGATGAATGACAACATTGCATTTGCTTTCTTAATTACGGACTCAACCTGCAAGTTTACCTTTAGAGAACCCTGGACTAGGACTCCCAAGTCCCTTTGCACTTCAGCATTATGAATTTTGTCACCGTTTAGAAAATAGTCCATGCCTCTATTCTTTTTTCCAAAGTGCAAGACCTCGCACTTGCCCACGTTGAATTTCATCAGCCATTTCTTGGACCACTCTCCTAAACTGTCTAAATCTTTCTGCAGCCTCCCCACCTCCTCCATACTACCTGCCCCTCCACCTATCTTTGTATCATCCGCAAACTTAGCCAGAATGCCGCCAGTCCCGTCATCTAGATCGTTAATATATAAAGAGAACAGCTGTGGCCCCAACACTGAACCCTGCGGGACACCACTTGTCACTGGTTGCCATTCCGAAAAAGAGCCTTTTATCCCAACTCTCTGCTAAGAGTGCAGTCAACGTTCTGTTCTTCAGCCTGCTTCGTCAAACAAAGACCATCGTGGTTTTTGAAGTATGTTTCTATTAAACTTCTTAGAAACGTATTAGAAATTGTTATGAGATCCTTTAGGATTTTCCATGTTTAGATATATCCTGCTCTTAGCGAAGTTAGTTTGTGAGCAGATTACAAATGACTGTTAACTGATTTATATTTTTTACAGATAACAAAGGACTGTTAACCAATTTATATTTTTAACTCTGCAATTCTGTATGTATCAATTGAGAGTATTTTATAATAAAAATACTATTAGAAATAAAACTGTGCAGTCTTACTCTCAATAAGTTTTAGATCCTAGACACTCATTTAGGAAGTCTTAAATGACTTGTACCCCTCTAGTAGAGAATGAACCAACTCCTACCGGGTGAAAAAGTTAGAAAAGGCAAAAGCAAAGGAGCACATCCTTCCCTGACCACCCAACCCCAACACTCTGTTCAAAGTCACACTCTGTGCGAAGTAGCACTGAAATGTCTGTCTATATATTCGACTGAAACCAAGCTTAGCTCAGTTGCACAAAAAACTGGTTTAAGCTGCTTTCCTTGATTAGCTGGCTTCAGCTGTTCATCCAGCAGCGCTCCGAAACCCCTGCTCCAGGCTGCAAAATGTAGAATTTAGACAGAATGTTTCTGTTAAATACTAAATACAAATGACGTTAGATTTTCACAAAGAAATTAACATCCCTTTACTCGTCCAAACTGCCAGCAATTAAATCATGTATCTTGTTCTAACCTCCTTCTTAATAAATTTTAGAAAATGTTCTATAATAGATGTTAAGCTAACTGGCCTATGTTTTCTGCTTTCTGTCACCCTTCTTTGTTGAATAAAGATGTTACATTTACTATTTTCAATCCACCAAAACCCTTCCCGAATCTAAGGGATTTTGAAAGATTGTAACCAATGCATCTACTATTGCCGCAGCCACAAGGACTTTCCTTCATATCCATGGTTCCATGGATGAGGCACTTAAACTACAAGGATAGATTGGTGAAACTGAGACTTCTCTCCTTAGAGAATAGATGAATCAAAAGAAATATGATTGCAAAGTTAGTTTTGTCAGGTAAGTAGCATTTAGTTTCAGACTGGCAGGTCAAGAAACTTATCACTTCTCTTAAATTCTCCTGCTTCTGATTTTTTAAAATCAGTTATTTCATTCTTTGACCTTGCGACTGTCTAGTTGTCTGAATGGAAAGGATTTGCGTGGAAATGGGAGTGTCCCACTTAAAGTCCCAAAAGTCATCTCTTTTCATTCCTTTGACTCTTGGCTTTCCAATATGATTCAATTTGATTTGATTTATTGTCACATGTACCAAGGTACAGTGAAAAGTATTGTTCTGCGTACAGTCTAGACAGATCGTTCCATACATGAAAATCATGGGACATACGATAAATACACAATGTAAATACATAGACACAGGCATCGGGTGAAGCAAACAGGAGTGTAGTACTACTCAGTAGAGATGCGTGGAGAGATCAGGTCAGTCCATAAGAGGGTCATTTAGGAGCCTGGTAACAGCGGGGAAGAAGCTGTTTTTGAATCTGTTGGTGCAAGTTCTCAGATTTCTGTATCTCCTGCCCGATGGAAGAGGTTGGAAGAGAGAATAACCCCGTGGGGGGGACGGGGACTTTGATTATGTTGCCCGCTTTCCCAAGGTAGCGGGAGGTGTAGACAGTATAAAACAGCAGCTATATAGTATGACAAAATTAGGATGGAACAATGTATGATACTCTTAATGTCTGAGGACCACGTGGCAGTGAGATGGGAATTACTGATCAGTTCATTTGATGTTGGCTACGGGCAAATTGCTGGAAGGAATTATTAGACGTGTTGCTTTGTCATTCGGAAGCAGTAGCAGTTATTCGGGAATTCAAATATGATTTTTTTGGAAACAGGGGTCCTGTCCCACCAATTTAGCCAATTCCTTTTGAAGAGGTTGTAAAATTGCATGAAGGCGATTGCCTGGTAGATCATAGCACAGAAGAAAGCCATTCGACCCATCACATCTGTGTTGGCTTTTCGAAAGAACTGTCCAATTAGTCTTGTTGCTTGCTGCTTCCCTCTTGAAAGTTACTCTTAACCTGTTGCCACCACCCTTTCTGGCAGCGCATTGCAGATCAGGTGTAAGTTCCATGGATGAGGCACTCTACAAGGATAGATTGGTGCAACGGAGACTGCGCTCCTCAGAGAATAGAAGATTGAGAAGAGATTTGATAGAGATTTCATTATTGAAGGAGGACATTGATGTAAGGTGGACGTCAAAAGAACCGATGGGGATATGAGGGAAGCGAGACGCTGGGGCCTAAAATGCACTCTCGGTGACTGCAATGGAGGCTAATTCAATCATGGCTTTCTAAATGGAATTGGTTAAGCACCTGAAGAGAAAACAAATTGCAGGCAAATGGGGAAAGGTCTGGGATGGGGGAATGGCTCTTGCAAAGAGCTGGTACAGTCAAGGCTGGCTTGTTGGCCTTCTTCTATCTATAACCATTTTATGATTCCGTGAAAATGTAAAAAAATTCTCTTCATCTCCCCTTAACGTATCTTGGCTTCCAAAGGGTCATCTGATAAAGTGCATGGACATCTAATAAATAAGCTTGCATCTTTTGGGATTGACAGTAGGGTTATATTCACATAGCGTAGAGGCCACAAGAAATTCTTACTTCAGAATTTACTGTATCTTTAACACGGCATGTGATATGCACAGGTCAGGAGTGGCTGAGAGGTGACACGGTGGGAAATGATAGCCTGTGTCTTCATGCAGCTAATGTTTTATTGACCAAAAATGTTCAAAACTGATCAAATTGTCAAAAAATAAAATTCAGCCAAAATTTAAGTGGAGTGTGAAAACAGACAGGTGAGATGCATGAGAACCAAAAGATCACACCTTGGTATGATTTCGATAAATCTTGGTATGATTTTCGCAATCTCGATAAAAGGCCAGAGAAATCAATCGTACCTTGAAAGCCAGACAAGATCATCATTACCAAGGCCACCATGTTTCTTGTTTTTGGTCAGGAACTAGTATTGAAATACTTCATAGATTTCATAGAGTTTATAGTGCAGAAGGAGGCCATTCGGCCCATCGAGTCTGCACCGGCCCTTACAAAGAGCACCCTACTGAAGCCCACGTATCTACCCTATCCCCATAACCCAGTAACCCCCACTTAACATTATTTTTGGACATTAAGGGCAATTTAGCATGGCTAATCCACCTAACCCGCACATCTTTGGACTGTGGGAGGAAACCGGAGCACCCGGAGGAAACCCACACAGACACGAGGAGAACGTGCAGACTCCGCACAGACAATGACCCAGCCGGGAATGGAACCTGGGTCCCTGGAGCTGTGAAGCAACTGTGCTAACCACTATGCTAACGTGCTGCCCTTATTGACATGCTAATAAGTCTAAGCAAGCAACGTTAGGGATAATGAGACACTGACCTGGTCTAGGTGAGCAGATGAGGATGTGCAATATTTTGTAATTGAACAGCTCAAATCATAACAGGAAATGATTGAGTTAAATCAGTCTCCATAAACCTTTGCTGTCTAACAAATATATCAGAAAGAATGCCTTGAGAATAGATTTCCTCCGGGTGCTCCGGTTTCCTCCCACAGTCCAAAGATGTGTAGGTTAGGTGGATAGGCCATTCTAAATTGCCTCTTAGTGTCTATGGATGAGCAAGTTAGGTTATGGGGATAGGGTGGGGTGGATGGGGGCGTGGAACTGGGTAGAGTGCTCTTTCGGAAGGTCGGAGAAAACTCCATGGGCCGAATAGCCTCTTTCTACACTGTCAGGGTTTCTATGATCTATGAACATAAGATATAAAAGTACTTGACTAGGAGCTTAGGATTATCTTGCAGACGAACCCTTGCAGTAGAACCTGCACATTGACTAGCGGGATAGTCATAGGCAATAGTTGAGATTATGGTTGTACCCAGGGTGTAACAGTACTGCTGTTGTGCTTTGATACGACAATTCAGACTTTAGTATGCAATAAAGCTGAGTGTAATGTGAGCACTGTCACCAATGAGGGATCATTTTGGAACATGAGAGTGGAGGGATTGGCAGGTCCATTGACTCTGACACCCTGCAATTATATCAACATGAAAGGTTAGATTTTAATGGTAGCAGCTCTATATGGGGTCCTTATCAGCGGAGCGCCGCATGGATTGTGGTTAACACAGTTACTTTTCACTATCTTCATGTGCATTTTCAAAAAAGGTATCAGGAAAACATTCCTCGCTTTTGTTGCTGACATTAAGCTGTCTGTGGGAATTAGCACTTTAGATTAAATAAAGGCTGCAGGTTGATTTAGAAAAGTTGAAAGAATTGGTTGTCAAGGTGGACTTCAATAGGAATAAATGCAGTTGAATGTATTTTGGTTATGATTCTTTTAGGCATATGTATCATGTCCCTTGGTAAGCTAAATGAGGACCTGAGATTGTGGTCATGAAATGCTGAAGGTGCTCCACAAGGCCGTAGGAAAGCAGATAAGGTGTTCGGATGTCTAGCAAGGGAATTAAATATAAAACTAAACAGATATTACTTCTCTGCTATGACTATGTTCAGTTTGGTGCTTTAGATAGCAAGGAACATTGAAGCCTCAGAGAAGGATGCCCAACAGAACGATACAAAGTTTTAAGTGTCTTGGTTACCAAGACAAATGAGAGGAGCTGTAGTCTTCTCATTGGAGGTGAATAGATTTTGAGAGGATCTGGCTGAGATTATTGAAGTGATAAAGGAAATTGACTTTCTTTATGTGGATAGGTTCATTGAATGGAAATGGAAGGGGGTGAATGCAACCCAGCAGGTACTGTATGAAGTGAAAACAACATGGAGTTAGGTTAGATGCCAAAAAGCATTTCCTTTTGCAGCCATTGCCCTTGAGTAGATTGGCAGGACATATATAAATGCGGTTTCATAACAGACCTTCAGTTGGCAGAGTTCAAGCAGGTGTAAGATATATTAAGTTACTTTATAAGAAAAAAAGCCCCAGGAATTCTTAAGTAACAGAAGGAAGGTGTTTATGGAAGTTTAAGTGTATTGCACCCTCCTAAAGATTGCCATTACGGAAAATAGGAGTAGGCCATTCAGCCCATCGAGCGAGCTCTGCCTTTCAGTACGATCATGGCTGATCATCCACTTCAATGCCTTTTTCCCCACACTATCCCCATATCCCTTCATACCATTGTTTTTGTAGAAATCTGTCAATCTTTGCTTTAACCATATTCAATGACTGATCTTCAACCGACCTCTAGGGTAGAGAATTGCAAAGATTCACAACCCTCCGAGTAAAGAAAATGACTCCTCAACTTGGTTGTAAATGGCTACCCCCTTATTTCGAAATTGTGCCTACTGATTCCAGGCTCCACAATCAGGGAAACATATTACCTGCCTCTACCTGGTCTATTCCTTTTCAGTATTTTGTACGTTTCAATGAGATCACCTCTCATCCTTCGCAGTTTGCCCAATCTCTCTTTATAGGATAAAGAGTGCTGAATGTGGGTGCATTTGAGTGCTATAGTGAGAGTTTGGTGACTGAGGGAGTTAGGTGAGGAGGGAGTAAGGTCCTCCTTTCATTTCATTTCCTACATTTCCTCAAAGAGCCTGAAGGGAGCCGGGAGTTTACAGAGAGTGCAGCTGACTGGGAGCAGGGACGAAGGGCGGAGGTCCAGTTGGTCCACATGGCAGCTATATTCTGTAAGGTAAGAGGAGATGGAGGCTAGGCCAGTTGCATGCTCCTCCTGTAGGATGTGGGTGGTAAGGGATACTCCCCGCTGACTATACCTGCGGGAAGTGCACCCAACTCAACTCCTCAGAGACCGTGTTAGGGAACTGGAGCTGGAGCTGGATGAACTGCGGATCATCCGGGAGGCAGAGGGGTTATAGTGAAGAGTTACAGGGAGGTAGCCACACCCAAGGTACAGGACAAGAGTAGCTGGGTTACAGTCAGGGGAAAGAAAACAACCAGGCAGACAGTGCAGGGATCCCTCGTGGCCGCTCCCCTTCAAAACAAGTATACGGTTTTGGATGCTGTTGGGGGGGGTGACCTACCGGGGGAAGGCCCGAGCGGCCAGGTCTCTGGCACTGAGTCTGGCTCTGTGGCTCAGAAGGGAAGGGGGAGAATAGAAAAGCAATAGTGATAGGAGACTCAATGGTTAGGGGAATAGATAGGAGGTTCTGTAGTCGCGAGCGAGACTCCTGGAAGGTATGGTGCCTCCCGGGTGCCAGGGCCAGGGATGTCTCAGATCAAATCTACAGGATTTGTAAGGGGGAGGGGGAGCAACCAGAAGCCATGGTGCACATTGGCACCAACGACATAGCTAAGAAAAGGAATGAGGATCTAAAAAGTGATTTTAGGGAGTTAGGTTGGAAGCTAAAGAGCAGGACAAGCAGAGGAGTGATCTCAGGATTGCTACGTGCAAGTGAGGCAAGGAACAGCGAGCGAGTGCAGCTGAACACGTGGCTACAGGGCTGGTGCAGGAGGGAAGGCTTCAGATATGTGGGTCATTGGGATATCTTCTGGGGAAGGTGGGACCTGTACATGAAGGACAGATTGCACCTAAACTGGAGGGGCACCAATATCCTGAGTGGGAGGTTTGCTAGAGCTCTTTGGGAAGATTTAAACTAGTTTGGCAGGGGGATGGGGCCCAGAGCTATGAATCAGAGGATAGGGTAGTTGTTGAACAGGCAGAAATAGTATGCAGCAAGTCTGTGAGGAAGGATAGACAGTAGATAGTGCAAAGTTGCACTCGATGGGATGGGTTAAAGTGTGTCTGTTTCAACATAAGGAGTGTCAGGAATAAGGGAGATGAACGTAGAGCATGGATCAGTACTTGGAACTACGATTTTGTGGCCATTACGGAGACATGGATTTCACTGGGGCAGGAATGGTTATTAGATGTTCCGCGTTTAGATGTTTTCAGAAGAACAGGGAGGGAGGTAAAAGAGGAGGGGGAGTGGCACTGTTAATTAGGGAGTGCACCACAGCTGCAGAAAAGGAGGTAGTTGAGGAGGGTTTGTCTACTGAGTCAGTGTGGGTGGAAGTCAGAAACAAGGAAGGAGCAGTCACTTTATTGGGAGTTTTCTATAGACCCCCCAATAGCAGCAGCGAGATAGAGGAACAGATTGGGCGGCAGATCTTGGAAAAGTGCAGAAGTAACCGAGTTGTTGTCACGGGTGACTTCAACTTCCCTAATATTGACTGGAACCTCCTTAATGCAAATGGTTTGGATGGAGCAGATTTTGTCAGGTGTGTACAGGAAGGATTCCTGACTCAATATGTAGATAGGCCGACTAGGGGGAGGCCATATTGGACTTGGTGCTCGCAACGAACCAGGCCAGGTGTCAGATATCTTGGTGGGAGAGTGACCACAACTTCTTGACCTTTACCATAATCATGGAGAGGGATAGGAACAGACAGTATGGGAAGGTATTTAATTAGGGGAGGGGAAATTATACTGCTATTAGACAGGAGCTGAGGAGCATAAAGTGGTACCAATTGTTCTTGGGGAAATGCACAACAGTAATGTGGGGGTTGTTTAAGGAGCACTTGCTGCAAGTGCTGAATAGTTTTGTCCCACTGAGACAAGGAAGGAATGGTAAGGTGAAGGAGCCTTGGATGACAAGAGAAGTGGAGCTTCTAGTCAAGAGGAAGCTTACGTAAGGTTGAGGAAGTAAGGATCTGACTCGGCTCTAGAGGGTTACAAGGTAGCCAGGAAGGAACTCAAAATGGACTGATGAGAGCTAGAAGGGGGCATGAAAAAGCCCTGGCGGGAAGGATTAGGGAAAACCCCAAGGCGTTCTACACTTATGTGAGAAATAAGAGGATGATCGGAGTGAGAGTAGGGCCGATCAGGGATAGTGGAGGGAACTTGTGCCTAGAGTCTGAAGAGATGGGGGAGGCCCTAAATGAATATTTTGCTTCAGTATTCACTAGAGAGAGGGACCTTGTTGCCCATGAGAACAGTGTGAACCAGGTTAATAGACTCGAACAGGTTAATATTAAGGAGGATGTGCTGGAAATTTTGAAAAGCATCAGGATAGATAAGTCCCCTGGGCCTGATGGGATGTACCCAAGGTTACTATGGGAAGCGAGGGAGGAGATTGCTGCGCCGTTGGCGCTGATCTTTGCGTCCTCACTCTCCATTGGAGTAGTACCAGATGATTGGAGGGAGGTGAATGTTGTTCCCCTATTCAAGAAAGAGAATAGGGAAATCCCTGGGAATTACAGACCCATCAGTCTTACATCTGTGTTGAGCAAAATATTGGAAAAGATTCTGAGAGATAGGATTTATGATTATTTAGAAAAACATAGTTTGATTAAAGATAGTCAGCGTGGCTTTGTGAGGGGCAGGTCATGCTTCACAAGCCTCATTGAATTCTTTGAGGATGTGACGAGACACATTGATGAAGGTCGAGCAGTGGATGTGGTGGATGTGGTGTATATGGATTTCAGTAAGGCATTTGATAAGGTTCCCCATGGTAGGCTCATTCAGAAAGTTAGGGGGCATGGGGTACAGGGAAATTTGGCTGTCTGGATACAGAATTGGCTGGCCAAAAGAAGACAGCGAGTGGTAGTGGATGGAAAGAATTCCGCCAGGAGGTTGGTGACCAGTGGTGTCCTGCAAGGATCTGTTCTGGGACCTCTGCTCTTTGTGAATTTTCTAAATGACTTGGATGAGGAAGTGGAAGGGTGGGTTAGCAAATTTGTCGATGACACGAAGGTTGGTGGAGTTGTAGATAGTGTTGAGGGTTGTTGCAGGTTACAACAGGACATTGACAGGATGCAGAGCTGGGCTGAGAAGTGGCAGATGGAGTTCAACCTTGATAAATGTGAAGTGATTCATTTTGGAAGGTCGAATTTGAATGCTGAATACTGGGTTAAAGCCAGGATTCTTGGAAGTGTGGAGGAACAGAGGGATCTTGGGGTCCACGAACATAGCTCCCTCAAAGTTGCCACCCAGGTTGATAGGGTTGTTAAGAAGGCGTATGGTGTGTTGGCTTTCATTAACAGGGGGATTGAGTCTAAGAGCCGTAAGGTTTTGCTGCAGCTTTATAAAACTCTAGTTAGACCACACTTGGAATACTGTGTCCAATTCTGGTCGCCTCACGATAGGAAGGATGTGGATACTTAGGAGAGGGTACAGAGGAGATTTACCAGGATTTGCCTGGACTGGACGGCATGTCTTATGAAGAAAGGTTGAGGGAGCTAGGGCTTTTCTCACTGGAGCGAAGAAGGCAGAGAGGTGACTTGATAGAGGTGTACAAGGTGATGAGAGGCATGATAGAGTGGACAGCCAGAGACATTTCCCCAGGGTGGAAATGGCTGTCACGAGGGGACATAATTTTAAGGTGATTGGAGGAAGGTATAGGGGAGATGTCAGAGGTAGGTTCTTTAGGGAGTGGTGGGTGTGTGGAATGCACTGCCAGCAGAGGTGAATCATTAGGGACATTTAAGCGACTCTTGGACAGGCACATGGACAGCAGTAAATTGAAGGGGTGGAGGTTAGGTTGATCTTAGATTAGGATAAATGGTCGGCCCAACATTGTGGGCTGAAGGGCCTGTACTGTGATGTACTGTTCTATGTTCCATGAAAGTCTCGGCATCCCGGGAACAAGTCTGCTGACCCTTTATTGCACCGCCTCTGTGGCAATAATGCCTAAGGGAGCAAAACTGCGCACAGCACACCAGGTGCGGTCTAACCTAGGTACTACACAACTGAAGAAAGATTTTGCTACTCCTGTACTCAAATATTCTTTGTATAAAGGATAACTTACCAATAGCAGTCCTAATTGCTTGCTGAACCTGCAGGCTAGCTTTCAGTCACTTATTGACAATGTCATCCAGGTCCCTTTGTACATCTATATTTCCAATCTCTGATCGTACAAGAATACTCTGCACGTCTGTTCCTCCTACCAAAGTGGATGACCTCATATTTCTCCATTTTATTTTCCATCAGCCATGTTCTCGGCCACTCATTAAGTCTGTCCAAATTCTCTTGAAGCCACTTTACATTTTCCTCACAACACACATTCCCACCTCGCTTTGTGTCATCTGCGAACTGGGAAATATTGTTTTGGTCCCCAAATAATTAATATATTTTGTGAACAGCTGGAGCCCAAGTGCTTATTCTTGCCGTACCCACTGAGTCACAGCCTGCCAATGTGAGAACAATATGTTTATTCCTACTTTGCTTCTTGCCTGTTGGCCAATCCTTGATCAATGGCAGTATATTTTTATCCGATGTGCTTTAATTTTGCTGCCTAACCTCCAGCCCAAGCCTTCTGAAAGTCCAAGTATACTACGTCCAAACTTTATCAACTCTGTTAGCAATATCCTCAGAAAAACTCAAACAGGTTCATCAAACATGGTTCCCCATTCATAACTCCATATTCACCATGCCCAATTTGATCATTATTATCCAAGTCTCCGTTTATCACATTCTTTGGAATTGATCTTAGGATGTTCCTACTACTGATGTAAGGCAAAGAAAGTCCGCAATTCCCTGTTTCCTCTCTACCTCCCTTCATAAATAGTAGGTTGACATTTTCTACCCTCCAATCTGCAGGATTGTTCCAGGATCTGTAGAGGTTTTGAAGGAGATCACCAATGCCGCCACTATCTCCATGGCTATTTCTCTCAACATTCTGGGATCTGGGGCGGGATTCTCTTCCGGCCTGATTTTCCGCCCAGGGGTTTCCCGATGTTGTGGGGCTGCCCCATAATGGGAAACCCCATTGACCGGCCAGCAT
Organism: Scyliorhinus torazame; assembly: GCF_047496885.1. Classification (NCBI taxonomy): domain Eukaryota; kingdom Metazoa; phylum Chordata; class Chondrichthyes; order Carcharhiniformes; family Scyliorhinidae; genus Scyliorhinus; species Scyliorhinus torazame. The sequence goes on from NC_092725.1 coordinate 140,772,740, forward strand.
AACGGAGAATCCCGGCGGGGCAGAAATGTGGCGGGGCGGAGAATTCAGCACGAAGAATATCCGGTCCCCAGGATTTAGCAACCTTCAGTCCCATTAAATGCTCCAAAACTTACTAAATACCAGCTTCTTACTAATTCTTAATTCCCTAGACCCTTGGATCTCTAATCCTGAGAGATTTATTGTATCTTCCTCAGTGAAGACAGACACAAAGTAATTATTTCCCTTCTCTGCCATTTCTCTGTTCCCCATGACAAATTCTCCTGAGTCTGCCTGTAATGGACCCACATTTAGGGCAGCACGGTAGCACATGTGGCTTCACAGTGCCAGGGTCCCAGGTTCGATTCCCCGCTGGGTCACTGTCTGTGCGGAGTCTGCACGTTTTCCCCGTGTCTGCGTGGGTTTCCTCCGGGTGCTCCGGTTTCCTCCCACAGTCCAAAGACGTGCAGGTTAGGTGGATTGGCCATACTAAATTGCCCTTAGTGTCCAAAAAGATTAGGAGGGGTTATTGGGTTATGGGGATAGGGTGGAAGTGAGGGCTTGAGTGGGTCGGTGCAGACTCAATGGGCCGAAAGGCCTCCTTCTGCACTCTATGATCTATTTGTCTTTGCCAAACAGTTCCATCTTACGTACCCAAAGTAGCTTTTACAGTTCGCTTTATGTTTTTTGCCAGTTTACATTTATATTCTATTCTGGGGGAAGGATATGAAAACATATTTATTAAAAACATTTCCTAAATGAGCCTAAAGTTTTCCTTTTTGTTTTTGCTGCTGTTAATTTCATGGGAAGTGGGTTTCTGGTGCAAACAGGTTGCAATATCTCTGAATGGGAAAGGCAGGAATGGTCGGTTCTTTTCCACTCTTTTTGATAGGTGTACTCATGTTGAACTGTTGGACCTGAATATGAACCCAGTGGTGAATAATGGGGCAAAAACTCCCCCTGTCCCTGCTGGCTGTTGACATTTGATATGAAATTAGTCAGGCAGCATCTGTGAAGAGATTGAGTTAAAATGTTTCAGGTCTGTGGAAATGCAAAATAAAAATAGAAAATGCTGGAAGGATTCAGCAGGTCTGGCAGCATCTGTGGGGAGAAACGAGAGAGAACGTTTCTAGCCCAATATGTCTTCTTCTGAACTCAGTAAGAAGTCTCACAGCACCAGGTTAAAGTCCAACAGGTTTGTTTCAAACACTAGCTTTCGGAGCGCAGCTCCTTCCTCAGGTGAATGAAGAGGTATGTTCCAGAAACATATATACAGACAGATTCAAAGATGCCAGACAATGCCTGGAATGCGAGCATTAGCAGGTGATTAAATCTTTACAGATCCAGAGATGGGGTAACCCCAGGTTAAAGAGGTGTGAATTGTGTCAAGCCAGGTCAGTTGGTAGGATTTTGCAGGCCAGATGGTGGGGGGTGAATGTAATGCGAAATGAATCCCAGGTCCCGGTTGAGGCCGCACTCATGTGTGCGAAACTTGGCTATACGTTTCTGCTCGGCGATTCTGCGTTGTCGCGCGTCCTGAAGGCCACCTTGGAGAACGCTTACCCGGAGATCAGAGGCTGAATGCCCTCGACTGCTGAAGTGTTCCCCGACTGGAAGGGAACATTCCTGCCTGGCGATTGTCGCGCGATACCCGTTCACCTGGGGAAGGAGCAGTGCTCCGAAAGCTAATGTTTGAACAAACCTGTTGGACTTTAACCTGGTGTTGTGAGACTGCTTACTGTTCTCACCCCAGTCCAACGCTGGCATCTCCACATCATTATTCTGAACTGTTCAACCAAAATTGGAATATTCTTCTCAGTTTACAGTCAACCACAGACAACCTATTCCGTACACTCAGCCCAGGTGCTGTAGCTAACTCGGAATATTTGGATGCAAATGCTCAGGACGAGTAAACATTATTGATCCAGATATATGTATGCTGTCATAAATCCGTTGAATGTAAGAGAGAGATTTACTCTAACCCAGATCAGTGTAACTCGGTTAGAGAATGGCCCTTGTTTAAAACTTCCTGCTGCATTTACAAACAGAATTACCTGCCCACTTTCTCTGTGGTCCTGGCAAAGCTCTTTCCAGGTAAATCCGACCACTCGCGGCACTTCAGAATCAAATGAGAAATTTCAAAGGCGGCGCTGTTTGCTGAACAAATGCCGACTGGTCTCCAGGAACTTTTATTACGCAGGTGCGAATGAAGAGAAGGCTGAGTTGTGAAACGCGACCCTTCGCTGCGATTGAAATTCCCGGTCAGAAATGTGCTGATGTATCCGTTCCGAATTAAACGACACCATGTACAACTTAAGCGCCCCCTCGAGAACAAGGTTTTCTTTCAGCTTCGCCGAGTGGGGATGAACTCACCCCGGTGGTGGATACTGGGCAAACCTGTTCTCCCAGTAACGAAATCTGACAACACTGTGCGGGTCGGGCTTGTCTATCTGTGATTATTGTCCAGTTTATTCGGCATTGTTAGTTTTGTGGATGTAGAGCTCAGTCTAAGTCTAGTCCCCGAGAAGCAAACTCACTTAAATCTCATTTGGATTCGCAACTTCATATTTTCGAATTTTATACTTTGTGTTAATACATAAAAGAACCGACCACGAAGGGAAAAGTTCCCCACAAACCCGCTCCCGAAACAGGAGAAGGCGATTTAAACCTGTCTGTGCAAGAGGTCCCACTGGCTCGACCTACTTCATTTTGAAACTTGGACATTCTGGTTGGTGTGACCTACAAAGTCCTGTTATCAAAACACTCGTCCATTTGGGAAAATCCCAGGGATACATGTATTTCTGCACTTGTCCTGGGTTAGCTGTGAAGAGGGGCCACATTGGGCACAGTTCAGAACCTCCAGATCCAAAGTCACTTTAATTATGACTGGGGAAAATGCAACTAAGATCCAAGCGATTTTATCTGAACTCTTTGCAAACTGTGAAGTTCTCACAACGACCTTTCCGTTAACTGGAGGTTGTGTGCGGCAGCATTAAGCGAATTGATTACTTCTTCAGGGCTCAGAAACGTGTCTGTCAATAATGAAGTGATGGGGAATAAGAGGTTTCTCTGCAAGGTGGCAGTGTCTGTGCTCGCTCCCACCTTGCCCATTCTCAGTATAACGCCGCGATGCTGTGCCATGCTGGGCATGGGTCAGACACACAGGCTGCAGCTTGTGTGAAGCGCCTGGATCGCAGCTTTGAGCCCCGCGCACAGCCCGGAGACATGGTCCTCCCTCTGCTGCTGCTATTCCCGGTTTTCCAGGGATCAGTTTGCGGGTGTCGGTCGGCGGGACCCCGTAGCAACTGTTGGATGCGCCGTGTTCCGGGGGTGCTGATAGATTTGCCGCTTTCCAGGGGCAGAGGTGCCAACCTGGTCACTGATTACAGCGCCAAGAGCGCCCGCCAGTGTGGCACCAACTGCTGCCACCGCCACCATGGTGAGTTACCCCCCCCCCCCCCGCCTACCCAGCCCCCTCCTCCCGCCCCCCACCCCTCGGGGCGGGAACCCCCTCCCACCCAGCCCCCTCACCTCCTCCCCCCACCCAGCCCCCTCCCCCATCCCCCGGGGCAGGACCCGCCCCCCCCCCAGCCCCCTCCCCTCTCCCACCAGCCCTATTCCCCCCTCCCACCCAGCCCCCTCCCCGCCCCCCTCCCCCCACCCAGCCCCATCCCCCGGGGCAGGAACCCCCCGCCCCAGCCCCCTCCCCCATCCCACCCAGCCCCCTCCCCCATCCCACCCAGCCCCCTCCCCCATCTCCCGGGGCAGGGACACCCCTCCCTGCCTTATCCCACCCCTCCCACTCAGCCCCTCCCCCCTCCCACCCAGCCCCATTCCCCCACCCCTCGGGGCTGGACCCCCCTCCCACCCAGCCCCGTCCCCTCCCACCCAGCCCCCACCCCGCCTTCCCCCCCAGCCCCCTCCCCCCCCAGCCACATTCCCACCCCAGCCCCATTCCCCCCTCCCACCCAGCCCCCTCCCCGCACCTCCCACCCAGCCCCCTCCCCCCCAGCCCCATTCCCCCCTCCCACCCCAGCCCCATTCCCCCCTCCCACCCCAGCCCCATTCCCCCCTCCCACCCCAGCCCCAATCCCCCCTCCCACCCAGCCCCATCCCTCGGGGCTGGACCCCCCCACCCACCCAGCCCTCTCCCCTCCCCACCCAGCCCCCTCCCCCACCCAGCCCCCTCCCCCCCACCCAGCCCCCTCCCCCCCACCCAGCCCCCTCCCCCCCAGCCCTCTCCCGCCCCCACACAGCCCCCCCCCAGCCCCCTCCCGCCCCCACCCCTCGGGGCGGGAACCCCCTCCCACCCAGCCCCCTCACCTCCTCCCACCCAGCCCCCTCCCCCCACCCAGCCCCCTCACCTCCTCCCACCACCCAGCCCCCTCCCCATCCCCCGGGGCAGGACCCGCCCCCCCAGCCCCCTCCCCTCTCCTCTCCCACCCAGCCCCCTCCCCCCAGCCCCATTCCCCCCTCCCACCCAGCCCCATCCCTCCCACCCAGCCCCCTCCCCGCCCCATCCCCCGGGGCAGGAACCCCCCGCCCCAGCCCCCTCCCCTCTCCCCCCACCCAGCCCCCTCCCCCATCCCCCGGGGCAGGACCCGCCCCCCCCCCAGCCCCCTCCCCTCTCCCACCAGCCCTATTCCCCCCTCCCACCCAGCCCCCTCCCCGCCCCCTCCCCCCACCCAGCCCCATCCCCCGGGGCAGGAACCCCCCGCCCCAGCCCCCTCCCCCATCCCACCCAGCCCCCTCCCCCATCCCACCCAGCCCCCTCCCCCATCTCCCGGGGCAGGGACACCCCTCCCTGCCTTATCCCACCCCTCCCACTCAGCCCCTCCCCCCTCCCACCCAGCCCCATTCCCCCACCCCTCGGGGCTGGACCCCCCTCCCACCCAGCCCCGTCCCCTCCCACCCAGCCCCCACCCCGCCTTCCCCCCCAGCCCCCTCCCCCCCCAGCCACATTCCCACCCCAGCCCCATTCCCCCCTCCCACCCAGCCCCCTCCCCGCACCTCCCACCCAGCCCCCTCCCCCCCAGCCCCATTCCCCCCTCCCACCCCAGCCCCATTCCCCCCTCCCACCCCAGCCCCATTCCCCCCTCCCACCCCAGCCCCAATCCCCCCTCCCACCCAGCCCCATCCCTCGGGGCTGGACCCCCCCACCCACCCAGCCCTCTCCCCTCCCCACCCAGCCCTCTCCCCTCCCCCACCCAGCCCCCTCCCCCCCCACCCAGCCCCCTCCCCCCCAGCCCTCTCCCGCCCCCACACAGCCCCCCCCCAGCCCCCTCCCGCCCCCACCCCTCGGGGCGGGAACCCCCTCCCACCCAGCCCCCTCACCTCCTCCCACCCAGCCCCCTCCCCCCACCCAGCCCCCTCACCTCCTCCCACCACCCAGCCCCCTCCCCATCCCCCGGGGCAGGACCCGCCCCCCCAGCCCCCTCCCCTCTCCTCTCCCACCCAGCCCCCTCCCCCCAGCCCCATTCCCCCCTCCCACCCAGCCCCATCCCTCCCACCCAGCCCCCTCCCCGCCCCATCCCCCGGGGCAGGAACCCCCCGCCCCAGCCCCCTCCCCTCTCCCCCCACCCAGCCCCCTCCCCCATCCCCCGGGGCAGGAACACCCCTCCCCGCCCTATCCCACCCCTCCCACTCAGCCCCTCCCCCCTCCCACCCACCCCCCCTCCCACCCAGCCCCCTCCCCGCCCCCTCCCCTCCCCTCCCACCCAGCCCCCTCCCCCCCCAGCCCCATTCTCCCCTCCCACCTCAGCCCCATTCCCCCCTCCCACCCAGCCCCCTCCCCGCCCCCTCCCCTCCCACCCAGCCCCCTCCCCCCCCAGCCCCCTCCCCCCCCCCAGCCTCATTCCCCCCTCCCACCCCAGCCCCATTCCACCCTCCCACCCCAGCCCCCCCTCCCACCCAGCCCCATCCCTCGGGGCTGGCCCCCCCCCACCCAGCCCTCTCCCCTCCCCTCCCCCACCCAGCCCCCTCCCCCCAGCCCCCTCCCCCCCACCCAGCCCCCTCCCCTCTCCCACCCAGCCCCCTCCCCCCAGCCCCATTCCCCCCTCCCCCCAGCCCCCTCCCACCTCCGCCCCAGCCCCCTCCCACCCAGCCCCATTCCCCCACCCCTCGGGGCTGGACCCCCCCTCCCCTTCCCTCCCCTCCCACCCAGCCCCCTCCCCGCCCCCTCACCCTCCCCTCCCCCCCCCCCCCCCTCACCCTCCCCTCCCCTCCCCAGCCCCCTCCCCCTCCCCTCCCCCTCCCAGGTCAGAGAGTTTGAGGACTCACAAACTGATCACAACCACCTTTGATTATTGGTCTGGGAAACAGTTTATGGATTGTTACAGACATTTGCTGAAACAATCACAACTTTAATGGCAACAGCTCGAAATAAATGTACTTGGCTCCGAGGTTTGACTTTTAAAAAAGCGATTTCAATTCAATTTTTAAAAAAGAGTTTCTTAAAGCTAATATCAAACGAGACCAAGAAGAGCACAGGAGAAGCAGGTTTGACTAAAGCAGTCAGGAAACCTGCTGACATTCTGGCTGAAGCTTAAATTTCATGAAACTGAAGCCTGTTCTCTTGCAGGACAATGAGGGTTGTGTTCCTGCACCACCTTTCCCTCCTACAGTCACAGAGCGCCACTCACTCTACCTTCTCCCGTTCTAATGATGTGCTTGTGTGGGCCTAGCCAGCTCTCCCTTAAAGTGTATCTTTCCAATTAGTGGGCAGCACGGTAGTGCAAGTGGCTAGCACTGTGGCTTCACAGCGCCAGGGTCCTGGGTTCGATTGCCCGCTGGTCACTGTCTGCACGTTCTCCCAGTGTCTGCATGGGTTTCCTCCGGGTGCTCCGGTTTCCTCCCGCAGTCCAAAGACGTGCCGGTTAGGTGGATTGGCCATGATAAATTGCCCTTAGTGAATAAAAAGGTTAGGAGGGGTTATCGGGTTACCGGGATAGGGTGGAAGTGAGGGCTTAAGTGGGTCGGCGCAGACTCGATGGGCCGAATGGCCTCCTTCTGCACTGTATGTTCTAAGTTCAATCAGTGGGCATGACATTTATTTCCCCCTCGCTCACATCGCCACATATTTCTGCTCCTTTGAATAACTTTGTAAACTAACCTGTCCTACCATTTATTCCAGGGACATGTAATGTCGCTGTTTTCAACTTTGCTCAAAGTCAGGGCAATTCCAACTGTTTTCACCTGAACTGCCCAAGTCAGGAAAGTTGCATAATGAGAAGGGAGGCTGATTTCATCCTGCTTAACGTTACAAAGGGTAAGGACGCCCGCCGCTTCACCACATTTAAATGTCAAAGAGTGTATAATATCCATACGATTGTCTTTATATTTTATTGAAAGTGCAGGATGATTGTAATTTGAACACCAACAATGAATTATTGCTGCATAGTCTGGCTACACAGTCTGATGGAGAAGATGGTGACTTGTTGCTCGCCGGGTTTAGTGATCCAGGCGGATGGGTGGGCTCTGGTGCATTGGTTCAAATGACAGGATCACAGAAAAATACAGGGCAGAAAAGGCCCTTCAGCCCATCGAGTCGGCACCACCGCATGGAAGGCACCTGATCTGCCAATCCTAATCCCATTCACTCGCACTTGGCCCATAGCCTCAAATATTAAGATGTGCCAAGTGCTCACCCAGGTACTTTTTAAAGGATGTGAGGCAACCCGTCTCTACCCCCCTCCCAGGAAGTGCGTTCCAGAGTCCAAATCACACGGCAGCGGGTGGAATTTAAATTGAAGTAATAAATCTAGAATATAAAGTTCATCTCGGTAATGGTGACCTTAAAACCTTAAAACTATCGTCGTGTTCACTAACATCCTTTAGGATGCGAAAATCTGCCGTCCTTATCTGGTCTGGGCCTACCTGTCACGTCAGACCCATAGCAATCTGGTTGACCTATCCTCTGAAATGTTCAATTCAATGACAATTTGGGATGGGCAACAAATATAAATCGGCTCTGACAGTGGGCACCCGCAGTCCAGGAAATAATTTAAATTAAACCATAGCTAACCTTCTTCTTCAACAAACACATCCATAAATAGATTGGGCGGCAAGGTGGCACAATGATCGGGCGGCACAGTGGCTAGCACTGCTGCCTCACAGCGCCAGGGCCCCAGGTTCAGTTCCAGCCTTGTGTGACCATCTGTGGAGTTTGCATTTTCTCTCCCAGTCCAAAGACGTGCAGGTTAGGCCAAGTTAAGTTGCCCCTTAGTGTGCAGGTTAGGTTATGGAGATACGGGAGAGGGTGGAGGGACATGAGTAGGCTGCTCTTTCCAAGGGTCGGTGCAGACTCGATGGGCCGAATGGCCTCCCCTTCTATGATTGGATTTATCTCATTGCTGTTTGTGGAACCTGGTGTAAACTGGCCTTTTGCTATTTGCCAGATGTTATAACCTGCCTGCTTACCATTGGCTGGGGACTAATGACAATCCCACAATCCTGTGGGAGTATGAGCTTCCCCAATGAGGGGGGCGGAGAAATCATTAGCAGACTCCCTGTATAAATAAAGCTGGCCAGTTTGGAACCAGCAGGAAGGAGTATGTAGCAAGCGAGGTTGCTGCTGCTGTTGTATATATGTTATTGTAAATAGATGTTATTTCTTTGTATCCTTGAAACTCGTGCTGGATTCTTCGTGGCCTTCACAAAACCAACTTAACCATGACTTTACTTCAAAGGCAATTAATTGAATGCAACGTGCTTTGTAACAGTTAGATCATCTAAAATGTGCTTTATAAATACAAGCTTTCTCTAGTGAGTGACCACTCAGCAGATGGTGATGTTACCTTTTCACTGCTATCACTTACACCCAATGTTATTGATGTTGACCTATTACTTCAATTTCCTGGCCTTATTTTTTGTTTAATTGTCCCACAGGAGAGGATCCAGATTTGCTCATTTTTGGAAAGGGTCGCAGTAAAGGCAGAGAGTCAGGCTCCCGTTCCTCTGCCAATATATCAAGATTCAACCATTCAGAATATCCCGGTTTGGACAAACAACGCCATTACAGCAGCTTCGTCTCTCTTCCACCACAAGTACCTCTTCCCACCTCCAACAAGGACACGCATGTCTCTCTCACACCACAGACAACACTTCCTTCCACACTGACCCCGGCGGCAGGCACCGATTTCCAGAACAATCCCAGCGGCACAAACAGCAGCCGAATCAGCTCGACGGGGCCACCAGATGCTCCAGCCTTCGCCGAGGATGAAGTGACCCTGAGCAGCGCACTGCAAGTCATCGGGCTGCCGTCCCGCCCCTGGGCCACCGCGTTTGATGAAGGATCTGCTCATGTCACAGCGAATTCTAACCACCTCCCTCTGAACTCAGAACACCTCACTGCGGGGTCCTCTGGAAAGAACAGCAATGTTGGTGGGACCACAGCCCCACTGGGCCCGGAGGCTTTGCTGACATCCTGGTTGATGGTTTCATTAATCATATTGTGTTGTGTGTGCCCTCTGCTCTGGGTAGCAGCCCGGTCTTGGAGGAAGAGGGGTTACTATGGACCGCTCCGGCAAGCTGGTACTGGCTAGAGAAAATGATGTGGAGACTCACCATGGACTACTCTCCAAAATCAGTTGCATTCTTGGACACACTCGTCTCCATCAAGGACGGTCACCTCAGCACTTCGCTTTACCGCAAACCCACGGATAACCTCACGATGCTCCACTTCTCCAGCTTCCACCCTAAACACATTAAAGAAGTCATCCCCTATGGACAAGCTCTCCGTATCCACAGGATCTGCTCAGACGAGGAGGAGTGTAACAGACATCTACAGACGTTGAAAGATGCCCTTGTACGAATGGGATATGGCGCTCGACTCATCGATCGACAGTTCCAACGCGCCACAGCAAAAAACCGCACCGACCTCCTCAGAAGACAAACATGGGACACAACCAACAGAATACCCTTCGTCGTCTAGTACTTTCCCGGAGCGGAGAAACTACGACATCTTCTTCACAGCCTTCAACACGTCATCGATGAAGATAAACATCTTGCCAAGGTCATCCCCACACCCCCACTACTTGCCTTCAAACAACTGCGCAACCTCAAACAAGCCATTGTTTGCAGCAAACTACCCAACCTTCAGAACAGTGACCACGACACCACCCAACCCTGCCATGGCAATCTCTGCAAGACGTGCCAGATCATCGACATGGGTACCACCATTACACGCGAGAACACCACCCACCAGGTACGCGGTACATACTCGTGCGACTCGGCCAACGTTGTCTACCTCATACGCTGCAGGAAAGGATGTCCCGAAGCGTGGTACATTGGCGAGACCATGCAGACGCTGCGACAACGAATTAACAGACATCGTGCGACAATCACCAGGCAGGAATGTTCCCTTCCAGTCGGAGAACACTTCAGCAGTCAAGGGCATTCAGCCTCTGATCTCCGGGTAAACGTTCTCCAAGGCGGCCTTCAGGACGCGCGACAACGCAGAATCGCCGAGCAGAAGCTTATAGCCAAGTTCCGCACACATGAGTGCGGCCTCAACCGGGACCTGGGATTCATGTCGCATTACAATCATCCCCCACCATCTGGCCTGCGAAATCCTACCAACTGTCCTGGCTTGACACTATTCACACCTCTTTAACCTGGGGTTACCCCATCTCTGGATCTGTAAAGATTTAATCACCTGCTAATACTCGTATTCCAAGCATTGTCTGGCATCTTTGAATCTGTCTATATGTATGTTTCTGGAACATACCTCTTCATTCACCTGAGGAAGGAGCAGCGCTCCGAAAGCTAGTGACATCGAAACAAACCTGTTGGACTTTAACCTGGTGTTGTAAGACTTCTTACTGGCTAGAGAAAATAATAAGAAGATGAGTGCTTATTGAAAACTGATTGGACTAAATGTTGTGAATCAATAATCACTTTAAAAAATGCATCACTCCAAAGAAGCATTGACATTATCATTGACTTGGCTGAACATTGAAACTGTTTACAATGTAAATACAGCCTAACTTCAGGAAAGTCCCGAGGGAACCCATTTATTCCAGGTACGCCGAGGATTGATATCCAACACCCTTTCTGCATGTGATCTAAACGCACCCTGCCTACCATTTGAACTATATCCTATATTATGCTACCTGATTTCTATTTATAATAAAACAGGAAACATCACATTGATTCAAATGGTTGGTATAGAGCATCAGATCAGATGTCTGTCTCCCTTTGCAAATGTTTCTGTAGTGGTCTGTGTATATAGACTGAATTTGATCAAATCAAACCTTGGATCCAAGATTTGATCTAACCATCCATTTCAAATGTTTCCCAATCCGATGGATGGATCCATCTCAACATCGACATCTGGGAATGTCAAGAATCTATTTTGAATCTCACACCCAACATCGATTCATGCCGTGAAATTAAAGAAAATATCTTGTTGTCTGCCCTGAACTGTTTTGAAGCGACCTTTGCTGTTATGATTTGCGCATAGGCTGGTTTTATAAGAAGTCTTTTACTACAAATGCTAGTGGCCACTAGTGGCAAAGCATCAACATTGCACTATTAAAAAAGGACATCCACAGTCTAGCCAAAGTTATTGTTCATTTATTCCATATTTAAAAAAAGGTTTTTCTTTTGTGAATGCTTTTAATGAAAGTTGTGAATACAGTTCTTCACATAATAAAATTGCTCACGAATGCCTCAAGACTTTTTTTACTGACGTGCTCTACCTGTTCATATCTTAGAATTTACAGTGCAGAAGGAGGCCATTCAGCCCATCGAGTCTGCACCAGCCCTTGGAAAGAGCACCCTATCCCCGTAACCCAACCTGACCTTTTTGGAAACTAAGGGCAATTTAGCCAATCCTCCGAACCTGCACATCTTTGGACTGTGGGAGGAAACGGGAGCACCCGGAGGAAACCCACGCAGACACGGGGAGGATGTGCAGACTCCGCACAGACAGTCACCTAAGCCGGGACTCAAACCTGGGACCCTGGAGCTGTGGAGCAACAGTGCTAACCACACTGCTACCGTGCTGCCCAGTTTTACTGACTATGATGAGAATAATGTTTTTTAAAAAATGAACAGTTATGAACATCTGTCTGTATTCATACATATGTGTCTACCGTATGGTACACAGATGAAATACCGACATAGAAACAGGAGTTGGAGCAGGAGGAGGCCATTCGGCCCCTCGAGGCTGTTCCACCATTCAATATGATCATGGCTGATCCTTTATCTCAACACCATACGCACCCTTCCCAAACCCTTGACACCTTTAGTGTCTGGAAATCTATTTCCTACTCACATTTATTCAGTGGCTTAGCCTCCACAACCTTCTGTGGTAGGAAATTCCACGGGTTCACCACCCTTTGAAGAGATTTCGTCTCATCTCAATCTGAAAAGGCCTACCCCACATCCTGAGACTGTGGCCTCTTGTTCTAGACCCCCGCCTCCCCCCACCCAGGGGGAACATCATCCCTGCATCCAGTCTGTCCAGCCCTCTCAGATGTTTATATGTTTCAATGCCATCCCCTCTCATTCTTCTGGACTCCAGTGAATGCAGGCCTAGTCGACCCTATCTCTCCTCATACTGCCATCCCATGCTTCCAATTTAACCAACCCATCCAGGGCAGAGCAATCAAATAGTGAAAAACAAAATTGCCAATATATTGTACAAAAATACCAAAAGCAACAATGGAAAGTTGTCAATACAAGGAAATAATTTATAGGTTGACATAGGAATCTTTAGATAACCTGGAAATGGACATAATTTAAAAAAAAGACAAGTGAATCATAAACAAAAGCAGAAAACGCTGGACAATCTACAGCAGGTCTGGCAGCATCTGCAGATAGAGAAGGGAGCTAACATTTCGAGTCCGAATGACTCTTTATAAAAGCTGGAGGGAACTGGAAATAGGGTCACCTTTATACTGTTGGGGGGGGGGGGGGGGGTCGTTGAGTGGTGGGGTTGGATCGGGGGCCAGCCATAGGTGGAGATTGACAAAGATGCTGTGGACAGAAAGACAAAAGGAATGTAAGGGTGATTAAGGCTGAGAAGGGTGCTGATAGTGGCACATAAAGAGATTGTACTTCTGAGGCTGTAAAAGGCTCTGGTCAGGCCCCATTTGGAGTATTGTGAGGCAGTTTTGGGCCCCATATCGAAGGAAGGATGTGCTGGCCTTGGAAAGGGTCCAGAGGAGGTTCACAAGAATGATCCCTGGAATGAAGAGCTTGTCGTATGAGGAACGGTTGAGGACTCTGGGTCTGTACTCGTTGGAGTTTAGAAAGATGAGTGGGGGGGGGGGGGGCCTTATTGAAACTTACAGGATACTGCGAGGCCTGGATAGAGTGGACGTGGAGAGGATGTTTCCACTTGTAGGAAAAATGAGAAGCAGAGGACACAATCTCAGATTAAAGGGACGATCATTTGAAACAGAGATGAGGATCCTTTGAAACAGAGGGTGGTGAATCTGTGAAACTCTTTGCCGCAGAAGGCTGTGGAGGCAAAATCACTGAGTGTCTTTAAGACAGAGATAGACATGTTCTTGATTAATAAGGGGATCAGGGGTTATGGGGAGAAAGCAGGAGAATGGGGATGAGCAAAATATCAGCCATGATTGAATGGCGGAGCAGATTTGATGGGCCGAGTGGCCTAATTCTGCTTCTATGTCTTATTATGTGTGAATGGCAGAACAAAGGTGAGTGATCCATTGATCTGTTTTTCACCCACCATTGTGCCCCCTCCCACCAGTTCTCTCCAGCTATGAAAAGAGTCATCCAGACTCAAAATGTTAACTCCCTTCTCTCTCCACAGATGCTGTCAGACCTGCCGCTCTTTTTGTTCTTTCCTTCTCTCGTTTCCCTGTTCCTATAATTTTTTAAAACCTATTACTTGCCAACGTTTCTCCAGATGTGAAGATAGGTCACCAACCTGTTGCGGACTCCACAGGTGGGCTTAACCTGCTGAGCGTTTCCTGAATTCCTGTTGTTTTAAAAAAAAAACAATAGTTCCTTAACCTTGAGTCAAGAATCTCTAAGGCAACGGGGAAAAAAAAGTTTCTATGAAAACCAGGTTGACAGTTCTTCACAAATCAGTTATTTTTAAAATCTCACTATGTGTGTCGCTGTGGTTATCCACGAGTACATGTTGTAGGATTGAACCAAAAATGAAATGTTCCAGCTTTGCTTTGATATACTTATGAGAAAATCCTCAAGTGAAAGACCTTGAAAGCTGCTGAAGTGCAGGAAGGTAAGTCAAGCAAAACCTTGAATAACCTAAAGGGACAAAGCTGTTATTCCCTTACAAGACAATCAACAAAGCCTTCCATTCTCTCTTGGCCTTTCAGGGATTAAACTGATGCAACATTTGGAGATGAAATGCAAAATTGGCATTTAAAATAAGGGATGTTGTAGAATTAGTACTAAGCACTTCATGGCTGCCATACGGTTTCCCTAAATCTGTACAAGTGAGTAATAAAGTTTATTTAGCAGATTACACACACAGAACATGCAGTGCAGAAGGAGGCCATTCGGCCCTTCGAGTCCGCACCGACCCACTCAAGCCTTCATTTCAACCCTATCCCCGTAACCCAATAACCCTTCCTAACCTTTTTGGACACAAAGGGCAATTCAACATGGCCAATCCACCTAACCTGCACGTCTTTGGACTGTGGGAGGAAACCGGAGCACCCGGAGGAAACCCACGCAAGCACGGGGAGAACGTGCAGACTCCGCACAGACCGTGACCCAGCAGGGAATTGAACCTGGGACCCTGGCGCTGTGAAGCCACACGCTAACCACTATGCTACCGTGTTGCCCAAACATCGAGTTTTTTTCAACATATACACAGTATTTAAGTTTAAAGATTTTGGCCTATTTCAATCATGTTTATAATAATTACTGTGGGTGCAATATGTTTTTGGGGGGTTCATAGAATTTACAGTGCAGAAGGAGGCCATTCGGCCCATCGAGTCTGCACTGGCTCTTTGAAAGAGCACCCGACCCAAGCCCACACCTCCACCCTATCCCCATAACCCAGTAACTCCACCCAACACTAAGGGCAATTTTAGACACGAAGGGCAATTTATCATGGCCAATCCACCTAACCTGCACATCTTTGGGAGCACCCGAAGGAAACCCATGCACAGACGGGGAGAACGTGCAGAGCAGGCGAATCGTATTGCATCATTGAGACTGTTATTTTAATGCACAATGTTCTTAAAAAATATCACACCAAGATATGAAAGATTCATCCATTAATTTCCTTTACAGCATCTGATGCATGATGCCGGGAGCAACAGGAATTCCCTCACCTGTCGCCTCACAAACGCCCTCACCTGCATATATCTAAAAGCATTTCCTGGGGGTATCTCGAACTTCTCCCCCAGTGCCCCATGGCTCGCAAATGTCCCGTCAATGAACAGGTCCCCCATTCTTCTAATCCCCGCCCAATGCCAGCTCTGAAACCCCCCATCCATCCTCCCCGGGACAAACTGGTGGTTACCCCTGATCGGGGACCACACCGAGGCTCCCATTGCACCCCTGTGCCGTCTCCACTGGTCCCAGATCCTTAGCGTTGCTGCCACCACCGATAACATAGATTATGTTGCCCAACAGTTGAACAGTTTGTCATCATTTAGGCTCAAACATGAAAATGATCACTGGCTGAGGTTTGGGGTGGCATAAAATGCCAAAATTGAAGAATTTATGTATTTTAAGAATGAAGGAAGAATATAGCAAATAAAAACTAATGTTTTAGAAACTTTATACTTAAATAAAAATGGATTTAAAACACGATGAGGTTAGAAGAGCAGCAGTTGGATGAGTTGGTAAAGATGAAGGTCCACTTGGACAGAGGAATATTTCAATCCATGGCTTGCTTCTGTTTTCAGTCTGCAAGACCAATTACTAACAGCAAAACCGAGAGGTTAAATTACTATCATAAAGACCTTCTCCCATTCCCTTTTGTAAATATTATCTAGTCTCTGTTTTAAAATGTCACTTTGAGTCTTATGTTCTGAACACATGAAGCGTGGATCTGTGTGGCAGAGACTGTATAACATAATTGAAAGGATAAATAAGATGGTGACTATGGAATCTGAAAATAAATAGCATTGTTTCCCAGTACGACAGGAACTTATTTTTTGCATACATATTAGCATTATCAGAAAATGTAATAGACATTTTGTCATAGAAAGATTACACCTGGTCAGTAATCCCTATCTATCTATAATTTCTTTACAAACAGAAAAGGTTTGGAACAAATATGAAAAGAAGTTTCATGCTTGCAAAGTCACAGAATTTTCAAATCCTCGGAGAAAACCGAGAACATTCAGACACTATCCGCAGGGGCTCCACTCAATTTCAATCACAATCCAAAGAAAGAGAAACGCTTACCTATTTGGTTGAAGTGTCAAACACGACTGAAGACACAAAGAGGAGTGGTTGAGAGAAGTGTGCAGAAGACACTGAAAGTCTGCAGAGGGATATAGGTAGTTTAAGTGAGCGGGCAAGGGTGGGAGTACAATGTTGGTAAATGTGAGGTAGTCCATTTTGGTAGGAACAACAGTAAAATGGGCTATTATTTAAATGCTAAGAAACTGCAGCATGCTGCTGTGCAGAGGGACCTGGGTGTCCTTGTGCATTGTTGTGAAAACTCGGAAGAATATGACATTTGAAACATGAAAATAACACTAAGAATGCCTGAGGCTTTTAAATGAAAGGGAGAAGTCCCACAAGGGATTAACAGCAGCAGCCTGTTTTGAAAGCAGACAACTTCACAGGCAGGGATGAAAACAGATACGAGCTTCATTTTTATTCACAAGTTAGAAAGGACATTTGATTGACTTGAAAACTCTTAGAGTTATATGAAAGGGAGCAGTATTTCACAAATCTTTAAGTAAGGAATTATTTTATTAAACAATTAGGAAAAGCAGCCAGAATCGAAAGTATAAGATAAGGAACAACTGTTAAGTGTGAAAAGTTGCTAACACTAGTAATAAAGTGAAACAACTGATTAACAAATTGAGAAAACTAGGTGACAAGGTAACATTATAACGTACATCACATTTGAAGTTAAAACCTTTTGAAGATGGCCAAAGCAGACAAAGTTAGAATCAGGGGGATAACACCAACATGACATTAGCTTAACCTGAAGATGACCCGAGTCGAATCAGAGAAAAAGTGCATCAGAAAAGACATGAAACCAAAAGAGTGCGAACTAAGGCACAAACAAATTTATGACATGTCAAGCAAAGCGAGAAAAGTGCAGTCAAGGATGGCGAGCTGGTGAGGATGAAGCTGCGCTGTCGAAGCAGCGCCACGCTTCTAAACTGCTAAAACGTAGCTTTCGAACTGTCAAGCAGGCAGTCTGAAGGGTGCCAGGTGCAGAGGTTAAGGGGCCCAAAATGGCTATAAAAACTGGGGAAAATGAGCAGATAGAGAGAATCTTCCTCGGTGATGGGACAAGCAACATCGACAGACCGAGCAGCCCAGAGAAGTCAGCAGAAGACCAAAAGTTAAAGAAGACTGATTGTCAAGAGACTTGAAAGTCTGCAACTGGTCCGAACAGGAAAAGATCTTTCTACCTTTCTGTAAAAGTAGTTATTCTCTTTTAACTTGAAAATAAAGTTAAGTTCAAATTGATAACCTGAAAGAGTGGTAATTATTATTCTCTTTAAAAAGTTTACTTTACTTCACTTAGCAAGCTGGACCCGTGTGTAAGTTACTAAGTGGTAAGTAGCTAAAATTCTTCTACGAAGATACGAGTTATACCGGGGGATAACTTGAAACACTAGTTTGACCCGAATAGCACTCGCCAAAGTCTGCGTAGGAGTCGGGGAATGCGAATCCCTGCTCACCATTTAGAATAAATCGACCCTTTTTGGTCGATTTATAGGGGGAATTCTAAGAATAGTGGTGAGGTACAAACTACAGCATGAATCGCAAAACGTTGGTTTGCAGGTTCAGCAGGTAATTAAGGCGGCAAATGGAACTTTGTCCTTCATTGCTGGAGGGATGGAGTTTAGAAGCAGGGATGTTAAGTTGCAGCTGTATATGGTGATGGTGAGGCCACACCCGGAGTACCATTTAGTTTTGGGTTCCTTACTTGAGAAAGAATGCACTGGCACTGGAGGGGGTGCAGAGGAGATTCACTAAATTGAGTCCGGCATTGAGAGGATTGGCTTATGAGGAGTGACTGAGTAAACTGGGACTATAGAAGAATGAGGGGGGATCTTTATTAGTGTCACAAGTAGGCGTAAATTAACACTGCAATGAAGTTACTGAGTTGAGGAGGAACGCCTTCACCCGAAGGGTTGTGAATCTGTGGAATTCCCTGCCCAGTGAAACAGCTGAGGCTACCTTGCTTTTAAAGCAAAGATAGATACATTTTTCAACAGTAAAGGAATTAAGGATTATGGTGAGCGGGTGGGTAAGTGGCTGACTCCTGCTCCTAGTTCTTATGACTGCAATTGAAACCCATGTTCCTCCATCAAGGAAGTCCAACAATGTCTTACTTAAACTAAGTTACTAAAATGTTTTGAAGTATTTTTGAGATGTGGGGATAAAGAAGAGAGAAAAAAGGAGCACAGCACATCTATAAATACTAGTGTTTGTTAGTACAGAGGAAATGACCTGCGAGTACTAGATTTCTGACATGTTACGAAGAATGAAACTACTGTCACAATGAAATACGGTACATTTCATTAATTGGATCTAAAACGCAAACAGGAAAAGTATTGACATGGATGAAAATTGGCCATAAACCTGAGATTAGTAATGCATGTTTGTAGATTAGAAGATATTTAATGCTAGAACAGCGCTTTTAAAAAAATGTCTATTTATTGGGATTTTTAATTTTTTGCAAAAAAATTCACATGAAACAAACAAAAGTAGAAAGTTGCAGGGGGCCAATGGATCGGTGGTGACTCCCGTTAATTAGATGGAGATTGGGCTTAAGTGGTGATTATTGGTTTATCACCATGCTATGGCGGGATTCTGATCTCGCCAATAGGAGTGGGCCGGTTAGATCAAAGATCGGCACCCGGTGCGGTTCTCGATTTTGGCCTCTCCCCCGATTTTAAAGCCTTGTGGCACTCTCGCTTAAGCCCAACACAAGCCATTAAATCGCACCCGATACATGACCTACATATTAACAGACCGTACTCAACCAGCCCATGCAAAACCTTTAAAATGTCTACTGGTTGATGTGATTCGGCAATTAGGCAACACTTGCTGAACAATCCTGAGTATGGCAACAGCTACATTAACGACTAATTTAAGATAATCAGTCAAGCTCGTATTGTGGCTCATTTATACTTCCGAAAGTGACACACATTCATAAGCAGGGACCCACTCTCTGCAGAAAGGAATATGTTCAAGCCTTGTGCCTTTTTGAATTACCTGGGAGCTTGGGGAGTCTCTATTTCCCTTTTGCTTTCTCTCTGGTAACACCTTGAGCAGAGCTGCCTTGCCAACTAATCAGCATCCTTCCCTCCTGTTGTATAAATTGTGAGCATTTGAAATTTGTCCTGAATAGAGCAAGATGAAAAGCTTCGGCAACATGTCTCCTTTTTCAGCAGTATTCAAATACATATTTCTGTTCAGTGGCATAAAAAGGTTACCTTTGACAGAACATGCATCACATATAATAATTGTTTTTTAAGTTGTGGACTTTCTCTATTTTAAAACACAGCTGCTACCGGCCTCACCCTCCGGCATCTTCTACAACAATGGACAGAACTTCAGAAAAAACAGGCATGAGCAGCCCATTGTCATCAACAAAGGAATACATTCAGGAGGTGGAATTTCCAATTCCGTGATTTCCCACTTTTCAAACAGAAACATTACATTTAGGTAAATAAAAAGGATTAGGCAATAACCTGAAGCATGGGTATTAATTTGTTTTAATAACAACCATATTTTTTGGTTTCTTCTCATTCAAACCGCCCCCGCCCACCCCCCGGTGGCTAACCTCTGCAGCTCTGGATGTTCCTGCAAGCTTTACCAGATTTTAAATCAAATGATGTTTGGAGCTAGGCTATGCATTGGAAAGAGGATGTTAATTCTAATTTACAATTATTAAAGTCCAGATTTTGAACATCTTATTTCTCGATTGAGTTTTGATTTTGTCACGCGTACAGAGGTACAGTTAAAAGTACTGTTCTGTGTACAGTCCAGACAGATCGTTCCATACGTGAAAAAACATAGGATGTGGATAAATACACAATGTAAATACATAGGCACAGGCGAGCATAAGGAGTGCAGTACTACTCAGTAGAGATGTGTGGAGAGATCAGTTCAGTCCATAAGAGGTTCATACAGGATTCTGGTAACAGCGGGAAAGAAGCTGTTTTTGAACCTGTCAGTGCGTGTTCTCAGACTTTTGTATCTCCTGCCCGATGGAAGAAGTTGGAAGAGAGGATAACTCGGGCGGGAGGGGTCTTTGATTATGCTGCCCGCTTTCCAAAGGCAGCAGGAGCTGCAGACAGAGGCAATAGATGGGAGGCGAGTTCACGTGATGGACTGGGCTGTGTTCACAACTCTGTAGATTCTTATGGTCTTGGACCGAGCAGTTGCCAAACCAGGCTTGATGCAGCCTGATAGGAGTAAATGTCAAACATGCCAGATTTCCTTAGTTTCCTATAGCCTATTGTACTTTCTTGGTCGTAGCGTTGACATGGGTGCACCAGATCAGATTGTTGGTGATGTGCACACCTAGGAATTTGAATCCGTCAGCCATCTCCACCTCGGCACCATTGATGCAGACAGGAGTGTAGACGATACTTTGCTTCCTGAAGTCAACGACTAGCTCTTTCATTTTGCTGACATTGAGGAAGAGATTGTTGTCGTTACACCATGCCACTAGGTTCTCTTTCTCCCTCCTGTACTCTGATTCATCGTTGTTCGAGATCTGACCCACTACAGTTGTGTCATTAACAAATATGTAGATGGAGTTGGAGTCAAATGTTGCCACGCAGCCCTGTGTGTGTATAGGGAGTATAGTAGGGGGCTAAGTACGCAGCCTTGAGGAAGCAAAGATCACAATAATGGAGACTGGCCTTTCTTTAAAGGGAACCCTGAATGAAGGAATAGGCAAACTCTCAAAAGTCAACATTAATAGCTGGAGGAACCTCAAATCTACTGGAAATGCACATACACGTTAGTAGTTGTAGTTTAAGTGAATTTTATTAGTCACATTTATGGCTTCCTTAACAACATATTTGTAATCTTGAGTATTTAGTGAATCTGATTTTATAAAATAAAACAAATTCATAATATTATTTTTATGCCATTCTGCACTTGAATTTCCTCTTACAATCATTAACTTGCATTCATTCTTTCGTTTTACTTTTGATCCTTGAATGATAGAAGCAGACCTTGCCATCTCATGTGTAAGTGCTTCTCCCACTTGTTAACTAAAGAAACAAATACAAGACCTACAATTATGCTCATACCCTGGTTATCCACAGAGAATAGTTTATGTGGTATCAGTGTTAGGGAGATGTATAGACAGGAGACCAGAATGTGGCCTGAGGATGCAAGTGGGCTATTTCACAAACTAACTCATAATACAACTTAGACACAGCAAACAAATTAATGGAAGGGAAACTTTATTCACAGAATTGAAATACTTTCAATATGAGTATATTTGTGGAAGTAAAAATAAGTTTGCTTAGGAATTGGCTTCCACAGTGGAGGCAGTAACCCTCAATTAATTTAAGATACCTGGATCTGCACCTGAAGTGCTGCAACCTGTATTGCGCTGGAAGGTGGGATTAGAATGAGCAGCCAGTTTTTTCAGCTGGCGCAGATACGATGGCCTGAATGGCATCTTCCTGTGCTGTAGCATTTCTATAGTTCTACATGAGCGATTAACACTTCCCGTCATACAAGATGTTTTATCTGAACGTCCGTTACTGCCATAAGATTTTTGACAGTCTGTACAGTGCCAACCTAATAACTCCTTATAAACCGATGTCTTTTTCTGCAGGTCACGCTGCAACCTGCAAATGCAGCAGCTTTTTTACAGATTCTTTGTACTGTAAAATGCTATCTTCTGTTTCCCCAACATTTTTAATATCCACCACCGACGTCTTGTAATTGTGGACTTCTGGGGAGTTGATTACTTCTTCCTTTGAAACCGATACATTTTCAGCTTCGTTCATTCTGAAGATTGTGTGCAAGACATTTTTTTCAGATTGACTGTTCTCCCAAATATATTCATCCATGTCAGCTTCGGTTTTGTCCGATTCCCACGCTTCAGTTTTCTGGGAAGAAGAAAGACAGGACAGCAGATGGCGTGATTGCTTTTTGTACAAGGCAAATTAGTTGTTGAGAATTGGAGGCCATGGGCAGATTCTGAGAAGCAACGTTTTTCCATATCACCTAAATAATTTTAGTTGCCCGAGCATAAACATACATGGTGGAATGGCTAACCAAAAACTCAACCGGCCGATTTTCATTTCTATGATTTATTTTACTGCCAGGCCCATCTCATGATAATTAAAATTAATGCACAACGACTTTAAAAAAATGTCTGGTTTTCAGATAGCCAGATGTGAGACACTGTAGCTGTACTCTAAAAAGACATGGAGTGGAGTTGGCATTTTTATACTTTTAAAGAAAGTGTGACTGTGATGACCATCTCCACCCAGCATCATAGAGCAATAATCCATTGAATCACATGTAAAGAATGATTACAGGGATGTGTGACACAAAGTCATCATCTTCAACAGAGAAGGTGGAAGGGGTATATTGAGAAAATAATCTTACAAAACCACTTGGGGGCAGCATAAACTCTGTAAGCAAACCCGAATAGACAAGTCGCTTTAGTGACTCAAGACTTAGTGTTGGGATTGAATTCAGATTTGTAATTTATTGCTTTTTTTCTTAAATCAGCAACTCCACACCTCCACCCCTCAAATACATATCCATTAAATGCCACATATATTAGGTAATCATTCTGCCACTTTTGCTGTACAATGTGATTTTAACTTTGCGGCTGGACAAAGTAACATTGTGGATGGGACTTAGAACCATAGAACCACTAGAGTGCATTAGGTCATTGGGAGGTCACTAGGAGCCCATCAAGTCTGTACAGACATGCACCCTACCAAACCCCCCGCCCTATCCCCCATCATCTTTGGCCCGTGGGAGGAAACCAGAGCACCTGGAGGTAATCCACTCAGACACGGGGAGAATGTTCAAACTCCACACAGACAGTCATCCAAGACCGGAATTTAACCCAGGTCCATGATGCAGCAGTGCTAACCTGTGCCACCCATATCTTCCCACATCTGTGCTTACTTATGGCCAGTTTTTCTGTTCATCAAAATGAATGAAGTGAAAGTGCAAGCAGACAGGTGAAAAAAAAAATCACAACCCACAATTTTAGCTGTGTTTCTATCGGACTCAAGGATGCAGCAGTGCAATAGCCCTTCAGAATGGGCATCTGCTATTTCTTTCTATATAACGTAATCTTAGTACCATAGAGAGCATTCAGACCAATCAATAGATTTATAGGCACGTCATAAGATTTAAGCAGTCTTTCAGATTTTTTGAGAAAGGTGTTTCAACTAGGCTCTTTGAGCATATTTTAAAAATTGTTTGAGTTGATAATTGCCCATATAAATGTGCATGCCTTTCTGCCCTAACAAGTATTGTACAATTCACCCCAGGCAATGCAACAAGGTACCTGTTGGCTGTGAACTACATACTACACCCGTGCTACAAGATGGGTAATATAGTGTAACTGCAGCCTGACTTTCAGTTTGCTGAAAGATATGGGGCAAAAAAGGTGAAAATTACAAGACTGTCAAAACACACTAGTCTCAGTTTCCCCAAGTCCAAGTAATTGTCACGCTAGCAGGACATTATAAACTTGAACAAATCGAATGCCTTATTTAAAAAGAACACTTGCTCTTTAAGATTGCTGCCACAGGTCACATGATCTTTGGAACTGTAGGCTCGTCAGGCTTCTGGAAGCTTCTAAAGGTGGATCACGATGGGTTATACATGGGACAATATCCTTGACAAATATTGCATCTTCCTATTTTGGGACTTACCCTAAAATAACAAGAACTACAAGTCCTCAGACTTTGTCTCCAGATCTGCCAGGTAACAAAGGAGTGATGATGAAACGGATTATGCACAAGGATATACTATGGACCTCTATCTACATCAGCATTCATATTTTTAAATGAGCAACCTTCAAAATTATGCCAGATAAACAGGGTAATCATGCTGCCACTTTCTGCAGTGCAATAAAATAGTTTTAACTTTGCAGCTAGACTCAAATAACACTGGCGATGGTTCTGACCACGGGAGATGGAAGTTATTTTGTTACTATGAACAGACATGGATTGCTTTCCATGGTGTTTCCAATGGCTAGTCATCACATGACTGAAATTCTTGGATTTTTGAAAGCCTTTTATTATAGAGTCCTGCTTGTTTTGCAGCACTTGGCTGAAATATCAACACAAGACGCAGCAGTGCGGGATCCAGGTCAAACATCTGGCCTTTACAGTGCTTAATATTTAACGTTTCCTTGAATCTGTTCTGAAAGGTTCCATGTTCGCCTGGAAAAGGAAAAGGGTCCTCAGGCTACACAAATTACCAAGGCTGTCTACACTACCCTTTGCACACCCTATTCTGAAGATACTACATGGGATACTGTCTTCAGCTTTTGGCCTCATTTGAACTTCAACTTAAGAGTGGAAAAGCTCCCCCTCTCACTGTAATCGCACAATCACGTAAAACGTTAACTATTCTGTGAAGTCTTAATATTCTGTAGAAGTGAACCCCCCTTTCTCTTACTGTATCCTTCTTATTTGTTTGGACTGAGTTGAAGTAGCAATAATCCTTTCTGGGAAAAGTGTGAAAGAATGAATAATGCTCCTTTTTAAAAATCCACAAATGTTTGCTGCTGGTAACTTTGAAAAAAGTGACCGCACAAAAACAGGGGTTTGGGAACACATCAGCTTTGTCACAATTGAACTGATAGTGGGCTCAAGGGAAGAATAATTGCATTTTTTTCTGTTTGATTATCTCCTCTGTCCACGACATAATGAAAATCTATATTGGAAACAATCTCCGTTTAAAAAAGAAATTCAAATTTCCAGTTAATAGTTGAAAGTAAGGTTTCGCATTTGAAGACAAGACAAAAAGCACAACTGACTAAACACTCTTTGTAGGAAACTTCAAACCACAAAACAAGACCTTCCCGCTTTTAGTTTAGCACAGCCAAAGATATACACAGATATACATTACACTGTGCTTTAAGTGAACGTAATGTGGGCAGCACGGTAGCACAGTGGTTAGCACGGTTGCTTCACAGCTCCAGGTTCCCATGTTCGATTCCTGGCTTGGGTCACCGTCTGTGCGGAGTCTGCACTTCCTCCCCGTGTGTGCGTGGGTTTCCTCCGGGGGCACCGGTTTCCTCCCACAGTCCAAAGATGTGCAGGTTAGGCGGATTGGCCATGATAAATTGCCCCGAGTGTCCAAACAAAGGTTAGGTAGGGTTACTGGGTATTGGGTTAAGGTGGAGGCATGGGCTTACGTAGGGTGCTCTTTCCAAGGGCCAGTGCAGACACGATGGGCTGAATGGCCTCCTTCTGCACTGTAAATTCTATGATATGCCTCTCCTCTCTGTAATGTACACGCTAACATAATGGAAGTTAAAAGGTCAACTTCACAAATCAATAAAAAAATGGCCTCACTTCAAATTAGTTCTTGTAACTAACCTGACTTTGTGAAATAAATAAGTATAGCAATGTTATCGAGTATATCTACTTTGAAACTTCAGATATTGCTTGTATCAATTCAGAATTTACACCATTTGACATTAAAATGAAGCCTATATTTTTCAAGAGAAAAAACAATTTAGTTTTCTGAAATTTGAATATTTCCTAATATTGATTATTGCATTGAATGGAACATCACAAAGCAAGCTATTCTCCTATGGAACGCAATGTGGCAGGATTCTCATCTCACTGTGTGAAGAAAAAGTGTAAAGTTACACTCACTACAGCATGTTGGTATTTCGTTAACTAGGATTCAAGGATTATGATTGTACAGATTCTTATTAGACAGCTTACTACAATAACTAATGTCTAAATAGTGCAATTATTTAACAGTACTCATGCTCATGAAAGTGTAACAGACAGGTGCAGCTCCTGGAACAATATGTTTCAGCTCATCTTTAAGCTAGTGGAAAGAGATTGCATTGACTATGGAAAATCAAATATGTCACAGTAATCATTAAAGTTTCATAAAAATCATTCACAATTAGAACTGATTGACACCTCCATTAACTATTGATATTAGATCTGAAAGGTAACAGAAAGGCAGCCATTTAACCAAAGACTTTCCTGTGTATTCAGAATACAACACACACAACATGAAAATATCGGATGACCTGGTCTCCCCATCTAAGTAACATTATAGTCAAAAGAATGAAGGGTTTGTCTACCATTAATAAACAAGTCATCTCCTAATCTTTCACCATTAGTACTCCGCTGGCATTGAAAGTTTCCACCTGCCACCAGGTTAATGGCTTTTCTTATCAGTAATAAAAGA
Organism: Scyliorhinus torazame; assembly: GCF_047496885.1. Taxonomy (NCBI): domain Eukaryota; kingdom Metazoa; phylum Chordata; class Chondrichthyes; order Carcharhiniformes; family Scyliorhinidae; genus Scyliorhinus; species Scyliorhinus torazame. Next base: position 140,799,266 of record NC_092725.1, read on the forward strand.
TTACAGTGTTCAAGCACTGACAGCAATGGACCTTGAAAGTGTAGTGACAATGAACTTAGAAGCACATCATTACAGGGGGGGAAAGACCCACTTGCATTCCAGGTGCTTGGTAAGCCTGGGACCTTTGGTATTTAACATCACGGTGTTCTAGCACAAATATATTGCAGAGTGTCATTCTTTTAAGTAGCTAAGCTAGAATTTCAAGATAATAATTAGTAATAGCCACTTTTTTGCATTAAACACAAGGATTTCCTACAATTTTCTGAAAGGAAACAAAGAAATTATTAGCTCAACGTGTCAAAAGTTGATCAGTTCTTCAAAATAAGTACACTTACCCATGATTCATGGTACAAAACAGTGAGCAAATACATGGCATAATCATAATTCTGTCGCCGCAGTGGGCATCTGAAAGAAAAATATTCAATATCTGTAACCTACACGTGGTATTAAAGTTGCTTAAAAACGAGTTAAGCTACTCTTTCCAATCACAAGTTTCTAAAGCTATCAAAAGCATACCGAAATATGTTGCACATCGTTCCTCGGTAAGTGGGGTGGGGGCAGACCCACAGCAATGTGGTTGACTCTTAACTGCCTTCTGAAATGGCCGAGCAAGTCACTCTGTTGTATCACGACCGCCAAAAAGTCTACAAAGGCGAATGAAACTGGTCGAATCACCCGGCATTGAACCGGGTACCGGAAATAACACACCTAGCCTGGCCAAACCTCAAGGTCCTCCTTACTATCAGGGGGTTTCGGCAAGCAACAGCCTGACATAGTCATACCTTGGAATTATAATCCCGTCACTGCCATCACCATCCAACAAGAGGTGGCGGGTGGCACAGTGGTATACAGTCGGAATGAGGTTGCCCAGGGAGTTCTCAACATAGACTCTGGAGCACCATATTGAATAGTAATTGGTAGAAGCACTGAGGGTGGCAAGGGCACGGAATGTACTCTGGGTGGAGCATTCCAATGACCATCACCAAGAGTGACTTGGCAGCACCACAAATGGGCAAGCTGACCAAGCCCTAATGCACACAGCTGCTGGTCAGTGGTGAAGCAATCAACAAGTGCGAAAAAAACTACTTGATCTAGTCCTCACCAAGCGGCCTGCCGCAGGGTGCATCCGTCCATGAAACTAAAAATAATAATTTATCCACTTTGTCATCGCTCAAATTTCCCTCTCTATTTCTGTGGCATTACTTTGGATTTCCATCTTGGTTTCTGAATTCTTCATGTACAAATTATTCAAAATAAAACTCGGATGCAGTAACAGGATAGATGAAATATGCAAAAAAATACCAAGTGTTGCTATGAAGAAATGAGTAACTGCAATGCACTTTAAACTGTACAGCATCACACAAGTTTATTACTGTGGGGGGTTTGGGGGGGGGGGGGGAGGAAACTGCAGCACTTTGCGAATTTGCCATGAGATACTTAGCTTTCTTGCTTCATAATGAAGTCAGTGCCTAATTGGCATGATGACCTTAATTGCATTTATAACTGACATCTGCTTCATGTTACTGTACCTGTCTGTCGTAATGGTAAGCGTATCTGTATCTTTGTTGTATCGATTTCCTACAAGTTTAATGAATTTCTTCCTGGCATGGTCATCCAAATTCAGATGCGGAAGTCTAATCTTCAAAATACATAAAGAAAATGTAGACAAGTTAAATCGAAATATTAGATCAGAATGATACAGGTGTACAATCTGTAACCTAGATAATAAACTTATCTTTCTTACAAGTGACTGAACAACATAATTCCCTGGTTTAACCACTTGGCAAGAACCCTTCCATTGTTTAATAATGCATCAAAATAATAAACCTCAAGTTAAAGCATTACCAGAACCATTATAAAGGTTATTGAGCCTCAACTCAATTTTACTGACACATTTTAAGATAGTCATCAAAGTATGTATAATCACTGCAACAAAATATATCTGATGGCAAATGACTGGTTTGGGAGAGAGGAGTCCTTAGAATATGAAGAGGGAACAGGACACAAAAATCGCCCCACTTTGACGATGGCAAGGAAAGTAAAATTCTGGATTTCAGCTTCTCCACGTTCACAATTCACAATCCATCATATTCAGAGGTCTGATCTACTCGCACTGACATAAAACAAAATACAGCAGTCTATTTCCGATAACAAAAGTTGCAATTCACAAAAATCACTGTATGGTCATCACTCTGCTCCTTCCTTCATATAAAGAATGATAGGCATGTTTCCAAAGAATGAGCTCCTGACAGTACTTAAAATAAAAAAATGGGGAGAGAAGAGAGAATGAAAGAAAGGAAAAATTGGGCCAGGGAGAGGTGGCAGGGAGGGGAACGAAATCTGCAGGGTGGTGGTGGGGGGAGTGGCCAATTGTTTGGCTGGGCAGAAGATGGGTGGTTGTTTTCCGTGAATTCACTATGAGCAATGCAATCACATACACACTAGTAGGGATTTGTCAGGGCTGCAGCTTTGGGAGGTTGCACCTTCCTGTGGAGTGTACGGAGAACCTCTGTGACACTTGATCGCACAAAAATAAGGTACCCGACTACTTTTTTGGTTCACAGAATCCCTAGAGTGCAGAGGAGGCCATTCGGCCCATCAGGTCTGCACCCACCCTCCGAAAGAGCACCCCCACCTCGGCCCACTCCCCTGCCCGATCACCATAACTCCACCTAACCTGCACATCTTTGGACTGTGGGAGGAAACCGGAGCACCAAAAGGAAACACGCAGACAATGGGAGACACGTGGAAACGGCTCCCTCATTGTTGCCAATAGCTGCAGATCTGTTTGCATTTTAAGGAAAAGCTATGTGGCGCTTTAATAAACATTCATTCATTCATGAGGAGTCTCCCAGCCCCAGGTGGATTCCTTCGCTGCCTGCAGGTTAAGATGAGGGAAGAAAAAGGACAAATTCTGATGGGATAATTAACAAGATTAGCTTTAACTTGGTTTCCGGAGAAGGTAGCGTTAAAACTGACCCTCCCAAATCGCAAATAATGCGAGCAAGCTTTTCCAATATACTTGAACCATTTCTGCCATATTTCAAATGTGAACTGCAAGTGCTAAGGACTCTGAAACCCTTTGCAAGCACTTGGCTATCTGAATTTGTTGAATATTTTTGTTCAATACCTCTGGTGCACAATCTAATCAAAGGCAAAATCAGTCTCCTTATTCTGAGGCTGCAATCCTTAGTTCCAGGCTCCCCAACCATGGAAATAAAACTCCCACTATCTACCCTGTCAAGCCCCTTAAGAATTGTATATATTTCAATGCGGTTCCCCCTCATTTGTCTAAACTCCAGAGAGAATACAGGCCTTGAGCCTCAATGGGCAATCCCCCTCAACGCATGAATCAGTGTAACGAACCTATGCTGCACTCCTTCTCAGACATGTCTGTCCTTCCTGAGGAAAGGAGACAAAACCTGTACACAATACTCTAGATGCTGTCCCACCAGTAGTAGAATTATCTAGAACTGCCCTAAAAGTGCAAAGAGGTGTCTTAAAATTGTGTTTGACAACCTGGTTGAATTCTGGGGAAAATAAATGAATCACTTCCAAGAACTCGGAGGGCTATAACAATGTATTGGGGATTTTTCAGCAGCATCTAGTTACAATTAATGGCTAGACCTACATCAGGCAAAAAAAATTTTTTTTTTTTTTTTTACAGGATGTGGGCATTGCTGACTAGGCCATCATTTATTGTCCATCCCTAATTGCCCTTCAGAAAGTGGTGGTGAGCTGCCTTCTTGAACCACTGCAGTCCCGGAGGTGTGCGAACACCCAAGGTGCCATTAGGGAGGGAATTCCAGGATTTTGACCAGACGGCAGTAAGGAATGGTGATATATTTCCAAGTCAGGGTGGTGAGTGATTTGGAGGGGAACCTCCAGGGGGGTGGGGTTCCCAGGCTGCTCGTCCTTCTAGATGGTAGGGGCGTGGATTTGGAAGGTGCTGCCCAAGGAGCCTGGTCGAGCTCGTGCAGTGCATCATGTAGATGGTACACACGGCTGTCATTGTTCGTCAGTGTTGGAAGGAGTAAATGCTTGTGGAAAAGAGTGTCTAGCTTTTTGAGTGTTGTTGGAGCTGCACTCATCCAAGCAAGTGGAGTGTCGCTGAGTTTGAATTGAGGGTTATGGGGCTGGATTCTGTGTCGGTGCGATTCTCCGTTTCGCTGGCAGCGCACTCACACCTACGGATTTCCTGACGGCGTGGGGGTACCCATAATGGGAAACCCCATTTGCCAGCTGGCGGGATGGAGGATTCTGCTGCCGGCGGGATGCACTGCACCAGAAAACGGGTGCGGCGGGACGGAGAATCCCGCCCAGGATATCTGGCCAAGCTAAATATCAAGGACGATCTAAAGAAAAAACACTGTATAGTATCTGGTTGCTGCTGGCAAGGGCCTGTACAGACTCATCATGCTGAATATCCATGCTGGATAGTCAATCAGTCCAACTGGATTTGCATTTTCAGACCATTTAAGTTATCCGTGCTGTTGCTGCACACCACAATGTTGGTTTCAGTGGACCAGCCACCAGTGCCCCACACCCTTCTCAGGTGTTGCATCTTGTAATATAGAACCAGTTAGTTTATACACTCCACCTTTGCACTACTTTAAGATGCTCCTTAAAACAAATGTCGCCTTGATCAGGTGAGCCTCCATTTTTTGAACACACCTTTGTGATGGAGTTCGGGCATTTTCTATATTGAAAATGCTACATTTCTCCCAATTCTCTTGTTTTAATTTCCATCTATTTAGCTGGCTTATTAACGTCTACACTTAAAACTGTCCCTTTATCAGCCCATGGTCGGCATTTAATATCAAGTTTCTGTAACCGTTCTGCCTCCAAAACTTTGTTTTCTTTCTTGGACAGCTGTTTCAACCTTCCCTTCACGGTACAAGTTTAAATTCTTCTAAAATACTGCATTTAGTCTGTCTGCAAAGACATCCATATTGCTTGATTCAGCTTCCTCCCCTCTTCTCGTGTCATAGTTGTCATTGTCCTAGGTACCTGAAAATCTCCTCCCTTACACTATCTCCTTTTTAGGTTTAGCCACACATTGATCGGGAGGAGGTGGGCAAATGAAAACAAAGTAGGCTGAACTGGGCCACTTTTCCCAATAACAACCAGTTTCACAGCACAGTTGTTTTAGTCCAAGAAACACAATTCTTTATTAGGAAAATTACTTGCTGTAGCCACCTGAGTTGGCCACTTCCCGACTTAAAATGGAGAACCGCAAAGGCTGAAGGGAAATTCAGCCAACACAGGCAAAGACTAGTAAATACAGAAATCATGTGTATTGAAACCTGTAAGGAACCAGACAGCACTGAAACCAGCAGCCATCTGCATAGTAATGCAGCAGCCATCTGCATAGTAATGAGCGATTCCAGGGCACAATGGCAACAGTTGAGGTGAATAAAGCCAAGCCAGACTCCTCAGCGGCAGCAGGAGCCAAGACAAAGGAAGGCCAACGGACACTTAGGGACCGCCCAACGATCAGGGAACCGCTCCAGCATTGGAGAAATCGATCCAAGTGATCGGAAAGTAGTCCAATCACTTGGAACCAGGTACGGGGTCCGCCCCAAAGGGCGGGAAGCCCCTGGGGACTATAAAGTAAAGCCCCCCAAGTTCAAATCGTCCTTCTTTGGCAGGGCCACTCAGCAACTTGAACCAACCCTTGACAGTGACCTGTCTTGTTGCTTCCAAGCAAGTAAGTCTCAAGTCAACGCTCGCTACGAGATAGGCGCTCCTAGCTACCAGTCCATACCAGCTTTTGAATCCCGCAGACTCAGGACCTGAACGAAAGGCCATTTGTTCCCCTGACCTGGTGGGCCAGTCCGAAGCGAAGTATAGGCCTGTTAGTGATAGAAATAGCCTAGAAAGTAGAGTTTATGCATGAGTAGTGATTTACTGTGTATAATAAATGTGTTTTGATTTGAATCTTACTAATTGGTGTGTTGAGTTATTGATCATTACTTGAACATGAACCTCGTGGCGGTATCATAAAGATACCTGGCGACTCTAGAGCAAAGGTTATAAAACAGAGCCAATTGAACCAACCAAAAGTTAGCAACAATGCACAAGTTGATTTTGTGAGCTGGTAACATCAGGGAAGATCTAATATGTCCTGACAGTATCCATTTCACTGATGAAGTAGTCAAATTGATTTGCTGATATGTGATTACAGTAAATGAGTTCTCTAAAATTCCAAAACTCTCTGTTAAGAGAATTTAGCCACTGCTGCCTCATTACTTACTGACAAGCTGACCACTCTAGCCATGGGGTTGCGGACAGAGGGTCCTGCTGCAACATAATCTGTTGTCTTAATCTCGATGGGGAAGTGATGCCCACATTTCTCATCACTATCGAGTGCTGCTGGCCACTCAGTGCAGAACTCTGAAATCAGATAAATAAATCAAAAGTGAAGCATTTAGTCCACATGGCATTAATAAGGAATCAATATTGCAATGCTAGTTCATGAAGTACAGTTATTCGTGAGGTTTGCACTATATGATTATAACCGAGAATCTCAGCATCATCAATTATACAACTGCTTTAGTATGGATGGTAGATCTCCACTTAGTCTGTGTTAATTTTCTGCACTGGTACTGATGGTACAGAACTGAAACGCAAGCCTACAAGAAAATACTTATTTTTGGTACTAATATGATTGCCATGAGAATTATCTTTACAACAAGAAAGATAGAATCCAGGTTTGATACCAGCCCAAACTAGATAAAACAATTCAGAAAACCTACCCGAAACAAGATTGGAAATCTTATAAACAATAGAAAATTAAAAACATCACACTAGTACAGAGGGGATGTCTTTCTCATGTTTGTGTGAAGGTGCATTGTTGGAAGCTTTGCTTAGCGTTTGAAGAGAGTTGTACATAATGCAGGTATGCTCAATGATGGCAATGGATGCTGAAAGAGATTTTCTGGATCAAAGATTTCTCATCGACTCCTCCCTCTGCGACTGGATCCTGAACTTTCTAACCCACAGGCCATAATCAGTAAAGATAGGCAACAACACCTCCTCCACGATCATCCTCAACACCGGTGCCCCATAAGGCTGTGTCCTCAGCCCCCTTCTATACTCCTTATACACCTATGACTGTGTGGCCAAATTCCCCTCCAACTAGGTTTTCAAATTTGCTGATGACGCCACCGTAGTGGGTCGGATTTCAAACAATGACGAGACAGAGTACAGGAATGAGATAGAGAATCTGGTGAACTGGTGCGACGACAATAATCTCTCCCTCAATGTCAACAAAACGAAGGAGATTGTCATCGACTTCAGGAAGCGTAGTGGAGAACATGCCCCTGTCTACATCAATGGGAACGAAGTAGAAAGGGTCGAGGGCTTCAATTTTTTAGGTGTACAGATCACCAACAGCCTGTCCTGGTCCCCCCATGCCGACACTATAGTTAAGAAAGCCCACCAACGACTCTACTTTCTCAGAAGACTAAGGAAATTTGGCATGTCAGCTACGACCCTCACCAACTTCTACAGATGCACCATAGAAAGCATTCTTTCTGGTTGTATCACAGCTTGGTATGGAGCCTGCTCTACCCAAGACCGCAGGAAACTACAAAAGGTTGTGAATGTAGCCCAGTCCATCACGCAAACCAGCCTCCCATCCATTGACTCTATCTATAATTCCCTCTGCCTCAGAAAGGCAGCCAGCATAATTAAGGACCCCACGCACCCCGGACATACTCTCTTCCACCTTCTTCCGTCAGGAAAAAGATACAAAAGTTTGAGGTCACATACCAACCGACTCAAGAACAGCTTCTTCCCTACTGCCATCATCAGACTTTTGAATGGAACTACCTCGCATTAAGTTGATCTTTTCTTTACACCTTGCTATAACTAGAACATTATATTCTGCAGTCTCTCCTTCCTTCCCTATGTACGGTGTGCATTGTTTGTAAAGCATGCAAGAAACAACACTTTTCACTGTATACTGATACATGTGACAATAATAAATCAAATCAAAAATCATCATGATGAGCACAAACAAACTTCTCAAAATGTTAATTTATACCATAAAACATTGGACACATTTCATTGTCTCCAAACACGAAGACACGGTTGTTTAATTACCACAATGGACAGTCAAATACTTCTGGATTTTTCAAGAACATTTTGACTGTGGATTGCCGTTTGAAAAATATATACACAATGCTAGCTAGAGTATTATTTGCACCATACAGAGAGGTTAAAAAATGTTATATATTGTAAAATAAGTTTTTTAATTAAGTTCTAGCTGATCTTCCATGTCATCACCACAGGTGCCAGTGCAAGGGTGCCCAGGTGGCACTGCCAAGGGTCAGGGCCTGAGGGGGGCCATGCCCATGAAGGGAGGGTAGAGGGGGGGTTTAAAGGTGGAGGGTTTCATGGCAAGTAGGTAGGGACCTCTGGGAAGTTGGGGAGGGAGGTGACGGTCCTGGGAGTGTGGGGGGTGCCTGAAGTGGGGGGGCCCCAGGGACCCCATAGCGGAGTGTTCTCATTTGGGGTGGTGTAGGGTAGTCCATGTATGTGGGGGGATGACATTGCCCATGAGTGGCAGGGAGCCACAAGCCCACTTAGAGTTTGGGGTACCCATTTCAAAATGGTGGCCCGATCGGAGTTCAGCTTCCCAGTGCTGAAAAACATTCTGGACGGGATTCTCTGTCAGCTGACACCAGAATTGGGAAACACGATAGGACGGAGAATCAGTTTTGACGCCAAAATCGTGGCGGGCATTGGTTTCACCTCAACTCATAATTCTCCGGTGCCTCGACAGCGGCGTCAATGCGTTCCAGATCGCATGTACAGTAAATGGCGTTGGCCTATCATTAGCGGTATTCTCCAGGGCCTCCGCGATGCTCTGCCTGCACTGGGTCGAATTCCCGATGGCGAATTCACTTGTGCTTTTAAAAATTGTGAAACAGGTGCTGTGGCTGCTGAGGAAGAGGAGGGGGCTTACGGAAAGTGTCCAACATCGCCATAGTTTGCTGACAGTCATGCCGTTGGACGGGGGGCTTCTGCCAGGGCCGGGGAGGGAGTAGCCGGGGGTGGGTGGGGGGGGGGGGGGGGGGGGGGTGGACGGACTGTGGGGTCGGGGTGGATGGGCATGGAACACCATTGAGCACAACCAGTGCCATCTTGTTGGCTGGGATGAGTGTGTGTGGGCATTGTAATCTGTAAATGCAGCCGCAGCTTGTCAGCCACCCAAGTGTCAATCACGGACCCGGTGAATTCCGCACCGTTTCTCATTGGAATCGATTACGTTCCATGTGGCACTGGTGCTAACCCCTTCACGGTCACTGAATCGGTCCAGGTAGGGCACCAGTTTTGCTGTCGTGGAAGTCCATGAATCCTGCCCCGGTGTCAACACTTAGTCTCGGGAACGGAGAATCCTGGCCTTTAAGTGTGGGCTAAACCAGTGAGAAACTCCCCAGGGCCCAAAATAGTGACTAAGTGTCGTTTGATAGCAGTGGGGAACTCACCAGCAGAGCTGGCGGGAAACTCACTGAAAAACCTGCCACAAATTAACTTTGCATTTCCCCATTAAATTCCGTCCATATAGTCTTAAATGGGCGGCACAGTAGCACAGTTGTTAGCACTGTTGCTTCAGGGACCCGGGTTCAATTCCTGGCTTGGTCACAGTCTGTTCTCCCCCTGTCTGCGTGGGTTTCCTCGAGGTGCTCCGGTTTCCTTCCAGAAGTCCCAAAAGACGTGCTTGTTAGGTAATTTGGACATTCTGAATTCTCCCTCTGTGTACCCGAACGGGTGCCGGAATGTGGCAACTAGGGGATTTTCACAGTAACTTCATTGCAGTGTTAATGTAAGCCCACTTGTGACAATAATAAAAGATCATTAGTTTAAAGTTCAACGCCCTCAGACATTAACAAGATTCCTTCGCTCTGCTTTAACCAAGTCAAATTTTCTAGTGTCCTTTTAAAATAAATTCGATCAACCCTTTGAACATAATAAAACGGACTCTTTGTTGGAACGTTTAGTGTTGTGGTTCTGTAATCTCTTTCACAATCCTCCTTTCTTCAACGTGGGCTCTATCCTTACCAGCCATCAGTGGGTGGCAGTGGCGTTAGTGGTGTAGTGATATTGTCGCTAGACTCATAATCCAGAGACCCGGTTCCAATCCCAACACGGCAGATGGTGAAATTTGAATTCACTAAAAAAATCTGGAATTAAAAGTCTAATGATGACCATGAAACCATTGTCGATTGTTGCACAAATCCATCTGGTTCGCTAATGTCCTTTAGGAAAGGAAATCTGCCACCCTTAACAGGTCTGGTCTATATTTTTAAAAAATTGCTTATTGTCACAAGTAGGCTTTCAATTAAGTTACTGTGAAAAGCCCCAAGTCACCACATTCCGGCGCCTGTTCGGGGAGGCTGGTACGGAAATTGAACCGTGCTGCTGGCCTGCCTTGGTCTGCTTTGAAAAGCCAGTGTGCTAAACCAGCCCCTGTATGTGACAGACCCACAGCAATGTGGTTGACTGTTAAATGCCCTGAGATGGGCAATGAATGCTGGTCCAGCCAATGACACCCACATCCCAAAAACGAAAAAAACCCCTCAAATGCAGCCCTTTTCTTCTGTTTGACATCGCAGTGCCTGTTATGGTTCCTCCCCCCTGCCAAATCGTTTGGTCTCACTCTGAATCTGCAGCAGTGAGGCCTTTGGGTCCATGCCTCAAGCTCGTACCTGACTTCAAATAAGGTTTGCCATGGGGCAGGGGTCCAGTTTAAAAAGGTCACATGGGCTAACCACCACGCAGAATTCAGCACAACTTCACCCCCTGCCCACAAACTCCAGGGCATTGTTTTGCTTTGAATTATAAGAGACAGTTTTAAACGTTATAAAAATTCCACAACAGCTACCAGTGATCATTTCGCAATCACTAGACAACCCAAAGTACTTTACAGCCAATGAGGTACTTTTGATGTGAAGTCACCACTGAAATATAGGAAACAAGGCAGTTAATCTCCACTCAGCAAATCCCACAAACAGTAACGTGACAATTGCCAGATAGTCTGTTTTTGTGATGCTGTTGAGGGCCAAATATTGGCCAGGATGCCAGTGATGACTCCCCTTCTTCAAAATATTGCCATTGGATCTTATACATATACCTGAAGAGTGCAGGACAGGCCGCAGTTTAACATCACAGATGCAAGAAGACATCTCGGACTGCGTAGTGCTCCCTCAATATTGCACAACATTTTTGTGCTGCCCTGCTGTGGAATTTGAATCCTCAACACTCTGCCTCAACCATGGGTACTAAAATTTAGCTATGCCTATGTGTGGCAGCCGACTGTAAAAGTGGCATGCAACTGTAAGATGCATTTCATCGTGGAGTAAGATGTAATAAGAATCAATTGTAAAGCATACTTTAGAACCATCCTCCATCAATGATTGGCTCAGCAAGTCTTGTGACCTACCTTTTAAAGCTGTGCAATGTCTTTTTATCGCAGGTGGCGTGAGATGCAAGAAATTTGGGATCTGAAACAAATTTATCAACAATTTAACCCTTTATTATCCATTTTCTTAGCTGTAAATTGATAGGTTGGTAGGCAGTAATGATATCCTCAGCAAGATCAGTGACATTATGCAGCCTACATACGAATACATAACGTCAACAATATTAACACAGCAACTTGGAGCGCAGGTAAAATGAATCAAGAGTTTATTACAAGCTCAAGCTGTATTATCGGTATACCTCAGATCTAGTAATGTAGTTACCAGACATTGTCACAATGATGTTATAGGTACTTGTGTGATATTACTCTTTAATTTCATCAGTTGATCAAACAAATATTGAACTGTTTAAAAAGGACATTTAAAATCAAGCAAAGACACTAACTTAAGATGGCTGCCACAAGTCAGGTGAAATCTGTTACTCACAAGTTAACCAGTTTTTTGGAAGGTTCAATATGGAATACAATTAAGACATGCCCAGACATCCTCCGACAGAATTTGAAGCCTGCTGATGTCAAGAGCTATTTCAAAGGATGAACTGAAACTGTATTGCTTCTTACATATGCATTTCCATAAAGCTACCTCTCAAGTGGAGACAGAAAGTCTACCGAGATAATAGCTACATGGAAAAGCGTTTTTCCTATCTCATCAAGATGGATAACGAATCATTTGGAGTTAACGATTGGGACATTAAGTCATCTAATTAGCTAGACCATAGGTTAACAGCCACAGTCCGTCCAGACTTGAGCTAATTAATTATCTTCTGAAATTCTGAAATCAATGTGGGGAGAGGTCATGTGACTGAAGTAACCATTTCTGAATGTATTTTTATTACAACACTCGAGCTGCAAGCAGTCTGGCAGAATCCTCTAATGGAGCAGTAATACTCTCCATCTCCCTTCTCCCCCAAGTTTCAAGACCGTCCTTCAATCAGTGTTTAAACCACAGAGAATTTCCATCGAAAGGAACATCACGTGCAAAAAATCATTGATTTTTGGTAAAAGATGATTAAACTGTCAAGAAATTTAGGTTTGCATGGGTTCAACTCAACTGGATGTCTCTTTGTCAAAGCTAGAGAAAACTGGAAATAGGATCCGATTTATACCATTGTGGGTGGGTGGAGTGGGGGGGGTTGGAGCAGTGGGGCTGGATCGAGGGCCCAGCGATGGGTGGAGATTGACAAAGATGTCGTGGACAGAAAGAGAATGTAAATGGTGATGATCAAGGCTAAGAAGGGTGCGGATAGTGGCACATTTAAGAGGTCAGAATGTGTTAATGGCTGAACAAAGGTAAGGAGTGTGTTAAAGGACAACTAGGAACAGGGAACAGATAGCCCTAGTTTTTTTTGGGGGGGGGAAACGACAATGGCGAGGGAAAACGATCGATGGACAAAATGAAAATAGAAATGGCGTGAAGGTGAAGGAGAGTTCAGTCAGAAGTTGTGCCAGCTTTGATAAAGAGTCATCCAGACTCGAAACATTAGCTCGCTTCTCTCTCTCCACAGATGCTGTCAGACCTGCTGAGATTGTCCAGTATTTTCTGTTTTTGTTTCTGATTCCAGCATCCTCAGTAATTTGCCTTTATCTCAGGTATATTACTGAGATGCCTTCATGCTGTTCTTGGATATCAGAGTCAGGAGAATAAACCACACTATGAACGTCCATTCTTATCTATCCCCCTCATCACCTTATAAACCTCTATTAAGTTGCCTCTCATCCTCCTCTGCTCCAAAGAGAAAAGCCCTAGCTCCCTCAACCTTTCCTCATAAGACCTATCCTGCAAACATGGCAGCATCCTGGTAAATCTCCTTTGCACCCTTTCCAATGCTTCCACATCCTTCCTATAATGAGGTGACCAGAACTGCACACAATACTCCAAATGTGGTCTCACCAGGTCATGTACAGTTGCAGCATAACCCCGTGGCTCATAAACTCAAGCCCCCTGTTAATCAACGCTAAAACACTATCGGCCTTCTTCACGGCTCTATCCACTTGAGTGGCAACCTTCAGAGATCTGTGGACATGAACCCCAAGATCTCTCTGTTCCTCCACATTCCTCAGAATCCTGCCGTTGACCCTGTAATCCGCATTCAAATTTTTTCTACCAAAATGAATCACCTTGCACTTATCAGGGTTAAACTCCATCTGCCATTTTTCGGCCCAGCTCTGCATCCTATCAATGTCTCTTTGCAGCCTACAACAGCCCTCCACCTCATCCACTACTCGACCAATCTTGGTGTCATCAGCACATTTACTGACCCACCCTTCAGCCCCCTCCTTCAAGTCGTTGATAAACATCACAAATAGCAGAGGACCCAGCACTGATCCCTGTGGTACACCGCTGGTAACTGGTCTCCAGTCTGAAAATTTTCCATCCACCACCACCCTCTGTCTTCTATGTGATAGCCAGTTACTTATCCAATTGGCAAAATTTCCCTCTATCCCACACCTCCTTACTTTCTTCATAAGCCGACCATGGGGAACCTTATCAAACGCCTTACTAAAATCCATGTATACGACATCAACAGCTCTACCTTCATCTACATACTTAGTTACCTCCTCAAAGAATTCAATCAAATTTGTGAGGCAAGACTTACCCTTCACGGATCTGTGTTGACTATCCCGGATTAAGCTCCATCTTTCCAAATGGTCATAAATCCTATCCTTCAGGACCTTTTCCATTAACTTACCGACCACCGAAGTAAGACTAACCGGCCTATAATTGCCAGGGTCATTCCTATTCCCTTTCTTGAACAGAGGAACATTCGCCACTCTCCAGTCCTCTGGCACTACCCCCTATTTCCTCGAGTGGATGTAGCTGTTACACGGGGGCATAACTATAAGGTTCAGGGTGGGAGATATAGGAGGGATGTCCGAGGTTGGTTCTTTACTCAGAGAGTGGTTAGGGTGTAGAATGGACTGCCTGCTGTGATAGTGGAGTCAGACACTTTAGGAACTTTCAAGCGGTTATTGGATAGGCACATGGAGCACACCAGAATGACAGGGAGTGGGCTAGCTTGACCTTGGTTTCGGACAATGCTCGGTACAACATCGAGGGCCAAATGGCATGTTCTGTGCTGTACTGTTCTATGTTCTATTCTTACTTACCTTTATTAGCTCTAGATTTCCTATTTTGTCTGGCGGGACTCCTCTTTTTACTGGATAGCCCATGCGAATAGGAAGAGGTACAACAGAAGATTTAAATGCTGCCGCAGTTGGGTACACATTGCGCCAATTCTGGTCCACTTCCATCTTTTCAGTCCTTGGAGGTACAGGCTAAAATGTAAAATTACATTTATCTTTAAAAAAATGATTTGGTTTCCTGCATTAGTACTTTTACTGATCGAGTTCTGAAAGAATAAAACTTCAAATGTGATATTTCATCAGTATCACCAAATGCAGTGAGCAAAATAATCAATTTTTTTCATTCTCAGGATGTGAATGTTGCTGATAAGGTCAGCATTGGGAAGACGGTGATGTTGGGCTGACCTCTTGAACAAGGCAATCTATGTAGTGAAAGTGCTCCCACAATACTGTTCGGTCAGCAGTTTCAGGAGAGACAAGGAAGAAACATGTCCAAGGCAGAATGGTGTGTGGCTTGGCTGGGATCTTGGAGGTGAGCTATTCCCATTCTACCTTGGCCTTGAAGCTACAGAGAGCCATGAACGCCACCCAGTCCATCATGCGAACCCGCTTCCCATCCATTGACTCTGTCCACACCCCCCGCTGCCTGGGGAAAGCGAGCAGCATAATCAAAGACCGCTCCCACCCAGCTTACTCACTCTTCCAACTTTTTCCATCAATTAGGAAATACAAAACTCAGAGCACGCACGAACAGATTCAAAAACAGCTTTATCCCCGTTGTCACCAGACTCCTAAACGACCCTCTTAAGGACTGATCTGATCTCTTCACACATCTTCTCTACTGAGTAGTACTACACTCCTGTATGCTTCACCCGATGCCGGTGTCTATGTATTTATATTGTGTATTTTGTATTTGCCCTATTATGTATTTTCTTTTCATGTATGGAATGATCTGTCTGAGCTGTACGCAGAACAATACTTTTCACTGTCCCTCGGTACACGTGACAATAAACAAATCCAAATCTAAAGTACTGGAGGTTCACATGTTTTGGAGGAGCTGCCAAAGAAGGTGAATCCCATAGATAGTACACACTGTGGCCACACTACGCTAGCAGTAAAGGAAATGGCCACTTCGATTACTGCTTTGTCCTGGAAGGTTTCGAGCCTCATGTTGTTGTAGCTTCACCCGTCCACAAATGTGAAAATTATTCTATCACACTCATGGCTTATGCATGAAAGATTTGAGTGGCTTTGGGAAGTCAAGCACTTGACACAGAATACCTAACCGTCGACCTGCTCTAATAGCGATATTTGTGAATGGTACTGTCCATATTATCAGTAGGCGAGGTAAAAAATAATACTTTCAATAACAATTATCAAAAATCTGTTATTCTGTGTTGTCTTCAGGGAATAGTCAAGATTCTGAAAGTACTGTGCAATTGTCTCTCACTTTGTGGAACATTGTACGATTTTTATACATGGCTTAATAATTACCTCTCGCCTTTGTTTTTCTTTTGGAGATGCTCTCCTGCCTCTCGTCGCAGCTGAAGAAATAAAACATCCAATAAAGTGAAACTAGAATGACATAGTAAGTGACTCTTTTTTATATACATTTCAAACATAAAGTCCAAAGATGTGCAGGTCAGGTGGATTGGCCATGCTAAATTGCCCTTGTGTCCATAAAGTTTAGGTGGGGTTACTGGGAAAGGGTGGAGGTGTGGGCTTAAGTAGGGTGCACTTTCCACGATCCAGTGCAGACTCGATGGGCCGAATGGCCTCGTTCTGCACTATAAATTCTATGGTTCTATGATAATACAACGTGTTCTTTGAAACTACAAGCAAAATGAAAAGGGAGCGAGGGAAGACATGAAAATGAAAAAACAACAACAAATTCTTCCATAAATATTTTGGTTGATTACTTGGACATTTAAGGTTTGACCAAAAAATGTAACTTTCCACAGTCTTCATTCTATGTATATATATGTTATATTCTCCTGTAGGACACACGATACCCAGTCATTGGTGCAAGTTAGCCAATGTCTATCGATACCAGTCCCCAGCCTGGATAAATGGGGAGAGCATCCTGCCATCTGCCGCATCCCAAAAAATAATTATGGCTGATGTGGAGGGTGATCAAACACATTCCCCCCAGTCGGTGGTCTGAATGGCTGCTTCGTGGTGCGGAGTGACGCCAGCAGCGAGGGTTCAACTCCCGCACCTGTATATTGTCATTTTTCAAAATCACACTATTTATAATATCCTTTCTTTCAATTTCAGTCCTAGCATGGATTGGTATTGCTGGATGGTCTGTTTCTTCACCGTATTTCCTATTTCAAGTGCATTGCTTCACCCATCTCCTCACTGATCTCCCATCAGTCATACCTTTGAACATTCCATCACCCAATTAATGCCATCCTGAACTATGCAACTATTTTCATCACTACCCAAATTATCAAACTTTAGGTGGTAAGTGGATCAAAAATCAGACATGGTTTTTTTTTCAAATGACAATATATTTTAGGGGGTTATATGACCCACGCTGAAAATTAATTCAGCTCAGGAACTCAGTTAGCTATATGAATTTATCTATCAGCTGTACCACGCAATCCTGGTTACATCACACACCATTCTCATAGAATCCCTGCAGTGCAGAAGGAGGCCATTCAGCCTATCGAATCTGCACCGAACATCTGAAAGAGCACCCTACCAAGGCCTACAACCCTCAACCTATCCCCATAAACCAGTAATCCCACCTAACCTTTTGGACACCACGGGGCCAATCCACCTTGGTATCCAAGGGAGCGTGCTTCAACGACTACCGACCGGTGGTCCTGACGTCTGTTATCATGAAATGCTTTGAGCGGCAAGTCATGAGACGGATCAACGCCAGCCTCCCAGACAGTCTCGATTCGTTGACGTTCACCTAATGGCCCAACCAGTCCACAGCAGATGCTATCTCACTGGCTCTACAATCAACACTCGAACATTTCGACAACATGGACACCTATGTAAGACTGCTGTTCATGGCTACAGCTCCGCCTTCAACACCATCATCCCGACAAGGCTAATAACCAAACTCTGCAATCTTGGACTTGACCCCTCCCTGTGCAGCTGGATCCTGGACTTCCTCACCAACAGACCGCAATCTGTCAGGATAGGCAGCAGCACCTCCTCCACAATAGTTCTCAACACCGGGGCCCCACAAGGATGTGTGCTCAGTCCTCTACTGTACTCCCTATACACACACGATTGTGTGGCAATATTTAACTCAATTTGATCCATAAGTTTGCGGATGAAAAGGCGCCGGAATGTGGCGACTAGGCGCTTTTCACAGTAACTTCATTGCAGTGTTAATGTAAGCCTACTTGTAACAATAAAGATTATTAAAGATACGATTGTAGTGGGTTGCATCTCAAACAACTATGAATCAGACAACAGAAGGGAGATAGATCACCTGATTGCCTGTACCGAAATCAACCCCTCTCTAAATGTCTGCAAGACACACAACCCCCCCATCTACATCAATGGTTCCGAAGTGGAGATGGTCGATAGCTTTAAGTTCCTGGGAGTCACCATCACCAAGTCTGTCCTGGTCCACTCACATTGATGCAACAGTCAAGAAAGCCCAATAACGTCTCTACTTCCTACAGAAGTTAAAGAAATTCAGCACGTCTGCATCGACTCTCACAAACTTCTACAGATGTGCCACAGAGAGGATCCTATCCGGCTGCATCACAGCTTGGTATGGCAACTGCTCGGCCCAAGATCGCAAGAAACTGCAGAGTGTGGTGAACTCAGCTCAATTCACCACACAGGCTTGCCACCTTTCATTGATTCTGTATACACTTCCCTCTGCCTCAGAAAGGCATTGTGAGAGACCCATGTCACCCAGGATTTGCCCTCTTCCAGATCCTTCCATCAGGCAGAAGATACAGAAGTCTGAAGACCTGCACATCCAGACACAGCTTCTTCCCCATAGCTGCAAGACTCCTCAACTACTCCCCCTCGGACTGATTTGTTCCCTGTAAGAACACTATTCATGACGCCCCATGCTGCACTTGCTCATGTATTTGCTTTTGTGACCCTTGTTCCGCACTGTAACCAATCACTGCTTGTTGATGTACCATTTGTCAATGTTATCTGTTGATTATCCTTTTTGTCCACTATGTACGTACTGTGTACGATCCCATGGCCGCAGAAAAATCCTTTTCACTGTACTTCAGTACGTGACAATAAAACAATCACCGAACACGCACATCTTTGAACTGTGTGAGGAAACCTATGTAGACATGGAGAGAACGCGTCCCGGTCAGCGGGGGACCCCGGGCCCTGGTCAGCGGGAGACCCCCTGGTCCCGGTCAGCGGGAGACCCCCGGTCCCGGTCAGCGGGAGACCCCCGGTCCCGGTCAGCGGGAGACCCCTGGCCAGCGGGAGACCCCCGGTCCCGGTCAGCGGGAGAGTCCCGGTCAGCGGGAAACCCCTGGCCAGCGGGAGACCCCCGGTCCCGGTCAGCGGGAGACCCCCGGTCCCGGTCAGCGGGAGACCCCCGGTCCCGGTCAGCGGGAGACCCCTGGCCAGCGGGAGACCCCCGGTCCCGGTCAGCGGGAGACCCCCGGTCCCGGCCAGCGGGAGACCCCCGGTCCCGGTCAGCGGGAAACCCCTGGCCAGCGGGAGACCCCCGGTCCCGGCCAGCGGGAGACCCCCGGTCCCGGTCCTCCCATTACCTTCGGTCGTTGCAACAGAGGTGGGTGAAAGTGGCGTAGAATAAAAAGCGGCGCCTGCCAGACGGGGATTCACGCGGTTCCGCACCGCTAACGATCTCCAAATACATCTCCTCACCGCCATGATCGACTCCTCCAGTAGCCCACAATGCACTGTGCGCTGCAGACACCCCGACTCCTCCAATAGCCCACAGTGCACTGGGCGCTGAGGCCACCGCCGACTCCTCCAGCAGCCCACAGTGCACCGGGCGCCGTGGCTGTCACTGCTTCGTCCAGCAGGTCAGGTTGGGCTAGTTGCTGGTCAGGTGCAAGGTCAGAGTCTCCTCAGGAAAAAACTCCATCAAACTGTTCTCCCCTCATTTTGCCAATGTGAACATTGGAGGAGAATATCTAAAATTATATTTTTGAAGCACACTTCTAGCCCCCTCTCCCCTTTTTGCTGCTTGACGATTGGAAGTCCAAAATTCTTGGGAAAAGACAGGAATTTGCAAATTTCCAGCAGCAGAATGTTAGGATCCCGGATGAGACCCAACTTTTTTATGCTGCGAGGACATGTTACCGCATCCCAGGAGTGATAACACTGACCCATAGGTATGTTAAATCAAAACTTTAATTTATAAATATAGAATTAACGGCATCAGTAACAAAGAAATAGCTTTACGGTTAACAGTTACAATAGTTCTTAAGTGAAAGAGAAAAAAATGTTAACTTCCCAAACCTGCCACTACATTCCAATTAAGCAAACAAATATATTTCAAATATCACTCATGAATAAAGTTAACAATCAGATTTCGACTTTCTTTTCTCTATGCAGAATCTTTGGAGAGAGAACCGTTAAGGGCCAAACTAAAACACTTATGTTCAGCTGAGAAACAGGGCCAACTGCCTTTTATGACATCTTGCCCCTCCCATTAACTACATCATCTGTACCAAAGCATAAGGCATTCTTTTGTCTCTTACACGATGTCCCTTGACTAGTTTAGCCAGGACCAAACACCATACCCCACATAAATTATCTATACCTAGGGGTCCTTCAAATGTAACTATCCCATTCGCTATCCAACTGTAAACCAGTAAATGATTCTCAAGATCTATTAGCAGAACACTTCACCTACAAATCAATGATTAGCTCCCTTTTACAACACCTTAATCACAGCTCAAGCAGTCATACTGCCTTTGCGTCTTAACCCAGGTTTTCATAACGTTATAGTACACAAGCAACAGGACAATCCAACCCGGTGAATTATTGCCCCATTAGCCTACTCTTGATCATCAGTAAAGTGATGGAAGGGGTCATCAACAATGCTTACTCAGCAACAACCTGCTCACGGACGCTTAGTTTGGATACTGCCAGGTTCACTCAGCTCCTGACCTCATTACAGCCTTGGTTTGAACATGGACAAAAGAGCTGAATGCCTGAGGTGAGAGGGACTGCCGTTGACATTAAGGCAGCATTTGATCGAGCATGGCATCAAGGAGCCTTAGCAAAACCGGAGTTAATGGGAATCGGGGAAATCTCTCCACTGGTTGGAGTCATACCTGGCACAAAGGAAGATGGTTGTGGTGGTTGAGGTCAATCATCTCAGATCCAGGACATCACTGCAGGTGTTCCTCTGGGTAGTCTCCTCGGCCTAACCATCTTCAGCTGCTCCACCAATGACCTTTCCATCATAAGGTCAGAAGTGGGGGTGTTTGCGGATGACTGCACAATGTTCAGCACCATTCGCAACTCCTCAGATACTGAAGCAGTTCATGTCCAAATGCAGCAAGATATGGGCAATATCCAGACTTGGGCTGACAAGTGGCGAGTATCATCCATGCAGCAAGTGCCAGGCAATGACCATCTCCAATTAAAGAGGATCGAACCAACACCCCAAGACATTCAATGGCATTACCATCGCTGAATTCCCCCATGATCAACATCTTGGGGGTTACCATTGACCAGAAACGGAACTGGATTAGCCACATTAATACTTGAGCAGGTCAGAGGCTAGGATTCCTGTGGCGGATAACTCGACTCCTGAGCCCCTCAAAGCCTGCCCACCATTTACAAGGCACAGGTCAGGAGTGTGTTGCAATACTCTCCACTTGCCTGGATGAGTGCAGCTCCAACAACACTGAAGAAGCCCGACAGTATCCAGGACAAAGCAGCCTGCTTGATTGCTCCTCCTTCCACAAACATTCAAACCCTCCACAACTGACGAACAGTGGCAGTAGAGTGTACAATCTACAGGATACACTGCAGTAACTCACCAAGGTTCCTTGGGCAGCACCTTCCAAACCCATGACATACCACCATCTCGAAGGACAAGAGCAGCAGATACCTGGGAACCACACCACCTGGAGGTTCCCCTCCAAGCCATTTACCACCCTGACTTGGAAACATATCACCGTTCCTTCACCATCACTGGGTCAAAATTCTGGATCGGCATCTCTAACAGCACGGTGGGTGTACCTACACCTCAAGGACTGCAGCGGTTCAAGAAGGCAGCTGACCGCCACCTTCTGAAGGGCAACTAGGGATGGGCAATAAATGCTGGTCTAACCAGTGATGCCCACATCCCGTAAATTAATTCAAAAAAATTGATAGTTTTGATACTGATGCAAGGCCTCTTGTTTTGCTAACATACAAATTCTGGCTCACAGAGATACTGATGTAAGACAGGTAATTTACACAATAATGACAAACTCCCATCCCAAAAATCAGGAGACAAACTCTTAAAAATCAAGAGGTTTGGCTTTAGAATTACAAGTTACTGTTTTTTAAAGCATAACCCAATATAATTTTGAAAGTAAATCGCAATAGTGGCTTATTTTATCTCCAATAGGCCGGAGCTCTATATCGCTGCATCTGAAAATATTTTACAACAACAATATGTATCTATGCAGTGTTTTCACTGTGATAAATCTTCCCAAGTCACTTCAGTGAAGTGTTGTGAAGCAAAATTTATCACTGAACCACATATGTCTACATTTGGGCAGATGGGCAAAACCTTGGTAAAAGAGCGTCTTGAAGGAGGGAAGAGAGCTAGAGAGGTTTATAAATTCCCACCCTAGTAGGTAAAGCAATTTGGTAATATTTTAGAGTCATAAGGTCCTGCAGCTCAGCAAGAGGCCCTTTGGCACATCATGGCTGCAGTCGTCATCAAGTACTTATCCTAACCCCATTTTCCAGCAACTGGACCATAGGCTTGAAGGTACAGCATTTCAATTGCTCATCTAAATGCTTTGTAAATGTGTGAGTGCTCCCGTCTCAATGAGCTCCGTATCCCCACCACCCTCCGGGTAAAACAGCTTCTTCAAATTCCCTCTAAATATCCTGTCATTAGTTAAGATTGCCTCTAGGATAAGATGATCTACCATAACCATTCATACACTCACCAGTTTCCATCCCAACTTCTACGCATCATATTTTAAGTTATTTTCCTTCAAGCATCTGTCCAACTCCCTTCCCCTCCCTTCCAACTTCAGACTGTGATAACAATTCAATTGGCATCACATCCAAGTTGCCCTTAAGTCAGCTTTAGCTATCAGAGATATGCACAATTGAGTTTTCACTCAATATCCACACACACACACGCACAAATCCCTGGTTTTAAGCATTTTCCAGTCGAGATCACAAGACAGCAATTAGAGAGCAGAAATTCTGTCAAGACGTTTTCTCTCCATAGACTGCTGAACCTGAAGACCTTTGCATTGCCCAGCTAGACCCAGCAAACAAAGCACAGATTTCAATAGAGTACTGGGCCTTTCTGACCTGGACACAACACAGTCAATTAACGGGCTGTTACCTCACACCAACACATGGTCACAGGCCTGGAGGTCCTCACCACTACTGTCAGGGCTTCTCACACTGTTGGCAGGAGCTGCTAACTTGCGCTTTCCCTTTCTTCTTGTGGCCTCCATCTTACCCACTGTTGCAAGCTTTCTTGGTCACCGCCAGTTTCCTGACTCCAGCGCCAACCTGGCTTCTGACTTTCCGGCAACGCAGCACAGCAAAATCCTGAGATTTTGGTGCCCTCTCACAAGATTACCTGAGAGGCATCATTCCACTGAAATATCTCTCATGCTCAGTTTGCAAGAATCTGCGTGTTTGCTTCAGACTGACAACACCATGAGTCAATGGATAATGCAGCATAGTAGTGCTGGCTATTGTCAACAAAGATTCAGACATCCTGGGCAGGATTTTGAGCCCCCACCTAGGCCTGGATAGGATGTGGGCAGGAGCTAAAAATAGCTCCTCTGTGAATGCCAGCTCCATTCCGCTTCCAGCCATTTCTGAGGAGGTGGGTTGGAAGGATTGTAGGGCTCCTGGCCTGCAAATGGTTTGTAGCCAAGATGGCTTGTTACAAGCCTACTGAGTTCCATTACACTGGCATCAATTCATCACCTTCACTGAGGCAAGCAAGAGAAAAATCAGAGATAATATCCCAATGCTGAAGTGCAGGAAGTAATTGTAGAGGACAGTAGAATTGCCGATATGTGACAGGAGAGTTAGGGAATTATGGTCACAATAATAGGGGAGATCATTGGTGACATTGACCAGTACAGTCTGCTACTGTGAAGTGTGGAGCGTGAAATTCTGTGCGTGCCACTGGCAACTTCAACATTTGTTGCCCACGCGCAATTGTCTTGAACTGAGTGTCTTGCTAGCTCACTTCAGAGGGCAGGTAAAGTCAACCACATTTCTGTCGGCCTAGAATCAGTAGGCCAAACCAGGTAAGGGTTTCCTTCCCTAAAGGACATTAGTGGGTCTGCTGGGTGTTTACGACGATCAGTAATAGTTTTTCTTGGCTATCATTACTGAGATCAGCTTTATAGATTGTAAATAGTTGGGGCCAAGGACCAAACCCTGTGGCACCCCCACTAGTTACATCTTGCCAACCAGAAAAAGACCCATTTATCCCAACTCTCTACTTCGATCCAAGCTAATAAATTACCCCATAATTTGATTTGATTTATTATTGTCACATGTATTAGTATACAGTGAAAAGTATTGTTTCTTGCATGCTGTACAAACAATGCATAGCAAATGAAAGAGAGACTGCAGAATATAATGTTACAGTTATAGCAAGGTGCAGAGAAAAGATCAACTTAATACAAGGTAGGTCCATTCAAAAGTCTGATGGCCGTCGGGAAGAAGATGTTCTTGAGTCGGTTGGTACGTGACCTAAAACTTCGGTATCTTTTTCCTGGCGGAAGAAGGTGGAAGAGAGTATGTCCGGGGTGCGTGGGGCCCTTAATTATGCTGGCTGCCTTTCCGAGGCAGCGGGAATTATAGATAGAGTCAATGGATGGGAGGCTGGTTTGCGTGATGGACTGGGCTACATTCACGACCTTTTGTCGTTTCCTGTGGTCTTGGGCAGAGCAGGCTCCATACCAAGCTGTGATACAACCAGAAATAATGCTTTCTATGGCGCATCTGTAGAAGTTGGTGAGGGTCGTAGCTGACATGCCAAATTTCCTTAGTCTTCTTGAGAAAGTAGAGTCGTTGGTGGGCTTTCTTAACTTTTGTGTCGGCATGGGGGGACCAGGACAGGCTGTTGGTGATCTGTACACCTAAAAACTTGAAGCTCTCGACCCATATGATCTTACCTTGTGTATTAACCTTTTGTGTGGCACCTTATCAAATGCCTTCTGGAAGACCAGATACACCACATCTACAGAATCCCCATTTCCTACTTGGCTTGTTACTCATTAGACTTGCTCCTTGTTATTCGTTAGACTTGGTCCTTGTCCTAATATGACAATAAGTGGGAGCTAGGCTGGCTGCTATCTGTAGGCTACAGGTGTTTTCCTAGTCCCCTTGATTTTAAGTGTCTCCCTAATAAAGGTCGCTAGCTTGGCCATGGTGTTCTCCAGCCTCAAAGGTTGGACTGCATCCTGCAAATAATGGTAAGTTTGTTCCGCAGTGACAGTTGCTGAAAACCCTGTGTCCATTTCCATTTTCAAAGGCCGTCTATTAACTCGCAATACCAAGGTGATTGGGGCCACTTCGCCCACGTTAATGTGGTTTATTGTCAACATATTTCACTCAGGCAACTGTTCCTCCCCATACTGTGGACTGGCGCTGGCTTCTGTCTCCTTCTATGCCTTAAGTGACCCCTCCTACCACACCTGAAACACTTCTCCGCGGTGTGACTTCTCCCACATCTGGAACACTTGTTAAGATTTCTTGTTTGGGACTTCCGGTTGCGGCCATGCCTGAATAGGTCGCACGTTCGGCAGCTCCCGCCGAGAACGGACTTTAGGGCTCTCTAGAGGGGACCCAATGGCACTTGTTCGATGGCTTCCAGTGTGGGAAGGTGACAGCAAGGTCCCCCCGACAGTATATGGATTGGACCAGGAGTGGAGCGGTGAAAAAAGAGATCTTGGAGCAGTGAAAAGTGAGAGGGAGAAAAAGCAAGATGGCGGCGGGTGGAGACCAAGCAGCATGGGCGCAGTGGTCGCAGGAGCAGCAGGAGTTTCTTAAACGCTGCTTTGAGGAGCTGAAGACAGAAATGTTGGCGCCAATGAAGGCGGCGATTGGGAAGCTAGTGGAGACCCAGAGGGCCCAGGGGGCGGCGATCCGGGAGGTGCGGCAGAAAGCCTCGGAGAACGAGGATGAGATCTTGGGCCTGGCGGTGAAGGTGGAGGCGCATGAGGAGCTGCATAAGAGGTGGGCGGAAAGATTTGAGGACCTGGAGAATAGGTCGAGGAGGAAGAATCTTCTGATTCTGGGTTTCCCTGAAGGAGTTGAGGGGCTCGATACCGGGGCATATGTGAGCACGATGCTCAATTCGCTGATGGGCGCGGGAGCTTTCCCGAGACCCCTGGAGCTAGATGGGGCTCACCGGGTCCTGGCAAGGAGACCCAAGGCCAATGAGCCGCCAAGGGCTGTAGTGGTGAGGTTTCACCGCTTTATGGACAGAGCGTGTGTCCTGAGATGGGCCAAGACAGAGCGGAGCAGCAGGTGGGAGAACACAGAGATCCGAATCTACCAGGACTGGAGTGCAGAGGTGGCCAAGAAGAGAGCTGGCTTTAATCGGGCCAAGGCGGTGCTCCATCGGAAGGGGGTGAAGTTCGGTATGCTGCAGCCAGCGTGATTGTGGGTCACATTCCAAGATCGGCACCACTATTTCGAAACGCCTGAGGAGGCTTGGAGCTTTATACAGACTGAAAATTGAGGGTCTGTGGTTGTGGGGGGGGATGTCTGCTGTATATATGGTTTTAACTACGTATAGGGAATGTTCCCTTGGTTGGGTGCTGGATGGGGATAGATGAAGGGATTTGATGGGGAGACTGTGGGAGAGTGTGGGTGCCGGTGTTGGAGGGAGGGGAGGCCCGGGGATGGGGGAGTTGAGATAAGGCCACAAAAGGAGCTGCGCCAGAGGGGGCGGGGCCGGCTCAGGAAAGCGCGGGCTTTTTCCCGTGCTTGGGAAGGATGGCGGTGGGGGTCGGAGGAACGCACACTGAATGCTAGGGAGGAGGGGGAGGGGGGATTCCCACACTGGGGGGGGTCGATGGAATGGCGGGAGAGGCCGGGGTCAGCAGGAGTCAGCTGAGTTACGGGAGTGTTATGGGGGAGCAAAAGAGCTAGATATGGATCTAGCGGGGGGGGAGGGGGAGTATAGGGTTGCTGCTGCATTGGCCAATGGGGAACTGGAAATAGGAGAGGTATCGGGGCGTGGGTCCGCCATCTGGGGGACTGGAGGGTGCGGGAGGCGCAGGCACGTGACTGGCCTAGAAAAGGAGATGGCTAGTCGGTGTGGGGGGGTGAGAAGCCCCCCAATCCGGCTGATAACTTGGAATGTGAGGGGCCTGAATGGGCCGGTTCAGAGGGCCCGAGTGTTCGCGCACTTAAAGGGACTGAAGGCAGACGTAGTCATGCTTCAGGAGACACATTTGAAGGTGGCAGACCAGGTCAGGTTGAGAAAGGGATGGGTAGGACAGGTATTTCATTTGGGGCTGGATGCGAAGAACAGAGGGGTTGCAATACTGGTGGGGAAGCGGGTGTCGTTTGAGGCCAAGAATATTGTAGTGGATAATGGGGGTCGATACGTGATGGTGAACGGTAGGTTGCAGGGGGTGTGGGTGATACTGGTAAACGTATACGTCCCGAACTGGGATGATGCCGGATTTATGAAGCGCATGCTGGGTCGGATTCCGGAACTGGAGGCAGGAAGCTTGATAATGGGGGGGGGGGATTTCAACACGCCGCTGGATTCAGCATTAGATCACTCCAGATCCAAGACGGGGAAGAGGCCAGCTGCGGCCAAGGTGCTTAGGGGGTTTATGGACCAGATGGGGGGAGTGGATCCATGGAGGTTTGCTAGGCCCCTGGCCAGGGAATTCTCATTCTTTTCCCATGTACATAGAGCCTACTCCCGGATATATTTTTTTGTTTTGAGTAGGGCGCTAATCCCGAAAGTGGAAGGAACGGAGTATTCGGCCATAGCCATCTCAGACCATGCCCCGCACTGGGTGGAGCTGGAGTTAGGAGAGGAGAGGGACCAGCGCCCGCTGTGGCGTCTTGATGTGGGATTACTGGCGGATGAGGAGGTGTGCGGGAGGGTGCGGGGGTGCATTGAGAGATACTTGGAGGCCAATGACAATGGAGAGGTGCAGGTGGGGGTAGTCTGGGAGGCGTTGAAGACGGTGGTCAGGGGAGAGTTAATCTCCATTAGGGCCCACAGGGAGAAGAGAGAGGGAAGGGAGAGGTTGGTGGGGGAGATCTTAAGGGTGGACAGAGGCCCCCGAGGAGTGACTACTTAGGGAGCGGCGAAGCCTCCAGACGGAGTTTGACCTGTTGACCCCAGGGAAAGCAGAGGCACAGTGGAGGAAAGCACAGGGGGTGACGTACGAGTATGGGGAGCAGGCGAGCCGGATGCTGGCACACCAGCTCCGTAAGAAGATGGCAGCGAGGGAGATAGGTGGAGTTAAGGATAGCAGGGGGAATACGGTGCGGAGTGCGGTGAGAGTAAATGAGGTATTTAAGGACTTCTACGCGGAGCTGTACAGATCTGAGCCCCCAGCGGGGGAAGAGGGGATGCGACGATTTTTGGATCAATTGAGGTTCCCGAGGGTGGAGGAGCAGGAGGTGGCTGGCTGAGGGGCGCCAATTGGGTTGGAGGAGCTGATTTAAGGATTGGGGAACATGCAGGTGGGGAAGGCCCCGGGGCCAGATGGGTTCCCGGTTGAGTTTTATAGGAAATATGAAGACCTTCTAGGCCCGTTGTTAGTGAGAACTTTCAATGAGGCAAGGGAGAGGGGGACCCTGCCCCCGGCAATGTCTGGGGCGCTGATCTCGCTGATTCTGAAGCGGGAGAAGGACCCGCTGCAATGTGGGTCGTATAGACCGATCTCGCTCCTCAATGTGGATGCTACGTTGCTGGCTACGAGAATTGAGGACTGTGTCCCTGGCCTGATTCATGAGGACCAGACAGGATTTGTAAAGGGCAGGCAGCTAAGCACCAATGTGCGGAGGCTCCTCAACGTGATTATGATGCCATCGGTGGAGGTAGAGGCGGAGGTAGTGACAGCTATGGACGCGGAGAAGGCCTTCGACCTGGTGGAGTGGGAGTATCTTTGGGAAGTGTTGCGGAGGTTTGGGTTCGGGGAGGGGTTTATCAGTTGGGTTAGGCTCCTATATAGAGCCCTGGTGGCGAGTGTGGCTACGAATCAGCGGAGGTTGGAGCACTTTCAGCTGTACCGAGGGACGAGGCAGGGGTGCCCCCTGTCCCCCTTGTTGTTTGCATTGGCAATTGAGCCTTTGGCCATGGCACTAAGGGAGTCCAGGAAATGGAGGGGGTTGGTCCGAGGAGGAGAGGAACATCGGGTGTCGCCGTCTGCGAACGACCTGTTGCTGTATGTGGCAGATCCAGTCGAGGGGATGGTGGAGGTCATGCGGATCCTAAGGGAGTTTGGGGACTTCTCGGGCTGTCCGCTCAACGTAGGGAAAAGTGAGCTCTTTGTGGTGCATCCAGGGACCAGCAAAGGGGGATAGGCGACCTACCATTGAAGAGGGCGGAAAGGAACTTTCGGTACTTGGGGATCCAGGTGGCTGGGAGCTGGGGGGCCCTGCACAAGCTCAATTTGACGCGGTTGGTGGAGCAGATGGAGAAGGATTTCAAAAGATGGGATGTGCTGCCACTCTCGCTAGCGGGCAGGGTACAGTCGGTTAAAATGATGGTCCTCCCGAGGTTTCTCTTTGTGTTCCAGTGCCTTCCCATTGTGATTACCAAGGCCTTTTTTAAGCGGGTAGGTAGGAGCATCATGGGTTTCGTGTGGGCAAATAAGACCCCGAGGGTAAACAGGGTGTTTTTGGAGCGTAGCAGGGACAGGGAGGGCTGGCGCTGCCGAATCTGTGCGGCTACTATTGGGCAGCCAACGTGGCGATGATCCGTAAGTGGATAATAGAGGGAGAGGGGGCGGCTTGGAAGAGGTTGGAGATGGCGTCCTGCAGGGGCACGAGCCTTAGGGCGCTGGTGATGGCACCGCTGCCGCTCTCGCCGACAAGGTACACCACGAGTCCGGTGGTGGCGGCAACGTTGAAGATCTGGGGGCAGTGGAGACGGCATAGGGGTGAGATAGGAGCCTTGGTTTGGTCCCCGATTCGGGAGAACCATCGGTTCGTCACGGGAAGGATGGATGGGGGGGTTTCGGAGCTGGTAT
The DNA here is from genome assembly GCF_047496885.1 of Scyliorhinus torazame. NCBI lineage: Eukaryota > Metazoa > Chordata > Chondrichthyes > Carcharhiniformes > Scyliorhinidae > Scyliorhinus > Scyliorhinus torazame. The sequence continues at coordinate 140,829,212 of NC_092725.1, forward strand.
CGGGCAGGGATCAGAAGAATGGGGGACCTGTTTATCGATGGGACGTTTGCGAGCCTAGGGGCGCTGGAGGAGAAGTTTGGGTTACCCCCGGGAAATGCGTTCAGGTATATGCAAGTGAGGGCGTTTGTGAGGCGGCAGGTGAGGGAATTCCGGTTGCTCCCGGCACAGAGGATTCAGGACAGGGTGCTAGGAGGAGGTCAGCAGCAGCAACCCAGGGGCGGGGGGGAGGGGGGGGTCTCTTTCGGGGGGGTATTTGGGCGGGTGGGGAGGGGGGGGGTTTCCCCAAGGGTACTCCTGAATGTCATATGGGGGGGGGGGGTTAACCTATGCGGGAGAAACCCAATGTATAAGTAGTTTATTATTTTTGAGTGTGGTGTTTGTGTTCTTTCTTCTTTTTGTTATGGGGGGGGGGCTTGTTTGTTAAAAAATTTTGTTGGAAAAATGTGAATAAACATATTTAAAAAAAAAGATTTCTTGTTTGGTCAAAACAATGGGTTTTACCTCAGTTTTCTGCTTCAGTCTACTTTCCTTTGTTCGAACAGGCACCCTCAACCCGAATACTGCAACTGCCGTTGCTTGCGGTCCCTCGCTCCAACTGGTTGACCTCGCTCCAGGTACGCTTTGCAATTCTTGAACGCCTTTTTCTGCGCTTTCCATGGATAAGGTTCCTTCTATTGTCTTTGTGAAGTCAAGCTGTGACTTCGCTAGCAGCTCCCTTTGGATTGTCATGTTTATTTATCCCGCACAGTAACCTATCTCTTAACATATCATTCAGGAATGCGCCAACCGCGCAATATTCCACTAGTTTCCTTAATCTGACTACAAAATCTGCAACAGATTCTCCTGGGGCCTTCCCTGTCAAATTAAATTTATACCTCTGGACAAGGGTAGAGAGTTTTGGATGGTAATGGTTCCTGACCAACTCCTCGAGCTCGGTAAATGATTTTGAATCGGGTGTCTCTGGGTAGGCCAAACATCTTAATACACTATATGTCTGGGTGCTGCAGGCCGTGAACAAAGTCATTTTCTCCTCCCTCTCCACATTGTTTTCTCTGAAACAAATAACGCACACGCTCTACGTATTACACCCTCTCTTCATTTGCATCAAATAGCTGACGTTTACCAAAAAATGGCATGATGGTACTCCTTTTGATTTGAATAAGAATGGAAACCCCTTTTCAGGTCCTCTGAAAATGGAGCGCCAATCATCCTCATTGCCTACACTTGGAGTATAGTGTTCAATTCTGGTCGCCACACTACCAGAAGGATGTGGAGGCTTTAGGGAGGGTGCAGAAGAGATTTACCAGAATGTTGCCTGGTATGGAGGGCATTAGCTATGAGGAGCGATTGAATAAACTCGGTTTGTTTTCACTGGAACGAAGGAGGTTGAGGGGAGACCTGATAGAGGTATACAAAATTATGAGGGGCATAGACAGAGTGGATAGTCAGAGGCTTTTCCCCAGGGTAGAGGGGTCAATGACTAGGGGGCATAGGTTTAAGGTGAGAGGGGCAAGGTTTAGAGTAGATGTACGAGGCAAGTTTTTTACGCAGAGGGTAGTGGGTGCCTGGAACTCGCTACCGGAGGAGGTAGTGGAAGCAGGGACGATAGGGACATTTAAGGGGCATCTTGACAAATATATGAATAGGATGGGAATAGAAGGATACGGACCCAGGAAGTGTAGAAGATTGTAGTTTAGTCGGGCAGCATGGTCGGCACGGGCTTGGAGGGCCGAAGGGCCTGTTCCTGTGCTGTACATTTCTTTGTTCTTTGTTCTAAGTAGTAACAAAAACTCCAGTGACCACCAGTGAATAAGGCAATAACCATTTTATTTACAAACAGAAAAACTTTACAGGATACAGCAATGACAATCCATACTCCTGCTACTCTTTCAGTCCAGACAAAACAACTGCGTGTTTAAAGCCCACCCTCTCCGTTAAACCGCGCGCGCTCCCATCCTATTGGACGAGAAGTCACATTCTCTCCAGCAATTGCCGCGACAGGTCTGAATTTTTAATTTCTAAGAATTGGGCGTCCTCAGTTGTGTTTGATTGACCTAAAAGATATGAATAACTAGCATTTATGAATCAAGTGGAATTTATGAAGCAATATTTTACATATACTTAACAGGTCGCAGTGAAAACATAGAAGTTTCTCATCTCTCACGATCCCAGGAACTCTTGGTGTTGTCAGCACAGGCAATGTCCTTCTTCCTTTATCTTTGAAGTGATGTTGAACTATGTCCAAAAGAGTCATAACCCAGACACCATGGTTTCACTGTGCGAACGAGGATTACCATTTCTTAACTTTTATCTCCCAGTCTCCCGTGTCTCCTTTTTTTTTGGAATGGTGCAAGTTCACTCCTCCTTTTGGCCATGGGACACAAATCATCTTGTGTTACCACACCTTTGCAGCAACCTCTGCTTTATGGCCCATAGACTCCAGAAGTTTACATTCCATCACAAACAATTTCACATTTCCTTCCAGCTACAAAGAAGCCATAAATAAAGTCACATTCTCTTGTCAACATACCTGCACCCAATCCCCATATTAGAGCTATTAAAATCAACAATTAAGACCACTTCCTATCATAATATCAGAGAACAAAGATTCCCCTCTCTGGTACAGATCAATTAAAGCAATGCCTGGTTTGTTTAAACATGGTGTCATCTTAAATCCTCAATCCTTTTAGTAATTCCTTCAACTGATTAAAAAAAGTAAACATCTAATTGTATTGACAGCTTTAGCTCAAGACTCAATTGTTTAATCACAAACAACTGCTTTTCTGTCCCCAACTATCTTGACTTAATTGTCCAACAAAACGTCAAATCTGAACCACTCAATTTAAAACTGGGATTAAAGAACAAAATCCATAGATATTACAGTTTCTAAAAATTAGTAGAATTATCAAAATCTTACAACCCGTGCATGCTCCTCCAATCACTGCTCTGCTGTCAGTTCCCACTCTCAGCAATTTCAAGTGAAAAAAGAGTGACAGTTACTGAGAGCAGGAAGGACCTGTGGTTGGGTGTCTTCAAAACAACCCAATTTCATATACATCAGTCATTAAGTGGCCCATTAAGTGACTCATCGTCATCAAATTTCTCCAAATAGATCTATAAAACCTTTAATCTGTTCTTGCTAGCCGTCGCAATCTTTTTCTTGCATTTCCTTTTTGCAGGTCTTACACTTCCTTTTTTTTCCTTTGCTGTTCTTTAAACCGGTCCCAGTCCGTTGGATTTCTACTGCTCTTAGCTTTGCAAAAGCTCTTTCTTTTACTTTTCTAATATCTCTCACTTCCCCTGATGACCAAGGTTGTTGAATTGTACAAGGGATGCTTTTTTCCTTCAAATGGTGTTTCATATCTTTAAAGGGAAAGGGCTTCACTTGTACAGGACAGCACGGTAGTTAGCACAATTGCTTCACAGCACCAGGGTCCCAGGTTCGATTTGCGGCTGGGTCACTGTCTGTGCGGAGTCTGCACGTTCTCCCCCTTGTGGGCGTGGGTTTCCTCCGGGTGCTCCGGTTTCCTCCCGCAGTCCAAAGATGTGCAGGTTAGGTGGATTGGCCATGCTAAATTGCCCTTAGTGTGCAAAATTGCCCTTCGTGTTGGTTGAGTGGGGTTACTGGGTTATGGGGATAGGGTGGAGGTGTGGGCTTGGGTAGGGTGCTCTTTCCAAGAGCCGGTGCAGACTTTGTGGGCCGAATGGCCTCCTTCTGCACTGTAGATCCTATGATTCTATGATAATTGAACAAGCTTGGTCAACTGGGGAAGTAAGGTATTACAAAACACCTCCCACTGTTTAGTTTTATCAATTTTTAATTCTTCTCAGTCGATTGTGGCCATTTCCTGCTCATCACTCGAAAATCAGCCTTATCCAAATTAAAATCCTTTGTTCATGAATCACTCAATCATTCTTAACCATAACCATCTGGTCCAGAGTTAAGAGAACTCTGCCACATAACGCATTTGTACAATATATTTGCTAAAGAAGGTATATATTCAACATTTATCACGGAAATAGAAATCTTCCATATAAAATTTATCACACCCCCAAAACCTATTCGGCTAAATCAGACAAGTAATCCTAAATATAGTTTCAACATTTGACTAAGATTAATCATACTAAATCTCAGACTAAGTCAAATCATAGGTAAACATTAATGAAAAAGTGGGGACTGAGCAAGGTTCCTTTGATGAGAGCAATTGAGAAGATTATTCTGTTGAATTGAGGACATCTGCTCCTCCTTATATGGAACAGACTATTCTCCATAAATATAGGCATTAATTTTCCTCACATTCATATGCCATGCCTGTACTTTCACAGGTATATTTTGTACCCTCTATACCTGTGTGTGTAGCTATTTAATGTATTGAATGTCTTGAATGGAAGGAAGAGTAAATAAAAATCCTTTCAGTACTGAAGTATTGTTGGTTCCATATTCTTCCATTCAACGTAATCTTTATAATGCTGTGACGGGAGACTACAAAATAATTCTGCACTTAATTTGGGTTTTGCAAAAATTGCGTTGGCATTGTAACTATTTTTTACAATATTTTAATTTTAAAGATATATATATCAGCACACAATCTGAGTGGCATTAAATAAATTGGTTTTATATTTGTTTCTATTCAATTTGCATATTAGAAATTGCAATTGCTTAGAGAAAGAATGGCGATGGACAATTTTGTAAAAGCATTTTAAGCGATTTGATCAGTTCAGCTCCCTGTTTTTAAATTGTTTTACATATCGGTAGGTCTTTCTGAACGATATTCAGGATTGTTTCCAGTTTTTAACTGGCACTTTTATAGTCACATTCTGCATCTTTGGTTTTTACATTACCTAATCCTTTAGTTCTAAATTTACTTTGAGTGACATAATAAAATATGATTGCAATAGTGTAATAGAAAAGGTATGAGGACAGGAAATAAACATAAAAACATGAATTGTTGCCCTCGGAAAAAAACTTCTAATAGAATCTCTACAGTGCAGAAAGAGGCCATTCGGCCCATCACCTCTCACTGACCCTCTGAAAGAGCACTCCACCCATTCCTCCACTCTATCCCAAAAACTCTCACCTATCCTATGCGTCACCTTTGGACACTAAGGGGCAATTTAGCATGGCCAATCCACCTGACTTGCACATCTTTGGAATGTTTTACGTATTTGTAGCTGTATTCCTACAAATCTTGGGATATGATGGTGTAGTGAAAAGATCATTGGGTACAATGTGGGAGAGAAACACTTGGTGATTAGAGGAGCAGCGACTACCAACAGGGTGAGTTCAGGGCATGAGGAGCCAAGGGGAATCGAGGAGCAGGATCCATGGAGCCAAGGGTCAGGGAACTGAGGAGCGAGGCCCTGGGAGCCAGGGAACAGGGGCGAGAAGCCGAGCACTGGGAAGCCGATGAGCAGGAACAAGGCCCAGGGAGAGGAGGTGCCTGGTTGTGGGACCTGGGGAGCACATGTGCCAGGGAGTAACGGTGCCGGGGAACATTGGTACTGGGGTGGGGCCTGGGCGTCGAGAACAAGGCCCTCTAGTTTCTGAGTGACAGGACAATGTGTGTGAGAGAGAATGTGAAGGGGCGAGAGAGAGAGGACGAGGGAGATGAGACAGAGTGTGAAGTGGACTGAGAGAGAGTGTGAAGAGGGATCAGAGAAAATGTGAATTGGGTGAGAGAGTGTGGGGGGGGGGGGGGGCAGAGTGTGAGGGCTGAGAGAATGTGGGGTTGGGAGAGGGCGTTGAGAGAGAGCAGAAGGTTATTTTGTCTTTTTCAATATTTGTTCCTATAATAGAAATGATTTTCATTATTGGCTCTGCGTATCAAACGATGTGCAGGTTAGGTGGATTGGCCATGATAAATTGTTTATCCCCCGCGATGTACTAATGCCGTCTACTTTCCTTTGCAGGGAAATCAGAAGAGCAGTGTGGACCATCCTCGCGCCCCCTGGAAACCACATATCCGAGCAGCTCAACGGGAGACATCTCGGCGACAACCATCGAAGAGGCGTCACATCTGTCACCAGTACCTTCCACCAACGCAGATACTCACACCTTAGAGGGATTAAGTAGAAGGCAGGCTTCTGGGTTACTCGCTGGTGAGCACTTCACAGCTGATGATCCACTGCAGCTGGAGGCAGGGATGTCCCAGGGATCCCACACTCGGGGGGGATGCCGGAGCCCAGGACTCTGCTGAGCCCCTGGTCGATGAGTGCCCCGGGTCCAGTCGTCCCAGGGGTGGAGGAGTTGCATTACTGGTCAGAGATGATATCATAGCTGTGATTAAGGAGGGCACGATGGAGGATTCGAGCACTGAGGCAATATGGGTAGAGCTAAGAAATAGGAAGGGTGCAGTAACATTGTTGGGACTTACGACAGGCCTCCCAAAAGCGAGCGTGAAGTAGAGGTACAAATATGTAGACAGATTATAGAAAAATGTAGGCGCAATAGGGTGGTCGTGATGGGAGATTTTAACTTCCTCAACATTGAATGGGACTCATGTAGTGTTGGAGGCGTAGATGGAGCAGAATTTGTAAGGAGCATCCAGGAGAGTTTTTTAGAGCAGTATGTAAATAGTCCAACTCGGGAAGGGGCCATACTGGACCTGGTATTGGGGAATCATAGAATTTACAGTGCAGGAGGAGGCCATTCGGCCCGTCTAGTCTGCACGGGCTCTTGGAAAGAGCCCCCTACCCAAGGTCAACATCTCCACCCTATCCCCATAACCCAGTAACCCCACCCAACACTAAGGGCAATTTTGGACACTAAGGGCAATTTATCATGGCCAATCCACCTAACCTGCACATCTTTGGACTGTGGGAGGAAACCGGAGCACCCGAAGGAAACCCACGCACACATGGGGAGGACGTGCAGACTCCGCACAGACAGTGACCCAAGCCGGAATCGAACCTGGGACCCTGGAGCTTGAAGCAATTGTGCTGTCCACAATGCTACCGTGCTGCCCCCAAGGATCCCGGCCAGGTGGTTAAAGTTTCAGTTGGTGATTACTTTGGGAATAGCGATCACAATTCCGTAAGTTTTAGAATATTCATGGACAAAGACGAGAGTGGTCCTAAAGAAAGAGTGCTAAATTGGGGAAAGGCCAAGTATAACAAAATTCGGCAGGAGCTAGGGAATGTGGATTGGGAGCAGCTCTTTAAGGGTAAATCCACATTTGAAATGTGGGAGTCTTTTATGTAAAGGTTGATTAGAGTGCAGGACAGACATGTCCCTGTGAAAATGAGGGATAGAAATGGCAAGATTAGGGAACCATGGATGACGGGTGGAATTGTGAGAAGCTAAGATGAAAAAGGAAGCATACATAAGATCTAGGCGACTTAAATCTGATGAAGCTTTGGAGGAATAATGGGAAAGTAGGACAAATCTCAAACACGCAATAAAGAGGGCTAAAAGGGGTCATGAAATATCTTTGGCTAACAGGGTTAAGGAAAATCCCAAAGCCTTTTATTCGTATATAAGGAGCAAGAGGGTAACTAGAGAAAGGATTGGCTCACTCAAAGACAAAAGAGGGAATTTATGCGTGGAGTCAGAGGAAATGGGTGAGATTCTTAATGAGTACTTTGCATGGGTATTCACCAAGGAGTGGGACATGACGGATGTTGAGGCTAAGGATGGATGTTTAAATACTCTAGGTCAAGTTGGCAGAAGGAAGGGGGAAGTTTTGGATATTCTAAAAGGCATTAAGGTGGACAAGTGAGCTTGACGTCAGTGGTAGGCGAACTGTTGGAGAAGATACTGAGGGATAGGATCTATTCACATTTGGAAGAAAATAGACTTATCAGTGATAGGCAGCATGGTTTTGTGCAGGGAAGGTCATGTCTTACAAACCTAATAGAATTCTTTGAGGAAGTGACAATTGATGAGGGAAGGGCTGTAGATGTCATATACATGGACTTCAGTAAGGCGTTTGATAAAGTTTCCCATGGCAGGTTGATGGAAAAGGTATGGGGTTCAGGGTGCCACATTTGGAATACTGCGTGCAGTTCTGGTCGCCACATTACCAGAAGGATGTGGATGCTTTAGAGAGGGTGCAGAGGAGGTTCACCAGGATGTTGCCTGGTATGGAGGGTGCTAGCTATGAAGAAAGGTTGAGTAGATTAGGATTGTTTCGTTGGAAAGACGGAGGTTGAGGGGGGACCTGATTGAGGTCTACAAAATTATGAGAGGTTATGGACAGGGTGGATAGCAACAAGCTTTTTCCAAGAGTGGGGGTGTCAATTACAAGGGATCATGATTTCAAGGTGAGAGGGGGAAAGCTTAAGGGAGATGTGCATGGAAAGTTTTTTATGCAGAGGGTGGTGGGTGCCTGGAACGCTTTGCCAGCGGAGGTGGTAGAGGCGGGCACGATAGCATCATTTAAGTTGCATCTAGACAGATATATGAACGGGCGGGGAACAGAGGGAAGCAGATCTTTGGAAAATAGGCAACAGGTTTAGATAAAGGATCTGGATCAGTGCAGGCTGGGAGGGCCAAAGGGCCTGTTCCTGTGCTGTAATTTTCTTTGTTCTTTGTTCTTTGTTCATTCGTAGAACGCATCCAGCTCTCTGCCAGACAGGAATCAGACATATCGGCGAGGAAGAGAGGAGCTTCTCCTGCAGAGCTTCTCAGCATACAGGGGCAGCACGGTAGCATTGTGGATAGCACAATTGCTTCACTGCTCCAGGGTCCCAGGTTCGATTCCGGCTTGGGTCACTGTCTGTGCGGAGTCTGCACGTCCTTCCCGTGTCTGCGTGGGTTTCCTCCGGGTGCTCCGGTTTCCTCCCACAGTCCAAAGATGTGCAGGTTAGGTGGATTGGCCATGATAAATTACCCTTAGTGTCCAAAATTGCCCTTAGTGTTGGGTGGGGTTACTGGGTTATGGGTATAGGGTGGAGGACCTTGGGTAGGGTGCTCTTTCCAGGAGCCGGTGCAGACTCGATGGGCCGAATGGCCTCCTTCTGCACTGTAAATTCTATGATACCCCTGCAGGGTCCGGCCAATGGTTTTATCCCATGAAATGGGCACCATCATGGAAACCTCCCGCTGGCATCACACTAATTATGAGATAATCGCCCCCACAAGAGATCTCCCCCCTCATCCGAAGCCCAAGTTGTCTCTGGTCGTGGCCCGAGATCCTTCATCCTCCTCCACGGATTGAAAATGAAAAAATTAAATGAAAATCGCTTATTGTCACAAGTAGGCTTCAAATGAAGTTACTGTGAAAAGCCCCTAGTCGCCACATTCCGGCGCCTGTTCGGGGAGGCTGGTATGGGAATTGAACCGTGCTGCTGGCCTGCCTTGGTCTGCTTTCAAAGCCAGCGATTTAGTCCTGTGCTAAACAGCCTCTGGCTGTTGGGGATTGCCCCTCATTGCCCTCCTCGACCTCCTCATCTGAGGAGATTAGGCACTCCTCCATTTCCTCCTGGTCAAGGTGATCTTCCCTCTACAGCGCTATGTTGTGGAGAGCAGACATCTGTTGGCAAGATTAGAAGCTACCCCATAATCGGTCCAGGCACCGGAACCGCACATTCAATTATCCAATTGCCTGCTTGACCAGCACGCACGTTGAAGCTTGAGCCTTGTTGTAGCGAGTCTCCGCCTCAATCTTTGCACTGGCTTCACCAACCACCTCCTTATTGGGTACCTCTTGTCCCTGAGGCGCTATCCTTCCATATACTGCTCTCCCATAAAAATGTCTGGGATCTGTGAGTGGCCCAAGACGTAACTATCATGGCCCCTGCACCGGAAAAGGGCACACACCTGCATGATTCTGTTACAACCCCTTGGGCTGGTGCACGGTCAAATCCAGCCCCACTTGACCTTGAGTCGCCACACAATTTACATTGACAAATAATTCTTAGAAAAACATCCAAGGTCTTTGACCCTTGGCTGCCCAATAACCACCTTCACCAGGTTTGTAAATTTAAACACAATTGACTTTTTAATAACAAGAACCATACTTAAACATGTAGCAGATGTAACAGGTTAACTATTAACTAATTCTTAACCCTCGACTTAAACACTCCACCCTCTACACACACACAGGACAGACAAACAGAGAGGGGAAAAGGGGGGTGAAAAATAATGATAAAAGTAAAAAGGATGGAGTCTTTGTTTCAGATGGTTGTTTCCAGCACCTGTCTTCAGTCCAAACTTCAGTTTGAGGTTTCTGTTTACAGTCTCTAATGGTTTTCACTGTAGATTCATTCAGGTCTCTGCAGTTTCAGAAATATAGCAGCTATACAGCTTTTCTGAGAGACAGAGAGCAGGTCCTTCCCTCTGATGTCAAGGAACAAACAGTTCTTTCCTTAGTTCTCTGAAAACATCCCACTTGGGTGGGACCCAATCACTGCCTGTTGCCGGGCAGAATACAGCCTTTTGGCCAGGTTGTAACCTCGGTCCAAACAATGAAATGAAAAATGAAAATCGCTTATTGCCACAAGTAGGCTTCAAATGAAGTTACTGTGAAAAGCCCCTAGTCGCCACATTCCGGCGCCTGTTCGGGGTGGCTGGTACGGGAATTGAACCGTGCTGCTGGCCTGCCTTGGTCTGCTTTAAAAGCCAGCTCTTTAGCCCTGTGCTAAACCAGCCCCTACGGTGTCAGAGTTGTAGTATTCCCAGAATCCTTAGGGGAGTATGCGATCCCTCGCTGAGGGATGAGCTTCCGGCCGGCACTCGCTCAGATGGGCATCATCTCATATCGTGTAGCTAAAGCTCTGAAAATAAACCTTTTGATTTCATTCAACATGGTGTGGACTCTATCTATTGCAGGCACTAAAGGCCAATTCATTGGCCACCAGCCAACCAATCGAACTGAAACTCTCTCTCGGGTGCCACAAAGTCTGAGTTCTGCTTTCCGAAGGTTAGCACGGTGTACCATGTTATAATTTTTCAGTTCCTCACTTCCCCTGCTCGACTTAAAGATATATGTCCATTAGGAACCATGGATCAAAATGATCACAACAAAAATGAAGAAAGGGGAAAAAAGAGAATCAACAGGAAGGGCACTTACAATTTGCATTGTGTGGTCACAGGCGATCTGCACATTGAGTGGAATCCCTTGCGGTTTATAAATGACGTCGCATAATGCCATGGAGACCGCGGGGCCCCGTGAGTGTGGTGTATCACACCCTGAACCTGGGGCAGCCTGCTAAATGGGCAAAGTCCATGGCCCTGGTGCCTTGGCTCTCCTGGTTTCATTCCAAGTTGATATACATGTGGGCCTTCACATAAAGGGGGCGGGAATTTCGGCGTCGAAATCGCGCTCGGTGCGGGGGCAGAGAATGGGACGTCAGACCTGCGATCGGGTCTGACGACTTCCCGTGATTCTCCGCGGACTGGAGAATCGCCGCGCACGCGCTCAGTTGACGTGGCGCCAGCCGGGGGCCATTGAAAGGCCCTCGCAGCGGTCCTCCGCCGGCCGAGTTCCAGCTGGTATGGTTCACTCATGGTTCCACCTGGTGTGACCCAGTCCTCAGTCGCCCAGGTGGGGGGTGGGGGGAATCCGTTACCGGGGGGTGGGGGAGGGGAGCCTCCAGGACGGCCAGGCTCGGGATCAGGGCCACTGATCAGTGGGCGCGCGCGATCTGGGGCCGGCCTGCTGTGTGGCTCTGCCATGTTGCGCGGGGCCACCGCCGCAGGCAGCCAGCGCGGCATGCGTGGACCCACTGCCGCAAGTGCAGGGCTGCGTATCAGCACCCGGAGCTGCGAGGACTACTCCGGGGCACTGCTAGCCCCCTGCAAAACGGAGAATCAATCTGGACTTTCTCCAAGAGAGTCCAGAGTGATTTGCACCCGTTTTCACGCAGGCGTGGGGACATAGCCCAATTATTGGAGAATCCCGCACAGGGTATCTGTAACCTCCATTATGCATTTGTGTGCGGCTGACTGGGAACGCCAAACAGATTACAGGTGCTGCCCTGAAATGAACCACTTGCACAGAAGTTCAAAGTGGCTGTCACTTTATGGGCCATGGGCCATGGTTGTCTTCCTGTTCCATGTGTTGCCAGCTCTTGCAGGACATGGCAACGGTGGTCTATCATCCCCCGGGACAGGCACAGTCTTCTCCGGCACTGTGTTTCGACATCTGCAGATAGGATGTCAAATGTCGGAATACACTTGGCACATACTCTTCAAACAGGCGGCACGGTAGCACAGTGGTTAGCACTGTAGCTTCACAGCGCCAGGGTCCCAGGTTCGATTCCCGGCTTGGCTCACTGTCTGTGCGGAGTCTGCACGTTGTCCCTGTGTCTGCATGGGTTTCCTCCCACAAGTCCCGAAAGACGCGCTGTTAGGTAATTTGGACATTCTAAATTCTCCCTCTGTGTACCCGAACAGGCTCCGGAATATGGTGACTGGGTGCTTTTCACAGCAACTTAATTGCAGTGTTAATGTGACACTGTTACTTGTGACAATAAAGATTATTATTTTTATGAACTGAGATCCATCCTCTGTGGTGCTACTTCCGGAACAGCAATGGGTCTAGCCTCCCCCTTCTCAGCAGGGTGCTGGCCCTGGCCTTGTTCAGTGGCACATTTTTGTCTTTGCTGCTGCTCTATCGTAAGTGGTAGGCTCCAAGATTCTCCAGAATCGTGCAAAAGAGAAGAAAACCAAAGTGAGCTGATGAATCCCTAAGCCTCAGCCCTCGACTCCTCTGATTCCTCTACCCATGCACTTCCCCCTTAGTGAGGGCCTCTCCACTGAGCCTCACTCCTCTCCTCCTAGTGACAAATTCACACACCTATCCCTCTCATCTCCATGTGGAATAGGCACTGACTCCATCTACACCTCCCGCTGCATAATCAAAGACCCCTCCCAACCGGCTACTCACTCTTCCAACTTCTTCCATTGGGCAGGAGATACAGAAGTTTGAGAACACGCACAAACAGACTCAAAAACAGCTTCTTCCCCACTGTTACCAGACTCTTAAATGACCCTCTTATGGACTGATCTCATTAACACTACACCCTGTATGCTTCACCCGATGCCGGTGTTATGTAGTTACATTGTATACCTTGTGTTGCCCTATTATGTATTTTCTTTTATTTCCTTTTTGTTTCATGTACTTAATGATCTGTTGAGCTGTTTGCAGAAAAATACATTTTTCACTGTACCTCAGTACACGTGACAATAAACAAATCCAATCAAATCCAATCCAGCATTGGATTTCAATGCTTGGGACTCTAGTCAATGGCAGTGAACTTTAGCTGTGCGGATTTCATTGGCACAATTGACTTGCCAATGAAGGGTGATCCAGCCTATCAGGAGGATGACTGACTCTTGTGGCAGACAAGGCACATCTGAATAGAGGGAAACCTGCAATGAGCACGACAGGCACACACCTAGAGGGCACCCTCATTCTCCCATTCACAGCCCTACATGCTAATTCCTAACAGACAAGCTTCTAATGACAAGTGGAATAGATATTTAATAGAGCTTAACCCATTGATCCTCAGTGTACTACAAGAGTGTGAAGTTCTACTTACAGTTCAACTTTGCTTCCTCAATTGAGAAGGTCTTCATTCCTCATGAGGCAGGGGTGCAACCTATTCTTGAGAACCCCATCTGCTTTGCAGTCCAGCCTCTCATGGGACCCCACCCAGGAACCTCACAGTGCTGACCCTAAGTATTCACCTCCTCCCACCCACTTTCCAGTTCCCACTAAGGACGGGCATTTCCTCAGCAGTATTTAGCCACAAGCGCAGCAAGAAGAACACAGGAAGCGATGTCAGCCTCCGGACCCTTGAAAGAAAGTGAGCCCCAAAGTGGATGGAAGGTAAGTCCTGCTAGTGGCCCCTCTCCCCGAGATTGAGTGACTTCCCCCCAGCCCCGGCCCCGATTCGAATTCATCCCCCACATCCTCTCTGGTGCACCCTGAGCAGTGAAACGCTTTGAGAATCATGGCTGCCTGATCACTACCTCCGATATCCCCCTCGGAGATGAGGTCCCTAGGGTCACGTTTTCGTAGAGCTGTTGTAAATGATGCTGATATGACGTTATGCCAGGGCCCGGGGGGTGGTTGGAAAGGTCTGGGGAGAATGCAAATGTATTAAAATGAAGCTGCTGTGCTCCCAATGCATAATTCGCACTACTGCACTGGCGAGGGGGCTTAACATCGCAAATCCCAATCATGCCAGGAGAGCCGTGTTTTGTGATTCTCTTTGGATATTCAGCATGAGTCCATTTTCTCACGGGTGGAGAGTGCGGGCCCCAAATCGCCCCCATGGAGTTTCATTCTGGAAAGCATGAGGCTATCCACTGAAAAATTAAAGTAGATCAGAGAATCTTTTTAAATAGACAAAAGTTTGTGTAATGGATAAGAGAGATTTACGGATCCAAATACAGAAATCACTAAAGCTAATGAACAGGTGCAAAAAGAATTTAAAAGGTTAATGGACTGTTGTTCTGTGTTTCAAGAGGGCTGGAATAGGAAGGTTATATCAGACCTGTACAGAGTTCTGATTAGACCCCATCTGAAATAATGCACCCAGTTCTGGGCATCTAACCTCAGGAAACGTATATTGGCCTCAAGTGGTGGTGGAGCATAAATTCACAAGAATAATATTGGGACTAGAGTGATAAAAACATGAGAACAGGGTGCATAGACTGGCCTTGAATATGGAAGATTAAGGGGTGATATAATTGATGTATTGAGGATGATTAAGTAATTTGCTAAAGCAGACAGAGGGAAACTATTTCCTCTGGTGGGAGAGTCAAGAACAAGGAGGAGAAACTTCAAATTAGAGTTAGGACATTCAATGTGATTCCAGGAAGTACTTCTTTTCAAAAAGATGAGTGGAAATCAGAAGCTCTTTCTCAATCCTAAAACACTATAGATGCAAAGTCAATTGGAAATTTCAAAACCAAAGCTGATCGACTTTTGCTATAGGCGAGTGTATGGAGGGTTACAGAAACGAGGTGGGTTGTTGAGTAAAGGTACAAATTAGCCATGATCTAATTGAATTGAGGAACAGCATGAATGACTGAAAGGACTACTCTTGTTCATCTGTTCTTTCCCTAATTTCTCCAGTATCTTTTTTCTGACTTATGCTTGTCAAAGTTACATTCACGCTACACAAGCGCCAGGCAATGACAATCTCCAATAAGAGAGAATCAAACCATCGCCCTTGACATTCAATGGCATTACCATCACTGAATCCCCCACTATCAACATCCTGGGGGTTACCATTGACCAGAAACGGAACTGGACTAGTCATATAAACACTGTGGCTACAAGAGAAGGTCAGAGTGGAGGGATCTTGCGGCGAGTAACTCGCCTCCTGACTCCCCAAAGCCTGCCCACCATCCACAAGGCACAAGTCAGGAGTGTAATGGAATACTTACGACTTGCCTGGATGAGTGCAGCTCCTATACCACTCAAGAAGCTCAATACCACCCAGGACAAAACAGCACGCATGATTGGCACCCTTTTCACAAACATTCACTCCCTCCACATCCGATGAACGGTAGCAGCAGCGTGTACCATCTCCAAGAAGCCCGGCAGGAACTCACCACGGCTCCTTAGGCAGCACCTTCAAGACACACAACCATTACCATATAGAAGGACAAGGGCAGCAGATGCATGGGAACACCATCTCTTGGAAGCTCCTCTCCAAGTCACTTACCATCCTGACTTGGAAATACATCGCTGTTCCTTCACTGTTGCTGGGTCAAAACCTCCCACAGTGGGTGCACCTACACCACATAGACTTCAGCAGTACAAGAAGGCAACTCACCCATCACTTTCTCAAGGGCAATTAGGAATGGGCAACAAATGGTGGCCCACCCAATGAAGCCCACGTCCCACAAAAATTAATTTTAAAAGATGGTCCAGTACATTATGAACTTTAGATAATACTTTTAAAATTTTGGACAGTCTATTAAAATGGCCATGGCAGATTATGTAACCTTTGACTGTTGGGATTCCAGACAGTCATATGGGCATTCACAGACAGCTGAGAAATTCATACACCTCTCAGGATGGACCGAACAACAGAACCATAGCGTTCCATCTGGCTCATCTTTCTGTTTCACCATGGACAAAAGAAACACTGAAACTCAATGTGGGACAGACGAATGTGCAAGGGATCCCATTAACCCTCCATTGTATTACGATGGTTTCTCATCCAAACCAGATAGGATGAATTTCGAAGTGTCAAATGGCAACACAGGATCTGTAATCAACATCCCTCCTCGCCTTTTTTTGAGCTTGCACAAGTCATATGATGAGCACCATGATTTTTTTTTCTGCTTTTGAAACAGCAAAAGCTGCTTCCTCGGAAAGAGTTCCATCAAAGTCCATCAGAGAAACCATCAAACCAGCTGCAAGTTAACTTTGCAGCTAAGGTAATAAACAGCAACTCCTTGAAAGTGGGAGAAGTACCTGTTCCAACTTCAATTTCACTTGAGAACCAATCTCCTGGATATTCAACCTCAGTAAGCCTCATAGCTTACTAAAAATCCTTAGCTTTACTTCAACTAAAAGTATCAATTCCTCGAAGAAACAGGCCTGCCATGTTAGAGAGACTGAGCAAACAATACTTTGTCATCGTGTTACTTTTTTTTCATTTGTATCTAATCTTTGGGGCTGGTTTAGCACAGGGCTAAAGAGCTAGCTTTGAAAGCAGGCCAGCAGCACGGTTCAATTCCCGTACCAGCCTCCCCGAACAGGCATCGGAATGTGACGACTAGGGGCTTTTCACAGTAACTTCATTTGAAGCCTACTTGTGACAATAAGCGATTTTCATTTCATTTCATATCATTTGGGTAGCGGCGGTATTGGGGGTTACATATTCTGCAATTGCCTGGACCTCTGTGGAAGACATACAACATCCTCCAGCCCAGCAGTCAAAGCAAAGTGCTCAGTAACTCCAGCAACAGCTGCCTCCTCCACAGTGACATGCAGCTGGATCATCAGAGAGGGTGGACGGAAGACTTTGAAGGAGGTGATACCAACAATACAGGGTTTATAGGCCAAGGTTAAGTGGCTTTTGGGGACAGCAGTGTCTCTGAAGGCTCAGGCTTTCCCAGCAGTCTTCTGTAGACCTTTGGAAGCAGACCTCCAACCAAGGAGAACAGGGAGCCACGTATTGCCCATGGCTGTGCTGACCACCCCACAACCCTCAATTTATTCCTGTCCAGGATCTTCTAGTGACCTGCTGGTCCCATCTGTAAGATCTCACAATCATCAGCTCACAACTGCATCAGTCAGAGCTCTTGTGACTTGTATACGAAGGCCTCCAACTACATTCACTTTGACACAGATGAGGGCAGTCAGGCCCAGAGGGCTTTGCTTCCCTTGCAGGATTTCCACAAGTCCAGGGAGTCAAAGACCACTTATACAGTGGTCAAGGCACGATCATATCAGCCAGGCATCTTCGTTCATTAGAAGAGCTTTCACTTCCTTTATGAAAAGCAGGTCTGTGACCATTGCAAGACATATAGCAAGTCTGTGCTAGATCTTCAGTGTGCTCCCAGGAAACTTTCTTCCATTGGCAGTCTAACGTTCAAGAGCAGTTTTTTTCCATTAGACAGCCTCAGCAGTTGGCTCTCAGGAGACACAAAATACCTACTCAAGGCCTGGCTGATGACCCCAATGAGGAACCCAAAACAAAGGCACAGGGGAGGTACAACAGGAGCCATGTCACTACTAGGGCGACAATAGAACAAGCTCAAAATAAGCTCCCTCTAACTTGGCCTGTCTTGAGGTGCTCTTCAAAAAGACCCAGCAAAGGTCTCCAGAATTGATGTGGTCCCCTCTGCCCTTCACAACATTGTGTTGCAGAGAGAACTGGAGCTGGTGCAAGAACAAGGTGGAGAGTGCCTGGCACCTTCGGAAATGGAGGAGGATGATGCACATCATGATATGCCATTGGGGCTCGCAGCCACTGACTGCCAGAGAAGCTCATGACGTCCTTATCGAGGCATATTTAAGTTGAAAAGTGCGCATGTAGCAATGCAAGCTTTCCTTCAAGATGCCTTATCTCACCCCACTACCACCAAACCTCCTCCCTATAGCCACCCAGCCAAACATCACTCTTACTGCATTTACTCCTCACCATTCCATTCATCAGAAGGAAACTAACTAATGGGGTGGAAGTCATGACAGTGAGTGGTTCACATCAACTTATCCTTTCATTCATATAAAAAGCATCAATGGAACAGTAACAATCTAATGAGCACCAAGTGAATCCTTTTGTCAAACTAGAATGCTTTCCTCTTACGCTTTCTATTACTTCAACGTGGTTCAGTAAGGTGAGAGTGAGCCTGCTCAAAGAACAAAGAACAAAGAAAAGTACAGCACAGGAACAGGCCCTTCGGCCCTCCAAGCCTGCGCCAACCATGCTGCCCGACTAAACTAAAATCTTCTACACTTCCGGGGTCAGTATCCCTCTATTCCCATCGTATTCATGTATTTGTCAAGATGCCCCTTAAACGTCACTATCGTCCCTGCTTCCACCATCTCCTCCGGCAGCGAGTTCCAGGCACCCACTACCCTCTGTGTAAAAACCTTGCCTCGTACATCTCCTCTAAACCTTGCTCCGAGCACCTTAAAACTATGCCCCCTAGTAATTAACCCCTCTACCCTGTGACAAAGTCTCTGACTATCCACTCTGTCTATGCCCCTCATAATTTTGTAGACCTCCATCAGGTCTCCCCTCAACCTCCTTCGTTGCAGTCAGAACAAACCATGTTTACTCAACCTCTCCAGGCAACATCCTGGTAAATCTCTTCTGCACCCTCTCTAAAGCCTCCACATCCTTCTGGTAGTGTGACGACCAGAATTGAACACTATACTCCAAGTGTGACATAACTAAGGTTCTATACAGCTGCAACATGACAATGCACCAGCCAATGAAGGCAAGCATGCCGTATGCTTTCTTGACTACCTTCTCCACCTGTGTTGCCCCTTTCAGTGACCTGTAGACATGTACACCTAGATCTCTTTGACAATCAATACTCTTGAGAGTTCTACTATTCACTGTATATTCCCTACTTGTATTAGACCTTCCAAAATGCATTACCTCACATTTGTCCGGATTAAACTCCATCTGCCATCTCTCCACCCAAGTCTCCAAACGATCTAAATCCTGCTGTATCCTCTGACAGTCCTCATCGCTATCCGCAATTCCAGTAACCTTTGTGTGTCTGCAAACTTACTTATCAGACCAGTTAATTTTTCCTCCAAATCATTTATATATAACTACGAACAGCAAAGGTCCCAGCACTGATCCCTGCGGAACACCACTAGTCACAGCCCTCCAATCAGAAAAGCACCCTTCCATTGCTACTCTCTGCCTTCTATGACCTAGCCAGTTCTGTATCCATCTTGCCTGCTCAACTCTGATCCTGTGTGACCTCACCTTTTGTACCAGTCTGCCATGAGGGACCTTGTCAAAGGCCTTACTGAAGTTCATGTAGACAACATCCACTGCCCTACCTGCATCAATCATCTTTGTGTCCTCCTCATTCCACTGTTCTGACACATGAAATGCGTGTAGTGAATCTCCTCTGGGTTTTGCAGCCTGTGAGGGCCCTGCAAAATATGGCTCCACTTTCATACATGCAGAGACAAACCTGGTCATCGAGTCAGGAGGCAGCATGTGAGCATTTCACTTGGTAGGGTGAGGACAAGGGAGGAGTGCAGGAGCCAAGAAGTTGGAATATTGTGAGAAGAACCTTTACCTCACTATTTGCCCCTTTTTCACCTTCCCTCTCAGGGCTAAATTCTTACAATCCCTGTAGAGGCCAATAACTTAAAAAAAAAGAAATTTGAACCCAGTTAATAGTTGAAAGAATGACACATCAGGATTTCACATTTTAAGACATTGGACTGGAACTTCCAAGCTCAGGGGCTCAGGGGCAGTGTATGAGAACATAAGAACTAGGAGCAGGAGTAGGCCATCTGGCCCCTCAAGCCTGCTCCGCCATTCAATGAGATCATGGCTGATCTTTTGTGGACTCAGCTCCACTTTCCGGCCTGAGCACCATAACCCTTAATCCCTTTATTCTTCAAAAAACTTACTATCTTTATCTTAAAAACATTTAATGAAGGAGCCTCTACTGGTTCACTGGGCAAGGAATTCCATAAATTCACAACCCTTTGGGTGAAGAAGTTCCTCCTAAACTTAGTCCTAAATCTACTTCCCCTTATTTTGAGGCTATGCCCCCTAGTTCTGCTTTCATCCGCCAGTGGAAACAACCTGCCCGCATCTATCCTATCTATTCCCTGCATAATTTTATATATTTCTATAAGATCTCCCCTCACCCTTCTAAATTCCAACGAGTACAGTCCCAGTCTACTCAACCTCTCCTCGTAATCCAACCCCTTCAGCTCTGGGATTAACCTAGTGAATCTCCTCTGCACACCCTCCAGTGCCAGTACGTCCTTTCTCAAGTAAGGAGACCAAAACTGAACACAATACTCCAGGTGTGGCCTCACTAACACCTTATACAATTGCAGCATAACCTCCCTAGTCTTAAACTCCATCCCTCTAGCAATGAAGGACAAAATTCCATTTGCCTTCTTAATCACCTGTTGCACCTGTGAACCAACTTTTTGCGACTCATGCACTAGCACACCCAGGTCTCTCTGCACAGCAGCATGTTTTAATATTTTATCATTTAAATAATAATCCTTTTTGCTGTTATTCCTACCAAAATGGATAACCTCACATTTGTCAACATTGTATTCTATCTGTCAGACCCTAGCCCATTCACTTAGCCTATCCAAATCCCTGGGGGTATCCTGAAGGTGGCCTGTAATTGCCTGGAAAGTTCCAACTATCTTTAGCCAATTGCCATGTACTGAGAACCATCTGAAAATGTGATAGCTCTGACTGTGTTACAACAATAGTTACTCCAGAAGAATTAAAACTGCTTCTAGCTTTTGGGTAACTATAGCACTAACCCACCCCGATCTCCCATGGGACTCCTCCATTCCCCCATAACTCCAACCACAGGACTCTGATCCAACCCCCCCCACGGGACTCCTCCAACCACCCCACTTCTACCGTACGACCTACTACGAGACCACTTTCTGCACTAGTAAGGGTTTGTGAAGCAAATGCCATCAATCATTCCTCTCTCGAAGACAAGACATCTGCACCAACCCCAGGTGCAGCTTCAACTTGGGATTAGTGAACCAAAGGCTCTGACTTCTGTAAGGCATCTTTTACCTCATTGTACGCACTGTTAGGAAAGAGTTAATCTTGCCTAGAACTTAGGTTGGAAGTAGGGTTTTAATTGTTTAATAGATTTCACTTATTATTTAATAGAGTGTTTTTCAAAGAGGGGGTTGCAACCCGTGGGTGGGTTGTGGGATGATATAAAATGGGTCGTCAATAGGTCACCAAAAATGATCTCCGAAGATCACCTGGCCTCTTTTCCCCCAATTTCGTCCTGGGTGAATTCTATCTACAGTGCAGTGTGTGGCCACATGAGGCTGATGTAGAAGCCGTGCCGTGGACTTCCTGCATCCCTTGGTCACTGTTACAGTCACCGACACAGCCTCCAGCAGCCACTGCCGTTTCTGCAGCAGCTGATCAGCCAGGTTAGTCAGCACCTGCACCTACAACTGAGGAGTTGCAAAGAAAAAAAATCAATTATCTTTAAATTTATTTCCTGCAGATACTCCATCTGCACAGAGTTAGTTTCCACAGTGTTCCGCGATCCTTTTTTCCAGACCTGCATCTCCCACCCAAAACCAAGTGACTGCCAACTGGAATATGTTTCTACAAGCACCCCAGTCAATAACTCATAGCCGGAGTACTCCCTTATACACAATTCCTGTGTATCCTGTGGGGATCTCCTCACCTTTCAATTCGTCCATTGTCACAAAGCTGATTTATATTTGCCCCATTCTGAACTCGGCTCTGGGGCGACAGGTGTGGGTTTGGGAACTCCATCCATCCCAGTCAGGGAGGAGATGCATCTGTTCAAGTACAGATCATAGGAAGCACAGAGTCAATGCCCACACAAAGAGATCAACTTCAGGGTTAACGTTCTGAATCTGATGCATGTTTAATGTCTGCCACTGTTACCATTGTCAATTAATCTTGAATTTCTGTTAGCGTAAACGTTGTCAGTGTTGGTTGAATTTCTGCGACAGTTAATCTTGTTGATATCTGTTGAGTTTCAGTTGCTCTTAACCTTGTGTTGCTAACTTTCCGTTGGTTCAATTGCTCTGTTTTATTACCTTTGCTCTCGAGTCGCCAGGTATCTTTGTGATACCGCCACGAGGTTCAAGTCCGAGTAATGATCAATAACCCAATACACCGATTAGTAAGATTCAAATCAAAGCATATTTATTATACACAGTAATCGCTACTCATGCACAAATTCTACGTCTAAGCTACTTCTACAACTAACAGGCCTATACTTAACTTCGGACTGGCCCACCAGGTCAGGGGAACAAATGGCCTTTCGTTCGGGTTCTGAGTCTGCGGGATTCGAAGTTAGTATGGACTGGTAGCTAGGAGCGCCTATCTCGTAGCGAGCGTTGAATTAAGACTTACTTCTGTCGGCGGTCACTGCACCGGTCACGGTCAATGTTGGTTCGTGTTGCTGGGTGACCCGGCAGGACGAAGCGGTGAAGAGGGCGATTTGAACTTGGGGCTTAACTTTTATAGTCCCCAGGGGCTTTCCGCCTTTCGGGGCGGACCCTGTACCTGATCCTAGGTGATTGGACTTCGTTCCAATCGCTTGGTTCGATTTCTCCAATACTGGAGCGGTTCCCTGATCGAAGGGCGGTTTTGAGCTGCTCGTTCACCTCCTTTGTGTTGGCTCCTGCTGCAGCCGGGGAGTCTGGCTTTGCTTTGTGTGTCCAAAATGTTATTTATTGTTCCCGGGGATTGCTCATCAGTATGTAGATGGCTGCTACATTGTTATGCTGATGGTTGCTGGTATTGATGTTGTCTGGCCTTTTGCAGAGTTAAATACACAGCAAACCTGCAGCTGCTGGTTTCTGTCTATGTTGGCTGACTTTCCCATCAGCCTTTGCCGTTCGCCATTTTACATCGGGAGTTGGCCAATTTAGGTGGCTACACTTGTCAATCAGATCTATGTTTAAAGTTATACTGTGTGTACATAAGGGGTTTGATGCATAATTCAAATGGGGTGCCACTCTGCTCACTTTCCGAGATTAGTCGCTCTCTTCAGTGACACTGATTCTGCGACCAATGGTGAGCCTCTTTCCTTCTCCATCAGCCCAAAATCTAGGCGTGTTTCCAATAATTTCCTCATTCCCCCTTCAAACACCTCAGGGGTCTGTGATCAAACATCTTGCACACTGATCTGTGCAGAGAATTTTATTACAAGTTATTTAGATGTCCAAATAACATCAAGAAATATAAAATATATTTTCATTTCCAATTATTTACATTTAAAAAGACAGAAGTACCAACAATGAATATGATGTTTTAAAAAGTAACAATGGAGAATCTATTGTGAATGTGGTGTGGGTCGCGAGAGATGGCCATTTTGTAAAAGTGGGTCGCTGGAAAAAAAGTTTGAAGAATACTGATTTAATAGACTGCACCAATATATAAAGGGGATGCAGGTGGCACTGTTTTGTTGTGGCCAAGTGATTACTGAACACAAGTCGAAGAAGTCAAGACTTGTTTCCTTCGGAGCTTAACATGCAGTTTTGTATTCTTCTGACCAGTGCCATGCCTATTTAGCACATGAAATGAAATGAAAAATGAAATGAACTTTTATACAGAAAGATTCCAATTATATCTCACAGCGAATCAAACACCGGCGGCTCGTAAGGTTGCAACTTCTCTCGCAACACATAAGAAAGTGCTTTCACCTTCTTCCTGATGATGGCAGTGGAACCGAAACCCTTCGGCAATTAATAATGGTCAAGGTGAGCAATGCCCTTCCAAAATCTTCATTTGCTTGATATTGGACTTAACTCCCGGTTTTGCTGGGTGAACTAAATTTTGTAGCAGCTTAAAGGTTTTACATCCTGCCGAACCGAGAGAAGTTGCAACCTTACGGTCCGCCGGTGTTTGATTCGCTGTGAGATATAATTGGAATCTTTCTGTATAAAAGTTCCAAGTCTCAGAGTCTTCATTAAATGCACCCTCGGCGCCCGTTTTTCCCGCCATTCCGGATCCCGGCTCATGGGCTCTATACTTTAACTAACTTCCTCCCTTTGATCCCCTTATCCACAAAGCAGCTTAGAATTGTTTCCTTTTAGGCTGACTGTGGTTTGACTTTTCCCAAGTAGTGTCCCGTGCAGAGTCAGACTTCTGAATCCCTGATTCACGCAACCCATTTCGCTTCCCCACGTGCATTGTCACTGTAGCCCATACTCTCCCCCTTCAATGACAAGCAGGTTTTCTGAACTGTTGTTCTTCTTTACTCACGGTTGTGGTCAAGTTTTTTTTTAACGATCAGCATCGGTGACTGTGCTTCACCTGACGTGTGTCTGACTCCAATAATTCTTCTCTGCTCTCCACGCCGTCTCCACTGTGTTTGTTGACGAGTTTCTTCTTCGAGCAATTTATTGCTTGCCTCAACCCTCATCGCCTGTTTTCTGTTATACCTCTGAGTTTACAGCAAAGAGAAAAGGTTTGGAGGGCCCACAATCTGGATTCGTTCACACACTTTGCCTGGTTTTATTAAGAGGTTTTACTCGTGTAATCTAAGATGAAGAACTGGAAACCTTTGCAGACATCACTACAGATCACGTGATGTTCACCAGCAGTGGTGTATGCTCTGATACACACTTCCAACAAACATAAATGAACCACATTGTGAGCCAGACTACCGTTGGTGTAATTCTCAGCACACTTGCAATTGTTCAGCAAGTGCTGTTCAATCACAGAATCACACCTTCGGTTGGACATTATACTCTGAGTTTTGCAAGCAGCAGTTGGTTGCGGACGGTCAGTACTCTGCTTGTTGTAAATAGCCTTCTTTCTGACTCTCCCACTCAGCACCTACGTTTTGACCCTCCTTCTAGCTCACCCCCCCCCCCCCCCCACACACACCCTTTCAGCTCCCCTGCTCCCCTAACTCTCCAGTGCTGTTTGACACCATCTGCCAGTCATTGGGACATTGGACCTACCTATTTGGCATCGAACTGACTGTTTGCAATGGGCTGCACTGAACCACCCATGCTTGCCTAACTCAGCGTGGGCACATTAGTTCCCGACTCCGTTCTCCATGGCAAAACGTTGAACAATCAGAGTTGACTTGCCAACAGACCGACACCCTTTTCACGCGCAGGATACATTGTTGCTCCTTTTGAAACGTGACATTCTTGCATTGGCTCTGGTGAGTGCAAGACTAAAGCATCCCCCTTTATTTAGCTCAATAAATTAAACGTTTAATGTAAAATTACAAGTCAGGGTCAAATGGGAATGCGGTCTGTGTTTAGCACTTTTTCATTTAGTACAACGGCTTTTGGAGCACATGGAGTGCGACATGTCCAGGACCTAATCCATTTCCACAAGTAAACAAACTCACAGGGGGCCGAGGCCGGAGAAATGGGCGAAGCCACATTTACTGTGATGAGGACCATCAGAGATTTGCAGCATCACAATGTTGCGGTGCAGTAACTCCAGGTGCAAGCTGCAGTGTAAGCTAGATTTGCAACTTGCCAGCTCGGTGATGCGAGCTCGCTCACTCAGCGGCTCGCCCGCCCGCGTTGCACAGTCAGACTCAGCCGGGCGCAGCCGCCGCCGGCTCCGGGCCACTTCCACAGGGCAGCAGGTGAGGTGATAAAGCCATTCAGCAAACGTAGCAAGGAGAGAGCCGGGGACAGTGCGAGGCGACACTGCAGCCCCGGCTGAAAGCAGTGACACAGAGAGAAGCCGCTCCCCGGCTCCTGTTTGCATTTTGTTTCAATGAACATCCCAGTATCTCAGCCACCACTCGGTGCAGCACAGAGGGACGCAACTATCTGAATAGAAGAATTGTCCTTTACAGCAGTGCGCAGTCCAGCATCTGAGTGTCACCCAGTTTGCACCCTAATATTTGGAAACAAAAGGGTTTAATTTATTTTTGTCCTGCCTTAAAATCATAGAATTTACAGTGCAGAAGGAGGCCATTCGGCCCATCGAGTCTGCATTGGCCCTTGGAAAGGGCACCCTACCCAAGCCTACACCTCCGGGTATCTTGGTAACTCCACCTTACCTTTTTTTGGACGCCAAGGGCAATTTAACACGGCCAATCCACCTAACCTCCACATCTTTGGACTGTGGGACGAAACTGGAGCTCCCGGAGGAAACTCCGGGGAGAACGTGCAGACTCCGCACAGAGAGTGACCCAAGCCGGGAATCGAACCTGGGACCCTGGGGCTGTGAAGCAGCAGTGGTAACCACTGTGCTACCGTGCTGCCCATATGCAAAATGCATTTTGTTCCAACACTTAATTCGCCAGAGCAGAGTAAGCGAATAATGATCTTTCTTAGTGTCACAAGTAGGCTTACATTAACACTGCAATGAAGTTACTGTGAAAATCCCCCAGTTGCTACACTCCAGCGCCTGCTCGTTGTACATTGAGGGAGATTTCAGAATGTCCAAATTAGCTAACAGCACGACTTTCGGGACTTGTGGGCGGAAACCGGAGCACCCGGAGGAAACCCACGCAGACACGGGGAGAACGTGTAAACTCCACACAGTGACCCAGCCGGGAATTGAACAAGGGTCCCTGGTGCTGTGAAGCAACAGTGCTAACCACTGTGCTACCGTGCCGCCCTGTGGACCAAGTGTTGGTAAATGGGATGAGTGTGGATTAGTATTTGATGGTGGGCTGAAGGGCCTGATTGTGTGCTGTATGACTCTATCTATGACATAGGAAGAGACGTTAATAAATGGTGTGGGATTGAATTATTTGAAATTAATCTTCCCCACTAACTTTTTCTGGGTGGTGTACACGGAGATGAATGTTCTAATTCCATCTCCGGACTAAACAACCGGGTATCTTTCACTTTTATTGACGTTTCTTTCGATGGCTGGAAGCTGGAGTTAGTGCTGTGCTGATCACCCAGGAGAGATTTGCTCCTCTCATCTTTTTAATCTGATTTCCAGGGCTGTGATTTGCTGGATCGCTCCCGCTGACAGTCCAGGCCAGCCTCACAGTGCAGAGCTACAGCAGACACACACACACACACACAGAGCCAGAGTGTGGGCTACCCCCCTGGACACTAATGGCTCAGTGTCCCGCCTGAAGTGAGAATTCGACCCGGGACCCAGGTCACAAGTTGGGGATGTCCCACCTCAACGGCTCATCGGTGGCATTGCCCATGTGCAACCTCCAGGATCAGGATGCCAGTAACCAGCTGCTGACCGTCAACGGGCACCGCAAGTCGCCAGCCTTCCTGGGAGTGGCGGAGGATGGGGCAGACACTTGCTACGCTCCAGGTGCACTTGAGCAAGAAGATGCGGTGGTTAATAATGGATCGTCGGGCGTCCCTTGCAACCCGGAGGCGGACCCCCCGGATCCGACCCCCCCGGCGGACAGTGCAGCCATGGCCGCCTCGGAGACTCGCAAAAACAGCTCGGCCAGCCGCTTTTACCGTCCCTACATGACCAGGACCAGCGCGCAGGGAGATGTGTACAACTTCCTGGAGAGACCGAGCGGCTGGAAGTGCTTCACCTATCACTTCGCTGTGTGAGTACCGCACTCCGGCTGTGACATTGAATAGTCCTGGGGAGTGTTACAGGCAGATTGCTTCCCAACACCACCACCCCAGGATAAACCTGCACCCCCCCCCCCCCCCCACAGGATAACATCCCCTCCCCAGGATAAACCTGCCACCCCCCCCCCCCACAGGATAACATCCCCTCCCTAGGATAAACCTGCCCCCCCCCCAGGATACCCCCCCCCCAGGATAAACCTGCCCCCCCCCCACCCAGGATAAACCTGCCCCCCCCCCCACAGGATAACATCCCCTCCCTAGGATAAACCTGCCCCCCCAGGATAAACCTGCCCCCCCTCCCCAGGATAAACATGCCCCCCCAGGATAAACATGCCCCCCCCCAGGAAAAACATGCCCCCCCCCCAGGATAAACCTGCCCCCCCTGGGAATTCCTAAAATAAAACACACAATGATGGGCTCCCGCGTCTTAAACTGCGGCTCGTCAAATTTGCCCAGAGATTTCCTTCATTGTGAAAACTTTTTTTGGGTAGTGGGAGTGAATGTTGTGAATAAGAAGCCAGTCACCCGCCCCCCCCCCCCCCCCGGCCGCTTTTCACTGCAATGGTGCAACATGTTTACATGTCAGCTTTGGGAAAATGTATCCAATACTCCCCACACGATTGTGTGATTTGAAGTGTTCTGTGCGGAATTGCCCTGCACCAACATGTGGCCTTCCTCACTCACTCTTGTCCCATTTTGTCTTGTTGGATTTCGGCGTTTTCCTTCTCGCCCCTCCACCTCTTCCAATTGTGTTTTTTTTCCAACATGCAAAATGTTTTCCACCCATTTTGACAGGATCAAAACTACTTTTGGTGACCGTGGCTTCAGCGTCAATGTGCGCACAGTTTGTTACATTGGAGACTATCTTAACAGACCCAGTTTCTTATCTGTGAACTTTGGGCTGAAATGGAGATTAATAATTCGGGGGCAGTTCGGTATTGGCTAGCCGTTTTAGCAGGAACGGGATCACTCTGTCGATACCTCTTTAAATAGTAGCCGAAGGGGAGAGTATTATTCATGCTTTGAAAATAACAAATTTGCTTACAGCAGACTGCTGCTCACCACATCAGAGAGAACAATGGAATCATTTGACCGCTCACATGCCAAACCCCATTCTGATGATGAGTCAGGTGCCAGGTACCCAGAGCACTGATCATCCCCAGAGCACTCTGTACCTCCATCCCCCAGAGGACTGGTCATCCCCAGAGCACTGAGCACCCTCAGAGCACTGTGCACCTCCAACCCCCAGAGCACTGTGCACCCCCAGAGCACTCTGTACCTCCATCCCCCAGAGCACTGTGCACCCCCAGAGCACTGCATCCCCAGAGCACTCTGTACCTCCATCCCCCAGAGCACTGTGCACCCCAGAGCACTGTGCATCCCCAGAGTACTGTGCACCTCCATCCTCCAGAGCACTGTGCATCCCCAGAGCACTGTGCACCTCCATCCCCCAGAGCTCTGTGTACCCCCAGAGCACTGTGCAACCATAGAGCACTGTGCACCCCCAGCCCCCTCCAGCACTGTGCACCTCCATCCCCCAGAGCACTGTGTACCCCCAGAGCACTGTTCAACCCAGCCCCCAGAGCACTGTGCACCCATAGAGCACTGTGCACCCCCAGCCCCCTCCAGCACTGTGCACCACCATCCCCCAGAGCACTGTCCTCCTCCAGCCCCCAGAGCACAATGCACCCCCAGCCCCCAGAGCACTATGTACCCCCAGAGCACCATGCACCCCCACTGTGCACCCCCAGCCCCCAGAGCACTGTCCTCCAGCCCCCAGAGCACTGTGCACCCCCAGTCCCCATAGCACTGTGCACCCCCAGCCCCCTACAGCACTGATCAGCTCCAGCCTCATGTCGTTCAAGTACATTATTTGGATTGTCTGTGGAACTTGGCTGTTTTGATGAAGAAGTCCTTGGCTGGAATTTTAACAGGTGGCCACGAGATTCTCCGCACCATCTGGTAGGAAAGATGGCAGAGATCCCATCCCAACCGATTAAGCACCACCTTCCCACCTCCATGAATATTTTGTTTTTTTAAGAGGGTCATAGAATCCGGCGGCACTGCCGGGAATGAACCACTCTCGCCTCCGCCACCAACCTATCGGGTCGCTTCTGCTGCTGGCACCGGCAGTGGGGCTGGAAGCTTTGTGGCGACTTTCTGGCCCTTGTTGCCTAACTGATATCTGGTATGAGGACACTGAAAGCATTGCTTAACTGCGAGGCATGGTCATGCTCTCTGTGCAGCATTAGAAGTGCTGCTGTTTTATTTTTTAAAATATTTTTTTTATTAAAGTTTTGCAAAGTTTTTCATAATAAATAGTAATAACCCTAACACAGCAAAATAGAGTGAACATTAACATAGTGCAAAAAGAGATTATACAATAGGAATTGACTAGACGTGGCCCCACATGCCTCAGTCTTCCCACACCCTCCCAACGGAGCACTCACCCCCCACTCCCCTATGGGTCGCTGCTGCTGACGTTTTAATTTTCCCTGAGAAGCCATTGGACGGTATTATGCCCCCGCTCAACACACTTGGCAAAATTATTTACACACGTAAGTAGGCATCTGTTCGTGGTGTTGTCGTCCCTTGCTTCTCCCAGACGGAGTTCGCTGCCGTTGTCGTCTCGTTCCGCTTCTGCGGCCCTCCCGCCTTCCCCGTTTTCTCGGTTCCTGTGGACGATAAGTTTGTTAACGTTTCCCTGCCTCTCCCCTCCCCCTCCCTGGCTCTCCTCTATTGTTCCGTCTATTCCCTCTACCCCCCCCTCTCCCTGCTCCTGCCCCCCCCCCCCCCACCCCCGGTGGCTCACCTTTCCTTCCTCTTAGATTTAGCTGTTTACACACACACACCCCAGCATGAAGCTGGAAGTGTGTGGGTATCCTTTGGGGAGATTGATCATATAGTTTGTTTATGTTTACAACCTTTGGAGTGTGGTTGGGCGGCAAATGCTTAATTTTAAGGTACTGGAATGCGACATATCGAATTAATTAGAGCTTGCTTATTGTTGGAAAGAAATCATCTGCCTTTAATGAGAATGTGATCTGATTTAGGAACATCTTTCTAATGTTAGGGCTAGAGTCCACTCTTGGCGAATGCATCCGAGGGTTGCACAATGTGCTTGATTGAGGAGAAAGGCTGAGTGATTTTCAGGGAGGAACAGGCTGACAATATTATTGTCAATACACTACTGTACCATGTTTGAAGTTTGGTTCTTGGGTTGGTCAGGCCAATCCATTTATGCTGTGACCGGGACCATGACAAATATCCTTTCTCCAGACTTCTGTCACTTCCTCAGCTGAGACAGGTGGTTTATTCGCACCAAAATTGATGTGGGCACCTTAACCCAATAAGTAAATATCTCTGATCATGGCATTTGGTGTGTCATTGAGTCATAGACGTTTCCAACACTGAAAAGGCCATTTGTCACATTGTTTCTGCGCCGGCCAAAAACAACCACCCAATTCGAATCCCAATTTCCAGCACTTGGCCCATAGCCTTGAATGCCTTGGTAATGCACATGTAAATACTTCTTGATTCTTATGACAGTCTCTGCCTCCATCACCCTTTTCAGGCAGTGAGTTCCAGACTGTCTACTGTATCTATGTCCCTCAGAAGTATACACAACTCACCCTCCTCTGCTCCAAGGAAAACAACCCCAGTCTATCCAATCTCTCTTCAAAGCTAAAACTCTGCAGCCCTGGCAACACCCTGGTAACTCCCCTCTGACCCTTTCCAGTGCTGTCTCATCCCTCTTTAGCTCAGTGGGCTGGACAGCTGGTTCGTGACGCAGAGCGAGGCCAGCAGCGCGGGGTCAATTCCTGTACCGGCTGAGATTATTCATGAAGACTCTCCTTCTCAAACTTGCCCCTCGCCTGAGGTGCAGTGACCCTCAGGTTAACTCACCCCCAGTCAGCTCTCCCCCTCAAAGGGGAAAGCAGCCGAAGGTCATCTGGGACTGTGGCAACATTACTTTTACTTATAATGTGGATTCCAGAACTGCACATAATACTCTATCTGTGGTCAAACCAACATTTTATACTGTTCCAGCGTAGCCTCCCTGCTCTTAAACTCTATGCCTCTGCTGATAAAGACAAATATGCCGTCTGCTGATCAGGACAGTGTGTTCCAGGTTTTGTATTTTGGAGAGGACAAAACAGACTTATTAGCACCGGCTGAATCTTGAAAACCAGCTTTGGAGGGAGTTGGTTTAATTCGCTGGCTGGCAACCTGTAGATTGGCTAGAGATAGTGTTCTGCCTGACAACAGTCAGTGAGTGGTTCTTGTGCAATGCTTCTGAGAGCTGGGCAGAAGTGATTAGACCTTGAAGGAAGAAGGAAGTCTCTCTCTGTGGGCGGGATTCTCCGTTCAGTGCGGTGCGCCTTCATCGGCAGCGAGATTCTCCGTCCCGCCAGCCGGCCAATGGGATTTCCCATTGTGGGCATCCCCACGCCGTCGGGAAATCCCCCGGGCGTGGGTGCTCTGCTGGAGTAACAGAGACTCCCGATAGCGGAGAATCCAGCCCTCTGTCTTTCTTGCTGCTGAATTAAAGGACTGTTTTATTGTTCTGAAGCCAGTGAGTGCCTGGCACATCTTTACGATATATTTGAAATGATCTTGAATCTACAAATAAAGTAGCTAGCCTTGCCAGGAAAAAAAACATCTGAATCCTAGAAGGAAGCATTGAAACAAAAGCTTGAACCTTGAACTGGAAGCCACCCCAGTGCATCAGGGATCCTTAATCCTTTAATTTTATCATTATATTCTTTCCCCTCCACCACCCTTTTCCTCTATGTTGTCTGTGTTTGTGTTTGTGTGTAGAGTAAGGGTGAGCCAAGAGGGAGGGGTGCTGGGAAAAGGGTATCAGGTCGTCAGTTACAGTTCTGTCAGTTTAATTATAAAAGGTAATTTGTGTTAAATTTACAAACCTGCAGGTGGCTGTTGTTAATTGTGCTCAGCAACAATCCTCGGGTATTTTAAAATAACATCTAATTTCACTTGTGTTGCAAGTCTGGGTCAAGTGGAGCTGGAACTTACCGTGCACTAGCCCAGGGGGTCGTGTCACCTCACACTTAGCCAGATTGAATTCCATTTGTGACCAATCCATATCCTTCTGTAATCTAAAGCTATCCTCCTCACTGTTTACTATCCTCCTTGCTACAACAAAAGGAGCTTTCACTAACTTTTTCTGATCAGAAAGCACTTAGCTCCTTTTGATAAGGATCAATCATAGCAAGTGTTTATAAACATCGTGGTTAGCATCGAACACGGGTCCTCAGCACCATGAGGCAGCAGTGCTAACCACTATGCCACCGTGCTGCCCAACTGACTATGAGTTTATAAGCCTCGCAAAGGGGGGTGGATTTGTCGGGTTTGACGACGGGAACGATGGGTGTGGCCCACTCATCGGGGTCAATGTAGAATCTGCCTCTGGCTCCATTTATATTTCCGAGCCCCCTTTGGAAGACTTCAGGGTATTTACTGATAATTTAAAATAGTCCTCCGATGCCCAATCTAAATATTTCCAGCTGATCTAGTCTGATCTGCTGGAGCCAGATCTGCCCGAAAGACTTGGCCTTGGTCCTCACTTATTGCTTACCGGAGAGCTGTTTGTTTCACTGAGAAGGCTGCTCGGGAATCCCGTTTTCATTCCTTGTCGCCAATGCAATAACTCCGCCAAGGTCAGGCTATGAACAAACTCATATTTATGCCAGTAACAAAAAGAATGCACTTCCGCGGGATGCAAAGCTTGTTCCCCAGTCCAGGACCATCGGAAAAAACGGTCCGGGTCTGGCGTACAGGTTTTAAAGTCCCGCCGGTTTAGTCCCCATTGAGCGAACCGTCGGCCGCTCAATATGAGAACTCATATTCCATGGACTCCACGGGGAGATCAATCAACGATTCCCCGTGGGGTTCATGAGCATCATTACAGTAGGGACACAGGTAGCTCTGAAGCCCAAGTCCTTGGTATTATTGCTGGAATATTGCCAGGGCCCGAGCCTTTGCAGTATCCGGTGCTTACAGCTATTTCTTGATATTACATCCTTGCAACTTGATTTATAGTTAGAAATTGATTTGAACCTGTTCGCACTTTGTTTCCACAATTGGAAATCACCTTCATTAATGCAAGGACCTGTAATCGAAAATCACACCTAGGTCACATGAAAATGGAAAAATCTATTGCATCTGTTGTCCGGAAGGATGTCTTTAGTATTGTACATCCTACTGCGTGAAATTGCTTTTACCATTGATTAAGGTATTGATCAGTGAAGATATAAATTGGAAGCTTTTGTGGTTTGAGTCAAAGCAAACCGTTCCACAATTGATTGACCTCATTCATAGTGCAGTTGCAAAGTGTTTCTTATGGACACATAATATTCATTTTAATTATCCATTTACAAGGACATATTGATGGCCGCATGTTCCACGCAAATCTTGTTCTGGCTTGGACATGAAAATTTGACGAATTATTGACTGTGATTTGCCTTAGCTGTGTAACATATGTTTTCATTTGACGAATTTTAAAATTAAGACAATTTGGAAACAATGATCCAAGAGGTTATGTGATTGTGAAAGGGCGAAGACAGAAGCTGGGTGCTCTCCATGTTTGATTAACCAGCTTTTCACTTGAACTATTATTTTCTCCTTGCAACACCCCACCCCTATAAGACTGGCCATTTGCACTCTGAAGGTTAGTACCTTCACACAAATAGTAGAAGAAAAGTCATAGAGTAAAGAGTTCAAGTGTATGACGTGTATAATTTTGTCAAATTTAAATGGAAATTGCTTCCTCCAGGAAGGCACTATATGTTTCTGGCTGAGGTTTATCCATTGAAAAAAAAAATCACATTTGGACTGGATAAGCTGCTTACATTATGTTTTTTAAAAAACTGGCTTGGCTAAGAACTTCCGCTGATCGAATTGGAGAAGATGGATCCATCCAACTTCTGGTGATATGGGTCCAGCACGCTTCCACTGCGCCACTCTCTTCCCACATCTTATTGGCCAGTGCGAGGAATGAACCCGCTGCGGGGAACGAACCCATGATCTTGCCACGATTAGCACTGTGGTCTCCATTATTAGCACTGCGGTCTCAAATAAAATGCAGAAACAAATTCTGAATGTAACTTTGTAAAATATGTGAATTATATTTGTTGCCACATCTGTTAGCTTCTGTTGGCTATTAAAAACATAGCTTGATGCATGTGTTGTTGGTTCATATGAATTGAAATAAACAGGGATGTGGCAGTTATCGGCAGTAAATAACATGCCTCCCGGGTTTCCACTAATTGTGGCCTTACTTTGTATTAGTTTGCGTAACAGCTAATAAACAATCATTTTTCAAAGGCAGGATAAAATGAAAAGAAAATGTAAGTGATATATGTTTCGCAAATGCAATTCAATAGCTTCTTGTTATGCACCACTTGCAATTTAGAACTTGGGCTCTTATTGTGATGTAAATGTTGAACAATATTGTGTTACTGTTGATTGAGTAACAGTAATGTGAAGCATAATATCAGTGTTTCCTTAATGAGAACCCAAAGCCTTCTGAAACATGCCCTTCATTACTATTTTAAATAACTCTCAGCAAATAGTTTATATCCATGCTATCATTCATTTATCTGAGCAGATTGTGAATTACTGAGTTACAGCTACACATAGCACGATATAAAGGATTGCTCCACACTTCAGTTTGATAATCTAAAGATAAGAAATGACCCAATACCTCTCGGAAAAGCAGTGCACTACTGAACTGCATTTATGGCATTTATTTTCGGAGCCGCGGTACCGAATTCAGCTACTAATATGCCAGCTTTTCTTGTGAACGTGAGCAAAGAATAATCTTCAATTCTTTTTTTAAAAAAAAATTTGGAGTACCCAATTCATTTTTTCCAATTAAGGGGCAATTTAGCGTGGCCAATCCACTTACCCTGCACATCTTTGGGTTGTGGGGGTTAGATTCACGCAAACACGGGGAGAATGACCCAGAGCCGGGATCGAATCTGGGACCTCCGCCCCGTGAAGCAGCAGTGCAAACCACTGCGTCATCGTGCTGCCCTATAATCTTCATTTCCCACAGTCCAAAGATGTGCAGGTTAGGTGGATTGGCCATGATAAATTACCCTTAGTGTCCAAAATTGCCCTTAGTGTTGGGTGGGGTTACTGTGTTATGGGGATAGGGTGGAGGTGTGGGCTTGGGTAGGGTGCTTTTTCCAAGAGCTGGTGCAGACTCGATGGGCCGAATGGCCTCCTCCTGCACTGTAAATTCTATGATTCTATGATCCCCCCTCATCCTTCTTAACTCCATAGAGTACAGAATCCTTATATGGCAAACCCCTCAATCCAGGATCATTCTTATGAACTTCCTTTGGATCCCTCCAAGGCCAACACACCCTTCCTTAGATAGAGGGCCCAAAATTGCTCACAGTATTCCAAATGGGGTCTGACCAGAGCCTTATTTAGCCTCAGCAATACATCCTTGCTCTTGCATTCTAGCCCTCTTGAAATGAATGCTAAACATTGCATTTGCCTTCCTAACTGCCAACTGAACCTTCATGTTAACCAAAGAGAATCCTGAACTAAGACTCCTAAGTACTTTTTTGCTTCAGAGTTCTGAAGCCTTTCCCCATTAAAAAAATGGTCTATGCCTATACAATTACTGTGGCTACAAGAACAAGGTCATAGGCTAGGGATCCTGTGGCGAATAACTCATCCCTGACTCACTAAAGCCTGTTCACCAGCTTAAGACACAAGAGAAGAGTGTGAGGGAAACTCTCCCCTTGCCTGGATGAGTGCAGCTCCAACAACATTCAAGAAACTTGACAAAGCAGCCGGCTTGATTGGCATCTCATCCACAAATATCCACTCCCTTCACCATTGATGCACAGTGGCAATAGTGTGTGTCGTCTACAAGTTGTACTGCAGGAACTCACCAAGGTTTCTGAATAACACCTTCGAAACCCACAACTGCTGCCATCTCAAAGGACAAGAGCGGCAGACACACGGGAACACAACCACCTGGAAGTTTCCCTCCAAATCATCCACCATCCTGACTTGGAAATATATCGCCGTTCCTTCGCTGTCGCTGTGTCAAAATCCCGGAACTCCATCCCTCACAGCATTCTGGGTATACCTATGCCAGACGGACTACAGCAGTTCAAGAAAGCAGCTTCCAATTGGGGAAGGGCAATAAATGCTGGTCTAGCCGGAGAAGCCTCCATCCACAAATGAATTAAATAAAAACACATCTTCCAGCTCCACTCATTCCTCTCCCTGCAGCTTGAGGTGCTGATTGGATGATCCATCTGGGCCTCCTCCTGAGGTGAGCAGCATCTCAGATGCCAGCCTTCAGACAGCTCCTGCAGTACAACTTGTAGATAACACACATTATTGCCATTCGATTCACTCCACATGACTGACGGCGGTAGATACAGCAAAGACTGTGCACACTGACATCACACCAGCAGTCGTACTGAAGACATGTCCCAGCTGGCCCTCCCTGTCCCTAGCCTCTCCACCAATTCCCGCAGCCCCCTTCTGTACAAACCCCCCCCCCCCCCAACCTCCTCCCTCCCACGACTCACCTCAGCTCCCAGTCCTGAGACCCCCAAATCGAACCTGGTCCAGGATTTGGATTCTGGTCACTGCTCAGCTTGCAGTCCCAGGCCTGTCCACTGAAGCTTCTGGTGCTGTCAATCAGATTGGCCAGCAGCTCCCTGAGGCGGGATATTCCTCCAGAATGAGAGGTTCAAGTCCCACCTCCAGCCAATGAAAGCTTTTTTGGAGCATTAAATGGGTACAGGGCAGGCAGTGTGGGTGGGGATGTGCTGTGTGCACACTCCGTGGATGGCAGGACGCAAAGCCCCGCCATCCAGAAAAACCTGGGGCGGGATTCTCCCCTGCCTGGCGGGGCGGGCGGTCCCGGCGCCGAGGAGTGGCGTGAACCACTCCGGCATCGGGCCGCCCGGAAGGTAAGGAATCCTCCGCACTTTCAGGGGCTAGGCCGGTGCCGGAGTGGTTTGCGCCCCGTCGGCCGGCGGGGAAGGGGCATGGTGCCACACCATGGCGCCGAAGGGCCTCCGCAGGCTGGCGCGAGTTGGCGCATGCGCGGGAGCGTCAGCGTGTGCTGGCGTCATCCCAGCACTTGCATAGAGGGGGTTCATCTCCGCGCCGGCCATCGCGGACTGTTATAGCTGCCGGCCCGGAGGAATAGAGTGCCCTCACGGCACAGGCCCGCCCGCGGATCGGTGGGCTCCGATCATGGACCAGGCCACCATGGGGGCACACCCCGGGGCCAGATCCCCCCCCCCCCCCGAGGACCCCGGAGGCCGCCCGCGGAGCCAGGCCCCGCCGGTAAATACCTGTTGTAACATACGGCGGCGGGACCAGCCGACAACGGGCGGCCACTCAGAATCGCCGAGGGGGAGAGGCCGCTGCCAACGGCCCCCGACCGGCCAGGCGCGATTCCCACCCCGCCAAATCCCCGGCGCTGCGGAATTCGGCAGCCGGCGGGGGCGGGATTCACGCGGCCTCCTGGCGGTTCTCCGACCCGGCAGGGGTCGGAGAATCCCGCCCCAGGTCTCTAACCTTTTCCAAGTCCAGCAAAACTTGGGTTAACTCCACACAAATTTGTACCTATCCGGCTCGAAGGATGGAACTTAATAGTTGTTTTCACATGACTTGTTAAAGTTTTCCAAATTGAGCTCTGTTGAGTATTATCTAAGTGGCACAGAGATTGCCCTTATACTTAAATACAGCAGTGGAACAAAGTAAATAATTTTGGTGCTGCGTCATAGCGAAGAAGGGAATGTGACATTTTAACAGGAGCGACAATTGGAATATTCTGTATCAATCAAAT
Organism: Scyliorhinus torazame; assembly: GCF_047496885.1. Taxonomy (NCBI): domain Eukaryota; kingdom Metazoa; phylum Chordata; class Chondrichthyes; order Carcharhiniformes; family Scyliorhinidae; genus Scyliorhinus; species Scyliorhinus torazame. Next base: position 140,867,723 of record NC_092725.1, read on the forward strand.
TACATTTTTTTAAAATGAAGAAAACCGACCAACAAAAAAATAAATGGCAACTTCCGGGTGCGGCGATGACCAGCTGAGTCGCACGTTTCGGCAGCTCCCTGTGAAACGGACTGTTGGGCTCTTGATAGGAGCCCCAACGGCAATTTTAACGGCTGAAAACACCGTGCGGTAAACCAGAAGGGTGTTCCCCCTGGACACGGATGGAAAAAGGAGAGGAAAGTGGCCGGATTGCAGCGGATCCTTTGGAGCAGCGGCAAGGAAGGCAAGCAGAAACCAAGATGGCGTCGGAAGGTGGCAGTTTCATATGGGGCCCTGAACAACAAGAGTTTTTGAAACGCTGCGTGGAGGAGATAAAAAAGGAAATGAAGAAAGAGTTGTTGGCCCCGATATTACAGGCGATTGAAGGGCTGAAAGAGGAACAAAAGACCCAGGAGCAGGAGCTTCGGGTCGTGAAGGCGAAAGCAGCAGAGAATGAAAACGATATTCAGGGCCTGGTGGTGAAGTTGGAGATACAGGAGGCACACCAGAAACGATCTGTGGAGAGGTTGGAGGCACTGGAAAATAACGCAAGGAGGAACAACTTGAGGATTCTTGGCCTTCCTGAAGGTGTGGAGGGGGCGGACGTCGGGGCATATGTGAGCACGATGCTGCACTCGTTAATGGGAGTGGAGGCCCCGACGGGTCCGCTGGAGGTGGAGGGAGCATACCGAGTTATGGTGCGAGGATCGAGAGCAGGAGAAGCTCCCAGAGCCATAGTGGTGAGATTTCTCCGTTTTAAGGATAGAGAAATGGTCCTTAGATGGGCGAAGAAAACTCGGTGTAGTAAATGGGAGAACGCGGTGATCCGCGTCTATCAAGATTGGAGTGCGGAGGTGGCGAGAAGGAGGGCGAGCTTTAATCGGGCCAAAGCGGTACTTCACAAAAAAAAGATAAAGTTTGGAATGCTGCAACCGGCAAGACTGTGGGTCACATATCAAGGGAGGCACCACTACTTTGAGTCGGCGGATGAAGCGTGGACTTTTATTGTAGAAGAAAAATTGGAATGATTGGACTACGAAAATGAACGTTTGGACAAAGTGGTGGGACGAGTGGGGGGGGGGGCGAAGAGGGATTGTATGATTAATCCTGCGGTATGGTAACTTTTCCTTCTCCCACAGGTGGTGATGGGGGGAGGTGGGGAGGGAGAGGAGATGGGGCGTTGGCCATGGGAGGCGGGGCCGAGGGAGAGGCGCGGGCTTGGTTCCCGCGCTATGATAATTATGGTGGGAATAGAGAAGCAGGAAGGAGGGGGCGCCGCACGGGGCGAGCCGTGATCACGGGGGAAGCCGAGGTCAGCCAGAGTTTGCTGACTTCTGGGAGCAACATGGGGGGAGTAATTACGCTAGCGGGGGGTCTAGCGGGGGGGGGGGGGGAGGGGGGAATTACTGGGTTGCTGCTGCTGGGGAAAGGGGGGAGTGGGTACGGGAAAGGATGGGCGGGGGGGCACCGTCTGGGAGAAATACAGCTGCGTGGGAACTGGGCGAGAAGCTGGAAAAAGATGATGGCTAACCGGCAAGGGGGGGGGGGGGGGGGTGGGAAGCCCCCCAACTCGGCTGATCACGTGGAACGTGAGGGGGCTTAACGGGCGAAAAACAGGGGGGTGGCTATATTAGTGGGGAAGCGGGTAATGTTCGAGGCAAAGACTATAGTGGCGGATAACGGGGGCAGATACGTGATGGTGAGTGGCAAATTACAGGGAGAGATGGTGGTGTTGGTAAACGTGTATGCCCCGAATTGGGACGATGCCAATTTTATGAGGCGAATGCTAGGACGCATCCCAGACCTAGAGACCGGAAAGCTGATAATGGGGGGAGACTTTAACACGGTGTTGGAACCAAGGCTGGATAGGTCGAAGTCCAGGACTGGTAGGAGGCCGGCAGCAGCCAAGGTGCTTAAGGATTTTATGGAGCAGATGGGAGGGGTGGACCCGTGGAGATTCAGTAGACCTAGGAGTAAGGAGTTCTCGTTTTTCTCCTATGTCCATAAAGTCTATTCACGCATAGACTTTTTTGTGTTGGGTAGGGCATTGATCCCGAGGGTGAGGGGAACGGAATATACGGCTATAGCCATTTCGGATCATGCCCCACACTGGGTAGACTTGGAGATAGGGGAGGAAACAAGAGGGCGTCCACCCTGGAGAATGGATATGGGACTAATGGCGGATGAGGGGGTGTGCTTAAGGGTGAGGGGATGCATTGAAAAGTACTTGGAACTCAATGACAATGGGGAGGTTCAGGTGGGAGTGGTCTGGGAGGCGTTGAAGGCGGTGGTTAGGGGGGAGCTGATATCAATAAGGACACATAAAGGGAAGCAGGAGAGTAAGGAACGGGAGCGGTTGTTGCAAGAACTTTTGAGGGTGGACAGACAGTATGCGGAAGCACCGGAGGAGGGACTGTATAGGGAAAGGCAAAGGCTGCATGTGGAATTTGACTTGCTGACCACAGGCACTGCAGAGGCACAATGGAGGAAGGCGCAGGGTGTACAGTATGAATATGGAGAGAAGGCGAGCAGATTGCTGGCACACCAATTGAGGAAAAGGGGAGCAGCGAGGGAAATAGGGGGGGTGAGAGACGAAGATGGAGAGACGGAGCGGGGAGCGGAGAGAGTGAATGAAGTGTTTAAGACATTTTATAAAAAATTGTATGAAGCTCAACCCCCGGATGGGAGGGAGAGAATGATGGAGTTTTTGGATCGGCTGGAAATTCCCAAGGTGGAAGAGCAGGAAAGGATGGGATTGGGAGCACAGATCACGGTAGAAGAAGTGGTGAAAGGAATTAGGAACATGCAGACGGGAAAGGCCCCGGGACCGGACGGATTCCCAGTTGAATTTTACAGAAAATATTTGGACTTGCTCGCCCCGCTACTGACGAGGACCTTCAACGAGGCAAAGGAAAGGGGACAACTGCCCCCGACTATGTCAGAAGCAACGATATCGCTTCTTTTAAAGAAGGAAAAGGATCCGCTACAATGCGGGTCCTACAGACCAATCTCCCTCCTCAATGTAGATGCCAAGGTCTTGGCCAAGGTAATGGCAATGAGAATAGAGGAATGTGTCCCGGGGGTGGTTCATGAGGACCAAACTGGGTTTGTGAAGGGGAGACAGCTGAACACGAACATACGGAGGTTGTTAGGGGTAATGATGATGGCCCCACCAGAGGGTGAAACGGAGATAGTAGTGGCGATGGATGCCGAGAAAGCATTTGATAGAGTGGAGTGGGATTATCTGTGGGAGGTGTTGAGGAGATTTGGGTTCGGAGAGGGGTATGTTAGATGGGTGCAGCTGTTGTATAGGGCCCCAGTGGCGAGTGTGGTCACGAATGGACGGGGATCGGCATATTTTCGGCTCCATAGAGGGACAAGGCAGGGATGTCCTCTGTCCCCATTACTGTTTGCACTGGCGATTGAGCCCCTGACGATAGCGCTGAGAGGTTCCAAGGGATGGAGGGGAATACTTAGGGGAGGAGAAGAACACCGGGTATCTTTATATGCGGATGATCTGCTACTATATGTGGCGGATCCAGCGGAGGGGACGCCAGAAATAATGCGGATACTTGGGGAGTTTGGGGATTTTTCAGGGTATAAATTGAACATGGGGAAGAGTGAGCTGTTTGTGGTGCATCCAGGGGAGCAGAGTAGAGAAATAGAAGACCTACCGTTGAGGAAGGTAACAAGAGACTTTCGTTACCTGGGGATCCAGATAGCTAAGAATTGGGGCACATTGCACAGGCTAAATTTGACGCGGTTGGTGGAACAGATGGAGGAAGATTTCAAGAGATGGGATATGGTAGCATTGTCAATGGCAGGGAGGGTGCAGGCGGTTAAGATGGTGGTCCTCCCGAGATTCCTCTTTGTGTTTCAGTGTCTCCCGGTGGTGATCACGAAGGCTTTTTTCAAAAGGATAGAAAAGAGTATCATGGGTTTTGTTTGGGCCGGGAAGACTCCGAGAGTGAGGAAGGGATTCTTACAGCGTAGTAGGGATAGGGGGGGGCTGGCACTACCGAGCCTAAGTGAGTATTATTGGGCCGCTAATATTTCAATGGTGAGTAAGTGGATGGGAGAGGAGGAAGGAGCGGCGTGGAAGAGATTAGAGAGGGCGTCCTGTAGGGGGACCAGCCTGCAGGCTATGGTGACAGCCCCATTGCCGTTCTCACCAAGGAACTATACCACGAGTCCGGTGGTGGTAGCTACACTGAAGATTTGGGGACAGTGGAGGCGACATAGGGGAAAGACCGGAGCACTGGGGGGGTCCCCGATAAGAAACAACCATAGGTTTGCCCCGGGGGGAATGGATGGGGGATATGGAATGTGGCAAAGAGCAGGTATAACGCAATTGAAAGATCTATTTGTGGATGGGAAGTTTGCGAGTCTGGGAGCGCTGACCGAGAAATATGGGTTGCCCCAAGGGAATGCATTCAGGTACATGCAATTGAGGGCTTTTGCGAGGCAACAGGTGAGGGAATTCCCGCAGCTCCCGACACAAGAGGTGCAGGACAGAGTCATCTCAAAGAAATGGGTGGGGGACGGTAAGGTGTCGGATATATATAGGGAAATGAGAGACGAAGGGGAGATTATGATGGATGAACTAAAAGGGAAATGGGAAGAAGAGCTAGGGGAGGAGATTGAGGAGGGGATGTGGGCAGATGCCCTAAATAGGGTAAACTCGTCGTCCTCGTGCGCCAGGCTAAGCCTGATTCAGTTTAAGGTATTACACAGGACACATATGACTGGAACACGGCTCAGTAAATTTTTTGGGGTGGAGGATAGGTGTGCGAGGTGCTCGAGAAGCCCAGCGAATCATACCCATATGTTTTGGTCATGCCCGGCACTACAGGGGTTTTGGATGGGGGTGACAAAGGTGCTTTCGAAAGTAGTAGGAGTCCGGGTCGAACCAAGCTGGGGGTTGGCTATATTTGGGGTTGCACAAGAGCCGGGAGTGCAGGAGGCGAAAGAGGCCGATGTTTTGGCCTTTGCGTCCCTAGTAGCCCGGCGCAGAATATTGCTAATGTGGAAAGAAGCCAAGCCCCCGGGGGTGGAGACCTGGATAAATGATATGGCGGGGTTCATAAAGTTAGAGCGGATTAAGTTCGTCCTAAGGGGGTCGGCTCAAGGGTTTACTAGGCGGTGGCAACCGTTCGTCGAATATCTTGCGGAAAGATAGATAGGGGAGAACAAAGAAGGCAGCAGCAGCGGCCCAGGACTTGGGGGGGGGGGGGGAGGGATGGGGGGGGATGGGGGGGGTGTGGCCTGAGACAAGGCAGTTGCCAATTAGGGCTAGTTTTTTTTTGTTATTTAATATTTATTTATTTGTTGTTGTTTTTGTTTAAATTTAAAAAGGTCATTATTATCTGTATTGTTACAATGTTGTGTAAAGGATGCACAATGTACTGTGTTGGTTGACCAAAAATTTTCAATAAAATATTATTTAAAAAATAAAAAAAAAATGGCATCCTCAGCTCACTAGCTGTGGGTTAGCACAGTTGCTTCACAGCTACAGGGTCCCAGGTTCGATTCCCGGCTTGGCTCACTGTCTGTGCGGAGTCTGCCCGTTCTCCCCGTGGCTGTGTGCGTTTCCTCCGGGTGGTCCGGTTTCCTCCCACAGTCCAAAGAAAGTGCGTGTTAGGTAGATTTGTCACGCTAAATTCCCTTAGTGTCTGATGCACGATCAATGACCCCTAAAGCGAGGTTGTAGCCCAACTGAAGGCTTTAATAAGCTAGATGTTTCCCCAGCAGCTCAGGTACAGAATGAAGGCTGCTGGGGCGGCACGGGTTCTTATACCCCACCTATCAGGGTGGAGCTATCATACATTCTACCAATAGAAAGCATACAGTTTCCACCAACGGTGCTTTAGCCTGTCAGGTACCGTAATACCAATAATACCACATTCACCCCCTGGTAAAAAAAAGTCCGGCGGGGGTGGTGGCCTGAAACTACAAAACATGGCAACATGGTATAATTAGTTATGGAGGTACCGTAATACCTCCGTACAGTGTTTAGTAACTATTTACAATTCTGATAGTTATGTACATTTGATGGTTTATATTTACAGATTACAATTAAAATGAAGCAATCAGTCGATCGGGGACCCTGGTCGTCCTCTGCGATCGTCGGAGCTTCGGAGGTGACTCCGGTGGAGGCTCGGGCGTCTGTGACTCCGGGAGCGTGGCTTCGATCTCCAAGGCAGCTGGGGTTCCGGCGGGCGCCAGGTCCCGTAGGGAGACCGTATCTTGTCGGCCATCTGGGTATGCCACTGGGGGTTAGCATGGAGCAGATGGACCCTCTCGACCAACGGGTCCGACTTGTGTGCCCGCACGTGTTTTCGGAGCAGGATGGGTCCGGGTGCTGCCAGCCAGGTCGGGAGCGAGGTCCCAGAGGAGGACTTCCTGAGGAAGACAAGGAGTCGTTCGTGAGGTGTCTGATTGGTGGTCGTACAAAGCAGTGACTGGATGGAGTGGAGGGCATCCGGGTGGACTTCTTGCCAGCGGGAGACTGGGAGGTTCCTGGACCGTAGGGCCAGTAGGATGGTCTTCCAGACCGTTCCATTCTCCCTGGTCGTCCTGCTTGAGGCGATGCCCTTGCTGAGCAGGAATTGACGCAGTTCGTCGCTCATAAAGGAGGACCCCTTATCACTGTGTATGTAAGCGGGGAACCCGAACAGTGCAAAGATGCTATGGAGGGCCTTGATGACGGTGGTTGGGGTCATGTCGGGGCAGGGAATGACGAATAGGAACCGGGAGTACTCGTCAATCACGTTCAGGAAGTACGTGTTGCGGTCGGTGGAGGGGAGGGGGCCTTTGAAGTCCATGCTGAGGCGTTCAAAGGGACGGGAAGCCTTTATCAGGTGCGCTTTCTCTGGCCGGTAGAAGCGCGGTTTGCACTCCGCGCAGATTTGGCAATTCCTGATGGCTGTCCTGACCTCCTCAATGGAGTAGGGCAGGTTGCGGGTCTTGACAAAATGGAAAAAGTGAGCGACCCCGGGTGGCAGAGTTCCTCGTGGAGGGCTCGGAGGCGGTCCACTTGTGCGGTGGCACATGTGCCGCGGGACAGGGTGTCAGGAGGCTCGTTTAGCTGCCTGGGACAATACAAGATCTCGTAGTTGTAGGTAGAGAGTTCGGTCCTCCACCGCAAGATCTTGTCGTTTTTTATCTTGCCCCGCTGTGCATTATCAAACATGAAAGCAACCAACCATTGGTCAGTGAGGAGAGTGAATCTCCTGCCGGCCAGGTAATGCCCCCAATGTCGCACAGCTTCTGTTATGGCCTGGGCCTCCTTTTCGACTGAGGAGTGGCGGATTTCGGAAGCATGGAGGGTACAAGAGAAGAAGGCCACGGGTCTGTCCGCTTGGTTGAGGGTGGCCGCCAGAGCTACGTCGGACGCATCGCTCTCGACTTGGAAGGGGAGGGCGTGCATCGTGGCCTTTGCAATGCCTGCTTTGATGTGGCTGAAGGCCTAGCGGGCCTCTATCGATAGGGGAAAACCTGTGGATTGGATCAGGGGACGGGCCTTGTCCGTGTAGTTGGGGACCCACTGGGCGTAGTAGCTAAAAAACCCTAGGCAGCGTTTCAGGGCCTTGGGGCAGTGAGGGAGGGGAACTCCATAAGGGGGCACATGCGCTCAGGGTCGGGGCCTATTACTCCATTTCGCACTGCGTAGCCGAGGATGGCTAGACGGTCGGTGCTAAACATGCATTTATCCTTGTTGTATGTAAGGTTAAGGATTTTTGCGGTCTGGAGAAATTTTCAGAGGATGGTGTCATAGTCCTGCTGGTCGTGGCCGCAGATGGTGACATTATCGAGATACGGGAATTTTGCCCGCAAACCATACCGGTCAACCATTCGGTCCATCTCACGCTGGAAGACCGAGACCCCGTTGGTGACACCGAAGGGAACCCTTAAGAAGTTATAGAGCCGCCCATCTGCCTCGAAGGCAGTGTATTTGCGGTCACTAGTGCGGATGGGGTGCTGGTGGTAGGCGGACTTGAGGTCCACCGTGGAGAAGACCTTATAGTGCGCGATCCTGTTTACCACGTCGGATATGCAGCTGAGAGGGTACGCATCCAGCTGCGTAAACCTGTTGATGGTCTGACTGTAGTCGATGACCATCCTATGCTTCTCCCCGGTCTTTACCACCATTACTTGAGCTCTCCAGGGGCTGTTACTGGCTTCAATGACCTCTTATTAAGTAGCCTTTGGACCTCTGACCTAATAAAGATCCGGTCCTGGGCACTGTACCGTCTGCTCCTGGTGGCGACGGGTTTGCAATCCGGGGTGAGGTTCGCAAACAGGGAAGGCGGATCGACCTTAAGGGTCGCGAGGCCGCAGACAGTAAGGGGGTGTATCGGGCTGCCGAATTGGAAGGTCAGACTTTGAAGGTTACACTGGAAGTCTAAACCCAGGAGTGTAGCCGCGCAGAGGTGGGGAAGGACGTAGGGATGGAAATTTTTGAACTCCCTTCCCTGGACTGTGAGGTTTGCTACACAAAACCCCTTTATCTCCACTGAGTGTGAACTGGAGGCCAGGGAGATTTTTTGATTAATGGGGTGGATGAGGAGAGAACAGCGCCTTACCATGTCAGGGTGTATAAAGCTCTCCGTGCTCCCAGAGTCGATTAGGCAGGATGTCTCGTGCCTGTTGTTGAATACGGTCGTCGTAGCAGTTGAGGGTGTTCGAGGCCGAGACTGATCCAGAGTCACTGAGGCTAGTCGCAGCAGTTGAGAATTCTCTTCGGGCAGTGCGTGGTCAGCCGAGCTGGGGTCTTTGGGGTTCATCCAAGATGGCGTCTCCCATCGGTCGCACATGGCTGAGGGTGGACAAAATGGCGGCGCCTATACCTCCAACGTGGCATTCGCGGAACAAGATGGCGGCGCCCGGGGTCCGCACGTGGCCCTGGAATATGCAGATGGCGGCGACCGCTGGCCGCACGGGGCCCGTGGAGAAGTTAGTGGTTGCGGTCCGCACTCGCCGCCGGAGATCTGGCATACCCCCACAAAATGGCCCTTCTTGCCGCATCCCTTGCAGGTTCTCCCCGTGGCTGTGTGGGTTTCCTCCGGGTGCTCCGGTTTCCTCCCACAGTCCAAAGAAAGTGCGTGTTAGGTAGATTTGCCATGCTAAATTCCCTTAGTGTCTGATGCACGATCAATGACCACTAAAGCGAGGTTGTAGTCCAACTGAAGGCTTTAATAAGCTCGATGTTTCCCCAGCAGCTCAGGTACAGAATGAAGGCTGCTGGGGCGGCACGGGCTCTTATACCCCACCTATCAGGGCGGAGCAATCATACATTCTACCAATAGAAAGCATACAGTTTTCACCAATAGTGCTTTAGCGTGTCAGGTACCGTAATACCTATAATACCACAGTGTCCAAAAAAGTTAAGGGGTTACTGGGCTACGGGGATAGGGTGGAGACGTGGGTTTGAGTAGGGAGCTCTTTCCAAGGGCCTGTGCAGACTCGATGGGATGAATGGCCTCCTTCTGCACTGCAAATTCTATGATTCGCAGCTTGGTGTAACTGCGCTAGATCAAGTCAGTTTTCTATATTATTTATTCCTTTAACAGAACAGCCACTTAATGCACAACAAGCTCTCCCAAACGGCAATGGCAAGATCATCTATTTTGAGTGACGGATGATTCTTGGTGGATCAACCTAAACGAACCAGATTGTTTTCCTAATCCGTAATGATCTTGTGAACTGTACGGACTCAAAAATCCACAGACCGTGTGCCGACTTTCTGAAAACTGCACTTGCCGAGAATGCATAGATGGCCCAGTAACATAAACATTATGCTGATGTATCAAGTAGCTCAGTACTAAATTGCACCTTTGCTGTGAGAATGACAATATTTTTGATTTGTTAGGCATGTATATTGTACAGCGTAGCAATGTGTAGATTTGAGTGTGTAACACATACGACAGAAGGTCCAGTATAGCACAGTATGAGAGATTGTGAAGGGAGGAGGAGCTCAAAGTGATAAAATGACTATAAGTACTGGCAGTAGCATCTGGTTGAACATGAATTTGATCGGAAAGGATAATCCTGGAAAGGTAGAATTAACCAACTGGTCCTCATTTTAAAGCTGAATTTCCTTCAGGAAATTACTTTATACTCATATATTTATTTATATAAATTCAATAAAACTTAAGTTATTCTAATTAATTGCAGCAGTAGTATTATCTGCAGAGATTCTAAATGATCATAATTAATTCTGCAGCTGTGGATTTGCTATCTTAATGGAATAGAATTAAAAGAAAACAGGATTAGTTGATAAGTATGACTCTATTAGATGGGATGAGAGAGGGTGTAGTGAAAATATAGATTTATACTTGTTTGATTTTAACGTAATCTTCTTAGAACTTTTAAATTTCAAGAAAATGATCGTAATTGCTATGCTGTTTTAGCATAAAATCTCAGTGTATGGAAAAAAAGGTGTGCAGGGATATGGGGTTGAGATTTAGGTCAGATAAGCCATGATCTTGTTGAATGGTGGATCAGGCTCAAAGGGCCTATTCCTAATTTGCATGCATGTTTGCATAATTACATGTTCAATAGACAATTACCTTGTGTTAGCCCTTGACGGAAATTGCATTGTTAATTGCAAAAAGTCTATCATTGACCCAATGTGGGAAAAATGTTGAATTGCTTAACATTTTATTTTCCACATCAGAGTAATTCAGTTAATTACAGATATGTGCAGAATTGAATGATTAGTTGTATTGATAAACTTGTAATTATGTTTTTAGGGAATGGGTTCGTACAATGTGATTGTCTAAAATCATATCCCTGTGTGAGTATTGGAGTATCATAGATTATCATAGAATTTACAGTGCAGAAGGAGGCCATTCGGCCCATCAAGTCTGCACCGGCTCTTGGAAAGAGCACCCTACCCAAGGTCAACACCTCCACCCTATCCCCATAAACCAGTAACCCCATCCAACACTAAGGGCAATTTTGGACACTAAGGGCAATTTATCGTGGCCAATCCACCTAACCTGCACATCTTTGGACTGTGGGAGGAAACCGGAGCACCCGGAGGAAACCCATGTACACACGGGGAGGATGCGCAGACCCCGCACAGACAGTGACCCAAGCCGGAATCGGACCTGGGACCCTGGAGCTGTGAAGCAATTGTGCTATCCACAATGCTACCATGCTGCGTAGGATTGGGAGTAAAGAAAAGAAACTGAAGGTTGCCTTGTGCAGAATGGTGCTTACGGTGTTCAACAAGAGAATGAAGTATTGATGGAAACTCTCCTTGCTATTGCTTCAATCTCCAAAGTATTTCTCTTTGGGTGAAGCTTGTTAATGTTATACAAAATAAGGTTACATTGTTAATGACGGGGTGAATTTTGGGCTGAGAAAGGTGTCTAAGTGTTCAGCGTTCAGGATGCTGGACTGCTCCAGCAACCTCCAGAGGGCACACATGTGGATCTGAAAGCTGTGGTGAGCTGATTGACCGTGATCCTGACTGTGAAGACCCAGGATTGGTTGAGTAAGCAGTGGTTTATTCAAGGTCAATGGAAGCAGCTGCTATGGCGCCATATACACAGGATGGTGTGAGTTAACCACCGCGTTACGCCCGGTGCAGATCTGGGTGCGCTGGTTGAATAGCGGGAAAGGCTAAAATTGCGATTCACACCAGATGCGATTCAGTTTGTTATTTAACCAGCCCACTCCCGATGCCGAGTTCTGGATCTCGTCCAAATTTGGCGAACATATCAATAACCGCAATTTGCATTAATTTCAATCTCATTAGCGAGATTGAATTCAAATCCAACGGCCTCCCAAGAATTAACCGGTTCCCCAGCGAGAAATCACACGGGCGTCGTTTAATACTCCTTTTTAAAAACGTGAAGCTGGCACAATGGCTGCTGAGGGGAACTGAGGAGGCGAGCGGCCATTTCCATTTTCCGGCATGCGGCTCGGGGGGGGGGGGGGGAGCGAAGGGGGCGTTCCAGTTCGGGGGCTGCCCCTGGGCTGGGGGGGGGGGGGGCGGTGAGGAGAGGAGGTTGGGGGGGTGAGGGACTTTTCGTCTGTGATGTCTTCTCGCCATCTTTCAATATTATGGATATTCTCCGTCCCCCCCACCGAAGGGTCGGAGAATCCGGCCCGTGGTCAGTGAGAGGGAAGGATCGTTTTGTCTGACATGAACAATTCACTTGAAACAGGCCATCTGGGTGAAGGGCTAGCGGGTCCTCACCTCTGCAGCACAGGCCAACCTCGCTGTCGGTGTGGGCACCGCGCCTGGACATGAAGGGGTTGTGCTGCTGGGTGCCAGTGGTTTCTGAGGAGCAAGTGCGCAGGTCAGATCTGGGGAGGGTGCGAGGTATCAACCAGTGATTTGTGAGGGGGGAGGGTGGTGTTTGAGAATTTGAGACGTGGCAGGCGGAACTGATGCCAGGAGAGAGGTGGTAACTTACCCTTGCAGCTCGGTGGGGATCGTTGGTCTTCTTCCGACATTGTGCGCTGGCCCTCCTTGTCCTGCTGCCCGCACTGACTACCACTGCCTTCCAGGCGGCATTGGAGACCCTGCTGCTGGTCCTCTGCCCCTCTTGGGGGAACAGGATGTCCCTTCTCGCATCAACGGCACTGAGAAGCCTCTTTGAGGAGGAAGTTAGACAAAGGAAAACCAGTGGACGTAATTTATTTAGATTCCCAGTAGGCCTTTGACAAGGTGCCGCATAGGAGACTGTTAAATAAGTTAAGAGCCCATGGTGTTCAGGGTAAGATCCTGGCATGGATAGAGGATTGGCTGACTGGCAGAAGGCAGAGAGTGGTGACAAAGGGGTCTTTTTCAGGATGGCAGCCGGTGACTAGTGGTGTGCCCCAGGGGTCTGTGCTGGGACCACAACTTTTTACAATATACATTAACGATCTGGAAGGAGGAACTGAACGCACTGTTGCTAAGTTTGCAGATGATACAAAGATCTGTAGAAGGTAGTATTGAGAAAGCAGGGGGGCTGTAGAAGGACTTGGGCAGGCTAGGAGAGTAGGCAAAGAAGTGGCAGATGGAATACAATGTGGACAAGAGTGAGGTTATGCACTTTGGAAGGAGAAATGGAGGCATAGACTATTTTCTAAATGGGAAGATGCTTAGGAAAGCAGAAGCACAAAGGGACTTGGGAGCCCTTGTTCACGATTCTCTTAAGGTTAACCTGCAGGTTCAGTAGGCAGTTAGGAAGGCAAATACAATGTTAGCATTCATGTCAAGAGGGCTAGAGTAGGGGGCTGGTTTAGCACAGCAGGCTAAACAGCTGGCTTGTAATGCAGAACAATGCCAGCAGCGCAATTCCCGTACCGGCCTCCCCGAACAGGTGCCAGAATGTGGCGACTAGGGGCTTTTCACAGTAACTTCATTGAAGCCTACTTGTGACAATAAGCAATTATTATTATTAGAATACAAGACCAGGGATGTACTTCTGAGGCTGTATAAGGCTCTGGTCAGACCCAATTTGGAGCATTGTGAGCAGTTTTGGGGCCCGTATCTAAGGAAGGATGTGCTGGCCTTGGAAAGGGTCCAGAGGAGGTTCACAAGAATGATCCCTGGAATGAAGAGCTTGTCGTATGAGGAATGGTCGAGGACTCTGGGTCTGTACTCGTTGTAGTTTAGAAGGATGAGGGGGGATCTTATTGAAGCTTACAGGAGACTGTGTGGCCTGGATAGAGTGAATGTGGAGAGGACGTTTCCACTTGTCGGAAAAACTAGAACCAGAGGACACCATCTCAGACTAAAGGGACCATCCTTTAAAACAGGGATGAAGAGGAATTTCTTCAGCCAGAGGGTGATGAATCTGTGGAACTCTTTGCCGCAGAAGGCTGTGGAGGCCAAATCACTGAGTGTCTTTAAGACAGAGATAGATTAATAAAGTGATTGGGATTATGGCAAGAAGGCAGGAGAATGGGGATGGAGAAACATATCAGCCATGATTAAATGGCGGAGCAGACTCGATGGGCCGAGTGGCTTAATTCTACTCCTATGTCATATGGTCTTACGGCAAAGTTGGCATCACCAACTGAGGAACAGGTCTGGGCACTGCCGAAGAAGCCCTGGTGAGTTCCTGCAGTGCACCTTGTAGATGGTACACACGGCTGCTACTGTTCGTCGGTGGTGGAGGGTTTGAATGTTTGTGGAAGGGGAGCAATCAAGCGGGGCTGCTTTGTCCTGGATGGTGTTGAGCTTCTTGAGTGTTGTTGGAGCTGCGCTCATCCAGGCAAATGGAGAGTATTTCATCACACTCCTGACTTGTGCTTTGTAGATGGTGGACAGGCTTTGGGGGGTCAGGAGGTGAGTTACTCACCGTAGGATTCCTAGCCTTTGACCTGCCCCGGTAGCCACAGTATTAATGTGGTTAGTCCAGTTTCTGATCAATGGTAACTCCCAGGATGTTGATTGTGGGGGATTCAGCGATGGTAATACCATCAAATGTCAAGTGGCGATAGTTAGAGACTCTCATTTAGGAGATGGTGCTTGCCTGGCACTTGTATGGTGCGAATATAACTTGCCACTTGTCAGCCCAAGCCTGGATAGTGTGGCGAGGGAGCGTTTCAAAGCTGCTCCCTCTAGTTAGAGGCAAGACGCTGAGGCGCGTCAGGCGAGTTAGATGGTGAGACAGCCTGAAATGGCGAGATACTATTGGGGGCTCATTTCTGGCACTAAGTGCCGTTAAATTGGTGCCGCTATCTCGCCAATGCAATTGTCGAGAAACACCCTGGCAATTGTGCCGATAATGACACTTCCTGTTAAATTGTGCCCCATAAGTCCAGTCGAGACCAGCAGGATGCCGCTCCCTGTACAGGCCGGCATTTCAACAGACTAATTACGAGTTCCAGCTGGGAGGACTTCAGCCCACTGGCGGGGAAGCCCGTATTGCATGAAGCCCACAGGGAGATCGATTCGTGTACCGCCTTGGACTTTGTCAGGGTGATTACACTAAACCCTGGCAACGTCTATCAGCGAGCTGTAGAATTAAGTGAACAAGAGTGGATTTGGGCTTATTGCCCAATAATATCAAGGGATTCACAGCAACAACAAAAAATACACCTAGATTTTTCAGGCATGAAAGGGCCTCCTCTCATTTCACAAAATACTTACTCCGGATGTGCTCACCGGAAGGGATCTTTTAAGTATTAGAATGGATTCAGGTAAATGATTCTTTAAGAACATTAATCGGCTTTTTATATGTTTTAAGAAGCTTTAGCATATTTTTTCATTGTCGTAATGTAAATTACATTTTAAACAGATCAGATAAATTTTGTTAAATCATTCTAACAGTGATAGATTTTACTTTTTGTCAGAGTTTTAAAATGTTTCAATGTCTATCAGTTTTTAAAAGGATTTATCTGACTTTCACAGAATCCCTGAAGTGTAGCCGATCGAGTCTGCACTGACCCTCCGAAAGAGCACTCTACCTAGGCCCTCTCCCCCGCCCCATCCCCACAACCCCACCCAACCCGCACATCGTGGACTGTGGGAGGAAACCGGAGCACCCGGAGGAAACCCACGCACACACGGGGAGAACGTGCAGACTCCGCACAGTCACCCGAGGGTGGAATCGCACCTAGATCCCTGCTGCTGAGATGCAGCTGTGCTAAACGCTCATACCCCGTGCCGCCCACAGCTAAAGTATGTGTAAGATCTTTCTGATCAAAATTAGCATTGTTTTTAAACATTTTTAATTTTGTAAACTGGTTCAAGTCAAATAAATATGATTTAATCCTTTGTTCCCATGCCTCCAACAGAAACAGCCTGCCTTATGACGCAGTGACTGGAAGCCACATCCACAGCTGCCTATTCTGCCTCTGCCTGTGCTACACAGCACTTCTCTATCTCACCTGGAGGGAACCTTGCCTCCTTCAACCTCAAATTCTGGGGATTGCTGACCACAAAGTCCAGCCCATTGTGCGTTGTGCAGAAGAGGGATGCATTGACAGTCCTCTAACATCAATGGACTGATTTTTTGCGTAGCATAAATTTTCTGTTGAGACCTGGGGTGGATTCTCTGCTGCCCGCTGCCGGCAGCGGGCTTCCAGATCCGGCGGAGAATCGGGCTAAAGTCGGGATCGGCGCCCGGTGCCCGGTGCCAATCCCGTTCCGATGCTCCAGTCCCCCGCCGGTGGCCTCAGTGAGCTTCACACCCCACGCCGGTAGCAGAAACTCAATGGCGGGTAGGGGGCCCGAATCTCCACCCCTTCGCAATGCTCCCCCCCCCCCCTCACAGCCGGGGGTCACGCTACTGTGAATTTGTGGGAGTGCTAACAAGCACAGACCAGGCGCCATGGCCATTGAGGGGGAGAAAGGAGGTCAGTGAACTTTGTAAACTTTTCGCTGCTGCTGGGGGTGTATGCCTGAATTCCTGTGTGTAACGGAGAATGGCTTTGTGGCAAGCGTGTGGATCCGGGGTGTCCCCATTGAGACCGAGGTGGCCTGGCTGAGACCCCCATTGCTGTTAAATATTAATTTAAACTCTACCTCATAGCTGCAACTTACAGGCTCCTGGCTGTTCACACTGCTGTCATGTGAGTGCCCCTTTAAGAAAGGTTTAGTCTCTTATGTGACTTATAGCACATTGGGCTGTGGCTGTGAGTTGAGAGGGTATTTCAGTTTCATTTTGACTTCTTTGGACTGTAGAAGGAGAAAGGAGTATTTTTCTCTATTTTCATTTTAAAAGCCCATTGGTTGTGGCTAACTGTCTTGGTAACTTTAAAGATATAGTTGATTTCCGGAAGGGGTGTGAATCTGCTGGCTGGACTTGGATCAGACTTTCAGGAAAAGGACCAGTCCCATTCAAGTGAGAATACAGTGTGCTGGGCCACATATTTGAAAAGGGGTTTTGGTTTAATTGGATTTTGTTTTTGAATTGGAACAGTTAAGGAGGAATTCATTAAGTGTTATACATAGATTACTGTAGCTGTTGTGGTGTCTTTATGTTTGTAATTGATAAAACTTCTTGCTGTGTTAACTAAATTTGTAGAATAAACCTTGTTTTGATTAAAGTGTCTGGGAAGTCTGATGAATTACGTCAACAGGGAAGGTTTTTGTGCTCATCCTAGCCAAATTCAACATAAAGGTTATAGGTCAGGTGAACTTCATAATACACTTTGGAGGATCTAAGCCCTGGCCCATAACAAATTGGGTTGGCTTAGTGAACTTATAGACAGTCAGGGGTGGGTATATTTGTGTTTTCTTTTCAGGTGTTGTATTCATTTTTAAATAGGGAGTGTGTTGTGGCCAATGCCTCTTTCAGAGGCTCAGATGTTTTGGGGGCGTAGAAAGTCACGCGCAGTACCTTACAATTTGAGACTAAAACAAGGCTTTTAGAATTGGCAAAAACATTGTAGTTAACGTTGCCTGCTAAAGTATGGAAGGAAGAGGTAAATGCGGTGTTATCTGAGCATTTAAAATTGCTTGAGACACAGTCAGAATCATTGGAAATGGCAAGAATTCAATTACTGATAAAGCAGCTTGAACATGAAGAAGAATTAAAACAGCTGGAATTCGACACTTTCGGTGACGGTGGGCGGGAGGCAGCCGCACACTGGAGGGCTCCCGTTCGGGAACGGAATTTTCGGAGTCTTAACGCCTGGTCCCAGGGGCAACGTAGGCTGCAAAAGCAGTAAGAAGGCACAGTGAGGAGAGAAGTCCAAGTTGGGGAAAAAAACGGCCGTGCAAAAAGTGATTAATGGAAGTCCGCCAGGGGGTGGAAAGGTCAGCGCGGGGACTGCAAGGAAAGTGGAGGCTGGGGCACCAGGGGAGGCCGCATTGCTCACGGCAGGAGAAATTACCGAGGTGATGGCCATGGAACTTGAAAAACAGTTCACAAAGCACATGGAAGCGATGAAGAAGGAGATGGGTGCGGTATTGAAAGTGCTGGTGGAGGAGGCAATTGCCCCGGTGAGGGCGGCGGTATCGAGCACAGTGGCGGAGATGAGTGAACAAGGTGAGACACAGAAGGAAGTGGAAGAGGCATTATCGCAGCACAGTGACAACTCACCTCGATGGGGAAGGAGTTGCGGAGGGTGACAGAGACCAACAAGGGTCTGTGAGCCAAAATGGAAGACCTGGAAAACAGATCCAGGCGGCAGAATCTGAGGATTGTGGGTCTGCCCGAAGGGGTGGAAGGCCCGAGGCCGACAGAGTATTTTGCCACGATGTTGGCGGAGCTATTGGGGGAGGGGGACGATCCCTCTCGATGCGAACTGGATCGGGCTCATCGGTCGTGGAGGCCTATACCAAAGGTGAGTGAGCAGCCAAGAGTAGTAACTGTTTGTTTCCGTAGGTACAGCGTGAAGGAGAAGGTCCTGTGCTGGGCAAAGCAGAAGTGGGTGGAGCAGTGGGCTGGAGCTGGTATACGCGTATACCAGGACTTTACGGTGGAGCTGGCGAGGAGGCGGGGGGCCTTCAGCCGGGTGAAGAAGGCACTATACATCAGCAAGGTGCAGTGCGGCATAGTATATCCAGCTAAGTTGAGGGTGATCTACAAATCCAAGGACTTTTATTTTGGGACGGCGGAAGCGGTGGAGGGGTTTGTGAAGGCAGAAGGACTGTGGCAAAATTGAGAATTGGGTCTGAGAGTGGGTCTTGTACCGATGTAGCGTCATATAACTATTTTTTCACTGCGTGTTGGTGCATGTACTAAATCAGTCGACGGCTGTATATTTGGACAAGGGAGGAGTTGGGACTTTCATTTGCAATGATGGTTCCTTGGGGCTTGGATGGGTATGCTGGGGTTGTATGCTACAGGGGATTTCTTGGTTTTTCCTGGACAGGGCAAGGGGCAGGGGACCCGGGCGGGGTCCTCCACGCTGGCTGGTTTAAGTCGGCCAGTGAATGGGAGTGAGGTGGGGGGAGGGGCTGCGGCCATTGGAGCCTGGTAGAACAGGTTTTGGTGAGTCTAGCCAGGGTGAAAGGTTGGGGGGAGGAGTTTACAAGAGGAAGTGGAGGGGAGGAATTTGTGTGTGGTGGGGGGGGGGTCTACAATTCATGGGCGTCATTCACGGTACTCTTTCGGGGATTGGATGGCGTTGAGTATTAGAGGGGGAGGACTATATATGTCAATGGTGACCATAGGCGATTCCTGATTCCTTTTTCTTTTTCTTTTTTTCTCCTTGGGAGGTTTTGTTTTATTTGATGCTTATATTGTCATGCGGGCCATTGCTTGGGGAGTGGTGGGAGGATGGGATTGGTTTTGTTAATAAGGGGATTGACATTGTATTCATTACTGTTTATTGTTTGTTGGCGAGGTGTAAATCTTGAAGAAAATGTGAAAATGGAGAATAAAAATATATTTTTTAATAACAGCTGGAATTCAAAATGAGGGAAAAAGAAAAGGAGAGCGATGAAAGGGAAAAAGAAAGAGTAGCCCTAACAGAACATAAAAGCGAGAGAAAGGGAGGTACAGATCAGGGAAAAAGAAAAGGAGAGAGGGGAGAAAGATAAAGAGAGAGACTTTGAACTTCAGAAGCTGGCTACGCAAAGTTAACATCAGTTAAAATTGGCGGAGGTTAAGAGAAAAGTGCAATCTGAGGATCGTGATGAGGATAGTGAGAAAGAACAAGAGCTTCATAGTCGAAGGTTTGGTGGGGATCTATTTAAATATGTCCTAGCATTGCCAAGATTTGATGAGAATGATGTAGAAGCCTTTTTCATTTCATTTGAGAAGGTGGCTAAACAAATGAAATGGCCACAGGACATGTGGGTATTACTGATTCAAACAAAGTTGGATGTATGAGGTGAAAAGATCCATCTTAGGTGCATATGAAGTAATGCCTGAAGCCTACAGACAAAGGTTTAGAAATTTAAGGAAAGAACCTGGTCAAGCGTACACTCCTAAACGGGTAATTGCGGCGGTAGCTGAACATTTAAAATTGCCTCAGACACAGTCAGAATCATTGGAAATGGCAAGAATTCAATTACAGATCATGTAACAAACATGAAGAAGAATTAAAGTAGCTTGAATACGAAATGAGGGAAGAAGAACGAATAGCCTTAGCAGAACAAAAAGAGAGAGAAAGAGAGGTACAGATCAGGGAAAAAGAAAAAGAGAGAGAGGAAGAAGAAAAAGAGGGAGACTTTGAACTTCAGAAACTGGCCATGGAACGTGAAAGTCAGTTAAAATTGGCAGAAGTAAAGAGAAACCTACAGTCTGAGGATACTGATGAGGGTAGTGAGCAAGAGCATCATAGTCGAAGGCTTGGTGGGGATCTATTTAAATATGTCCAAACATTGCCAAGGTTTGATGAAAAGAATGTAGAAGCCTTTTTCATTTCATTTGAGAAAGTACCTAAACAAATGAAATGGCCACAGGACGTGTGGGTATTAGTGATTCAAATAAAATTGGTAGGTAGAGCTAGTGAAGTGTTTGCATCACTATCAGAGGAGATTTCTGGGACGTATGAGGAGGTGAAAAAATCCATCTTAGGTGCATATGAACTAGTGTCTGAAGCTTGCAGACTAAGGTTTAGAAATTTAAGGAAAGAACTTGGTCAAACATACATGGAGTTTGAAAGGATAGTTTCTCTATTACCCCTACTACCACTTCACCACTTTTCACTGTAATTCTGATGGGTGGATAAGGGCTTTGAAAATAGACCAAACATATGAAGCTCTCAGAGAAATTATATTTTTGGAGGAGTTTAAAAAATCAATTCCTGATGTGTTAACTGATGTGGAAGAGCAGAGGGTTAAAACTACACGATTAGCAGCAGAAATGGCAGATGATTATGAATTAGTTCATAAATCAAAGTTTGGTTTCCAACATCAGTTTCAGCCTGTGAGGGATGGAAACTGGGGAAAGAGAAATACTCAAGTGCTAAAGGTGATCTGACGGGAGATAATAAGGAGAGTGTACCTCAGATTAAAAAAGAAATCCAGGAGGCTGGAAGAGAAATGAAAAGTTTCAAATGTTTTCACTGTAATAAACTAGGCCATGTAAAGTCACAGTTTTGGTGGTTTAAGAAAAGCACTGGGAAGGCTGATGTGGTAAAACAGGATAAGACAATGGGATTTGTTAAAGTGGTAAAGGAAAGCCCAATTGAAGAGAAGGAGGTGCAAAAGAATGTACAGCCTGATCAAGAGGTGATTGATAAGAAGGTGCCAGATCTCTTAAAATAATTTACTTGTGTGGATAAAGTTTACTCATGTGTACCAGGAGTAGGTAACAAAGTCAGAATTTTAAGAGATACGGGAGCTAGCCAATCTTTGATGGTAAGAGATGAGGAGTTATGTAGTTTGGGGAGGAATATTGCCAGAAAAGGTGGTAATGTGTGGAATTCAGGGTGAGAAGAGTAGTGTTCCATTATATAAGGTTGGAAAGTCCAGTGAAGAGTGGTGAAGTGGTAGTAGGAGTAATAGAGAAACTATTTTGTCCAGGAATACAGTTTATTTTGAGTAATGATTGCTGGATCGCAGGTGGGAGCGATGCCTACTGTGGTTGATAAGCCAGTGGAAAATCAAACAACTGAATTGATGAAGGACGAATATCCTGGGATTTCTCCGGATTGTCTGGTAACAAGGTCGCAAAGTCACAGGTTAAGACAAGAGGAGAAATTAAAGAGTGAAGATAACTTTCAATTATCAGAAATGATTTTTGATCAGATGGTTGGAAAAGAACAAGAACAGGTGGAGGATGAGGCGGATATTTTTAGTTCAGGAAAATTGGCAGAGTTACAACAGAAATCTGTAGACGTACATTCATGTCTAAATCATTTATATAAACCACAAACAGCAAGGGCCCAAGACTGATCCCTGCGGTACTCCATTGGACACAGGCTCCCAGTCAGAAAAACACCCCTCAACTATCACCCTCTGCTTCCTGGCCAATCCACCTAACCTGCACATCTTTGGACTGTGGGAGGAAACCGGAGCACCCGGAGGAAACCCACTGCCATGTGAGTGTCCCTTTAAGAAAGGTTTAGTCTCTTACCATGTGAGTTGTAGCACATTGTGCTGTGGCTGTCAGGTGAGAAGGGTTTTGAGTTTGACTGCTTTGGACTGCAGAAGGAGAAAGAAGTGTTTTCTCCGTTTTTATTTCAAAAGCTGTTCCAGTAAAAAGCACATTGGATGTGGCTGACTGCCTTGATAACTTTAAAGATATATTTGCTTTCCGGAAGGGGTTTGAATCTATTGTTTGGACCGGGATCAGAATTTCAGGAAAAGGACCAGTCCTATTCAAGTGAGAATACAGTGTGCTGGTCCACGCCCTTGAAAAAGGGTTTTGGTTTAATTCGATTTTGTTATTGAATTGGAACAGCTAAGGGGGAATTCATTAAGTGTTATACATAGATTACTGTAGCTGTTGTGGTGTATTTATGTTTCTAATTGATAAAAATTCTTGCTGTGTTTATATATATGTTAACTCCATTCTTAGAATAAAGCTTGTTTTCATTAAAGTGTCGAGGAAGTCTGATGAATCACACCTGAAGTGAAGGCTCTTGTGCTCATCCTAGCCAAAATCAACATAAAGGTTATAGGTCAGGTGAACTTCATAATACACTTTGGAATTTCTAAGCCCTGGCCCATAACACCACGCAGATATGGGAGAAAGTGCAAACTCCACACAGACAGTCACCAAGGCCAGAATTGTACCTGGATCCTTGGAGCTGTGAGGCAGCAGTGCTAACCACTGTGCCACCGTGCTGCCCCAGGTCCCTGGCACTGTGAGGCAGCAGTGCTAACCACTGTGCCTCCATGCTGCCCCAGGTCCCTGGCGCTGTGAGGCAGCAGTGCTAACCACTGTGCCATCGAAAATTCAGCCCTAATTGTTTTATCAGCATCTTGATGACTTCTGAGATAGGAAAAGGGAGATGAAGCACAGTGCTCTGAGGAAGGGAGACACAAGGGCCCAACATCATTGCTTGACTGAGTTGGATGAATTTGTTTTGTTTTTTAATTGTGAAGTGACAAGAGTTCAGATCTATTTACATGTTTCTGCTCCTGTTTTGTATTTCGATTTGTGGCTGAGGGCTTAGTCTGCAACATTTTCTTCAGCTTGATAGACAAAAACATAATCATGTGCTTTGTTGTTTGTCTTGTGATACGTACAGTGTAAACTAGATCCTGCACCATAGAAAACTTGAAATATGCCAGTCAGGAAACAACATGTATCGAAATTCTATTTTTAATGTATGCTGCAATGGAATTCAGTCCAGCTGAATACATTTTCTGAACTTTGCTCTGAAAATTGATTCTAATATAATTTGAACAATTGGGTTTTCTAATCTATATTAATGTGTCCAAGATTTAGATTTGCCAGTTTTTGACAAACTGTAGAAAAGTCTCCTAAATGGACAAATTCCCCCATCAAGTGTTGGACAAAACGTGTGTGGGGAAATCCGACAGGTAACCCTGTTTAAAGTATAGGATACATTTAAATGGAGCACACATATTTTCAGTTATTTTTCATGAATAATAATTCTGTTAATTATTTTTAGAACTGAGAATATGAATTCCATAATGCCCAAGGAAGTAAATGGAATGTTTCCTGGGTGATTGAACAAAAGCAAAGGGGTCGACTTAACGCTCAAAAACGTGTACCGTTTTGGGCGGGTATAGCGGCACCTGCAGCACCAAGAACGACCTGGCTATCAAACTCGTTTTGTTTCTGGCCTCATTGAGGGATGCCCTGCCGAGGCCCCACTCACCTCATCACCTGCCATTTCTAAATGCCCCCTCGATATCCTGACCCCCCTTGAACACCCCACTGCAGCCTCTGGAGTCCCCTCCCCCCCCCCTCCACTTCCCCAATTTATGCCTCCACACCTCTTAAGGGTAGGGCATCTTCTGGCCTGAACCCTGGCAGTGCCACCAGGGCACCCTGGAAGTGTCGGTGACACTGCCATAGTGCCTGGGTGGCACTGCCAATCCCAAGGTTGGCAATGCCATGATTACAGATGCTAGCAGGAGTACCAGGCTCCCACCCTGCCCAGAACCTGACCACCCAAGGGTTTACGATGCCCCCCCCCCAGGTGCTGTTACACTCGGTCCACGTTTGTATGGAACAGTACTAAAAGAAATGGCTTCATGGCGAGGTTACACACCTGGGCGTTAGTTCCCGGGCCACGGGACAATCGGGCGCAGACATATTTAAATGAGCCGATGTTAATCTGGATCTCGCTCAACGAGGGCAAGATCCAGATCGTGACGTCTTACGAGATCTCGTTAGATCTTGCGAGATGTTCCGATGGTCACAAATCACGCGAGAGGCCTTTGTGAGATTTAACAGCCTCGTCGCATCACCAGGTCGGGCACGATGGAGCCATTCAATCATTCCAGTGGGAAAACCATCACCTCCAAGTCACACATCATCCTGTAGTATGAGGGTCTGGCACATATTGGGTTAATGTGGGACTAAGTACTGTATTAAGTTGATTATTCTTTATTTGTCTACTATGTACGTACTGTGTGCGTTCCCTTGGCTGCAGAAAAATACTTTTCACTACACTTCAGTACATGTGACAATAAAGCAAATCAATAATTAATCAATCAATAATCAATAAGTACAGTACGACCCGTGCAATGATGTAAGGAGGCAGATGATCCAGACCCAGGGGACAGTGTGGTTTGAGCAGAGATGTATAAAGATCTAAGCATGCAAATAGCTCTTAGCCTGTACACTTTACCTGCCAAAATAGTTCTAATAGTTAATTAAGACTTACAGATGACCTACTGAAGACTATGAAAACGTCTTTAAGGTTACTGTCAGATCAGCTATGGCACAGCAAACTCGAGGGGCTAAATGACCTACCCCTGCTCCTTGTTTGTATGTTTATATTGTCATGTGAGAATACCTTTAAGAAATGGATGTTTAAGCAATGTACCTTTAAGAAATGGAGCTGATCATATTACTGAAGTGATATCAGAGGGTGGGGGGGGGGAGCTGAGATCACTTCTACTTTTGGTTTCAGTTTGAGGAGAAAGCTGGGAGTGTCTGTGTGTTTTGCTGAGAGCTGCAGGAATAAAACACATAGCTGGTCTGTTGATGTTTGCACATCCAAAGACTATAAATATATTGAATGTAACCTCATGTCTGTTTTTGAAGGCTTGAAGTCTTTTGGATGTTTAAAGGAACAGTTTGAAGGATTATTTAGTGTTGTAGTCTTTTGGGGTTATCTTTGAAGTAATGGGTGTTAAGATAGTCAATGTTTGTTTTTAAAAGGTTAAATTGTCTTCATAGAATAAACATTTTTTTGTTTTAAAAACCATTTGTCCATAATTGCTGTATCGCACCTGGAGAGTACGCCGTGTGCTTCCCACACCACAATCTATTAAAAGTTGTGGGTGGGTTGAACTCCATGAAACACTTTGGGATTCTGTAAACCCGGACCCATAACAATATGTACCCACGTTTTTTTTTAACCAACACCCTTCCAACACTTCCCAACTTTTACACAGATTTGCACTTCTGCATCATTGCCAGGTCAAAGACCTGGAACTCCCCATGTAATAGCATTGAGGGAGCACCTTCACTACATGGACAGTTCAAGAAGGCAGCTTACCAGCAACTTCTCAAGGGCAAAAGCAAATTACTGCGGATGCTGGAATCTGAAACAAAAACAGACACTGCTGGACAATCTCAGCAGGTCTGGCAGCGCCTGTGGAGAGAGAACAGAGCTAACGTTTTGAATCTTGATGATCCTTCGTCAGAGCTGGAGAAAACTTGAGACAGAATGAGATTTATACTGTTGTGGGAGGTAGGGCATGGAGTAGTAGGGCTGGATAGAGGGTGGGGGCTGGGGAGAGATTGACAGAGATATCGTCGGCAAAAAGCAAAGGGAATGTAAATGGTGGTGATCATGGCTAAAATAAAGGTAAAGTAAAGTCGCCATAGTCCTAGATGACCATAGGCTGCTTTCCCCTTTGAGAGTTTCTGGTGGTGATTTAATCTGAGGATCACCACACCTCAGCTGAGGGGCACGGTTGAGGAGGCGTTTGAGAAGGCATGGCCTGCCTCATGCCTGAGAAGGGTGCTGATAGTGGCACATTAAGAGATCAGAATATGTTAATGGCAGAACAAAGGTAAGCAGTGTGTCAAAGGACAACCTAGAACAGGGAACAGATGTCCCTAGTGGGGTGGAGTCTGGGGAGGGGAGATGGTGGTAAGGGAAAAACAAGATGGAAGGCGGGATGAAAAGTGGGATGGGAAAATGACTCAATGGAGGAAGTGAAAATAAATTGATAGAAATAAAAATGTGGTGAAGGTGGAGGAGAGAGTTCACAGTCTGACGCCGTTGAACTCAATGGTAAGTCTGCAAGGCTGTAACGTGTCTAGTCGGAAGATGAGGTGTTGTTCCTCCAGTTTGCGTTGGACTTCACTGGACCTTTGCAGCAGGCCAAGGGCGGACAGGTGGACGTGAGAGCAGGACATGAAATGGCAGCGACAGGAAGGTCAGGTCCCTGCTTGCGGGTGGACCGGTGGTGTTCTGCAAAGCAGTCACCCAGTCTGCGTTTAGTCTCTCCAGTGTAGAGTAGACCGCACTGGGAGCAGCAATTGCAATAGACCAGATTGAAGGAAGTGCATGTGAAGCATTGTTTCATCTAAAAAGAGTTTTTGGTCCTTCGGATGGTGAGCAGGGAGAAGGTAAAGGGGCAGATGTTACACCTTCTGCAATTGGAAGGGAAGGTGCTGTGGGAAGAGAGTGAGGTGTTGGGGGTGATGGAGGAGTGGATCAGGTCCAGAGGGAATGGTCCCTATGGAGTGCGGACAGGGGGAGTGAGGGGAAGATTAGGGCAGCACGGTAGCATAGTGGTTAGCACAATTGCTTCACAGCTCCAGGGTCCCAGGTTCGATTCCAGGCTTGGGTCACTGCCTGTGCGGAGTCTGCACATTCTCCCCGTGTGTGCGTGGGTTTCCTCCGGGTGCTCCGGTTTCCTCCCACAGTCCAAAGATGTGCAGGTTAGGGGGATTGGCCATGCTGAATTGCCCTTAGTGTCCAAAGTTTCCCTTAGTGTTGGGTGGGGTTGCTGGGTTATGGGGATAGGGTGGAGGTGAGGACTTGGGTAAGGTGCTGTTTCCGAGGGCCGGTGCAGACTCAATGGGCTGAATGGCCTCCTTCTGCACTGTAAATTCTATGTGTTTGGTGATGGCATCATGCTGGTGATGGCATCATGCTGGAGTTGGCGCAACTGGCGGAGGGTGATCATTTGAATGCGGAAGCCAGTGGGATGAAAAGAGGGGACAGGGGGAAACTATCCTGATTCTGGGAAGGAGGGGAAGGGGTGAGCGCAGAGGTGCAGGAGATGGGTTGGACACGGTTGACAGCCTGGGAACCACAGTGGGTGGAAAACCACAATTAAGGAAACATGAATAAATGTCAGCAGTACCGTTTTGAAAAGTGGTATCATCGGCACAGATGGGATGGAATGAGATGAAGTCCTTACAGGATGTGGGGTGTAAAGAGCTGTAGTCGAGGTAGCTATGGGAGTTGGTGGGCTCATAATGGATACTGGTGGACAACCAAGCCCCAGAAATAGAGATAGGGAGATCAGGAAGGGCAGGTACGTGTTGGAGATGCTGGTTTCCTTGCCCACATTTGTGCTGATGCTATGAAATTTCATGGGATCTGGAGTTAATATTAAGGATTGCCAGGAATACTCCCTCCCGTGTGTACACCACTGTGTCCTCAGCTGAGCCTATCGTGGAGTTGGGACACGACATATCCCGGGATCATAGAATCCCTACAGTGCAAATGGAGGCCATTTGGACCATTGAGTCTGCACCGACCCTCCGGAAGAGCACTCTGCCGAGGTCCACTACCCCACCCTATTCCCTTAACCCTGCACATTGATCATGGCTAATCCACCCAACCTGCACACCTATGGACACTAAGGGGCAATTTAGTATGGCCAATTCACCTAAGCTGGTGATTGAGGACTGTGCGGCATTGGCTGTAAGGAATGATTTGGCGAGTCAGGCTGTTGCTTGACTAACCTGTGGGACAGCTCTCCCAATATTGGCACGACTCCCCCACATGTTAGTGAAGAAGATTTAACAAGGTCAACTGGTCTGGGTGAGTCTTTGTCAAACTCAGTGCCTAGATGGATCTGCCTAGTTATATTCCGATTTGACTCTTTGTAGTAATTTATAATACTGAGTGACTAGGCTAGGCTGTTTCGCCAAGGCTCCTTCGACATCATCTCCTAAACCTGCCAGCTCGACCACCACAAGAGACACGGGCATCAGATGCAAGGGAACACCACCACCTGCAAGTTCCCCTCCAAGTCACACATCACCCTGAACTATGTCGTTATTCCTTCACACTGAGTGTGGTCCTACAACACACGGATTGCAGGGGTTCATGAAGACATCTCACCACCACCTTCTCAAGGACAGTCAGGGTTGGGCAACAAATGCTGGCCAAGCCAGCAGCGCCCACATTCCATGGGCGAATTTGAAAATCGCTTATTGTCACAAGTAGGCTTCAAATGAAGTTACTGTCAAAAGCCCCTAGTCGCCACATTCCGGCGCCTGTTCGGGGAGGCTGGTACGGGAATTGAACCGTGCTGCTGGCCTGCTTTAAAAGCCAGCTATTTAGCCCTGTGCTAAACCAGCCCCTATTTAAAATAAATTTAAAATTTAAAATAAAACCAGAGAAGCATGGGAGATTTTTATCCCCCCAAAATATTAGCGAACCGGATGGCCTTTTCCCAATAATCTGGGAGTTTCGTGATCACCATCACTGAGTCTCGTTTTTATTTATTTAATTGAATTCAAATTGCCAGTCTGCTGTTGTAGAATTTCAACTCATATTTCTAGAGGATCTGGATTACTTGTCCAGTAACATAACCACTTTGCTACAGTTCATTTGTTGTTTTTTATTACTGCACTCTGATTACTAATTTAGAAATAAAGGGAGCAATTGTTTGAAATTAGATACTGCAGAGCTGTCTTCAGTTTTAGCAGTTGGTTTCCTGGGTTGCAGAAGTTTTGTGTGGACATTTTCCATTTGTTAATGGCATGCAGTCATGATTGATTAGGTGCAGGGCGTACAGATGAGCATTGTCCTGGGTCTTCTGAACATGTGTCACAAATGCAGTTGATGCACGATCAATTACGACGAGACGAGAGCTGAATGTAATCGAGGCTTTATTACGCAGAGATGTGTGGCCTCCTACAGCAGCTTACGAAATGGCTGCTGTTCGGGGAGCACACACATTTATACTCCGCCTCCAGGGCGGAGCCAGCAGGCAGGGATCTACCCCCGTACCTGTAATACAGGGGCCTTACCGTAATACCCATATATACAATATAATACAACAGTGGTGACTACCACAGCAGTCTAGAGGAAATTAGTGAACAGCAGGACTATTTGAAGTTTCTCTTATAAGTAGAGTAAAATTATTTAGGATTGTGCGATGGGATCCTTAAAAAAGCAGGTGCATCTTTTCATTGAAATGAGAGTAAATGCATGAATAAAAATAATTGTTTACTCGGTTTACTAAGCTATTCAGTCAAACTAGGTTATCAATCAATGTAGCCAAGTGACACCTATTAGAAGCAAACTCAGCAATAAATTTAAATGTTTTAGGCTGACTCTATTGTGTACAGTTGAAATGGGCAATTTTGGCAAAACAGCTGTGAGCCTTAAGTGCTGTAACCACAATGTTCACCCACATCAACCACATCAAAGACAGTTAAGTGCTGTCAATTTCCAGCTCAGCATCTCAAAATCACTCAGATGTAAAGGGGCGTGATTGGATTCCACTTAACTCTCTTTGATGTAATTGATGTTTGTAAACATTGTCGTTACAGCACTTAGAGTGAAGAAGGGCAGCACGGCCACCTCACAGGGACCTGGGTTCAATTCCGATCTTGGGTGACTGTGTGAAGTTTGCACATTCTCTCCGTGTCTGTGTGGATTTCCTCCGGTGCTCTGGTTTCCTCCCACAGTCCAAAGATGCAGGTTAGGTGGACTAGCTGTGATAAGGTGCCCCTTAGTGTCCAAAAGGTTAGGTGGTGTTACTGGGCTAAAGGGCTCGGGTGGGGAGTGGGCCTAGGTAGGGTGTTCTTTCGGAGGGTCGGTGCAGCCTCGATGAGCTGAATGGCCTCCTTCTGCACTGTAGGGATTCTCTGATTCTAAGATGAATGGATCAGGGCTGTTGTGCCTTGAATATTTGGGAAAAAATCAATGAAAAAAGTGAATTTAACCTAGCAACTAATGTTTTTTGTAAAGTATGTCAGGGTTAATTTGGTCTCCCATGGAAGAGTGAAATGAGCAAAAGCAAGTTGGAAATCCAGTCTTACACCGCACACACCTTTATTTTCAGTTGACTTTAATGAAAAAGAAAAGCTGCTGATTTGCTATCACCCATTTCACGCTGTTACTGAAGACCAGTTTCTCCCAATATGTATCTGTGATTCTTTTCAATATTTAACTTGTGTAATATTGAAGAGAATCAAGAATGTCATCTTGCATTTTCCTTTTTACAAACAGCAAATGAAAAAAAGGAACAGAAGGAAGTCAAAGGTCACAATTATGCAACTGTTTGATTTTAACTTTTATGGATTTTAACACGGTGATGTCATGCATGACAAGCTTCAGTCTTTCATCTTGTTTTTTCTATAAAACTGTATTTTCTTTTAAATGGCAGATTCTTGATGGTGCTGGTTTGTTTGATCTTCAGCGTGCTGTCCACCATAGACCATTATGCGGACTTTGCGACTGGAACTCTGTTTTGGATGGTAAGTGGGGTAGAATCTAACATGAAACTGGCAGCCGAATGTCATTCAAATTGCCCAAGTGAACAGGAATGAACCAAAATGGCAACAGGTGGCAAGTTACAAATCTATACCAGTATTTCCACGGTTACATCTTTGCAACAGATAAAAATATAAATGTTTATCCAAAAGCAAATTAAATGTAGGAGGGACATCGTATAGTTGATTGCGATTTTAGCAAGCTGATGGTGTAGAGGGTAACATGTTTGCGTGGAAACAGAGAGTAGGCATAAATGGGTAATTTTGGAGTTGGCAAGCTGTGATGGGTGGATTGCCACAGGGACCAGTGCTGGGACCTCAACTATTTACAATTTATACTGAGAATGATGAAAGGACCAAATGCATGGTTGCTGAATTTGAGATGGCACAAAGCTAAGTAGGAAAGTAAGTTGTGAAGAGACATAAGGTTTACAAGAATGTTGCCAGGGTGAGAAAAGTGTAGCTACGGGGGGAGATTATTCAGGTAGGCATTATTTTCTTTGGAATAAAGAAGGCTGAGGGGTAACGTAATTGAGGTGTACAAAATTATGAGAGGAAGAGTTAGAATGGACAGGATGAAATTGTTTCCCTTGGTGAAGAATTCTAGAACCAAGGGTCGTAGATTCAAGATAAGAGGCAGAAGGTGTAGAGGGGACATGAGGAAGAAGTTTTTTACGTAGAGGGTCGTGGGTGTCTGAAATTCGCAGCCCGAGTTAGTGGTGGAGGCAAAGACTCCAAACTCTTTCAAAGAGTACCGAGATCTGCACCTCAAGTGCTCCAAACTACAGGGCTAGGGAGCAGGCGCAGGAAGGTGGGATTAGAATGGGCACCTGTGTGTGCTTGGGCTGGCATGGACAAAATGGGTTGAATGGCCTCCTTCTGTGCTGTAACTTCTCTAGGATTCTATAAGGAATTTTGCTACCCCTCCCGCTGCCGTGATCTTCCGGTCTCGCCAAAGTTAATGAACGTTTGAATGACTTGCCGACAGCACTGCAGCGGAACCTCTGTGGGAGGGGGGGAGCAGAAAATTCCCACCAAGGAGTCTGCAAAGGGATTATAGATAGGTCAAGTGAGTGGGCAGAAACTTGGTTGATAGAGTATAATGCGGCAGGAAGAACAGAAATGCAGCAAATTATTTACATGCAAAATACTGCAGACGCTGGGAATCTGAAATACGGACATAAACATACTGGAAAAACGCAGCAGATCTGGCAGCATCTGTGGAGAGAAACAGAGTTAATGTTTCAAGTCCAATGTAATGAAATGAAATGAAATGAAATGAAAATCGCATATTGTCACAAGTAGGCTTCAAATGAAGTTACTGTGAAATTGTCGTTAATGTTGATACCTGAGATGGGGTTGGTTACTTTATAAGGAGAGGTTGGATAGGCTACGCCGCTGTCCATTGGAGTTTAATTTGTAAAATTTGCTCCTAATTTGCATGTTTGTAATTGGCTGCAGTGTTACATAAGCTCCTCAAAACCTCATCAGCAATATTGTTCACAGAATCACAGAAAAATACAGGGCAGAACAGGCCCTTCGGCCCATCGAGTCTGCACCGCTGCATGGAAGGCAGCTGATCTGCCAATCCTAATCCCCCTTGCCAGCATTTGGTCCATAGCCTCGAACGTTAAGATGTGCCAAGTGATCATCCAGGTACCTTTTAAAGGATGTGAGGCAACCCGCCTCCCCCCCCTCCCAGGCCGTGCGTTCCAGACCCTCACCACCCTCCCAGGCAGCGCGTTCCAGACCCTCACCACCCTCCCAGGCCGCGCGTTCCAGACCCTCACCACCCCCTGGGTAAAAAGGTTTTTCCTCAAATCCCTCCTGAACCTCCCACCCCTCAACTTGAACTTGTGTCCCCTCGTAACTGACCCTTCAACTGAGGGGAACAGTTGTTCCCTATCCACCCTGTCAATGCCCCTCATAATCTTGTCCACCTCGATCAGGTCGCCCCTCAGTCTTCTCTGCTCCAGCAAAAGCAACCCAAGCCTATCTAACCTCTCTTCATAACTCAAACGTTCCATCCCAGGCAACATCCTGGTGAAACGCTCTGCACTCGCTCCAGTGCAATCACATCCTTATTATTATGTGGCCACCAGAACTGCACGCAGTATTCCAGCTGTGGCCTCACCAATGTTCTATGTCCAACATGACTTACTTGCTTTTTTAATCTATGCCTCGATCGATAAAGGCAAGTGTACCATATGCCTTTTTCACCACCCTATTAAGCTGCCCTTCTGCCTTCAGAGATCCATTTACAAACTCGCCAAGGTCTCTTTGTTCCTCAGGATTTCCCAGTGTGGTGCCATTCGTTTAATATTCTTGTCAAAATGCTCCTTCCAAAGTGTAACACCTCACACTTTTCAGGATTATATTCCATCTGCCCACTTTTCTGCCCATTTGACCATCCCGTCTCTCAGTCTGTTAACCACCCAGCCTATCTTTGTGTCATCCTCAAACTTACCTCCCACAGAGTCATCGAAGTCATTTATATAAATGATGAATATAGGGGACCCAGCACAGATCACTGTGGTATGCCACAGGACACTGGCTCCCAGTCACTGAAGCAAGAATCTGCCATCACCCTCTGTTTCCTGTAGCTCAGCCAGTTTTGAATTCACCTTACAAAGTTCCCCTGTGTCCCATGTGCATTTACCTTCTTTATAAGTCTCCCATTTTTGACCTTGTCAAATGCTTTGCTGAAATCCATGTAAACTACGTCAACTGCACTACTCTCATCTACAACTTCGTCATGTGCTCAGAAAATTCAATCAGATTTGTTAGGCATGAGCTCCCTCTGACAAAGCCATGCTGACTATTCATGATCAAACCTTGCCTCTCCAACTGGAGATAGATTCTCTCCTTCAGAATTTTCTCCATTAGTTTCCCCACCACTGACTTGAGACTCACTGGCCTGGAGTTGTCTGGCTTAATCCTCCAGCCTTTCTTAAATAAGGGAAAATAAACCATAGGTTAGATTTAATGGCTGTGGCTGTGTTCCATTTACCAACCAGAAAGCTGTTGGTGACCCCACCTGGCTATTTCCAGGAGACCCAAAGGGAATGAATATTAATCAGGCAGTTAACGACCTGCAGTCGGGTCGGTTCCTGTGCCTTTAAAGGTGAAGAACTAACATGTAAGAGCTGCTGGCCAATCAGGGGGTCTGGTAGCCCTTCAACCATGGCAGCGCTACCAGGGCAAATGGCCATTGTTCTGAATGCGAGAGACCCTGAATCACAGTACCAGTGGAGGCTCCAGTAACGAGGTGAAAATGAAATGAAATGCAAATCGCTTATTGCCACAAGTAGGCTTCAAATGAAGTTTCTGTGAAAAGCCCCTAGTCGCCACATTCCGGCGCCTGTTCGGGGTTGGCTGGTACGGGAATTGAACCATGCTGCTGGCCTGCCTTGGTCTGCTTTCAAAGTTAGCGATTGAGCCCTGTGCTAAGCCAGCCCCAGCCCTACCAGGTGGCCAGTCAGGCAGGATCTGACAAGAGAGGGGGAGGTTTTTGTGAAGGGCAGTGGGGGATTCTCACGGGGATACAATTCCTGGGGCACAGGGTGCCTTCTGAGGATGGCTTACTCCTGTTCCTTGAGCTTGCAATGTGATGTATAACCCTCCCCCCCCACCTACCTTTCCCCCACAATCAGTGGGACAATTGATCGCTTAAGGACCTCAGTTCGGCCTTCCCTGCTCCAACCTTACAAGGGGCAGTTGGCAAGGCAATGGGCTCTACACACCATGCTTCTCCATCTGATCCCCCCACACCTCTGACTACCCCACCCACGGCTTTCCCCACCACCCCAAGGACTTGACCCTCCTCCCCCCGATCCGACCTGAATGCCTCCCCCCCCCCCCCGACTCGATCCGAACTGACCTCCCCTGCGCCGACTGGTGGATCTGTCATGTGAGAGTACCTTTAAGAAATGAAGCTGAGCTCACTTCTGCTTTTGGTTTCAGTTTGAGGAGAAAGCTGGGAGTGTCTGTGTGTTTTGCTGTGAGCTGCAGGAAGAAACACAGAGCTGGTCTGTTGATGTCTGCAAATCCAAAGACTATAAATATATTGAATGTAACCTCATGTCTGTTTTGAAGGTTTGAAGCCTTTTGGATGTTTAAAGGAACAGTTTGAAGGATTATTTAGTGTTGTAGTCTTTTGGGGTTATCTTTGAAGTAATTGGTGTTAAGATATTCAATGTTTGTTTTTTAAAAGGTTAAACTGAGTTCATAGAATAAACATTGTTTTGATTTAAAAACCACGTGTCCATAATTGTAATACGACACCTGGGGAACAAGCCGTGTGCTTCAAAAGCAACAATCGATTAAAGGTGGGGGTTGTTTGAACTCCATGATACATTTTGGGGTTCTGAAAACCCCTTTCCCATAACAATTGGGAGCTTGAGGGGGATAAAAGTCTATCTATTGGATTGGCTTTTGTGAACTTAAAGACAGTGTTGCCTTTCCGGTGTGGTATTTTAGTTTAAGTGGGGAGAGTGTTGTGAACAATGGCTCTTTCGGAGGCTCAGATGTTTTTGTGGTGGACACGGTAATACGTGATACCTTACTGACAGAGACTAAAAACAGACTGTTAGGTTTGGCAAAAGCACTGCAGTTAACACTGTCTCGCAAAATACGAAAAGGTGAGGTACTTGACGCGGTATCTGCGCATTTACGTTTGCCTGTGATACATTCTGACTCATTAGATATGGCAAAGCTCCAGTTGCAGATTAAACAATTTGAACATGAAAAATAATTAAAGTGGCTTGAATATGCAATGAGAGACAAAGAAAGAGATAGAGATAGAGAGGAAAAAGAAAAGGAGAGAAAAGAAAGAAACAAAGAAAGAGATAGAGAGCAAAGGGAAAAAGAGAGAGAGTTTGAACTTCGGAAAATGGCTCTGAAACATGAAAATCAGTTCAAATTGGCAGACGCAAAGGGACACGTACAGTTGGAGGAGATGGATGAGGATAATGAGACAGAGCGTCATAGTTGAAGACGTGGTGGGGATCTATTTAAACATGTCCAAGCATTGCCAAGGCTTGACGAGAAGGAGGTAGAAGCCTTTTTCATTTCTTTTGAGAAGGTATCTAAACAAATGCAATGGCCACAGGACATGTGGGTATTATTGATTCAAACAAAGCTGGTAGGTAGGGCTAATGAAATGTTTGCATCATGACCGGAGGAGGTATCTGGAACGTATGAGGAGGTGAAGAAATCTATCTTAAGTGCATATGAGCTAGTGCCTGAAACTTACAGACAAAGGTTTAGAAATATAAGGAAAGAATTTGGTCAAACATACATGGAGTTTGAAAGGCTCAAACAGAGTAATTTTGATAGGTGGATAAGGGCTATGAAAATAGACCAAACGTATGAAGCTCTCAGAGAAATTATACTTTTGGAGGAGTTTAAAAATTCAATTTCTGATGTAGTGAGAACTCATGTGGAAGAACAGAGGGTTAAAACTGCGCGATTAGCAGCAGAAATGGCAGATGATTATGAATTAGTTCATAAATCAAAGATTGGTTTCCGACATCAGTTTCAGCCGGTGAGGGATAGAAACTGGGGACATGAGAAATACTCAAGTGATAAAGGTAAAGGTGATCTGTTGGGAGACAATAAAGAGAGTGTACCTCAGATTAAAAAAGAAATCCAGGAGGGTGGAAAAGAGATGAAAGGTTTCACATGTTTTCACTGTAATAAACTAGGCCATGTAAAGTCACAGTGTTGGTGGTTGAAGAAAAGCACTGGGAAGGCTGATGTGGTAAAACAGGATAAGACAGTGGGTTTTGTTAAAGTGGTAAAGGAAAGCCCAAGGGAAGCGAAGTAGGTGCAAACGATTGTACAGCCTGTTCCAAGAAGTAATTGTTAAGAATTGCCAGATGTCTTCAAAGAATTTATTTGTGAGGGTAAAGTTTACTCATGTGTATCAGGAAGAGCAGGTAAAGAAGTCACAATTTTAAGAGATACAGGGGCCAGTCAATCTTTAATTGTAAGAAATGAGGAATTATGTAGTTTGGGGAAAATGCTGCCAGAAAAGGTGGTGATATGTGGAATTCAGGGTGAGAGGTGTAGCGTTCCATTATATAAGGTAAGGTTGGAAAGTCCAGTGAAGAGTGGTGAAGTGGTAGTAGGTGTAATAGATAAACTATCTTGTCCAGGAATACAGTTTATCTTGGGTAATGATATAGCTGGATCGCAGGTGGGAGTGATGCCTACTGTGGTTGATAAGCCAGTGGAAATTCAGACAACTGAAGTGTTGAAGGACAAATATCCTGGGATTTTTCCGGATTGTGTAGTAACAAGGTCGTAGTCACAGGTTAAGATAAGAGGAGAAATCAAAGGGTGAAGATGAAGTTGAAGTGCAATTATCAGAAACAATTTTTGATCAGATGGTTGAAAAAGGACAAGAACAGGTGGAGGATGAGGCGGATATTTTTAGTTCAGGGAAATTGGCAGAGCTATGACAGAAAGATGTAGAAATAAAATGGATAAATCAGAAAGCATATGCAGAAGAGGAATCTGAGAGTATACCAGAGTGTTATTACCGTAAAAGTGATGTCTTGATGAGAAAATGAGACCTGTGCATATGCAGGCGGATGAAAAGTGGGCAGAAGTTCATCAAGTAGTATTGCCGGTAGGGTATAGAAAGGAGGTGTTGCGAGTTGCACATGAGGTACCAGTGGGAGGTCATTTGGGAATAAGGAAAACTCATGCTAAAATCCAGAAACATTTTTATTGGCCTGGACTACATAAAGATGTAGTTAAATTTTGTCAATCATGTCATACATGTCAAGTGATAGGGAAATCTCAAGCAGTGATAAAACCTGCGCCCTTAATATCCATCCCAGCATTTGAGGAACCTTTTATGAGGGTCTTAATTGTTTGTGTAGAACCGTTTCCAAAAACAAAAAGTGGGAATCAATATCTTTTGACTATAATGGATATATCTACTAGGTCTCCAGAGGCCATTCCAGTACGTAATATTGCAGCTAAAAAGATTGTGGAGGAGTTACTTAAATTCTTTACTAGATATGGACTACCCACAGAAATCCAATCGGATCAAGGATCGAATTTTACTTCAAAGTTATTCAAAGAAGTTATGGATAGCTTAGGAATAAAATAATTTAAATCAACTGCGTACCATCCAGAATCGCAGGGAGCGTTTGAAAGGTGGCATCAGACATTAAAGACAATGTTGAGGGTGTATTGTCAAGATTATTCAGAGGATTGGGATAAAGGAATTCCATTCGTATTGTTTGCAATTAGGGATGCACCTAATGAGTCAACCAAATTCAGTCCTTTTGAACTAATTTTTGGTCATGAGGCACGAGGACCACTCAAATTGATTAAGTATCAGATTGAAAGGAAATTAAGTGAGATGAATTATGTGGTAAAACACAAGATAGAAGGAAGACTCACCGAGTGTGTCATGTGAATCTGCTTAAAAGGTGCTTTGAAAGGGAAGAAGAGAAAAAGGAGGTTTTAATGATTCGAACTGAAAGTGACGAACCAAATCCAGATGACTGTGAATTTGACATACCTCAAATTAAATTGGAAAATGAGGATGTTCTTAAAAATTGGGATGAATTGTTAAGTTACCTTCCAGAGGAAAGCAAACTGACCTGAAAGAGTTATTGTTATCACACGGGCAAGTTTGTAGAGATAATGTGGGAAGTACTAAAATGGCTATACTTGATGTAGATGTGGGAAATGCTGTTCCTATCAAACAACATCCATATAGACTTAATCCTTTAAGATTGGCACAGGTTAACAAAGAGATTGTGAGCATGCTTAAAAATGGCATAATTGAAGTGGGTTGCAGCCAATGGAGCTCACCCATAGTGATGGTACCTAAACCAGACGGTACCCAATGGTTGTGTGTGGACTGTAGAAAGATTAATGCAGTTACAAGAACGGACTCTTACCCTATCCCACGTTTGAAGGATTGCATTGAGAAAGAGGGACAATCTGCTTTTATTTCCAACTTCCAACATGGAAAGAACATTTAAAACATCGTAGGGAGTTCTTCGATCGACTTCAGGCGGTGGGTTTGGTGATGAACCTAGCCGAAAGTGAATTTAGAGAAGCCCGAATCACTTTCCTTGAGGAGTTTCCGTTACCCTCAAGACGAAGGGAAATAATGCGATCTCTTAGCATGAATGAATTTGATCGAACCTCTGTGCAAAAGATGTGTAGCGTGGTTGCTCCACTGACGGACTTGCTCAAGAAGCGTAACAGATTCCAGTGGACAGCGGAGTGTCAACAGGCATTTGACGGCCTGAAGGCTGCGTTAACCACTGCTCCTGTATTAGTCATCCCAAATTATACCAAACCATTCAAAGTGGCTGTTGATGCGAGTAATGTGGGCGTAGGTGCGGTGCTTCTACAAGATGACGACGAAGGGCTAGAGTGGCCTGTTGGTTATTTTTCAAAGAAATTGAATTCTCACCAGAAAAGGTATTCGACAATTGAGAAGGAGACTTTGAGTTTAGTGCTGGCTTTTGCAACATTTTCACATTTATGTGACCAGCAATCCGTCTGACACCAATATATATAATGATCATAATCCATTGACGTTTTTGGAGCGATTCCGGAATAACAATGCGAGGCTGTTTCGCTGGAGTTTATTGTTACAGCCATTTCATTTCAAAATAGTACATGTGGCAGGATGGGAAAACGTGATAGACGATGCTTTGTCACGAATGTGATGAACGGAAGGATTTCGGTTGGAGGAAGAAGAAAAAAATGGACTATATTATTAAACCTTTTTGCGTGTTTTTTTTATAAACCAAAAAGTATGTGTGCATTTCTTAATTGATGGTGCAAGGTTAAAAGTGAAACCATCTTGAAGTTGATGGGGTTTTTTTTCTTGGGGGAGGTGTCATGTGAGAGTACCTTTAAGAAATGAAGCTGAGCTCACTTCTGCTTTTGGTTTCAGTTTGAGGAGAAAGCTGGGAGTGTCTGTGTGTTTTGCTGAGAGTTGCAGGAAGAAAACACAGAGCTGGTCTGTTGATGTCTGCAAATCCAAAGACTATAAATATATTGAATGTAACTTCATGTTTTGAAGTTTTGAAGCCTTTTGGATGTTTAATGGAACAGCTTGAAGGATTATTTAGTGTTGTAGTCTTTTGGGGTTATCTTTGAAGTAATGTGTGTTAAGATATTCAATGTTTGTTTTTTAAAAGGTTAAATTGAGTTCATAGAATAAACATTGTTTTGATTTAAAAACCACGTGTCCATAATTGTAATACGACACCTGGGGAACAAGCTGTGTGCTTCAAAAGCAACAATCCATTAAAGGTGGGGGTTGGTTGAACTCCATGATACATTTTGGGGTTCTGAAAACACCTCTTCCCATAACAGATCCGACCTGATACCCACCCGACCCGTGGACGCAACCCAATTCCCCCGACCCGACACCACCCCCAACCCGACCCGCCTCCCCACATCCCAACTTATGACCTCCCCAGTCCCTCAACCTCCGACCCTGCTGACCACCTGAATCCTATCCACTTACCTTGGACACTTGCCGTCTGAATTTCACCTGTCAATTTCACTGAGTCTTTTAAACCTAGCTGCTTGACGGCAGCTAGTGCAGCTATCACTCCGGAATCTGCCGGAGTTGGACTTCACTGGGGCCCTCTTTCGGGGCAGGCCCCAAGCAGTTCCAGCCATCGGAATTTTCAATGCAATTGTCCAGCAGAAGTTAGAACCTCTTGGAAATTGTGATGCAAACCCTTCCTTGTAAAGTTCCGAGAGGGAAAATCCCCAGCGTATCTATGGGGTATCCGCCAAACCAGACACTGTGGAATTCAATATAACATTCCAAATGCCATGAACATGTTACACCCCCAAAGCACTCTAATCAATTTGTCAAACACTATTTTCCTTTCACAAAACCGTATTAATTCTGATTGACTGTACAATAATTCTTTTTAAATATCCTGCTACTACCCTCTACCTCTTGTTAATTGATTCGAACATTTTCCCCCAAAACAGATGTTAGACTGACTGGCCTATAGTTTCCTGTTTTCTGTTCCCCCCCCCTCTTAACCAATGGTGTTACATTTTTAGTCTTCCAGCCCTCTGGGATCTTTCCAGATCTGGGGAGATTACAACCAATGCATCCACAATTTCTGCATTGAGACCCTGTTAGGCCGAAGGGGCTTGCCAGCGTTTAATCCCATTAGTTTTCCTTGCATTTTTTTTCCAGTGATCATGATTGCTCTATGTTCCTCCGTCCCTTCCCCCTGCATTTATACTATTCTTAGTTGGGTGTCTGTACAAACACGCATTACATGAAGTCCTTTACAAGCACCATTCATTCTTCGAATGCCAATGATTATTTCTTTGCCTTGACAATTTTTCAGGCTGAAGTGTTAAAAGCAGAGCGTGTATGGCTTGTGTTAATGTACTGTTACATCAATATTGCATGCATAGTATAATACATACTGCATCCAAGAAGAAGAAACATCAAAAAGTAACTTCTGTGGAAAATAGATCGTCCTTTGGTTCAGCTGATAGGAGTTTAATATAAAAATCCATTTCTTTGATTATCCCTGTGAGGCACTGCTTTGGATGCGAAAGGTGATAAACAATGAAAACATTTTGTTGTTAAGGCAGTATCAGTTTTGAACACGGTACCTACTAGTGTAGGAAGCAGTGATGAAGTGCTGCTGCGGTGTATAGATTATTGTAAATAAAGTTATTTTCTACAAACTTGTGCTGGATTCTTCGTGGCCCTCACAAAAATTAGATTTTACGAGAAAAATTTAAGAACAGGATTAACATTTTAAACTCCCCCACGGACCAAACTCTGATCTTGCACTCTGTTTCCTTGCTGCACTCTGCTTTGGTGGGTCAGGGAGAGTCGTCACTGCGGTCAAGGTCAGCTAAGTTCGCTGAACAGTTGAAAACACAGTGTGAGATTATTTGTTTTCATTCTATGCTTATTCTGTTGTACTCCAGTTGGAACAGCCTAATAAAATATTACTATTCTGTGTTATTGATGCCACATGAACATGTGTGTTGTGTGATTTATGTGACAGTGGTTTGCACCTGGTTTCTGTTTGCTTCCCAATGAAGGTCAACGGGAAGGTAAGCATCCACCGTTCTGCGGCAGTTGTCACCGAGACACGAACAACTAATTTGTGGCGCACCTACACTGCAGCTTTGTGCGAGTCCTGTGCACAGTGGGACAGATCAAACCGACAATTAATAACTTTTGGGCCCTGAATAACAAGTGCATTTGGTGTTCCACAATAAGAACCAATATGGGCTTGAATTTTCAGGATGGCGGGGGCTCTCCGAAGAGTCGATGGGGAGTACATCCTCAGTGACACAGGCAGCCCCAATGCCATATTACACTCTAATAAGCCTTGATTGGCATAAGCTGGACCTCCGGCCCACCATTGGGAGGCCGGTCCAGCTCCTGACAGCTCTCCAGTCCTGCTAGCCCCAGCCCTGCAGAAACCGGAAGAGGCTGCAGGGAACTGCCTGGCACTGTGTCCTGGAACCTGGAGGACAGGTAAGTGGCAGGGGCCCCTGGCAGTGGTGGGTAGGGAATGTCGAGAGAGGGCCTTTTGTTGAGGTCTCGGCGGATAGGTCAGACAGGGAAGGGAGGTTCAGAGGTCATGGGGCCTTAAGGGGACGGTGCCCCCAGTAAGAAGGGGGTTTCTGATGGAAGAGCATTCTCAAACCTTCCAGCCCAAGATTTAACTTACTTTACTTTTGCTCCCCGCCACCCACCCTCCCGAGGCTCAGCGGGAAAAGGCACTGAAATGAAAATTAAATGGCCACTTAAGGGCCTTAATTAGGGTCTTCCTGTCCTTGGCTCTGCCCACCCGGGCATAAAATCACTGCCAGGCCAGGGCGACAGGAGGGAATCCTGCCCATGTAATTTCACCCTCCCCTCCCCCACCTCAGACCCCACCGGGAGGGGTGGTGGGGCGAGTATGAAATTCTGGCCACGTAATAAACTGCATGAAGAAATAGGCCGATACATGTTTTCACGCTGCATTGATAATAAAGAAAATCCGAGCACAATATAAATGAAACTGATCCAATGGTAATAATGTGTATTTGTGCATTATGATGAACTGTATGGGGAGGCTTGGATTTATTTGAGGTCAATGGACACAGCCCACACAGGTCTTTGGACCTAAATTTGGATTTCTTCCCTGGGATTCTCGGTAAAGCAAAGGATATATTTTGCAAGCAGCCAGTTGAGGACAAGCTGTGAACACTGGCTCCTTTCTTAGGATAGATGGCAGTAACCCCTGCACAAACCTGCCCAGTCTGAATCAATTCCCAAACGAGACACACTTTGTATTCATCCATGAGATGTGGGCGTTGCTGGAAAGGCCAGAATTTATTGCCCATCCATAATTGCCCCTAAGAAAGTGGTGGTGAGCCAATTGAGGGGCTTTCTAGGGCAGCTCAAAGGGTAGTTAAGAGTCAGGGACTTGAGTCATATGTAGGCAAGACTGGGTAAGAACCGCAGATTCCCATGTCTAAAGTCATTGGTGAACCATTTGAACTTTTATGACATTGCAATAGTTTCATGGCCACCATTATTGATACTCATTTTTCAAATCCAGATTTATTTAATTGCTTTAATTTAAATTTCCCACTTCTGTGGTGGGATTTGTACCCATGGACAAGATTTTGGGTCAGATTTTCACGGACTCATTAAACTATTTATACGTCAGACTTGGTACTCAGCACGTTGTGACTGTGTGAGTGTCTTGCTTTGAGGTCCTGGCCCTGTGCCGTCTCCAGATGGACTGCCCAGGAAGTGTCGTGTTTCTTGTCTTATACTGTGTCTGCTCTTGTCTGTGATTGGCTGTCGTGTTATGTGTGCTAATTGGTCCGTTGCTCTGTCTATCATTATGTATGTGTTATGATGTATGTTTGAATATCATGATACTCACCACCCACAATTTTTGTGGTGTTTAGGCAACTTCTGAATGACATGTAGGGGCTGCATGGTAGCATGGTGGTTAGCACAATTGCTTCACAGCTCCAGGGTCCCAGGTTCGATTCCCGGCTTGGGTCACTGTCTGTGCGGAGTCTGCACATTCTCCCCGTGTGCGCGTGGGTTTCCTCCGGGTGCTCCGGTTTCCTCCCACAGTCCAAAGATGTGCAGGTTAGGTGGATTGGCCATGATAAATTGCCCTTAATGTCAAAATTGCCCTTAGTGTTGGGTGGTGTTACTGGGTTACGGGGGTAGGCTGGAGGTGTGGGCTTGGGTAGGGTGCTCTTTCAAAGAGCCGGTGCAGACTCGATGGGCCGAATGGCCTCCTTCTGCACTGTAAATTCTATGATTCTATAAACCACCTCAGAAGATTTGTGAATCTTAGTCTGGATTTTGGAACCTTTTGAAAGATAACGTCAAAAGAACTTTCCCCTCCACTCGTATTCAGTACCAACTCATGGCCCACCCCCCACTCCATAATTTCTTATAGCCCCCATATCTACTTATATTGCCTCCACCCCATGGCCCCTTATAACCCCCATGCAACTCATGCCTTCATCA
This sequence comes from Scyliorhinus torazame, assembly GCF_047496885.1. Taxonomy (NCBI): domain Eukaryota; kingdom Metazoa; phylum Chordata; class Chondrichthyes; order Carcharhiniformes; family Scyliorhinidae; genus Scyliorhinus; species Scyliorhinus torazame. The sequence goes on from NC_092725.1 coordinate 140,911,979, forward strand.
ACCCCAAAGACCCCTCACACTCACCATGACAACCCATGGCCCTTCTATGCCTATTAACATTGTACACATTCTGTATAGAACCAATAAACCATATATTAAGAAAGGCATGTGTGAAATTGCTTAAAAACACCCATTCATAATTTTTAAACGAAAAAGCGGCGTTACAACTTTATAAAACTGTCAATCAATCAAATCATTAAAGAGAAGCCTTAAGCACTTGACATCTCTTAATCTTGTGCAAATAAATATTGAGCCATTGACAAAGGAGATCATAGAATAAATAACTTATGACAACCTTTTTGGGCTGTCAGTCAAGCAAAGTCAACACTTCTCCCCACCTGTTTTAACAATGTCTTTGGGTTGTGGGGCAAAACCCACGCAAATACGGGAGAATGTGCAAGCTCCATATGGACAGTGACCCAGAGCCGGGATCGAACCTGGGATCTCGGCGCTGTGAGGCAGCAGTGCTAACCACTGCGCCACCGTGCTGCCCTGTATAAACAAAGTTAATAATTTTACAAGACAGGGCTCATGGCCAAACATGCATAACATGGCTGGCTGGGCCTGACTCCATTCTGCACCCACCTCCCGGGACCAAAGTAACAGTGGAAGCGATACTTCATACAGATGTGGGTTTCCTGAGTCAGGAAACTTTCCGGCTTGTGCTATCCATATTGGTAATGAAACTCTGATCCTTTAACTCACTTACACAGTGTTGAAATTGGGTTCCATATTTCTGGAACTTTATTTGTCCTGCTCCTGTTCTATGGCTGGATTCTCCATTTGGGAGATTGAGGCCAGAATTCTCTGTTTGGGAGATGTCATGATATGCAGACATGCAGATAATGATATACCGACAGGCACAGACAGGCAGCTAATGAACACAGAGAACAGGACATGACCAATGAGCAGGCAGGACACTCAGGGGTGGTATCTCATTATAAAAGGCACGAGGCACTCACACTCCACCTCTTTCCACTGATGAACATCTACAGAGTGAGTCAGGGTGTATGTACAGTATCACACCTCCAGCACGTGGCTAAGAGCTAGTCTGGTTCAGTCAGACAGAGTAACCACACTTAGGTTAGCAGAGAGTCGAATTCATAGAGAACTGTGCTAACTGTGCTACTGGTCCAATAAATCAGATTGAACTACCTTCAAGGTCTGGAGTATCTTTTGGTAAAAGCTGCATCCAGTTGCAGCCTGTGTTATCCCAGAGTACATAACACATCATGCTACCAGGAGACTGCTTAATCTAGGTGGTTTACCTCAGTCCATTCCGTGACGACCAGCGAATGTATCCCGGCACCATGGAGAAGATTCAGGCTCCTCACCAGCTCAGGACCTCTGGCAATCTCAATGCCAACTGACGGACATTCAAGCAAAAGTTTCTGCTGTACATCAAAGCTTCAGACCTCGTGGGTGCGTCTGATGCAAGGAAGATCGCGCTTCTCCTCTCAACAGCGGGTGATCAAGCCATCAAACTCTTCAACTCTTTTCACTTCACCGAAGGCCAGGACAAGACAAAGTTTCAGACCATCCTGGACAAGTTTGACAGTCACTGTGAAGTGGACACCAATGAAATCTTTGAGCGCTACATATTCAAACAGCGTCTACAGGTAAAGGTGAATCTTTCAACTCTTTCTTAACTAACCTCCGCCTGCTAGTGCTGTCCTGCAACTTTGGTGATATTGCTGACTCCATGATCAGAGACTAAATCGTTTTTGGAGTTCACTCTGATCCTCTGAGAGAGCAGCGACTGAAAATCAAGCATATGACCCTGCCAGTCGCGATTGAAACATGCACAGTGCATGAGCACGTCAAAAATCGTTATGCCCAATACAAATCGGCTGAAGGTGAGAAGCTTGCATCCCACGAGACAGAGAGTGTGCAGGCCATCTCCCGGATGCAGCGCCTCAGCACTGATGAAAGCGGCCATTTTGCGTGCTTTTCCCGGGGCCCCACGCACACGTGATGCGAACGGGATAACGAAGCGGCCGACACCCTCACTGCGCATGTGCGGCGACGCGTGGAGCGTCTGGACGCCGATGTCATGACGTGCCCGAACTGCGGCAACGCCCACTTAAAGAAACACTGCCCTGCAAGAGGTAGGCGATGTTTAAACTGCGGGAAGCCTGGACACTATGCAGCCTTGTGCAGGTCTGCACCACCTGTCAGGGGCCAGCGCTCCCAATTCTGACGACGGCGCGTTCAGAGTGTGCAACAACGATGACAGGATTCTGATCCTGGCAGCACAACGGATCCAGAGGAAGAATGCCTGGACTCCGCCTCCTGTGTGGGCATCATCACCAAATGTGAATATGCCACATCCAACAAACTCAATCCATGCTCGCTGTGGATTCTGCGGACGAATGGCGTGCGGTGATGCAGGTCAACCACTGCTCCATCCAGTTTAAGCTGGACACAGGTGCTTCTGCCAACCTCCTCTCACAGGCATATTTCAAACGCATCAAGAAGCCCCCTCAAGGTCCTTCCAGTAGCCTGCAGGCTCCTGGGCTACAACGGAAATGCCATCACGGCATTGGGATCCTGCCATCTACCCATCTCCAACCGGAGCACCCATGCACGGTAACATTTTGAAATTGTCAAGCCAGACAGGGCATCCCTACTTGGCGCGCATGCCTGCAAGCAGCTGAACCTCGAGCAGCGGGTTTACGCAACAACATCCTCCAATGTGGATCTTCAAGCCGGCATTGACGACATCCTCGCTCAGTATCCAGATGTGTTCGACAGGATGGGCATGCTGCCATATCGATACAAGATTCTGCTGCGACCTGATGCCAAGCCAGTGGTCCAAGCACCACGCTGGGTCCCGGCTCCGCTGAGGGAGCGCCTGAAGGCACAGCTCAAGGATCTTCAGCAAGAGGGCATCATTTCCAAGGTAACCAAACCGACTGACTGGGTCAGCTCGATGGTATGTGTTAGAAAGCCTTCGGGAGACCTGCGCGTCTGCATTGATCCCAAGGATCTCAATAAGAATATAATGCGTGAACACTACCCCATCCCGAAGCGGGAGGAACTCACCAGTGAGATGGCACACGCACGTTTTTTCACCAAGTTAGATGCGTCACATGGATTTTGGCAAATCCAGCTGGATGAGTCCAGCAGAAGGCTCTGCACCTTCAACACACTGTTTGGCAGATACTGCTATAATCACATGCCGTTTGGCATTGTCTCGGCATCGGAGATTTTCCATCGCATCATGGAGCAGATGATGGAGGGCATTGAAGGGGTTCATGTGTACGTGGATGACATCATCATATGGTCCATGACCCCTGAAGAGCATGTTTCCCATCTCCAGCAGGTTCCGCCATGTCCACACCAATGGCCTGAAGCTGAACAGGTCCAAATGTTGCTTTGACATGTCGACACTCAAGTTCCTAGGTGACCAGATCTCTCAGCAGGGTGTGCACCCGGACACAGACAAGGTCAAGGCCATTGAAGCCATGAAGGTCCCTGAAGACAAGAAGGCGGTGTTGCGCTTCCTGGGCATGGCCAATTTTCTGGGCAAGTTCATCCCAAACCTGGCCTCACACACCATGGCCCTACGAAACGTGGTGAAGAAGTCCACTGCCTTTGAGTGGAAGGCGGCCCATCAGGCAGAGTGGTTGGAGCTGAAAGCCAAGCTCACCACTGCACCCGTCTTGGCATTTTTCGACCCAGACAGGGAGACGAAGATCTCGACAGATGCGAGCCAGGATGGCATCGGTGCGGTGCTGCTTCAACGCGATGACACTTCATCCTGGGCACCGGTAGCCTACGCATCGAGGGCCATGACACCCACCGAAACAAGGTATGCGCAAATAGAGAAGGAATACCTGGGTCTTCTCACTGGCATTCTCAAGTTTCACGACTATGTCTACGGCCTGCCGACATTCACTGTCGAGACGGATCATAGGTCTCTGGTCCACATTGTCCACAAGGACCTGAACAACATGACGCCTCGGTTGCAGCGCATCCTCCTCAAACTCAGAAGGTACGACTTTGACTTAGTGTACACGCCTGGCAAGGAGCTCATCATCGTCGATGTATTGTCCCACTCCATCACATTGCCTAGTGAACTGCTGGAAATCATCCGGCAGATTGAGTCACAGGTGCAGCTGTGTGCAACACCCTCCCGGCGACTGATGAGAAGGTGGTTCGTATCCGTGAGGAGACAGCCAAAGACCCCCTCTTGCAGCGTGTCATGCACCACCTCGCCAATGGCTGGCAGAAAGGGCAGTGCCCTCAATTTTTCAGTGTAAAGGACGACCTGACGGTGATTGATGGTATCCTCCTCAAACTGGACAGGATTGTCACTCCACTCAGTCTCCAGAGCTTGGTGCTCCGCCAAATCCATGATGGACACCTGGGCGTCGAGAAGTGCAGACGCAGAGCCAGGCAGGTTGTCTACTGGCCCGGTATTAGCCAGGACATCTCGAACATGGTCCTCAACTGTGCGACCTGTCAACGCTTCCAGCCAGCGCAGAGCAAGGAGACGCTCCAGCAGCATGAAATCGAGACCTCCCCGTGGTCCAAGGTTGGCATCGACCTCTTTTGTGCGAATGGTCGTGACTACGTGTTGATTATTGATTATTTCTTCAATTACCCTGAAGTTGTGAATCTCTTGGACCTCATAGCTCGGACCATCATCAAGGCCTGTAAGGAGACGTTCTCCAGGCATGGTATCCCACTCACTGTCATGACTGACAATAGCCCGTGCTTCAACAGCCACAAGAGGTCTATGTTTGCCAAGTCATACCATTTCAAACATGTCACTTATAGCCCACACTATCCGCAGTCCAATGGGAAGGTTGAAAAAGGGGTGCACATTGTGAAACAGCTCATCTGCAAGGCCGCGGATTCTGTTTCTGACATCTATCTCACGCTGCTTGCGTACCCCGCTGTCCACTGGCATGTCGCCGGCTCAACTCCTGATGAATAGGGACCTGCAGACGACACTTCCAGCCATACACGTGCCCAACCTGGATCACCTCCCGGTGCTGCAGAAGGTGCAGCAGCTCCGAAACCAGCAAAAGCAGGGCTATGATGCTTATGCCACTGATTTACCCGTGTTATCCCCGGCAGACACTGTCAGGATCAAGATACCGGGTGGTGGCTGGTCTGCTCCAGCTGTTGTTGTTCGGCAGGCTGCGCCCCACTCGTATGTTGTACGTGTGGCTGATGGTTCTGTTGTGCGATGAAACAGATGGGCACTGTGCAAGGTTGCCTGCCCGCAACCGCTTTCTTCTCCATTTCCGTCCGTTGTTTTGCCACTTCCTGATACCTTGAACTACGAGGCCACCAGTCAGGCTTCCAGCCCGCCTGTCAAGGCGCCGTCGTCCCCACCACCACCTCTCCGGCGGTCGGCAAGGATCAGACGCAAGCCCCAGAGACTGGACGTATGAACATTTGTTTTGTTTGCTATGTTCTGTTTTCTCACATTAGACAGCTGTCTTTACATGTAAATACGTTCACATATGCCACCACTTGTAAAAATGTTAATATATGCCACCACATGTAAGTACGTTCCCATGTGCCAACAAAACATTTTTACAAAGGGGAGATGTCATGATATGCAGACATGCAGATAATGATATACAAACAGGCACAGCCAGGCAGCTGAACACAGAAAACAGGACATGACCAATGAGCAGGCAGGACACTCAGGGGTGGTATCTCGCTATAAAAGGCACGAGGCACCCACACTCCATCTCTTTCCACTGATGAACATCTACAGAGTGAGTCAGGGTGTATGTACAGTATCACACCTCCAGCACGTGGCTAAGAGCTAGTCTGGTTCAGTCAGACAGAGTAACCACACTTAGGTTAGCAGAGAGTCGAACTCATAGAGAACTGTGCTAACTGTGCTACTGGTTCAATAAATCAGATTGAACTAACTTCAAGGTCTGGAGTATCTTTTGGTTAAAGCTGCATCCAGTTGCAGCCTGTGTTATCCCATAGTACATAACACAGCAGGAGACAATGGACGTGCTTCTCTGGCCTCGTTCGGCTGGAGCGAGAGTGCAATGATGCCGGTGAAAATCGAGGAGAATCGCACCAGGCGCCAAACCGTTTGCAATGCAACCGACCCGCTTCCGTAGGCAAAAGGCAAAATTGGGACCCTGCCATAGCATGTCGAGAAACCAATTATCACCACTTAAACCCTATTTCTGTACAATTAATGGCCTCCCGCGATCCAGCGACCTCCACTGCAAGCTTTCATGCTGGCTCCAATTAGCACTCCTTTTGTTCAATGTGAACCTGGTGGATGGGCTGCTGCGGGAAGCCGAGGAGGTGAGCAGCCATCATTGCTCAGAAGCAGTGAGCCCGGGGGCACTGGGCATGCTGTCCCCCGTGTTCGGCAGGGAGGGGGTGCAGCCAGCCTCAGTTGGGGGTGGGTGCCATGGGATGCTGGGGGCTGCGGGACTTGGGGGGGGGGGGGGTTGTTCAACTGGGGTTGGGGGTGCTGATGTGGGCGGGGTGTTGACCATGCGTGGGTGTCCATGCCATCCCCTGAACAGTGCGTTCCCGTTCCGGGGGCAACCCTCGTCCCTGCCTGTTTGCCCGATGATCACCCATAACTCCCACTGCATGCCGTGCAGCTGAAAGCACTTCACTCATCCCCAAGTGGGTCCCCGTGGGTGGGCGGGCCATGGAGCATGTGGGGCTCATTGCCCAGCATCCCAATCAGACCTTGATGCATGGACACTGCGGGAGGCAGCACCACACTTGCAGCAGCCAGCCTTCGATCACACAGGGGATGGGTCCCAGCCCCGGGCACATGTCTGCGGCCGAGTGTGCGTGAGCAGAACGTGGGGGTGGGGTGCGCGGGGTGGGGGGGGGGGGGTGGGGAGAGCATGTCTGGGGGCATGGGACATGGGATTGCTGGTTGACCAGCATTGCGGAACAAAATGCCAGAGGTGTCATACTGGTTGTGGTGAGAGTATTTTAATGTTACTCGTACAAGTGCCCCACTCTCTCAATGGTGCCGCTCTATTAACCCCCCCCCCCCCCAAGTGCCCCCCAATGCCTCTCCCAACGCACACTCCACTGCTTACCCGCCACCTAAGACATTGTAAAAGGGATATCTGATTGGATCGCAGAGAATGGTTTGACCCATTGACCTCTGGGTTACGGGATCAGCAGCTTCCACTGGGCCACTCTGATCCAAAGCAAAGTGGAGAATGTGGGCATTTTGGGTTCCGTGTGCTGGTGTGAGGCGCGGCCTCATTAGAGGGTGTAACCTGGGGAAGCTGGTGGCCACCATCGCCAGTCCGAAGGATGGATCCGTGTTGCCACCCTGCACCCCCTCCTCCTGCTCAGTGCCCAGAAGGCTCCGGGGTTCGCCTCGGGATGGAAGTGCGTCAGAATTGAGTCCCGGCTGTCCCTGCGTCATTTGGCTGCGTCATCCAGCCCCGATGGATCCCCAATATCTCCACCATGGCGTCGACACCCTCTGCAATACTCAGTGATTGGGACATGCACTGCAGTGCCTCGGCCATTCCCATCTGAGGGCGGGACATGTCCTGCAAAACCTCATCAAGGTCAGCCTGGTACTGGGTCACATCCCCCAGCGAGTCGGACAGTCTACCGAAGCCCTTAGCCATGGCCGTCACCGACTGTTCCACACCTTGGGCACCTCCACTAATGCTGCTAACGTCGTGCACCAAGCTCTCCACTGCGGTCACCACCTGAGCAGTGTTGGCTTCAGTGCCACGTATTGCCAATGCCATCTCTTGTGCCCATAGCCTCTGGATCTGATCAAGTCAGCGCACTCAGTAAGCTTTGCACAGGTGAAGGAGACACAGCCTGAGTGAGTGAGACACATCCTGAGTGAGACACATCCTGAGTGGGAATTGGAACTTGGTAATTTGTTGCAGTGAGGTAATTTGTTGCAGATTGGGAGAAGGTGCTTTTTCCCTACTGTTTTGTTCTCTTTCTTCTGGCCTGTAACTGTTAATCTGCGGGGAGAGAACCAGAGAGCATCCTGGGAAGGTAAGTGATTTTTATTTTTATTACCTTTTCAAATTGTGTATGGGGGGACGGGGGGGGGGGGGGGACTGAAGTGACATCACAGTAAAGCTGTGATCTGATTGGCTGGTTGGTAATCTGTTAAATTTGAAAAAAATAATAATATTGCTAAACAATCTAATTGATTAACTAGATAGTGGAGTCACTAAACCTGAGGGTAAAGATCAGTATTTAGCATTTAATTTTACAGTAAAAATCATCTAGCGTCAGGGTCATATAGTTAATTGGAACTCAATCTAACAATAATTTAAGTGTTTATTTTAAATTAATTAATTAGTGCTTAAATGTCACTCAGCAGGCTGGCAGTGCTCCAACTGTGAGATGTGGCGGATCTGTGACACTTCCAGCGTTCCGGTTGACTACATCTGCAGCAAGTGTAACCAATGGCAGCTCCTCACAGGCCGCGTGGTTCGGTTGGAGCAGCAATTGGATGAACATAGGAGCATGCAGGTGGCAGAAAGCATCATAGATAGGAGTTATAGAGATGTGGTCACACCCAAGATGCAGGCAGAGAGATGGGTGACCACCAGAAGGGGCAGGCAGCCAGTGCAGGAATCCCCTGTGGTTGTCCCCTCTCGAACAGGCATGCCACTTTGGATACTGTTATGGGCCAGGGTTTAGAGAATCTGAAGTATATCATGGAGTTCACCTGGCCCACAACTTTTAATAGATTGTGGTATGGGGAGCACACGGCTTACTCTACAGGCATGGTACAGCAGAAAATGGACCAGTGGTTTTTATAACAAAACAATGTTTATTCCATGAACTCAAATTAACCTTTTTAAAACAAATAGTGAATATCTTAGCAACCAGTAAATCAAATACACCCCTCAAAGAATAAAACACTAAATAACCTGTATGCTGTCCTTTTTACCATCCAAAAGACTTAACAAACCTTCAACCAGGAGCACATTAGATTTATATTCAATACTGAGACCTTTTTACAATTCTGAGTTCTCCAAATGATCTATAGATAGTCTTTGGATGGCATGGATCAACAGCAGTGCAGCTCACAGACACCCCAGCTCTTCTCAAACTGAAACTCAAAAAGTAGAAGTGGAGCTCAGCTCCTCCCACACTCTGACATCACTCCAGTAACATGAGCAGCTCCATTTCTTAAAGGTACATTTCTTAAACACCGATTTCTTAAAGGGTACTCTCACATGACAATACTGTTGGGGGAAATAGCCTATCAGGGGAAAACAGCAGCAGCCGGAGCAGTGGCACCATGGCTGGCTCTGATGTTCAGTAGGGAGGGTCAAAGCACAGAAGAGAAATAGTCAGAGGGGACTCTATAGGCAGGGGCACAGATCGGCACTTCTGTGGACGTGAAAGAGACTCCAGGATGGTATGTTGCCTCCCTGGTGCCAGGGTCCAGGATGTCTCTGAACGGGTAGCGGGCATCCTGAAGGGGGAGGGCAAACAGGCAGAGGTCGTTGTACATATTGGTACTAACGACATCGGCAGGAAGGGGCATGAGGATCTGGAGTAGGAGTTTAGGGAGCTAGGCAGAAAGTTAAAAGACAGGACCTCTCGGGTTGTAATTTCGGGATTACTCCCTGTGCCACGTGCCAGTGAGGCTAGAAATAGGAAGATAGAGCAGCTAAACACATGGCTAAACAGCTGGTGTAGGAGGGAGGGCTTCCGTTATCTGGACCACTGGGAGCTCTTCCGGGGCAGTTGTGACCTGTATAAGAAGGACGGGTTGCATCTAAACTGGAGAGGCATAAATATCCTGGCCGCAAGGTTTGCTAATATCACACGGGAGGGTTTAAACTAGTAAGGCAGGGGGGGTGGGTACAGGAGCAATAGGTCAGAAGGTGAAAGCATTGAGGGAGTACTAGGGAACAGGGCCAGTATGGCTCTGAGGAAGAGCAGACAGGGAGATGTTGCTGAATACAGCAGGTCTGGTGGCCTGAAGTGCATATGTTTTAATGCAAGAAGTATTACGGGTAAGGCAGATGAACTTAGAGCTTGGATTAGTACTTGGAACTATGATGTTGTTGCCATTACAGAGACCTGGTTGAGGTAAGGACAGGATTGGCAGCTAAACGTTCCAGGATTTAAATGTTTCAGGCGGGATAGAGGGAGATGTAAAAGGGGAGGCGGAGTTGCGCTACTGGTTAGGGAGAATATCACAGCTGTACTACGGGAAGACACCTCAGAGGGCAGCGAGGCTATATGGATAGAGATCAGGAATAAGAAGGGTGCAGTCACAATGTTGGGGGTTTACTACAGGCCACCCAACAGCCAGCGGGAGATCGAGGAGCAGATAGGTAGACAGATTTTGGAAAGGAGTAAAAACAACAGGGTTGTTGTGATGAGAGACTTCAACTTCCCCAATATTGACTGGGACTCACATAGTACTAGGGGCTTGGACGGGGCAGAGTCTGGAAGGAGCATCCAGGAGGGCTTCTTAAAACAATATGTAGACAGTCCAACTAGGGAAGGGGCTGTACTGGACCTGGTATTGGGGAATGAGCCCAGCCAGGTGATAGAAGTTGCAGTAGGGGAGCATTTCGGGAACAGTGACCACAATTCAGTAAGTTTTAAAGTGCTGGTGGACAAGGATAAGAGTGGTCCTAGGGTGAATGTGCTAAATTGGGGGAAGGCTAATTAAAACAATATTAGGCGGGAACTGAAGAACCTAGATTGGAGGCGGATGTTTGAGGGTAAATCAACATCTGACATGTGGGAGGCTTTCAAATGTCAGTTGAAAGGAATTCAGGACCGGCATGATCCTGTGCATAAGAAGGATAAATACGGCAAATTTCAGGAACCTTGGATGACGAGTGATATTGTAGGCCTCGTCAAAAAGAAAAAGGAGGCATTTGTCAGGTCTAGAAGGCTGGGAACAGACGAAGCCAGTGTGGAATATAAGGAAAGTAGGAAGGAACTGATGCAAGGAGTCAGGAGGGCTAGAAGGGGTCACGAAAAGTCATTGGCAAATAGGGTTAAGGAAAATCCCAAGGCTTTTTACACGTAAATAAAAAGCAAGAGGGTAGCCAGGGAAAGGGTTGGCCCACTGAAGGATAGGCAAGGGAATCTATGTGTGGAGCCAGAGGAAATGGGCGAGGTACTAAATGAATACTTTGCATCAGTATTCACCAAAGAGAAAGAATTGGTGGATGTTGAGTCTGGAGAAGGGTGGGTCACATTGAGATCCAAATGTTGGGCGGTGTTGGGCGTCTTGAAAAATATTAAGGTAGATAAGTCCCCAGGGCCTGATGGGATCTACCCCAGAACACTGAAGGAGGCTGGAGAGGAAATTGCTGAGGCCTTGACAGAAATCTTTGGATCCTGTTGCTCTGTTTCTTTGGTTCTAAATATGGCGGTCAATGTGGTCGCCTTCCTTAATCCTAATTATGGTTGTTTTAGAGTCTCCAGGTATCTTTCGATACCGCCACAAGTTTCAAACCTGAATACTGATCAAAGAACCGATACACCAGTTAGTTAGTTCAAAGTCAATACTATTTATTTACACACACAGTACTATCTACTCATGCACAAAATACTACAAACTAAACTATCTCTATCGCTAAAGCCTATACTTAGCTTCGGGTACCCACTCAGTCAGAGGAACAATGGCCGTTGTTCGGCTCTGAGGCTGTTGGGTTTGAAGTGGAACAGGAAATCAGCTAAGGTCGTCCGTCTGGTAGTGAGCGTTGACCTTGGACTTACTTGCTTCTGGTGTAGCTGGTGGAAGGGTCTCTCCGCTTTGAGAGCCAATTCCAAGAGAGCGATTCTCTCTCGGGGCCTTCTTATTATACCCGAAGGGGCTTCGCGCGCTTTTGGGTGGGCCTTGAACTTGGCCCCAATTAATTGCCCTGATCACTAGTATTGATCTTGACCAATAAAGGGGTGGGAGCCATGATGGCTGGGCGGGTCCTATGTGGCCGTTGGCCTTGCATTGTTTACACTTTCGGTTTGGGGAACTGGCGCCGCGATGTCTGGTGCTAGATCGGTTGCTTGAGTGTCTTTCCTTTGTTCCCGGAGATGGGCCATCAATGTGTGAATTGCCCTACAGTTTCAGTCCCGTCTGGGAGCTGTTTCTTCAATATGCATACAGGCTCTGTACCTGCTTGCTTTTTTAACATTGTCCATAGTTCCCTACAGTCATTGCGATCATCCATTTTGTATTCTGGAAGTGGCCATCCCAGATGGCTACACACCCTCCTTGTGATCCTCAACGCGAAGTGTGAAGGATCAAATTACTGCAGCTTCTTCGTTCTCCTCCAAAGTCGGGCACCCATAATCAATGACAGGCTCTACACTACTCTGTCCTGTGGATTGAAACTTTTACCTAATTTACTTGATGTGCACACTTCATTATAAAATTCTATGGGGCGCTATGACATTCAGGCATGCGTTACAAAATTTAAAAAACTGGAACATCTAACTGTCTTTAATCTAAACTATCCTAAATTAATCAAAAGAATTTACAACATTTTAAATTCTTTTAAACTGTACAATAGCAGCAATACATGTCTCTCTGGCTTGGCAGTCAAGCACAGAGTTTTACATTTCCTTTATTAGAACAACAAACACACAAGAAAACGGATGTACTTTAATTCACTAAAAGGGGTTGGGGGGTTTGTTGAAGTCCGAAAACACGGGATCTGAATGTGTATACCGGGGTGCGGGAGGCTTTCCTCCGCCATTTCCTGAGTCTTAGGGTCTGAACGACACTGCAGAGTATCGTCAGTACTAACAGTGCTTCCACAACGTAGGACAGGGAATACCAAGTTATGAACCTGACACACCAGGTCGGTGTATCGGTAACTATCTCGGGGTCTAGTGTATGGACGGGGTGGGAAACATTCACGGCCTTATGGTAGGGGTCAGGGGGTTAGCATCCATGCGCAACTGGAGAGATCCCGCTAAGATCCAACTGTAGAGCATGATGGTTGTCTTCATCTTTTCTCCTTTCTTTCTTCCTCTTGTGGTTCCGGGGTTCTATGGCCACAAGCATAATTTCTGTTATTATCTTGTTTAAGATCTCGTATGTCTGTCTGTCTGTCCTTTATTGCCAATTACCCGTTATAATTGGTCACCATCTGTGACTCCCTCATTTTTAAAAAAAAACAAATATTTGGGACAAGACATCCAAGAAAAATACTGACACAGCGCGCCATCTCGCAGCCTGTGTGAACTACCATCCCAGTGTTTGAGGATGTAAATAGCCATAAAAACTGAAGAGTTTTGAACTAAAATGCCAAATGGGGTGCGTATGGGCCGCGGTGGGTAAGAATGGGTGGAATCCCCTGGTAGGACGGTGACCAGTGCTGTTTGTGCTACCCAAGCGTAGCTGACCAGATGGGGGTCCTCAGGCAGTGCGGGGACCAGTGCCGTTTCTCCACTGCCTGAGCGACCGGTAAGAACGGTAAGAATTTGTGGCCGTCGTGGGGGTTGCATTTGTTGCTAACTTCTACCTTCAAAGCAGAAGAGTAGCTATGATTGCTTGTCTGTGGACAAACTAGTTCCATTAACTGCCAGTGGGCGTTAATAGAGTGGTGGGGTGGGGCCATGAAAACCTTGAGTTAACAAACAACATTTAACATTCACAGTAACAAACAAACATACAAAACACACATGGTGCAGGTTCCATCAGAAAGGACACCGTAAATCTCCATCGGTTCCTTTTTTTTTACCATCATCTGGACACCTCATTGCTCTAAAGCGAACAGAGCCACAAAGGGATTTGTGTGGTGGGAGTCAGACTCTATGTCATCATCTTCTCCCGGTTGCCATACTCTTGACTGGAGTAGGTGCGCTAAAGCTGCTTGGGGTGAATTGGGGTCCATCTCATCATTCCGGATGAGCCTGAAAGAATTGTCTCAGTGCCAGTATTTTGTATCGAGGTTGGAGCTGCTAGGGGTTAATCCATAATCGTCGGGCGGTGGGTCTGGGTCAGGGGCTTTAATATACGTTATCTCGAAGGGGTCGCTGGAATCATGTTCGGAGTCGCTGGGAGTGGGCCTGGTGCAGGGGTGTAATCGTAGCGCGGTGTGCTGTGTCTGTCGCTATTGCTGTTGCTATCGCTGTCGCTGTCGCGATCGCTGTTGCTGTCAGCTGGGGGAAGGGAGAGGTGGAGTCGTGCCTCTGGGGGTGGAGTCGAAGTCGTGTCTGAGGACGGGCTGGACAGGTTGGGGGAGGGTAGGAATACGTCGTTCATGGGCGGGGTGTGCTGCAAGCGAGATGTGGTGTGCATGGTTGTTCTGCGAGCCATAAGCCTTAAGCTGGTTTATGTGGAACCACGCAGACCTGCCATTCGGATAGGTGATTTTGTATACAGAGTGGTTGACTTTATCAGAGATGGAGTACGGTCCGGCAAATTTGGAGGAAAGGAATGAACTGGAGGTTGTATGGGGATAGCATGACTTGCTGCCCTACTACAAACTCGGTGGCATGTACTGTTTTATCAAAGCAAACTTTGCTTTGCTTCTTGCGGGTTCCAAGCCTAACGGCTGCTGCAAGCTGGGCGGCCTTCACATTCTCAATAACCTGCTGTACTGCTTTCTCATGCGTGAGGGCGGTGACTGCGGGGCTGAGGGTAGGGGCTTTCTGTCTGCGGATACAAATCCTCTAGTTTCCCACAGGGGTAGGAATTCGGTTAAACTGTTGCAAACATATAAACTGTCCGAATATATGTCGGCTGGGGTCGGAAACGAGTCGGGGTGTTCTATAACGTACGCTATGGCTGCCAGTTCTGCTGCCCGCGAGCCTAAATGTCTTGGCAATTTTAACGAAATCTCTTCTAGGGCGCGTCCCTGCGCGTCCTCTACATAAATACCGCAACCGGTAATCCTTTATATAACTGTGGAGGAGCCATCCACATAGATTCTAAGGGGTGCGCATGTGTCTGTGGGCTGGGGTCTCTGGGGTGAAGTACCTGCTTTCGGGGGAGCTGACTTTGGTACAAAGGGTCCTGAATTGTGCTTAGTGGAGATGATTTCACACTCATGTGGGATGCCTGCATATTGTAAATTGTCAGCGAGGAAAGTGTGGGTCTTTGTTCTCTTTACTGTTATGTCCCGTCCCCGTAAAAGAAGGTCCAACGGGCTGCGCGGATTTGGCTGACTGTGCCGTCCTTAAGTCTATCACCTAGTAGGAGCTGTGTTGGGGTGTGTTCAGTGAGAATGGTGATAGGGTTGAGTCCTGTAATGTAGGCGAAGTATTGTACTGCCCAAAAAACTGCGAGCAGGTGCTTTTCGCAGGCATAAAATCCTTGCTCGACTGGATCTCATACGCGTGAGGCGTATGCCACGGGGCCTAAGCGATCATGTCGTTCTTGGAGGAGCACGGCCGAAAGGGTTCGGTTGGTAGTTGCAACCTCAATTGCGTATGGGGAAAGTGGATCTGGGACCTGTAATGCGGGGGCTGTGCTGAGGGCTCTTTTTAATGCATCCACGGCAGCCGTGTGCGGTGGAAGCCATTCCCAAGGTGCTTAGAATTTTAGAATCATAGAAGTTTACAGCATGGAAACAGGCCCTTCGGCCCAACCAGTCCATGCCGCCCAGTTTTTACCATTAAGCTAGTCCCAGTTGCCCGCACTTGGCCCATAACCCTCTATACCCATCTTACCCATGTAACTACCTAAATGCTTTTTAAAAGACACAATTGTACCCGCCTCTACTACTACCTCTGGCAGCCCATTCCAGACACTCACTACCCTCTGAGTGAAGAAATTGCCCCTCTGGGCCCTTCTGAATCTCTCCCCTCTCACCTTAAACCTATGCCCTCTAGTTTTAGACTCCCCTACCTTTGGGAAAAGATGTTGACTATCTACCTTATCTTTGCCCCTCATTATTTTATAGACCTCTATAAGATCACCCCTAAGCCTCCTACGCTCCAGGGAAAAAAGTCCCAGTCTATCCAGCCTCTCCTTATAACTCAAACCATCAAGTCCCGGCAACATCCTAGTAAATCTTTTCTGCTCTCTTTCTAGTTTAATAATACCCTTTCTATAATAGGGTGACCAGAACTGCACACAGTATTCCAAGTGTGGCCGTACCAATGTCTTGTACAACTTCAACAAGACGTCCCAACTCCTGTATTCAATGTTCTGACCAATGAAACCAAGCATGCCGAATGCCTTCTTCACCACCCTGTCCACCTGCGACTCCACCTTCAAGGAGCTATGAACCTGTACTCCTAGATCTCTTTGTTCTATAACTCTCCCCAATGCCATACCATTAACTGAGTAGGTCCTGGCCTGATTCGATCTGCCAAAATGCATCACCTCACATTTATCTAAATTAAACTCCATCTGCCATTCGTCGGCCCACTGGCCTAATTGATCAAGACCCCGTTGCAATCCTAGATAACCTTCTTCACTATCTACTGTGCCACCAATCTTGGTGTCATCTGCAAACTTACTAACCATGCCAGCTTCTTGAGAAGTTCGGATAGGGGCGCTGCTTTTGTGGCGAAACCGTCGACATGGTCTCTGCAGTAGCCAACCAGTTCTAGAAATGATCGGAGGGCTGTGACGTTATGGGGCAGAGTTAATTTGACGATCGAGTCAATTTGCTTCTGCTCGATCTCGCGTTTGCCATGCGTGATTACTGTACCCATGTGTGGTGAATGTATTATGCCAATAATCCACCATTGTATTTGTAGCTGTGTCTGTGCTATGCTGATGTCCTTGTGGGCTCCTCCTATGGGCCATTGTATGGCATTATCCATAGGGGAACATGTTGGGGCCTGTATGGGCTCCGCCCATGGCTCCTCCCCTTGAAGGGAGGTATAAAGAGCAGCCGACCTGTAGGCAGTTCTCAGTATTGGATCAGTCGCAGGCAGGCACTGTGCTGAGTTGATTAAAGCCACAGTTTACTTCTACTCTTGTCTCGAGTGAATTGATGGTCGCATCTCTAAGTAAATCACTTTTTCCTGTAAAATCTGGGCCTTCTTGGGGTTTACCTTACAGCCAATTTGTTGTAGGAGTCCTAATAGTTCGGCGAGAAGCGAAATGTGCTCTCCCTTTGTGTCCGTCTGTAGATCATCTACATATTGGACCAGACAATTTGGTCGGGAAAATTTTGCTAATCCATTTGCCAGCTGTCGGTGTAAAATGGAGGGGGAGTTGTGGAAGCCTTGTGGAAGGCACGTCCACGTGTATTGTTGTCCCTGGAAGGTGAAAGCAAATTTATATTGGCACGCTTTATCCAATGGAATGGACCGAAAGCCGTTGCTAATGTCCAAAACCGAATTTTTTTTTTACTGGAGTCCCTGTTTGAGCATGGTCTCAGGACTCGTGGCTACGGTGGGGGCTGCTACAGGGGTCACTTTGTTCAGTTCCCGGTAATCAATGGTCAGTCGCCATGATCCATCGGGTTTCCTGACGGGCCAAATTGGTGCATTATTCGTGGAGGCTACTGATCGGAGTATGCTTGATCAAGCAGACTCTATCACTTTTGAGATTTCTCCCTCTGCTTCTTGGGGAAAACCGTACTGCTTTTGGGGTCTGGGGTTGGGACCTGTAATGTTCACCAAGCCAGCGATCTTGCCACAGTCGTGTTTGTGCTGTGCAAATGCAGCTTTGTGTTGCTGCAGGACTTCCCTGACTTGTTTGTCCTGACTAATGGCTCGGGGGTCGAACCAGAAGTCTCCTACTGCTCTGATCCTATTTTCATACTCTCCAACTGTGAGCGTGGCGGGGGCTTGTGCTGCCTTTGCCATTCTCCACACACATTTATTCACTTGATCGAATGAGAGGTTGTGGGAGCTCATTAAGTCAATTCCTAAAATGTGTTCGGCTGTCTGGGGTAGATCGACCAGAACTACGGGGTGTTTAGTTTTAATGTTCCCTATCTGGATTGCTATAGGTGTGATGTGTCCCTGCTCTAAATGCCCTGTAAAACCGCTGAGTGTGATGATGTCTGTCGTGGGCCACGTGTCTCGCTGAAACATCGTGGAGGAATTGAGCGTGGTGCGGGACCCTCCTGTGTCCCAAAGGATTTCTACGGTGTGTCCCCGGACTGTGCCTGCCACTACCGGTCTACCGGACTTGTCCCAAAGGGTGTCGCAGACCCAAGTTGGGGAGCCCGAACACCGTCAGTCGGTGCTGTTCATATCTGTGTTCTCAGAACGGGCGCTAACATTATGAATTGGCTTTGCCCTATTCTTATTTAGGGTTCCTGTCTGCTGGTTTCTCTGTTGCTTCTGGGCGCATTGCATTCTCGTGCATAGTGTCCTAATTGGCCGCAATTATAACACTCCTGGGATTTGGGTTGCTGTGGGCTGTTCCTTCCCTCATTTACCCATGCGGGGTTCTGGTGCATCCTATCAGGATGCATGTCTGCCTATTCTTCCTCTGCTTTAACAAACGTGTTTTGCCTTGGATCGACTGTTCCCAAGTGCGGGACAATTTCTTTAAAACCCATTTTTTGTTGTGCGCCTTGTCTGAGGGGTCGTAATTTGCGCAAGCTCTCTGTCCTGCCTCTGTTTCATGAGAGACTAGGATGCGGGTCCATTTGGCCTTATTATCTGGGGACAAATGGGCGCGGGCTAACTCTCCAAACACTGCAGTAAAATGTATCCACAAACATCCAGCAAACGCCGTGGGTGCTCTGTCTTCTTTTGCCTACACTTGTTTAGGCCTTCTCCGGGGTCTCCTTTATTATAGCCGATCGCATCTAGGATCGCTGTTTGCATTTCTTGTAGGGTGCCTCCTCCTACATTCTGTGGGCCGGGAAGGACTGCCACGACTGAGGGGTCGAGGCTTAAAACTGTGAGCTTCACTTGCTCCTTTTCATCCAGGCCGTACATGGGCGCCTGCTGTTTTACTCTTGCAAAGAACTGGTGGGGGTCCGATATGGGTAGGAACGGTGTTATTTTATCAAACGCGTCCCGTAATTGGGTGACGGTTAATGGGGTAGTGTATAGGAAATCTGGGTCTCCTGTTGTGGCCCTGCGCTGTGTGGTTACAGGGTTCATAGGGGTGTGTTCTGCCTGTGCAGTCGGGGGTTGGGGCGCTTTTTGTTTCTGGGGTCTGTCCTGTGTACATGTCCCATGCACACATCTGTGGGCAGTCTCGTTTAACTCCTGCCAGTCGGGGCTGTTTTCCTGGTCTAACTGGGGTCCAAACATGCTCTGGAACCCATTCTGAACAGAAAGCAGAGATTGCAATTCTGCAATTTGCTTCCGGCACTTTGCGTGATCTACCAAGCTCTGCCTTTGTTCCGTCGTGGAACTGTGGAGCGCTCGTAGGGCTGCTTTTAAGTCATTACACTGTTTCTGCAACTGCTCAACCTGTTGTTCAGTTTCCTGTGTTACCAACACCGCGCGTTGCGTGTCTTGGTAGGCTTTGTCATATTGGGACTGAAAGCTGCTCAAATGGGCGAGACAAGATTGGTGTGCCCGCTTGGCATCAGCCACCTCCTTGTCCCTCGCTGCTAACTGCTCTCTCAGTTCCCTGTTCTCTCTCTCATATCCACTCACATCTCCTTCGCTACTCTTGTCTCTCTCCTCAATCTCTCTACGGAGCGTCCTAATGACCTCCTCTGCGCCTTGCAATTGTGCCAAGCAGGCCACGATTGCCATCGCCTTGCGAGCTTTCCCTAAGCTCTTCCTATGGAACTCTGTCAGGTTCTCCCACCAAGTATGCCCTATACTTCCGGGACCTGTTTCGTCATTTACTCCAAAGGGGCCATCCTTTCCCTTTGAGATATTTTCTGATCCCCTCTTCCCATACGGGACACTATCATACTCTACTGGTCATTGCGACCTCAAATTCTTGGGGGTTCATAAGGCGTTCCATTGCCTTCATTGCCATTTTTCTCGCTATCTCTGGGGTCTCTACCGAATTTGGAACAGGGGGTGATAAAGTGGTGATGTAAACACGGGTACGGCTAACGCTAATTTCCGGCCTGCAAAACTCCCGACAGTTTTACGCAACAAAATCTCTCAGGTTTACCCTATATCCCTGTTAGTACGCATGCATTAACACACTTCCGAATCTCGGAGGTTTTATCAGTATTGTTCTTACACTTCTGGTTTTTCTGGTTCTAATTGGATTCTAATTCAAATTTGGGTTCTCTCGGAGTGACTAGGCCACTTCTAGGTCGAGTCCCGTCAGATGTCGCCAGTAATTGTTGCTCTGTTTCTCTGGTTGTTTCTCTAAATATGGCAGTCAATTTGGTCGCCTTCCTTAATCCTAATTACATTTGCTTTAGAGTCGCCAGGTATCTCTCAATACTACCACAAGGTTCAAACCCGAATACTGATCAAAGAGCCAATACACCAGTTAGTTAGTTCAAAGTCAATACTATTTATTTACACACACAGTAATATCTGCTCATGCACAAAATACTACAAACTAAACTATGTCTAACGCTAACGCCTATACTCACCTTCGGGTGCCCACTCAGTCAGAGGAACAATGGCCGTAATCGGATCTGAGGCTGTTGGGTTCGAAGTGGTACAGGAGAAAAGCTAAGGTCGTCCGTCTGGTAGCGTGTGTTGACATTGGACTTACTTCTGGTGTAGCTGGTGGACGGGTCTCTCCGTGTTGAGAGTCAATTCCAAGAGAGCGATTCTCTCTCGGGACCTTCTTCTTATACCCAAAGGGGTTTCGCGCACTTTTGGGCTTGAACTTGGCCCCAATCAATTGGGCCATTTCTTGATCACTCGTATTGATCTTGACCAATAAAGGGGTGGGTGCCCTGATGGCTGGGCGGGTGCCCTGTGGCTGTTGGCCTGGCTTTGTTTACGCTTTCGGTTTGGGGAACTGGCGCCGCGAGGTCTGGAGCTAGATCGGTTGCTTGAGTGCCTTTCCTTTGTTCCCGGAGATGGGCCATCAATATGTTAATTGCCCTACAGTTTCAGTCTCGTCTGGGAGCTGTTTCTTCAATATGCAGACAGGCTCTGTGCCTGCTTGCTTTCTTAACATTGTCCATAGTTCCCTACAGTCATTGCGATCACCCATTTTGTATCCTGGAAGTGGCCATCCCAGATGGCTACAACCCTCGCTGTCTTCAGCTGATGTCCCGGAGGACTGGAGAATAGCCAATGCTGTTCCTTTGTTTAAGAAGGGTAGCAAGGATAATCCAGGGAACTATGGGCCGGTGGTAGGGAAATTACTGGAGAGAATTCTTCGAGACAGGATCTACTCCCATTTGGAAACAAATGGACTTATTAGCGAGAGGCAGCATGGTTTTGTGAAAAGGAGGTCGTCTCTCACTAACTTGATAGAGTTTTTTGAAGAGGTCACAAAGATGATTGATGCTGGTAGGGCAGTGGATGTTGTCTATATGGACTTCAGTAAGGCCTTTGACAAGGTCCCTCATGGCAGACTGGTACAAAAGATGAAGTCACACGGGATCAGGGGTGAGCTGGCAAGGTGGATACAGAACTGGCTAGGTCATAGAAGACAGAGAGTAGCAATGGAAGGGTGCTTTTCTAATTGGGGGGCTGTGACTCGTGGTGTTCCGCAGGGATCAGTGCTGGGACCTTTGCTGTTTGTAGTACATATAAATGATTTGGAGGAAAATGTAACTGGTCTGATTAGTAAGTTTGCAGACGACACCAAGGTTGGTGGAATTGCGGATAGCGATGAGGACTGTCAGAGGAAAATGATGGATTTAGATCGTTTGGAGACTTGGGCGGAGAGATGACAGACGGAGTTTAATCCGGACAAATGAGAGGTAATGCATTTTGGAAGGTCTAATGCAGGTAGGGAATATACAGTGAATGGTAGAACCCTCAAGAGTATTGACAGTCAGAGAGATCTAGGTGTACAGGTCCACAGGTCACTGAAAGGGGCAACACAGGTGGAGAAGGTAGTCAAGAAGGCATACGGCATGCTTGACTTCGTTGGCCGGGGCATTGAGTCTAAGAATTGGCAAGTCATGTTGCAACTGTATAGAACCTTAGTAAGGCCACACTTGGAGTATAGTGTTCAATTCTGGTCACCACACTACCAGAAGGATGTGGAGGCTTTAGAGAGGGTGCAGAAGAGATTTACCAGGATGTTGCCTGGTATGGAGGGCATTAGCTATGAGGAGTGGTTGAATAAACCCGGTTTGTTCTCACTGGAACGACGGAGGTTGAGGGGCGACCTGATAGAGGTCTACAAAATTATGAGGGGCATAGATAGAGTGGGTAGTCAGAGACTTTTCCCCAGGGTAGAGGGGTCAATTACTAGGGGGCATAGGTTTAAGATGCGAGGGGCAAGGTTTAGAGGGGATGTACGAGGCAAGTTTTTTACACAGAGGGTAGTGGGTGCCTGGAACTCGCTGCTGGAGGAGGTGGTGGAAGCAGGGACGATAGTAACATTTAAAGGGCATCTTGACAAATACATGAATAGGATGGGAATAGAGGGATACGGACCCAGGAAGTGTAGAAGATTGTAGTTTAGTCGGGCAGCATGGTCGGCACGGACTTGGAGGGCCGAAGGGTCTGTTCCTGTGCTTTACCTTTCTTTGTTCTTTGTTCTTTGAGTCGGCTATGGACCTGCTGGTGTGTCATTGACATCTCCCTCTGAATGTCCTGGCCGCTCCCTTACGTCTCCACCAGCTCTGGGATAGCATGTTCCAGGGGCTCAGCATCTGGCTGGGACCCAGGTGGGACCTAGGGTTCAGCAGCCCTGTGATTGCTGTCTCCCCAGATGTTCCTGCCTCCACCTGATGTGCATCAGCGACTGTGTGGTGCTCACCAGATTGTGCCCCAGAGGCCTGACCACTAACATTGTCCATCTACCTGGCTGCATCCCAGTCTGGTCTGGAAACTGCTTGGCCCAAGACCGTAGGAAACTACAGAGAGTCGTGAACACAGCCCAGGCCATCAAGCAAAACCGCCTCCCATCCATTGACTCTCCATCTTCATCTCCTGCTGCCTGGGGAAAGCGGGCAGCATAATCAAAGACCCCTCCCACCTGGGTTATCCTCTCTTCCAACCACTTCCATCGGGCAGGAGATACAAAAGTCTGAGAACACGCACGAACAGACTCAAAAACAGCTTCTTCCCCGCTGTCGCCAGACACCTAAATGACCCTCTTATGGACTGACCTGATCTCTCCCCACATCTTCTCCACTGAGTAGTACTACACTCTGTGTGCTTCACCCGATGCCTGTGTCTATGTATTTACATTGTGTATCTCTTGTATGTCCTATGTTTTTTTCAGGAACGTACGCAGAACTATCCTTTTCACTGAACCTCGGTACATGTGACAATAAATCCAATCCAATCCCAGGTGTGTGTCTCTGTGCTGGTTTTGCAGAGTGTGTGCCACAGACTGGAGCAATGAGATTTGCTATCCCAGCTAACGTTGGGGAAGTTGAAATCCCCCATTTCTGGCAGTTCTAAACATCTAGTTTGAATCATTCCTAATTCAGTCGTTTAAAGTAGTGTTTTGAATTCATTATCATCTCTGTGAAATCCTGTTAGAAGCTTAATCACGTGCCAAAGGTTTATTTTCAGGCTATTGAGCCTATTTTGGGGCTGTGGGTTACTTTCACGAGTTCTTTCTGCTGCTATGTATGTTTGCAAAAGCAAATCTTTCATTCCTACTGCAGGAAACTCCCTGGTGCTGCAATCTTATTAATTTTTGCTAGAGGGAGATATTGCTTCAGTTTTGTCTCGTTAAATCGACCCTAGTTTTACCTTTGAAGCTGTGCAGCCAAAACCTTAATCAAGCTATTGTGAAGCCATTGAGCCATTGTAATAAAATAAACAGTACGACAAACAGATAACAAATTCAAGTCGGCAAAAATTTGACAATTAATAATTTAGGCATGAACCTGCTTTCATGTATTAACTGAAAACATAGAACCAGCCAGCGATGCTTTTGTCCTTGTTTCCCTGACTGCCCCCACCCTCACACCTTGACGGTAAAACAATTGCTGGCAAATCTGTATTGGCAAATTCAGATATTCATGGATTGCTGACTGGTGGGATTGAACAAAAAGTAACACTGAATATGGGTGACGTACAGAATTGGGCAGCACGGTAGCACTGTGATTAGCACTATGGCGTCACAGCGCTAGGGTCCCAGGTTCGATTCCCGGCTTGGGTCACTGGCTGTGCGGAGTTTGCTCGTTCTCTCTGTGAGCGTGGGTTTCCTCCGGGTGCTCCGGATTCTTCCCACAAGTCCCGAAAGACGGGCTGTTAGGTAATCTGGGCATTCTGAATTCTCCCTCTGTGTACACGAACAGGCTCCGGAATGCGGCGACTAGGGGATTTTCACAGTAACTTCATTGCAGTGTTAATGTAAGCCTACTTGTGACAATAAAGATTATCATGAATTGCTACAGGGCAGCAGGAGGCTATTCGGCCCTTCGAGTCTGCACCAACCCTCTGAAAGAATATCCTACGTAGGCCACTCTCCCAGCCGATCCTTATAACCTCGCAACCCCTACTAACTTGCACATCCCTGGACACTAAGGGGTAATTTGGAATGGCCAATCCACCTAACCTGTACATCTTTGGACTGTTGGTGGAAACCGGAGCAGCTACGGGGAGAAAGTGCAAACTCCACACAGTCACCCAAAGCGAGAATTGAAAACAGGTCTCTGGTGCTGTGAGGCAGCAGTGCTAACCACTGTGCCACCGTGCTGTCCAACTATGGCATCACTCATGGGTTTTCAAGTCATCAAGGACTTTGATGTACTTTCAGATTACAAATTTAATTATGCCCAAGCAGTAGCCATTCACTGCACACAAAGCACTTCCAATTGCAGGAATCTGATCATTTTGCATGGTCAGACACAGGGTTCAGATACTTTTCTGTAATAGAAACCCATAAACATTTGATCATGCACGAAAAGACTGACTCCCCCACTTGTAACATGTGTATAAGCTGACTCAGTCAGATAGAACATGCTACCAACATCTCCCCAAAACCGAACAAGTACAATAAAGTTGAACATACTTCCCTGGTTTATCTAACTTCTCTCAGTGTTCTCTATTGAAATCCTGCTGCAACAGTTCATGTTCTGGATGGGCGCACACTCGGATTGCTCTGGTTAGGCTAACGGCTGCAAGTATGCCTAAAACAGAATTGGAGATGCAATCCTGAGCCGGATACTCATCCAAAACCAAAAGTCCAAATACTTGATGCCACCGGATGGACATCCCCCGAGATGGAATATTATTGAACGCTCGGAGAACTGTGGCCCCCTCCCCTGCCTTCACTTTACTCCTTCTGAAACTGAGGTGAGATGCATCACTGTAAATACACAAGAGGTTAATGTAAATCCACTACGACTAAGTAAACACTAGAGGGAGCACCAGAGACGTCATGACATGCAGACATACAGCTAATGAACACATAGAATAGGATACGACCAATGGGCAGTCAAGACACCCAGAGGTGACACTACCACAAGGGGGCATTACACAACCCATATATGAGGACAGAGCACACATGCTCTGTGTCTTTCCACAGGCGACACTTAGAGAGTAGGACAGGGGCAGATCAGAAGCATCACACCCACCACGTGGCTTAGAGAAGACTGGTTAGTTAGACTGAGTTACTGTAGCAAGATAGCAGGAGAGTCGAACGCATAGAGAACTGTGCTAATGGTTCAATAAATCACATTGAACTAACTTCAAAGTCTGGAGTATCTTTTGGTCAAAGCTGCATCCAGTTGCAGCCTGTGTTATCCCAGAGTACATAACACAACAGAAACCTGTCAGCCTGAAGGGCACATCTCCCACATCTCACTTCATCCATGGCGTTGTCACAGTCGCCCTCTTGAGGTCTCTGCCTCTGAACAGATCTTCATCCTCCAGAGAGGTTTCATCCTCCTCCATTTCACTCTCTGGCAAGGGATCACCTCTTTACAGCGCCAGTTTGTGGAGGGTGATACATCAAACCCTATCGGGAGCGTACTGTAGTGAGACACCTGAGTGGCCAAGCACCTGAGACGCACCTTTGGAATCCCAATGATCTGCTTTATTAGGGAGCGTGTGGATCTGGTGACAGCATTGTACCTCGTATTGGAATGACTCTGAGGGCGATGCACCTGTGTCATCAGCCAGCATATCAGCGGGTACCTCATCGCCAAGCAGCCACCCTATAGCCATTGAGGCTCTTCAACAACCTCGGGCATCGAGGAGTGACTCATGATGTAGGAGCCCTGAACTCTGGCACAAATGGGCATTGTGTGTTTCTGATGATCACACACCAGTTGTACTTTGGTGGAGTGTTAGCCTTTGCAGTTTATAAGCTTTAGGGGCTTGGTAAGGCCTGATATGGCTGCAAAGCTGGTATTTTCACAACCTGACTGTTGTCTTCTTTCATAACAAACCTCACTTGCTGATGTATCTTCCTGTAAAGGGCAGTGATGTATTTATGTGCTGTGGACTGTGAACCGCTTCAGAAGTCCCCTGTTGACCCCGAAAGACCACAGGCAAATAAATTGAGCACAGCGGCCACCTTTCAAGCCACCGGCAGCGGATAGCAGAAAGCAGACCAGGGCAGGCCAGCAGCACGGTTCAATTCCCGTAACAGCCTCCCCGAACAGGCGCCGGAATGTGGCGACTAGGGGCTTTCCACAGTAACTTCATTTTGAAGCCTACTTGTGACAATAAGCGATTTTCATTTCATTTCATTTCAACTGCACCCGGCAGCAGGTCTTCACGAAGAATGCAGCAGATCTGATGTACCGTAGCTCAGGCCAAACAAACACGTGCCCAGCATTGTCTCTTACACACTTGTAAATAGGATACTCTTGGTCCCGAGATTCACCTCTGTTATAGAATCATAGGGTCCCTACAGTGCAGGAGCAGGCCATTCGACCCATCGAGTCTGCACTGGCCCTCTGAAAATAGCACCCTAACTAGGCCCAAATCCCTGTTCTATCCCTGTAACCCCATAATCCGCCTCACCTTTGGACGCTAAGCGGCAATTAAGCATGGCCAATCCACCTAACCATGGTTTTCCAGGATGGAGTGCTGGAGATGAAAACATTAGATTCACTCAGGACCTAGTTTGAAGATGGAATGCGGAAGAGAAATGTAGATTTTTTCGTGGGTGGCAGAAATAAGTTGATTTCAATGGCCTGCCTCATCTATATTTATCTTGCGACCTCATATTAAGGAAGTAAAGTTGCTGCAGGAAGAATCTGGAACACAGTACCCTACTGCAGGAACACTACAAATATATTGTTTTGTTATAGACTAGACCCTCACTGTAGGAAGGATGTGGGACCATTGGAAAGGGTGCAAAGGAGATTTACCAGGATGCTGCCTGGTTTGCAGGATAGGTCTTATGAGGAAAGGTTGAGGGAGCTAGGGCTTTTCTCTTTGGAGCGGAGGAGGATGAGAGGCGACTTAATAGCGGTTTATAAGATGATGAGGGGGATAGACAGAGTGGACGTTCAGAGACTGTTTCCTCGGGTGGATGTAGCTGTTACAAGGGGGCATAACTATAAGGTTCAGGGTGGGAGATATAGGAGGGATGTCCGAGGTAGGTTCTTTACTCAGAGAGTGGTTAGGGTGTGGAATGGACTGCCTGTTGTGATAGTGGAGTCGGACATTTTAGGAACTTTCAAGCGGTTATTGGATAGGCACATGGAGCTCACCAGAATGACAGGGAGTGGGCTAGCTTGATCTTGGTTTCGGACAAGGCTCGGCACAACATCAAGGGCCGAAGGGTCTGTTCTGTGCTGTCCTGTTCTATGTTCTATGTCCTATAACCATGGAAACATTTTAAATACATTTTAAATGAAATAGAAATGACCCTTTCAGCCTGAGGAAGCTTGTCTCCAGTACTCTAACTCTCCTAGTCTTCTATTCAACTATATTTTCAACCCAAATGTACTTCACCCCACTAATTTGCCTGATGAATTATTATTGCAAACATTTATTGCAAAGTGTTCCTCTGTATTCTATATGCAGTGAGTTTATAAATGTGTTCTTCATAAACACATGTTCAATATCGCCACTGGATATAATGCACAACGGTAAATGTGATTAGGAACAGGTTTCTGGGTCGCGGAAAACCAAAGTTATTTACAGCTTAAGCAAGTTGTTAAAAAAGTAGTTCAAAGGACCTAGGAGCCTGTATCTTTCAATATCTGTATATCAGTACAGCACTCTGGGGACTGCCGTTAGCACCCGGTTTCCCTGGGTTTCTGTGGCTATGATCATCTTTCATTCTCACTCCGCAGTATAAATATTTCCCACTTTCTCTGTCTGTTAGCTTTGACTAAGAGTCATCGCACTCGAAACGTTTGCTCTTTTCTCTCCCTACAGATGCTGCCAGACTTGCTGAGATTTTCCAGCATTTTCTCTTTCGTTTCAGATTCCAGCATCCGCAGTAATTTGTTTTTCTCTGTATATCAGTGATATGTGAGTATTTCAGTCATGTGATTTATTGCTTTACTCTACTTTCCACAATGGTCTTCATCCATGTGAAATATCTTCTTGATCTGTCTCCAGGTTGCTTGGCTGCCATTGCCTGATACCTTTCCCCACTAAGAGCCAACCATTCTGTGGTATTGACTGACTGGAAATGAGTTGCTCAGGCCTCTTGTGGCACAGTGAATTGCTGTTGCTAAAAGCTCAGGCGAATCATAGTCTGTAAAAATGGGTCAAGAGGAGAGGCTTGTCTGGATCTTTCCTCTTGTTCTTGCTCTGGTTCCCCTTGACCCTGGAGATCAGGCTTGGCCTCCTAGTGGAGCTGCGTTCTGCACCCCCTCCTGGTGGAGCTGCGTTCTGCGCCCCCTCCTGATGGAGCTGCGTTCTGCGCCACCTCCTGGTGGAGCTGCGTTCTGCGCCACCTCCTGGTGGAGCTGCGTTCTGCGCCCCCTCCTGGTGGAGCTGCGTTCTGCACCCCTCCTGGTGGAGCTGCGTTCTGCACCCCCTCCTGGTGGAGCTGCGTTCTGCACCCCCTCCTGGTGGAGCTGCGTTCTGCACCCCCTCCTGGTGGAGATGCGTTCTGCGCCCCCTCCTGGTGGAGATGCGTTCTGCGCCCCCTCCTGGTGGAGATGCGTTCTGCGCCCCCTCCTGGTGGAGCTGCATTCTGCACCCCCTCCTGGTGGAGCTGCGTTCTGCACCCCCTCCTGGTGGAGATGCGTTCTGCGCCCCCTCCTGGTGGAGCTGCGTTCTGCGCCCCCTCCTGGTGGAGCTGCGTTCTGCTTCACCTCCTGATGGAGCTGCGTTCGGCTTCACCTCCTGGTGGAGCTGCGTTCTGCGCCCCCTCCTGGTGGAGCTGCGTTCTGCGCCCCCTCCTGGTGGAGCTGTGTTCTGCGCCCCCTCCTGGTGGAGCTGCGTTCGGCTTCAACTCCTGGTGGAGCTGCGTTCTGCACCCCTTCCTGGTGGAGCTGCGTTCTGCACCCCTTCCTGGTGGAGCTGCGTTCTGCACCCCCTCCTGATGGAGCTGCGTTCTGCACCACCTCCTGGTGGAGCTGCGTTCTGCACCCCCTCCTAGTGGAGCTGCGTTCTGCACCCCTTCCTGGTGGAGCTGCGTTCTGCACCCATTCCTGATGGAGCTGCGTTCTGCGCCACCTCCTGATGGAGCTGCGTTCTGTGCCACCTCCTGGTGGAGCTGCGTTCTGCGCCACCTCCTGGTGGAGCTGCGTTCTGCGCCCCCTCCTGGTGGAGCTGCGTTCTGCACCCCCTCCTGGTGGAGCTGCGTTCTGCGCCCCCTCCTGGTGGAGCTGCGTTCTGCGCCACCTCCTGGTGGAGCTGCGTTCTGCGCCACCTCCTGGTGGAGATGCGTTCTGCGCCCCCTCCTGGTGGAGCTGCGTTTTGCGCCACCTCCTGGTGGAGCAGCGTTCTGTGCCCCCTCCTGGTGGAGCTGCGTTCTGCGCCACCTCCTGGTGGAGCTGCGTTCTGCGCCCCCTCCTGATGGAGCTGCGTTCTGCGCCACCTCCTGGTGGAACTGCGTTCTGCGCCCCCTCCTGGTGGAGCTGCGTTCTGCGCCACCTCCTGGTGGAGCTGCGTTCTGCGCCACCTCCTGGTGGAGCTGCGTTCTGTGCCCCCTCCTGGTGGAGCTGCGTTCTGCGCCACCTCCTGGTGGAGCTGCGTTCTGCGCCACCTCCTGGTGGAGCTGCGTTCTGCGCCCCCTCCTGGTGGAGCTGCGTTCTGCGCCACCTCCTGGTGGAGCTGCGTTCTGCGCCCCCTCCTGGTGGAGCTGCGTTCTGCGCCCCCTCCTGGTGGAGCTGCGTTCTGCGCCCCCTCCTGGTGGAGCTGCGTTCTGCGCCACCTCCTGGTGGAGCAGCGTTCTGTGCCCCCTCCTGGTGGAGCTGCGTTCTGTGCCACCTCCTGGTGGAGCTGCGTTCTGCGCCCCCTCCTGGTGGAGCTGCGTTCTGCGCCACCTCCTGGTGGAGCTGCGTTCTGCGCCACCTCCTGGTGGAGCAGCGTTCTGCACCCCCTCCTGGCGGAGCTGCGTTCTGTGCCCCCTCCTGGTGGAGCTGCGTTCTGCGCCACCTCCTGGTGGAGCTGCGTTCTGCGCCACCTCCTGGTGGAGCTGCGTTCTGCGCCCCCTCCTGGTGGAGCTGCGTTCTGCGCCACCTCCTGGTGGAGCAGCATTCTGTGCCCCCTCCTGGTGGAGCTGCGTTCTGCGCCACCTCCTGGTGGAGCTGCGTTCTGCGCCCCCTCCTGGTGGAGCTGCGTTCTGCGCCACCTCCTGGTGGAGCTGCGTTCTGCGCCACCTCAAAGAACAACAAAGAACAAAGAAAAGTACAGCACAGGAACAGGCCCTTCGGCCCTCCAAGCGCGTGCCGACCATGCTGCCCGACTAAACTACAATCTTCTACACTTCCTGGGTCATATCCCTCTATTCCCATCCTATTCATGTATTTGTCAAGATGCCCCTTAAATGTCACTATCGTCCCTGCTTCCACCACCTCCTCCGGCAGTGGGTTTCAGGCACCCACTACTAAAGAACTTGCCTCGTACATCTCCTCTAAACCTTGCCCCTCTCACCTTAAACCTATGCCACCTAGTAATTGACCCCTCTACCCCAGGGAAAAGCCTCTGACTATCCACTCTGTCTATGCTCCTCATAATTTTGTAGACCCCTATCTGGTTGCCCCTCAACCTCCATCGTTCCAGTGAGAACAAACCGAGTTTATTCAACCGCTCCTCATAGCTAATGCCCTCCATACCAGGCAACATCCTGGTAAATCTCTTCTGCACCCTCTCTAAAGCCTCCACATCCTTCTGGTAGTGTGGCGACGATAATTGAACACGATACTCCAAGTGTGGCCGAACTAAGGTTCGATACAGCTGCAACATGACTTGCCAATTCTTATACTCAATGCCCCGGCCAATGAAGGCAAGCACGCCGTATGCCTTCTTGACTACCTTCTCCACCTGTGTTGCCCTTTTCAGTGACCTGTGGACCTGTACTCCTAGATCTCTCTGACTGTCAATAATCTTGAGGGTTCTACCATTCACTGTATCCTCCTGGTGGAGCTGCGTTCTGCGCCCCCTCCTGGTGGAGCTGCGTTCTGCGCCCCCTCCTGGTGGAGCTGCGTTCTGCGCCCCCTCCTGGTGGAGCTGCGTTCTGCGCCCCCTCCTGGTGGAGCTGCGTTCTGCGCCCCCTCCTGGTGGAGCTGCGTTCTGCGCCACCTCCTGATGGAGCTGCGTTCTGAGCCACCTCCTGGTGGAGCTGCGTTCTGCGCCACCTCCTGGTGGAGCTGCACTCTGCACCCCCTTCTGGTGGGGCTGCGTTCTGCGCCCCCTCCTGGTGGAGCTGCGTTCTGCTTCACCTCCTGGTGGAGCTGCGTTCTGCACCCCCTCCTGGTGGAGCTGCGTTCTGCGCCCCCTCCTGGTGGAGCTGCGTTCTGCGCCACCTCCTGGTGGAGCTGCACTCTGCACCCCCTTCTGGTGGGGCTGCGTTCTGCGCCCCCTCCGGGTGGAGCTGCGTTCTGCTTCACCTCCTGGTGGAGCTGCGTTCTGCACCCCCTCCTGGTGGAGCTGCGTTCTGCGCCCCCTCCTGGTGGAGCTGCGTTCCGCACCACCTCCTGGTGGAGCTGCGTTCCGCGCCCCCTCCTGGTGGAGCTGCGTTCTGCACCCCCTCCTGGTGGAGCTGCGTTCTGCACCCCCTCCTGATGGAGCTGCGTTCTGTGCCCCTTCCTGGTGGAGCTGCGTTCTGCGCCCCCTCCTGATGGAGCTGCGTTCTGCGCCCCCTCCTGGTGGAGCTGCATTCTGCTTCACCTCCTGGTGGAGCTGCGTTCTGCTTCACCTCCTGGTGTAGCTGCGTTCTGCACCCCCTCCTGGCGGAGCTGCGTTCTGCGCCCCCCTCCTGGTGGAGATGCGTTCTGCGCCCCCTCCTGGTGGAGCTGCGTTTTGCACCCCCTCCTGGCGGAGCTGCGTTCTGCGACACCTCCTGGTGGAGCTGCGTTCTGCGCCCCCTCCTGGTGGAGCTGCGTTCTGCTTCATCTCCTGGTGGAGCTGCGTTCTGCGCCACCTCCTGGTGGAGCTGCGTTCTGCGCCACCTCCTGGTGGAGCTGCGTTCTGCGCCACCTCCTGGTGGAGCTGCGTTCTGCGCCACCTCCTGGTGGAGCTGCGTCCTGCGCCCCCTCCTGGTGGAGCTGCGTTCTGCGCCCCCTCCTGGTGGAGATGCGTTCTGCGCCCCCTCCTGGTGGAGCTGCGTTCTGCACCCCCTCCTGGCGGAGCTGCGTTCTGCGCCCCCTCCTGGTGGAGCTGCGTTCTGCTTCATCTCCTGGTGGAGCTGCGTTCTGCGCCCCCTCCTGGTGGAGCTGCGTTCTGCGCCACCTCCTGGTGGAGCTGCGTTCTGCGCCACCTCCTGGTGGAGCTGCGTTCTGCACCCCTCCTGGTGGAGCTGCGTTCTGCACCCCCTCCTGGTGGAGCTGCGTTCAGCGCCACCTCCTGGTGGAGCAGCGTTCTGCACCCCCTTCCTGGTGGAGCTGCGTTCTGCGCCACCTCCTGGTGGAGCAGCGTTCTGCACCCCCTTCCTGGTGGAGCTGCGTTATGCATCCCTTCCTGGTGGAGCTGCGTTCTGCGCCACCTCCTGATGGAGCTGCGTTCTGCTTCACCTCCTGATGGAGCTGCGTTCTGCTTCACCTCCTGGTGGAGCTGTGTTCTGCAACCCCTCCTGGTGGAGCTGCGTTCTGCGCCCCCTCCTGGTGGAGCTGCGTTCTGCACCCCCTCCTGGTGGAGCTGCGTTCTGCGCCCCCTCCTGGTGGAGCTGCGTTCTGCGCCCCCTCCTGGTGGTGCTGCGTTCTGCGCCCCCTCCTGGTGGAGCTGCGTTCTGCACCCCCTCCTGGTGGAGCTGCGCTCTGATTCATCTCCTGATGGAGCTGCATTCTGCGCCCCCTCCTGGTGGAGCTGCGTTCTGCGCCCCCTCCTGGTGGTGCTGCGTTCTGCGCCCCCTCCTGGTGGAGCTGCATTCTGCACCCCCTCCTGGTGGAGCTGCGTTCTGCTCTACCTCCTGGTGGAGCTGCTTTCTGCACACCCTCCTGGTGGAGCTGCTTTCTGCGCCCCCTCCTGATGGAGCTGCGCTCTGCAACCCCTTCTGGTGGAGCTGCGTTCTGCGCCCCGTCCTGATGGAGCTGCGTTCCGCACCACCTCCTGGTGGAGCTGCGTTCTGCGCCCCCTCCTGGTGGAGCTGCGTTCTGCACCCCCTCCTGATAGAGCTGCGTTCTGCGCCCCCTCCTGGTGGAGCTGTGTTCTGCGCCACCTCCTGGTGGAGCTGCGTTCTGCGCCACCTCCTGATGGAGCTGCGTTCTGCACCCCCTCCTGGTGGAGCTGCGTTCTGCACCCCCTCCTGGTGGAGCTGCGTTCTGCTTGACCTCCTGGTGGAGCTGCGTTCTGCGCCACCTCCTGGTGGAGCTGAGTTCTGCACCCCCTACTGGTGGAGCTGCGTTCTGCGCCCCCTCCTGGTGGAGCTGCGTTCTGCTTGACCTCCTGGTGGAGCTGCGTTCTGCGCCCCCTCCTGGTGGAGCTGCGTTCTGCGCCCCCTCCTGGTGGAGCTGCGTTCTGCGCCCCCTCCTGGTGGAGCTGCGTTCTGCGCCCCCTCCTGGTGGAGCTGCGTTCTGCCCCCCCTCCTGGTGGAGCTGCGTTCTGCGCCCCCTCCTGGTGGAGCTGCGTTCTGCGCCCCCTCCTGGTGGAGCTGCGTTCTGCTTCACCTCCTGGTGGAGCTGCTTTCTGCACACCCTCCTGGTGGAGCTGCGTTCTGGACCCCTTCCTGGTGGAGCTGCGTTCTGCGCCCCCTCCTGATGGAGCTGCGCTCTGCACCCCCTTCTGGTGGAGCTGCGTTCTGCGCCCCGTCCTGATGGAGCTGCGTTCCGCACCACCTCCTGGTGGAGCTGCGTTCTGCGCCCCCTCCTGGTGGAGCTGCGTTCTGCACCCCCTCCTGATAGAGCTGCGTTCTGCGCCCCCTCCTGGTGGAGCTGTGTTCTGCGCCACCTCCTGGTGGAGCTGCGTTCTGCGCCACCTCCTGATGGAGCTGCGTTCTGCACCCCCTCCTGGTGGAGCTGCGTTCTGCACCCCCTCCTGGTGGAGCTGCGTTCTGCTTGACCTCCTGGTGGTGCTGCGTTCTGCGCCACCTCCTGGTGGAGCTGAGTTCTGCACCCCCTCCTGGTGGAGCTGCGTTCTGCGCCCCCTCCTGGTGGAGCTGCGTTCTGCTTGACCTCCTGGTGGAGCTGCGTTCTGCGCCACCTCCTGGTGGAGCTGCGTTCTGCGCCCCCTCCTGGTGGAGCTGCGTTCTGCGCCCCCTCCTGGTGGAGCTGTGTTCTACGCCCCCTCCTGGTGGAGCTGCGTTCTGCGCCCCCTCCTGGTGGAGCTACGTTCTGCGCCCCCTCCTGGTGGAGCTGCGTTCTGCGCCCCCTCCTGGTGGAGCTGCGTTCTGCTTCACCTCCTGGTGGAGCTGCGTTCTGCTTGACCTCCTGGTGGAGCTGCGTTCTGCGCCCCCTCCTGGTGGAGCTGCGTTCTGCGCCCCCTCCTGGTGGAGCTGCGTTCTGCGCCCCCTCCTGGTGGAGCTGCGTTCTGCACCACCTCCTGGTGGAGCTGCGTTCTGCGCCCCCTCCTCGTGGAGCTGCGTTATGCATCCCTTCCCGGTGGAGCTGCGTTCTGCACCCCCTCCTGGTGGAGCTGCGCTCTGCACCCCCTCCTGGTGGAGCTGCGTTCTGCTTCATCTCCTGATGGAGCTGCGTTCTGCGCCCCCACCTGGTGGGGCTGCGTTCTGCACCCCTCCTGGTGGAGCTGCGTTCTGCGCCACCTCCTGGTGGAGCTGCGTTCTGCGCCCCCTCCTGGTGGAGCTGCGTTCTCCTTCACATCCTGATGGAGCTGTGTTCTGCACCCTCTCCTGGTGGAGCTGCGTTCTGCACCATCTCCTGGTGGAGCTGCGTTCTGCACCCCCTCCTGGTGGAGATGCGTTCCGCGCCCCCTCCTGGTGGAGCTGCGTTATGCATCCCTTCCTGGTGGAGCTGCGTTCTGTGCCCCCTCCTGGTGGAGCTGCGTTCTGCGCCACCTCCTGGTGGAGCTGCGTTCTGCGCCCCCTCCTGGCGGAGCTGCGTTCTGCTTCACATCCTGATGGAGCTGTGTTCTGCACCCTCTCCTGGTGGAGCTGCGTTCTGCTTCACCTCCTGGTGGAGCTGCGTTCTGCTTCACCTCCTGGTGGAGCTGCGTTCTGCCACCCTCCTGGTGGAGCTGCGTTCTGCGCCCCCTCCTGGTGGAGCTGCGTTCTGCGCCACCTCCTGGTGGAGCTGTGTTCTGCGCCACCTCCTGGTGGAGCTGCGTTCTGCACCCCCTCCTGGTGGAGCTGCGTTCTGCGCCCCCACCTGGTGGAGCTGCGTTCTGCAACCCCTCCTGGTGGAGCTGCGTTCTGCGCCCCCTCCTGGTGGAGCTGCGTTCTGCACCCCCTCCTGGTGGAGCTGCATTCTGCACCCCCTCCTGGTGGAGCTGCGTTCTGCGCCCCCTCCTGGTGGTGCTGCGTTCTGCGCCCCCTTTTGGTGGAGCTGCGTTCTGCACCCCCTCCTGGTGGAGCTGCGCTCTGATTCATCTCCTGATGGAGCTGCATTCTGCGCCCCCTCCTGGTGGAGCTGCGTTCTGCGCCCCCTCCTGGTGGTGCTCCGTTCTGCGCCCCCTCCTGGTGGAGCTGCATTCTGCACCCCCTCCTGGTGGAGCTGCGTTCTGCTTCACCTCCTGGTGGAGCTGCCTTCTGCACACCCTCCTGGTGGAGCTGCGTTCTGGACCCCCTCCTGGTGGAGCTGCGTTCTGCGCCCCCTCCTGATGGAGCTGCGCTCTGCACCCCCTTCTGGTGGAGCTGCGTTCTGCGCCCCCTCCTGATGGAGCTGCGCTCTGCACCCCCTTCTGGTGGAGCTGCGTTCTGCGCCCCGTCCTGATGGAGCTGCGTTCCGCACCACCTCCTGGTGGAGCTGCGTTCTGCGCCCCCTCCTGGTGGAGCTGCGCTCTGCACCCCCTTCTGGTGGAGCTGCATTCTGCGCCCCCTCCTGGTGGAGCTGCGTTCTGCGCCCCCTCCTGGTGGTGCTCCGTTCTGCGCCCCCTCCTGGTGGAGCTGCATTCTGCACCCCCTCCTGGTGGAGCTGCGTTCTGCTTCACCTCCTGGTGGAGCTGCCTTCTGCACACCCTCCTGGTGGAGCTGCGTTCTGGACCCCCTCCTGGTGGAGCTGCGTTCTGCGCCCCCTCCTGATGGAGCTGCGCTCTGCACCCCCTTCTGGTGGAGCTGCGTTCTGCGCCCCCTCCTGATGGAGCTGCGCTCTGCACCCCCTTCTGGTGGAGCTGCGTTCTGCGCCCCGTCCTGATGGAGCTGCGTTCCGCACCACCTCCTGGTGGAGCTGCGTTCTGCGCCCCCTCCTGGTGGAGCTGCGCTCTGCACCCCCTTCTGGTGGAGCTGCGTTCTGCGCCACCTCCTGTTGGAGCTGCGTTCTGCGCCCCCTCCTGGTGGAGCTGCGTTCTGCACCCCCTCCTGATGGAGCTGCGTTCTGCAACCCTCCTGGTGGAACTGCGTTCTGCACCCCCTCCTGGTGGAGCTGAGTTCTGCGCCCCCTCCTGGTGGAGATGCGTTCTGCTTGACCTCCTGGTGGAGCTGTGTTCTGCGCCACCTCCTGGTGGAGCTGAGTTCTGCGCCCCCTCCTGGTGGAGCTGCGTTCTGCTTGACCTCCTGGCGGAGCTGCGTTCTGCGCCCCCTCCTGGTGGAGCTGCGTTCTGCGCCCCCTCCTGGTGGAGCTGCGTTCTGCGCCCCCTCCTGGTGGAACTGCGTTCTGCGCCCCCTCCTGGTGGAGCTGCGTTCTGCGCCCCCTCCTGGTGGAGCTGCGTTCTGCGCCCCCTCCTGGTGGAGCTGCGTTCTGCGCCACCTCCTGGTGGAGCTGCGTTCTGCTTCACCTCCTGGTGGAGCTGCATTCTGCTTGACCTCCTGGTGGAGCTGCGCTCTGCGCCACCTCCTGGTCGAGCTGTGTTCTGCGCCCCCTCCTCGTGGAGCTGCGTTATGCATCCCTTCCTGGTGGAGCTGCGTTCTGCACCCCCTCCTCGTGGAGCTGCGTTATGCATCCCTTCCTGGTGGAGCTGCGTTCTGCTTCAACTCCTGGTGGAGCTGCGTTCTGCGCCCCCTCCTCGTGGAGCTGCGTTATGCATCCCTTCCTGGTGGAGCTGCGTTCTGCACCACCTCCTGGTGGAGCTGCGTTCTGCGCCACCTCCTGGTGGAGCTGCGTTATGCATCCCTTCCTGGTGGAGCTGCGTTCTGCGCCCCCTCCTGATGGAGCTGCGTTCTGATTCATCTCCTGGTGGAGCTGCGTTCTGCGCCCCCTCCTGATGGAGCTGCGCTCTGATTCATCTCCTGATGGAGCTGCATTCTGCGCCCCCTCCTGGCGGAGCTGCGTTCTGCGCCCCCTCCTGATGGAGCTGCGTTCTGCACCCCCTTCTGGTGGAGCTGCGTTCTGCGCCCCATCCTGATGGAGCTGCGTTCTGCGCCCCCTCCTGGTGGAGCTGCGTTCTGCGCCCCCTCCTGGTGGAGCTGCGTTCTGCGCTCCCTCCTGATGGAGCTGCGCTCTGCACCCCCTTCTGGTGGAGCTGCGTTCTGCGCCCCGTCCTGATGGAGCTGCGTTCTGCGCCACCTCCTGGTGAAGCTGCGTTCTGCGCCCCCTCCTGATGGAGCTGCGTTCTGCACCCCCTTCTGGTGGAGCTGCGTTCTGCACCCCCTCCTGGTGGAGCTGCGTTCTGCGCCACCTCCTGATGGAGCTGCTTTCTGCACACCCTCCTGGTGGAGCTGCGTTCCGCGCCACCTCCTGGTGGAGCTGCGTTCGGCGCCCCCTCCTGGTGGAGCTGCGTTCTGCGCCACCTCCTGATGGAGCTGCGTTCTGCACACCCTCCTGATGGAGCTGCATTCGGCGCCCCCTCCTGGTGGAGCTGCGTTCTGCGCCACCTCCTGATG
Source organism: Scyliorhinus torazame (assembly GCF_047496885.1). NCBI lineage: Eukaryota > Metazoa > Chordata > Chondrichthyes > Carcharhiniformes > Scyliorhinidae > Scyliorhinus > Scyliorhinus torazame. The sequence goes on from NC_092725.1 coordinate 140,950,320, forward strand.
GAGCTGCTTTCTGCACACCCTCCTGGTGGAGCTGCGTTCCGCGCCACCTCCTGGTGGAGCTGCGCTCTGCGCCCCCTCCTGGTGAAGCTGCGTTCCGCACCCCCTCCTGGTGGAGCTGCGCTCTGCGCCCCCTCCTGGTGAAGCTGCGTTCCGCGCCACCTCCTGGTGGAGCTGCGTTCTGCGCCCCCTCCTGGTGGAGCTGCGCTCTGCACCCCCTTCTGGTGGAGCTGCGTTCTGCGCCACCTCCTGATGGAGCTGCGTTCTGCGCCCCCTCCTGGTGGAGCTGCGTTCTGCACCCCCTCCTGATGGAGCTGCGTTCTGCAACCCTCCTGGTGGAACTGCGTTCTGCACCCCCTCCTGGTGGAGCTGAGTTCTGCGCCCCCTCCTGGTGGAGATGCGTTCTGCTTGACCTCCTGGTGGAGCTGTGTTCTGCGCCACCTCCTGGTGGAGCTGAGTTCTGCGCCCCCTCCTGGTGGAGCTGCGTTCTGCTTGACCTCCTGGCGGAGCTGCGTTCTGCGCCCCCTCCTGGTGGAGCTGCGTTCTGCGCCCCCTCCTGGTGGAGCTGCGTTCTGCGCCCCCTCCTGGTGGAACTGCGTTCTGCGCCCCCTCCTGGTGGAGCTGCGTTCTGCGCCCCCTCCTGGTGGAGCTGCGTTCTGCGCCCCCTCCTGGTGGAGCTGCGTTCTGCGCCCCCTCCTGGTGGAGCTGCGTTCTGCTTCACCTCCTGGTGGAGCTGCATTCTGCTTGACCTCCTGGTGGAGCTGCGCTCTGCGCCACCTCCTGGTCGAGCTGTGTTCTGCGCCCCCTCCTCGTGGAGCTGCGTTATGCATCCCTTCCTGGTGGAGCTGCGTTCTGCACCCCCTCCTCGTGGAGCTGCGTTATGCATCCCTTCCTGGTGGAGCTGCGTTCTGCTTCACCTCCTGGTGGAGCTGCGTTCTGCGCCCCCTCCTCGTGGAGCTGCGTTATGCATCCCTTCCTGGTGGAGCTGCGTTCTGCACCACCTCCTGGTGGAGCTGCGTTCTGCGCCACCTCCTGGTGGAGCTGCGTTATGCATCCCTTCCTGGTGGAGCTGCGTTCTGCGCCCCCTCCTGATGGAGCTGCGTTCTGATTCATCTCCTGGTGGAGCTGCGTTCTGCGCCCCCTCCTGATGGAGCTGCGCTCTGATTCATCTCCTGATGGAGCTGCATTCTGCGCCCCCTCCTGGCGGAGCTGCGTTCTGCGCCCCCTCCTGATGGAGCTGCGTTCTGCACCCCCTTCTGGTGGAGCTGCGTTCTGCGCCCCATCCTGATGGAGCTGCGTTCTGCGCCCCCTCCTGGTGGAGCTGCGTTCTGCGCCCCCTCCTGGTGGAGCTGCGTTCTGCGCTCCCTCCTGATGGAGCTGCGCTCTGCACCCCCTTCTGGTGGAGCTGCGTTCTGCGCCCCGTCCTGATGGAGCTGCGTTCTGCGCCACCTCCTGGTGAAGCTGCGTTCTGCGCCCCCTCCTGATGGAGCTGCGTTCTGCACCCCCTTCTGGTGGAGCTGCGTTCTGCACCCCCTCCTGGTGGAGCTGCGTTCTGCGCCACCTCCTGATGGAGCTGCTTTCTGCACACCCTCCTGGTGGAGCTGCGTTCCGTGCCACCTCCTGGTGGAGCTGCGTTCGGCGCCCCCTCCTGGTGGAGCTGCGTTCTGCGCCACCTCCTGATGGAGCTGCGTTCTGCACACCCTCCTGATGGAGCTGCATTCGGCGCCCCCTCCTGGTGGAGCTGCGTTCTGCGCCACCTCCTGATGGAGCTGCTTTCTGCACACCCTCCTGGTGGAGCTGCGTTCCGCGCCACCTCCTGGTGGAGCTGCGCTCTGCGCCCCCTCCTGGTGAAGCTGCGTTCCGCACCCCCTCCTGGTGGAGCTGCGCTCTGCGCCCCCTCCTGGTGAAGCTGCGTTCCGCGCCACCTCCTGGTGGAGATGCGTTCCGCACCCCCTCCTGGTGGAGCTGCGTTCCGCGCCCCCTCCTGGTGGCGCTGCGTTCCGCACCCCCTCCTGGTGGAGCTGCGCTCTGCGCCCCCTCCTGGAGGAGCTGCGTTCTGCGCCCCCTCCTGATGGAGCTGCGTTCTGCGCCCCCTCCTGGTGGAGCTGCGCTCTGTGCCCCCTCCTGGTGGAGCTGCGCTCTGCCCCCCCTCCTGGTGGAGCTGCGCTCTGCCCCCCCTCCTGGTGGAGCTGCGCTCTGCGTCCCCTCCTGGTGGAGCTGCGTTCTGCGCCCCCTCCTGGTGGAGCTGAGTTCCGCACCACCTGCTGATGGAGCTGCGTTCTGTGCCCCCTCCTGATGGAGCTGCGTTCTGCACCCCCTCCTGGTGGAGCTGCGCTCTGTGCCCCCTCCTGATGGAGCTTCGCTCTGTGCCCCTTCCTGGTGGAGCTGCGCTCTGCGCCCCCTCCTGGTGGAGCTGCGCTCTGCGCCCCCTTCTGGTAGAGCTGCGTTCTGCACCCCCTCCTGGTGGAGCTGCGCTCTGCACCGCCTCCTGGTGGAGCTGCGTTCTGCGCCCCCTCCTGGTGGAGCTGCGCTCTGTGCCACCTTCTCGTGGAGCTGCGCTCTGCGCCCCCTCCTGGTGGAGCTGAGTTCTGCACCCCCTCCTGGTGGAGCTGAGTTCTGCACCCCCTCCTGGTGGAGCTGAGTTCTGCACCCCCTCCTGATGGTGCTGCGCTCCCTCCTTTGCTTTCTCAATTGCATTGTGAGCCTCACAAACGCAGCATGAGCCTTGGATCCATTTCCATTTTCTCTCTGAAATGCAACATTGAAAACATTGATGAGGAACGGTTCAAGATAGTGAAGCTCACAATCTCCCTGGAACAACTGTGGCAGTCTGTCGTGGTCTCAGCTGTATTTGCATTGCCGCTGATGTTGTCTTTGAGGCACATTCACTCATATTGAGGATGCCATCGCATAAATGTGACGTCTGATTCCCTGACTGGTATGAGATGGTGTGAGTGACAAGGACTATCTCACCTGGCTCAGTGCTCTGACCTGCATTCTAATGAACAATACATTGCTGATAATTAATTTTTGGATGCCCTTTGATTCGTTAGGAATGCCAATTCTGGAGAGCATCTGACTGGCATCCATTAATGGAATGTTGCATATGATGTACCTGTCCCAGATTCCCAGTTTCCAGCATCCCCAAATTAACCATTCCAATATGTTAATGCTGATGTGCTGCGAATGTGATGTGTGTCACTTTTTCAGCACTAATAAATGCATTGGTTTCCCAAGTCTCTCTTTGCTGGAGGCTTTTTCCTTTCTTTATAAGTCTCCAGTTCACTCTTGCGGCACCAGCAGGTTAGAGGCCCCCCCAGGAAGGGCCCCTGAGTGTAGCACAGCCCTCCTTCCACACAGCCTCACACCCTTGCTGGTCACAATCGCTTCTACTTCCCAGTGCTGTCTGGACCGTCCATTCCGTGGTCCGTTCGTCGGCCATCTTTCCTCCCACTTGAACTTCCACACCACCTTTGTTCAGCCCCTTCTTCGCTTGTTTTCGCCCCCTTCTGCTCCTTACGTCCATACGACTCAGTATGGATCCAGAACTGTTGTTTTCCACTCCAGCGCTCAAAAGTTCGAAAAAGTCGGGGCAAAAGGTCTAAAAGTCTGACCGGGCGAGAGCCACCAAATGTGCGACTTTTACTCCCTCACAGCCGCCACCGGAATCGCTTCTACTTTCAAATTAAAATTACACAATAACTCCAGTGGAGCACCACTGTTTCGAAACAAGCTTCACAACTCCCTCTCTGACTCTCCTTGTCCCCAGTATCTTCCTGGAACATTGTGATGTGAAGGTGGAGCTCCCTCCTGTTATCCTCCAGCCTCCCCCAATAATACTGGCTTCCATAGTTTGTTGCGATGGACATTCCTATCCTCCCATCACTACTGAAATGCCCATGCTCTATATAGAGGCTGTGTGCGTGATCACCTACCAAGGTGCACCCCTCTGAGGAAAGCTTCACGTACCCCTCACCCACCTTATTATGTGTTCCCCAGAAACTGGCTGAAGATGCCTCCCATTACAATCACCCTATCATCTTCAGTCCAATACAGAGACAGACAAGGCCTCTGGACAGTGACTGTGAGACAGTTCTGCACATCCAGCTGTGTTTCCTTCTTCTGGAGCCCAAGCCCTTGCCTGTCCCTGGAGCTACCGGTGAATACCCCTGCAGAATGCCCACTGCATCCCAGAACCGTTTCCACTGCCTGACTGTTGACTGTGAGGTCCCAGGGGTATCTCGACTTTCTGATTGATTTCCCCAGAATCTCCACTCTCTGGCTGATGGACACAGAGTCCCAGGGGTGTCTCTATCCCTGACTCCTGGCTGCAAGCCACACCGAGGACTTTAATTTCACATTGGTGCCCATTACCCAGATGACTCTGCTGTCTCCCTTCCCAAACATGCCCCCCCCCCCCACCATGTGTCTGCGTGCGGCCCATCCATCTTGTATCACACTAACGACCCCCACACTTTTCCATTGAAGAGTTTGCGTGCAGCCCCTCCCATTCATTCATATGTATCCGTTTCACCCATTTGTTTTGAAGCGTTTCAGTTGCCCATGTTGGGCTGTGGCTTCCTACCCTCGGCCTGCCCTCTGCCTCCCATCATTACCCCTTCTCCCCCACGACCTTGCAAAAGCCTTCCTGCACCTCTGTTTTTTATTGTGCGCCCTTCCCCCCAACCCCTTTGCAAAGATTTCCTTCCCATTGCCCTCTCATTTGTTCAGCCATCCGCCCCAGCTCCAGGGTCCCAGGTTCGATTCCCGGCTTGGGTCACTACCTGTGCGGAGTGTGCACGTTCTCCCCGTGTCTGCGTGGGTTTCCTCCGGGTGCTCCGGTTTCCTCCCACAGTCAAAGATGTGCAGGTTAGGTGGATTGGCCATGATAAATTGCCCTGAGTGTCCAAAGGGGTATGGGGCAGAGGTGTGGGCTTGAGTGGGGTGCTCTTTCCAAGGGCTGGTGCAGACTCGATGGGCCGAATGGCCTCTTTCTGCACTGGAAATTCTATGTCTATGTCTAGGTCTTCCTATGCCCCAATAATTCCCTTGGAGCTACTTGTTACTAGCATGCAGAGAGCCCTTCTCACCCCGTTCCTGTCTCTAACAATGTGGCCTGGGGCCAGAATGGTCCCTGCAAACCGGTTTCCTCACTTGCAGTGTGAATCTTTGCACCCGCCTGGAAATTCTGTCCATTGTCTCCATGCATGGGACAGGCTCGTATAAATAGTAAGTCTGTTCTTTGTAACTTGCTCATGTTCCTCAATGTGCTTGCAGATAGCTGACAATCATTCAGTAACTGAGAGAGTCATTTGATTCATATTGTGAGCTAATGGACGTGATCTAGTTTCTGGGCAGGATCTACCGGGTGAGTTGTGCCCGAAAAGCAGAGAGGCATGGCGCAACACAGCGGGGTATGGCACACCGCGTCTGGTAGATGCAGGGAGATCCCATTTCCGGGCTCTACCTGGCTCGCCACGCTGCGCGAGATCTAAAGCAATGTCATGAGACGTCGCAACGTGATATTCCCCAATTTAGGCGGGATCACTTTCTGGCAAGTCTGCATATTAGAGTGAGACAGCTAGTTTCACTCTAATATGCATTCCCGAGATCTACCCAAGGTGTGGAATCTAACTCCCTCGCCTTGGAGAACTCGGGCGAGCGCTGTTCAGTGTTCCTCTCCACAAACGGGGACCAGAAAAAAATGGAACTCATGGGGGTCTCCCAGGGGACTGGAGGCCCCCAGATGCATGCCCTCCGGGTAGGGTGGCACCTTGGTACTGTTGATGATACCAGGACACCCTGGCAGTGCCACCTAGGGGGCGAAGTGCGACCTCGGGGGGCAAACTGTGACCTCGTCAGGGAATACGCCGCTGAGGCCCCCGATCCACTCAGATGGGTGTTAGATAGCGGGGTGTTTCTTGGCACTCCGAGCTCCGGGAAACACCTGGCTAATCGAGTGCTACGGGACTCTGTCCCCATTTGGGTAGATCACACCCTCCAAGTGTCATTTCAGGCGGGTTTGGCTGGCAGTATCTCCCTGGCTCTGATGGCGGGTCAGCTCCGCTATCTAACCACACTTTTTGGGGCTTTGCCAAGTTTTTCCCTGGGCTAGCCCACACTTGGAATTATTTTCATCACTATGGAGCTGGACCCACTGACCAGACCGGCTCGTCAGAAATTGGGCCACCATTTCGAAAGTGTGCCTCAATCTAAGCGAGACTGAGGGCCCCCCACATGTCCCACCCACGGGCAGCGTTACCCTCCCCCCAACACACACATGGGTATTACTCCACAACCCCCCCCAAGTGAGGACCATCCGCCCTGGGGTTGCTGAGGGACCCCCTTTGTAGGCCTTCTCACGCCCACTTTTGAGCCCCTCTTTCAGGACCCCAACCCTTCACCCCATCCAACCTTCCGGAAGCCCCTTCATATCCGCCCTTCCCCCAATTTTGATATCGCAGCGGGACACTGGCTGGAGCAGGAGAGTGGTTGTGTGGAGGAATTGGTAAGAGACCCAATCCTGAACTCCAGTCAAGTATCTGACTCAAGAGGAATTAGAAACTACTATTAATGTGAAAACAGATAGGAAAAGAATTCTAAATTAATTAATAACTACAGCTTGACAATATTTTGTATCAATTACAAATAATCACTGAAAACGTGAGAATTTTGTGAAGAATGTTTTGCAATTCAATGATTAAAGATTCACAGTGGGTATAAATGCCTTACTGTTGAAGGTAGTGTTACTTTTGTGACAAGTTGGCAAACCACTTTCACCAGAAAACGCACGTGCCTATTATTTAGTCTAATAACTTTATCAGGAGGACATAGTAATTGCTACTTGAATTTTTCACCTGGTTGTGAAAAAGCATATCACGGTTTAATGTGATTTAAATTGCAAAATTAATGTGTCCATGTTCGAATGTCAGCTCGTAATTAGCTGAAATAAAGGTTAGTCTTTCAAATCTTGAAGAGCATGCCCCGACAGAATTAGCAACAAATAGCACATTTATTCAAAGGTTCCAGTTTATACTTTTTGCCTTTGGCGATTAAAATAAGCGAGTTAATGAACAGGTAGTGGGTGGCTTTCAATTATTTCCCTGCCAATCATACCTCCCACACTACATCCTTGAACTTTAAATGACCTAAGTGCCACCAGAACTTTGAATTTATTGTCCTGTTGGCGGGTCTGAAATAAATTGTCTCAGATTTCACCCTGTTATCATTTTATAATTTTTCAACCATGGTTTGTAACATGTAAAAACCCCTCAAAGTATATGAAAGATGAGAGTTTAATTATCAAAATTAATTATATTGAGTTTCGACTTTAAATAAATATAAATCATATAAGCTCAATGAATCACATTTATTGTACTTTATTTGCATTGTATAGATGACTGCAATGGCTACAATTATACATTTTCCCAAGTTTATAGGTAATCTGCACAATCATGGTATACGTCCCAGCTAAGCAACTCAAAATAGATTTTATTAGTTATTTTTTTCTATTGACCATATTTATATTGGTTGAAACAATTTTACAGGTGGGAGAAACTTTGGAAAAAAATTGACGTCTGCCTGAAAACCACCCAGAGCCAACGGCGCGATTAACTAACTGGGAACAAAGTCCCATAGCGAGCGCGTTTGGCCGCATGTTTCCCCGCCCGTTGGTAGCGGCGAGGAACACAGCACTATCGAACGGCACTCGGCCGCACACAGCCCTGTTTTCTGGCGTCCCAATCTTTGGAGCCCCCAACAGGACCCCCGACCCTCAAATCACTATGAAGGGGTCCCCTCCCCCCACCCCGCACCCCTCCCCCCCAAACACCCGCATAGTGCACCCCGGTCCGATCACCATCGCGCAAAAACTGCCAGCTCAGCACCTTGGCAGTGCCAACCTGGCACCCCGACAATGCTCCTGCCAGCTGGCAGTGCCACCTGGGTACCTTGGCTGTGCCAGGCTGGCACACAGGTGTCATAGAATAATAGAATTTACAGTGCAGAAGGAGGCCATTTGGCCCATCAAGTCTGCACCAGCCCTTACAATGAGCACCCTACTCAAGCCCACGTCTCTACCCTATCCCTGTAACCCCCATTTATCCTTTTTGGGCAATTTATCATGGCCAATCCACATAACCCACACATCTTAGGACTGTGGGAAGAAACCGGAGCACCCAGAGGAAACCCACGCACACACGGGGAGAACGTGCAGACTCCGCACAGACAGTGACCCAAGCCGGGAATCAAACCTGGAGCTGTGAAGCAACTGTGCTAACCACTATGCTACTACCAGTGCCAGTGTGGCCTGGTGTCACCAGCAGTGCTCGGGAACCATCCTGCCTAAAGGGCATGCACCTAGGAGCCTCTGACCCCCTGGGAGATTCCCATGGGTCTCCCATTTGTGGAGACTAGTTCCGAAGGGCAATTGGCCAATATCTGCAAAGTGACGATCCCAACACCCCAGGTGCCTCGGGAAACTACACATCCAAGTGAGACTAGCTGTCTTGCTCTAATATGCAGATTTGCCAAAACGTGACCCCACCCACAATGGGCAGGATTTACATCCCAATGTCTCGCGAGATCTAAGGTGAAAAGACGTAAGCCAGGTAGATCCCAGGAGCACGGTCTCCCTGCATCTACCGGTCACGTTGCGCCATGGCGTGCTGCTTTTAGGGCGCAGCATGGCCAGTAGATCGCGCCTAATGTAATTTTATGTTTGGCCATTCGACTAGTAAAGGTGGACATAGGCAGAATAGGGGGCAGTGCACTTGAGTATTGATTGTCTTGCTCTGAAACGTTTAATAACCTTAAAAACTAATTCTGCCTTATTTTAAAGTGAGGAAGGAGCAGCGCTCCGAAAGCTAGTGACATCGAAACAAACCTGTTGGACTTTAACCTGGTGTTGTAAGACTTCTTATTTTAAAGTGGGGTGAAGTGAAAAAGTTTTTTTTCCATTGAAGCGCCATCGAATTTGCACCGACCCTCCGAAAGAGCACTCTACCGAGGCCCACTCTTCCACCCTATCCCTGGAGCCCCACCTAACCTACACATCTTTGGGACACGAAGGGGCAATTTAGAATGGGCAATCCACCTAACCTGCACATCATTGGACTGTGGGAGGAAACCGGAGCACCCGGAGGAAACCCACGCAGACACTGGGCGAAAGTGCAAACTCCACACAGACAGTGACCCAAGACTGGTATTGAACCTGGGCCCCTGGCTGTGAGGCAGCAGTGCCAACCACTATGCCACAATGCTGCCCACTATATTTAAGTTGATATATTTTTTAAAAACTTTTCGCACTACATTTACATTTTAGAAATTTGTGACTCAAAAACCAGACTGGACAAGTAGAAATGTAGGTTAATGTTTAACATGTTTTAAAGGGTTAAGCAGAGATTGTGTAGTTGAGAGTGAGCCTTCTTGTGGTACTGACAGTGCAGTCATGCTTAACTGAGATAACTCATGCATGATTTAACAAAAGTTAATATTGTTTGTTTGGATTGTTGAGATTAACAGTAGTTCTCTCGATTATGATTGTGACTTTAAAATATGTTTGAAAAGTCCAGAGAAATAGGCCAACAAAATTAAAGAAAGATGTTAGTCCCAGCATAGTTGGTAAAATGGGCACAGATGATGAGACTTCAAGGGCTGAATTTCGCTGTGGGTTTCGGGACCTTGACTTCAGCACCAAATAGGGGAGCAGAGCCTCCACTTGACAGCAGCAGAATTCACTCAGCATTTATACTTCCCAGTTGTCCATCTGCAGACCCAGTCTCTCAGTAAGGGCCCAGTCAGAGGCCGGCAGCTCAACACCCTTAGTAACGCCATCAAGAGAGGTGGACACTGCTGAGGTCAGTAGGAAAGCTCCGTGGCATTTCAAAGAATATTACCAGGATGGCCGATGGCCAAAGGGGCATCATTGAAGCTATGGGAGCTGCTCTTCCTGCCTGTGCACTATGTTTGTGGGCCACAGAGCCATTGTCAGAGGGAGGCTGTCTCCAAACAGCTGGCAGCCTCCCATGTGGCATGGGCCGGGGCACACCACGGCATGGACAAAATGCCACTGACCCCCTCAGTTAAAAAAAAAAATGATTTCATGAGATCTGAGCATCGTTGGCAAGGCCAGCATTTGTAGCCTATCCCTAACTTTCTTTGAGAAGGTGGATTGGATTGGATTTGTCTATTGTCACGTGTACCGAGGTACAGTGAAAAGTAACTGTACCTGGTGCGACATTTTCTTCAATCGCTGCAGACCATCTGGGTCCACCCAGAGTGCTGTTGGGAAGGAAGCTCCGGGTTACAGACCCCGCCACAGTGAGGGAATGATCATATCGTTCCATGTCAGGATGGTGTGTGGTTTGATCAAGTTTGAGAAGTCAGAAGGTGACTTACTCACTGCAAAGTTCTCAGCCTCTGACCGGCTCTTATCACCACAGTGTTCGTGCTGTTAAGTTTTGGGTCAGCGGTAACCGATGGTTACCGATGGTAATGCCATTGTACATCAAGGGAGATGGATAGATTCTCTCTTGCTGAAGATGGTCCTTGCCTGGTCCTTGTGTGACATGAAGGTTACTCTCCACTTATCAGCAAAGTCAGAATGTTGTCTAGGTCTTGCTGCTTATGAACATGGACTGTTTCAGTATCTGAGGAGCTGTGAATGGTGCTGAACATTGTGCAGTCATCAGCAAACATCCCCACTTGCGACCTTATGACAGAGTAAAAGTCATTTATGAGTTAGCTGAAGATGGTTGGGCTGAGGAACTCCTGCAGTGATGTTCTGGGGTTGAGATGATTGGCCTCCAACAACCACAATCAGATCCTTTGTGCAGGTATGACTCCAGCCAGTGGAGAGATTTGCCCCTGATTCCCATTGATGTCAATTTTGCTCCCGCTCCTTGATGCTGCACGTGACGTGATCAGATGCTGCCTTGATGTCAAGAGCACTCACTCTCACCTCACCTCTTTAATTCAGCTTTTTTGTCCACGACAGCGTAATGAGGTTAGGCTCCTGCTGGACACTCGGTGAGCAGGTTATAGCTGAGTAAGTGCCGCGTGATAGCATTGCCAATGCGACCTTCCATCATCACTTTGCTGCTGATCGAGAATGGACTGATGGGGCGGTAATTGGCTGGGTTGGATCTGCCCCGCTTTTTGTGTACAGGACACACCCTGAGCACTGTTCCATATGCTAGTTAGATGCCAGTGTTGTAGCTACACTGGAACAGCTTGGCTAGGGGGCACAAGTCCTCAGTCCCATTGCTGCGAGGTTGTCAGGGACCATGCGCTTTGCTGTATCCAGTACTCACAGCTTGATGTCACGTGGAGTAAATTGAATTGGCTGAGGACTGACATCTGTGATGGCGGAGAACTCAAAAGGAGGCCAAAATGGATCATTCAGTTGACACTTCTTTCTGAAGATAGTTGCAACTGCTTCAGCCTTGTCTTTTACAATAATGTGTTGGTCTCCTCCAGCGTTGAAGATGGGGATATTTGTGGAGCTTTCTCCTCCGGTTCATTCTTTGATTGTTCACCGACATTCACGACCGGATGTGGCAGGACTGCAGAGCTCAGATCTGACCCATTGGTTGTGAGATTGCTGAGCTGTCTGTAGCATCCTGTGTTGCAGCTTCACCAGGTTGTCACTGCCTTTTTAGATACGCCTGGAGCTGTCCCTGCCTTGCTGTCCTGCAATCCTCATTGAATCAAGCTTGATCCACGGTTTGATGGTCATGTTAGAGTGAGGGGTAAGCTGAGCCATGATGTTACGGATTGTGGTTAATTATAATTTTGCTGCTGCTGATGGCATTCGTGCTTAATAATGGATGCCTAGTTTTGAGCTGGCAATCAATTCTTAGTCTGTCTCATATAGTATAATAATAATAATCTTTATTGTCACAAGTGGGCTTACACTAACACTGCAATGAAGTTACTGTGAAAAGCCCCTAGTTGCCACACTCCGGCACCTGTTCGGGTACATAGAGGGAGAATTCAGAATGTCCTAATTACCTAACAGCACATCTTTTGGGACTTGTGGGAGGAAACCGGAGCACCCGGAGGAAACCCACATAGACACGGGGAGAACGTGCAGACTCCGCACAGACAGTGACCCAAGCCGGGAATTGAACCTGGGACCCTGGCACTGTGAAACAACAGTGCTAACCGCTGTGCCACCGTGCTGCCCTGTATAGTACAGTGGTAATGCCATGCAACACAATGGGCAGTCTCCACAGTGGCGTGTCCTTCTAATACTGTCATGGACAGATGTATCGCCGACAGGTGGATTGGTGAGGGTGAATTCCAGTAGGTTTTTCCCTCTTTCCTGTCCCCTCAGCAGCTGCGGTCGGCCCAGCGTGACTGATATGTCCTTCAGTACTTGGCTCAGCTTGGTCAGCGGTGCTGCGACTGAGCCACCTTTGGTGATGGCATCGAAGTCTCACATCCAGAGTACATTCTGTACCTTTGCCACCCTCAGTGCTTCTTCCTAGAGCAATGCAAATTCGTCAGTTGATGCCGTGAGACTTTAAAGGGTCTGGAGTAAATGTTAAGGACTCCCAAGACAGTTCCAGCCTCAATGCATATCACTGTGGTGCTGCCTCGAGCTGGTGGCAGAGGACATACCAGGGGTGGCGGTTTTGTTGTCTGGGACATTGAGGTATGATTTTGTGAGTATGACAATGTCAGGTTGCCTCCTGTCTTGTGGGCAGCTCTCCCAGTTTTGGCACAAGTCTCCAGAGGTGAATAACGAGGATCCGAATTGGCTGAGTGGAGAAAGCAGAGGGGTGTTTTTCCCACCTGTGTCCAGTGGGGTCCTGCAGGGATCAGTGTTGGGGCCCTTGCTGTTCGTGGTTTATATGAATGATTCAGACATGAATATAGGAATGTTGATCAGTAAGTTTGTGGATGATCCGAAAACTGGTGGAGTGGTAAATAGTGAGGAGGATAGCCTCAGATTACAGGAGGATAGAGACGGGCTGGTCTGATGGGCTGGTCAGTGGCAAATGGAATTCAATCTGGGTAAGTGTGAGGTGATGCACTTGGGCAGGACAAACAAGGCAAGGGAAGACATGATAAACGGCAGGACCCTGGGAAGCACCAAGGATCAGAGGGACCTTGGTGTGCATGTACACCCGTCCCTTAAGGTAGCAGAGCAGGTGGATACAGTGATTAAGAAGTTATATGTTATATTTGCCTTTATTAGCCAAGGCATAGAGTTTAAGAGCAGGGAGGTTATGGTGGAACTGTGTAAAACATTGGTTAGGCCAGAGCTAGAGTATTGTCATTTGAAATAGCCTTCAGTTGTGAAGCTAGAGGCTGCTCACAGTCAAATGGAGTAAAAGTGACTTTCCGCATAGAAGCCAGAGCAGGGCGCAGTCCTGGGAGGGTTTGGTAGGACAGACAGGCAGCAGCTGTGGTTGTCCCTGTTATGGGTCTCCACAATATTTAAAGATGGCTTGAAGGCCTCGTAGTTGCAAAGCCCCTCGCCCCCCCCAGGCGCAGGGTGACCCCTAACCTAGAACACTTCAGCCCTGCCGACCAAGCTCAATCCCCTTGAGGGATCCCCACATCCCTCCCCTTAGCACTGGGGCAGCAGCTCTGGTGCCCTTGAGCTCCATGTCAGAAAGTGGAGATGGCCGCTCACCTCCCCAGTTCCCCTCAGCAGCCATTGTCCCAGTTTCACGTTTTTAAAAAGGAGTACTAAATGTCGCCTGCATCATTTCTCGCTGGGAGTCAGGTAATTCCCGGGAGGCCACTGCATTTGACTTCATTCTCGCTAATGAGATTGAAATGAATACAAATGAGGGTTAATGATATGCTCCAGAACTCGCCATGGAAAATGGACCGGGTGAATTGCGGGCGCGAACCTCAATCTTGACTTTTCCCACTATTTACCCAACGCACCCAGATCCATGCAGGGCGCAACACGGTGGTTTAATCACGCACCAAATTTAAATTCCACCAGCTGTAGATTTGGACTTGCGTCCCTAAAGCATCAGTCTGGGCAGCACGGTAGCATTGTGGATAGCACAACTGCTTCACAGCTCCAGGGTCCCAGGTTCAATTCCGGCTTGGGTCACTGTCTGTGCGGAGTCTGCACATCCTCCCCGTGTCTGCGTGGGTTTCCTCCGGGTGCTCCAGTTTCCTCCCACAGTCCAAAGATGTGCAGGTCAGGTGGATTGGCCATGATCAATTGCCCTTCGTGTCCAAAATTGCCCTTAGTGTTGGGTGGGGTTACTGGGTTATGGGCATAAGGTGGAGGGTTGACCTTGGGTGGGGTGCTCTTTCCGGGAGCAGATGCAGACTCGATGGGCCTAATGGCCTCCTTCTGCACTGTAAATTCTATGAGTCTGAATCTCTGGATTATTAGTCCAGTAATGTTACCGTTATGAACCTGATCGTTTAACTGGCCCCGAAGAGAAGCAGCAATTATACAAATCGGCAGCTCGACTCTGTCGTGAGGGCAGCAGTTCCATGCCCCTGCCCACCTCCAGTCTTCCACTGGGAAACCTCTCGGGCAGCGGAACTGTATTGGACAGCTTCCCTGTTATTCCATCAGTCTCCATGTGGCCACGCACTTATGGTAAAATTCAGTATCAAGCATCTTTACCTTTAACCTGCTCAGCTTGTGAATAAATGAATGAATGGATCTCTGAATATTGCATTGCCACCCCCGCCAACCCCATTACTGGCTGATGCGCTGACCATATAAATTGTGGTGCACCTGATAGTGGACTGACCTTCAGTGGTGCGCGGCAGTTACCTTTTTATCAGTTTTTCTAATTGTCCTTGAGAAAGTGGTGGTGTGCTGCCTTCTTGAACCGCTGCAGTATGTCTGGTGTAGGTACCTGAACTGTGCCGTGAAGAAGGGAGTTCCTGGTTTTTTACCCAGCCACATGAAGGAACTGTGATGTGCTTCAAAGCCATCGTAGTGTGTGCCTTGGAGGGGAACTTTCAATTGATGGTGATTCCACTTATCTCCTTCTCGAGGCTATCATGTGAAACAAAAAAATGCAAGGTGTGTCATGAATTGCATAGATGCCTTCATCTGATAGCCTATCCATTTGAATTGAATAATCATTTTTTGAAGGAATTAACTATTGAACTTTTATCTTTTTGATTTAGTGATAAATTCAAGGAGAGGTTGTAATTAAAAACTGTCATGTGAGAGTACCTTTAAGAAATGGGTGTTTACTACTGCAGTGATGTCAGAGAGTGGGTGGAGCAGGGCTGACGATCAGCTTTTTACTTTTGTTTTAGGCTGTTTGCTGCAGGGTGTGTTTTAGTTTCGTTTTCAGTGTTGGAGCTGAAGCCAGACAGAGCAAGTGCACTATTGATCTCTCTGCCATGAAAAGACTATCTCTTGATCATTTGGTGAATTCAGAATTATAAATGTTCTCAGCAGTGAATGTAAACCTAATGTGCTTCTGTTCAAAGGTGTTTCTTTTGTCTTCTGGATGTTGTTTGGGAAGTTATTAAGGATTACTTAGTGTTGTATTCTTTGGGGGTTGTATTTGAATTGATGGTTGCTATGATGTTCGCTGTATGTTTTAAAAAGGTTAACTTGAGTTCATAGAATAAACATTGTTTTGCTTTAAAAAAAAACTTTTCCATTTCTGCTGTACTACACATGTAGAGTGGGCTGTGTGCTCCCCATACCACAATCTATTGAAAGTTGTGGGTCAGGTGAACTCCATGATACACTTTGGGGTTCTCTAAACCCTGGCCCATAACGAATTGGGGGCTTGTCCTGGATAAAAGTCAATCTATTAGATTGGCTCAGTGAACTTAAAGAGGGGTGAGCATATTGTGGCTGCTTTTCAGGTGTGGTATTTTAGTTTAAGTAGGGAGTGTGTTGTGGACAATGGCTCTTTCAGAGGCTCTGAAGTTTTTGGGGGTGGAGACAGTCACACGCAGTACCTTATGGACAGAGACTAAAAGCAGACTGTTAGATTTGGCAAAAACATTGCAGTTAACATTACCTGACAAAATGCGAAAAGATGAGATAATTATGGCGGTGGCTAAGCATTTAAAGTTGCCTGAGATACAGTTTGACTCATTAGAAATGGCAAAGATCCAGTTGCAGATTAAGCAACTTGACCATGAAAAAGAATTAAGGCAGCTTGAATATGCAATGAGAGAAAAAGAAAGAGAAAGGGTGCTACAGATCATGGAAAAAGAAAAGGAGAGAGAAGAAAGAAACAAAGAAAGAGATAAAAAGGAAAAGGAAAGAGATAGCGAGAAAAGGGAAAAAAGCGAGAGAGTTTGAACTTCAGAAAATGGCTATGAAACATAACAGTCAGTTAAAATTGGCAGACGTAAAGGGAAACGTACTGTTGGATGATAGTGATGACGATAGTGAGAAAGAGCGTCAAAGTCGAAGGCTTGGTGGGGATCTATTTAAATATGTCCAAGCATTGCGAAGGCTTGACGAGAAGGAGGTATAATCCTTTTTCATTTCATTTGAGAAGGTAGCTAAACAAATGAAATGGCCACAGGACATGTGGGTATTACTGATTCAAACAAAGCTGATAGGTAGGGCTAGTGAATTGTTTGCATCACTACCGGAGGAGGTATCTGAGACATATGAGGAGGTGAAAAAATCCATCTTAGGTGCATATGAACTAGTGTCTGAAGCCTACAAACAAAGGTTTAGAAATTTAAGGAAACAATTTGGTCAAACATACATGGAGTTTGAAAGGATCAAACACAAACAGAATAATTTTGATAGGTGGATAAGGGCTTTGAAAATGGACAAAGCGTATGAAGCTCTCAGAGAAATTATACTTCTGGAGGAGTTTAAAAATACAATTCCTGATGTAGTGAGAACTCGTGGAAGAGTCGAGGGTTAAAACTGCGAGATTAGCAGCAGAAATGGCAGATGATTATGAATTAGTTCTTAAATTAAAGCTTGGTTTCCGACATCAGTTTAAGCCTGTGAGGGATAGAAACTGGGGCCATGAGAAATACTCAAGTGGTAAAGGTAAAGGTGATCTGATGGGAGATAATAAAGAGAGTGTACCTCAGATTAAAAAAGAAATCCAGGAGGGTAGAAAAGAAATGAAAAGTTTAAAATGTTTTCACTGTAATAAACTAGACCATGTAAAGTCACAGTGTTGGTGGTTGAAGAAAAGCACTGGGAAGGCTGATGTGGTAAAACAGGATAAGACAGTGAGGTTTGTGAAAGTGGTAAAGGAAAGCCCAAGTGAAGCAAAGGAGGTGCAACAGATTGTACAGCCTGATCAAGAGATGATTGATAAGAAGGTGCCAGATCTCTTTAAAGAATTTACTTCTGTGGGTATCAGGAGGAGCAAGTAAAGAAGTCACAATTTTAAGAGATGCGGGAGCTAGCCAATCTTTAATGGTAAGAGATGAGGAGTTATGTAATTTGGGAAGAATATTGCCAGAAAAGGTGGTAATATGTGGAATTCAGGGTGAGAGGAGTAGTGTTCAAATATATGAGGTAAGGTTAGAAAGTCCAGTGAAGAGTGGTGAAGTGGTAGTAGGAGTAATAGAGAAACTATCTTGTCCAGGAATACAGTTTATCTTGGGTAATGATATAGCTGGATCGCAGGTGGGAGTGATGCCTACTGTGGTGGCTAAGCCAGTGGAAAATCAGACAACTTAAATGTTGAACGACGAATATCCTGGGTATTTTCAGGATTGTGTAGTAACAAGGTCACAAAGTCACAGGTTAAGACAAGAGGAGAAATCAAAGAGTGAAGGTGAAGATGAAGTGCAATTATCAGAAACGATTTTTGATCAGATGGTTGAAAAAGAACAAGAGCAAGTGGAGGATGAGGCAGATATTTTTAGTTCAGGAAAATATATGGAAATAAAACGGATGCATCAGAAAGCATATACGGAAGAGGACTCTGAGTGTATACCAGAGTGTTATTACCGTAAAAGTGATGTCTTGATGAGAAAATGGAGACCTTTACATATGCAGGCGGATGAAAAGTGGGCAGAAGTTCATCAAGTAATATTGCCGGTAGGGTATAGAAAGGAGGTGTTGCGAGTTTCACATGAGGTACCAGTGGGAGGTCATTTGGGAATAAGGAAAACTCATGCTAAAATCCAAAAACATTTTTATTGGCCTGGACTACATAAAGATGTAGTTCAACTTTGTCAATAAAGTCACACATGTCAAGTGATAGGGAAACCTCAAGCAGTGATAAAACCAGCGGCCTTATTACCCATTCCAGCATTTGAGGAACCTTTAACAAGGGTCCTAATTGATTGTATAGGACCGCTTCCTAAAACGAAAGTGGAAATCAACATCTTTTAACGATAATGGATGTGTCTACTAGGATTCCAGAGGCCATTCCAGTCCGTAATATTACAGCTAAAAAGATTGTGGAGGAGTTCCTTTAATTCTTTACTAGAGATGGACTACCCACAGAAATACAATCGGATCAAGATCAAATTTTACCTCAAGGTTATTCAAAGAAGTCATGGATAGCTTAGGAATAAAACAATTTAAATCAACTGCGTACCATCCAGAATCGCAGGGAGCGTTAGAAAGGTGGCATCAGACATTAAAGACAATGTTGAGGGCCTATTGTCACAATTATCCAGCGGATTGGGATAAAGGAATTCCATTCGTACTTTTTGCAATTAGGGATGCACCTAATGAGTCAACCAAATTCAGTCCTTTTGAACTAATTTTTGGTCATGAGGTAAGAGGACCACATAAATTGATTAAGGAAAAATTGGTGGGTGAGAAATTGGAAATTACATTATTGGATTACGTGTCAAATTTTAGGGAACGATTAAATAGAGCAGGTGAATTGGCTAGACAACATTTAAAAGGTGCACAAAATGTGATGAAACGGGTAGCGGACAAGAAATCCAAAGTTCGTAGTTTTGCCAGTGGGTATAAAGTTTTAGCGTTGTTACCAGTGGTAGGTGAACCTTTAAAAGCTAAGTTTTGTGGACCGTATCAGATTGAAAGGAAATTAAGTGAGGTGAATTATGTGGTTAAAAACACCAGATAGAAGGAAGACTCACCGAGTGTGTCATGTGAATATGCTTAAAAGGTACCTTAAAAGGGAAGGAGAGAAAAAGGAGGTTTTAATGATTCTAACTCAAAGTGACGAACCAAATCCAGATGACTGTGAATTTGACATACCTCAAATTAAATTGGAAAACGAGGATGTTCTTAAAAATTGGGATAAATTATTCAGTTACCATCCAGAGGTAAAACAAACTGACCTGAAAGAGTTATTGATATCACATGGGCAAGTTTGTGGAGATAAATTGGGAAGTACTAAAATGGCTATACATGATGTAGATGTGGCAAATGCTGTTCCAATCAAACAACATCCAGACAGACTTAACCCTTTAAAATTGGCACAGGTTAACAAAGAGATTGAGAGTATGCTTAAAAATGGCATAATTGAAGTGGATTGCAGCCAATGGAGCTCACCCATAGTGATGGTACCAAAACCAGACGGTACCCAACGGTTATGTGTGGACTATAGAAAGGTTAATGCAATTACAAGACCGGACTCTTATCCTATCCCACGTTTGGAGGATTGCATTGAGAAAGTGGGACAATCAGCTTTTATTTCCAAACTGGATTTACTTAAAGGTTACTGGCAGGTACCTTTATCTGAATGGGCGAAGGAGATTTCAGCTTTTGTGACTCCAGATAGTATATACCAATTCAAAGTTATGCCATTTGGCACGAAAAACTCCCCAGCCGCATTTCAACGGTTAACTAACAAGTTTGTTTCAGGATTACCCAATTGTGCGGTATACATCGACGATCTGGTAATTTTTAGCCAGACACTGACAGAACATTTAAAACACCTGATGGAGTTATTCGATCGACTTCAGGAGGCGGGTTTGGTGATAAACCAAGCCAAAAGTGAATTTGGAAAAGCCCAAGTCACTTTCCTTGACCATACAATTGGACAGGGTTGAATGGTCACACGGGATGTGAAACCAACAGTTATTGAGGAGTTTGCGATACCCTCAAGACGAAGGAAAATCAAGTGGCATGAGTGGATTTGATCAAACATTTGTGCAAAAGTTTTGTAGCGTGATTGCTCCACTGATGGACTTCCTGAAGAAACTTCGAAAACTTCAGTGGACAGCGGACTTTCAACAGGCATTTGACTGCCTGAAAGCTGTGATAACCAATGTTCCTGTGTTGGAGAATTGCTAAGGGACTCTGTGATCAGATTGAACTAAAGTATCTAACTTTAAAGAGAAATGCCGAGGCGTAGAGAAATGGACGGATCGTGCAGAGACCTTGTTCAATGAGACTGTCAATCGAGACAAATTTCAGTTGGAGGAAGAAGAACAAAAATGGACTATATTATTGCACCTGTTCGCCTGTGTTGTTTTTTTTGAAACAAAAAAGTGTATTTACTGTGTGCATTTCTTCAAGGATAGTGAAAAGGTGAAAAATGAAACCATCTTGAAGTTGATGGTTTATTTTTTTTCTTGAGGGAGGTGTCATGTGAGAGTATCTTTAAGAAATGGGTGTTTATAAATGGGTATGTATAGAAATATCTGCAGTGAGAGTACCTTTAAGAAATGGGTGTTTACTACTGCAGCGATGTCAGAGAGTGGGTGGAGTTGGGTTGTCTGTCAGCTTTTTACTTTTGTTTTAGGCTGTTTGCTGCAAGGTGTGTTTTAGTTTCGTTTTCAGTGTTGGAGCTGAAGCCAGACAGAGCAGGTGCACTGTTGATCTCTCTGCCACAAAAAGACTATCTCTTGATCATTCTATCTATGAGAGTGGTTAGGGTGTGGAATGGACTGCCTGCTGTGATAGTGGAGTCGGACACTTTAGGAACTTTCAAGTGGTTATTGGATAGGCACATGGAGCACACCAGAATGACAGGGAGTGGGATAGCTTGATCTTGGTTTCGGACAATGCTCAGCACAACATCGAGGGCCGAAGGGCCTGTTCTGTGCTGTACTGTTCTATGTTCTATTTGGTGAATTCAGAATTATAAATGTTCTCAGCAGTGAATGTAAACCTAACGTGCTTCTGTTCAAAGGTGTTTCCTTTGTCTTCTGGGTGTTCTTTGGGAAGTTATTAAGAATTACTTAGTGTTGTATTCTTTGGGGATTGTATTTGAATTGAAGGTTGCTAAGATGTTTACCATAAGATCATAAGACATAGGAGCGGAAGTAAGGCCATTCGGCCCATCGTGTCCACTCCACCATTCAATCATGGCTGATTTCAACTCCATTTACCCGCTCTCTCTCCATAGCCCTTAATTCCTCGAGAAATCAAGAATTTATCAACTTCTGTCTTAAAGACACTCAATGTCCCGGCCTCCACCGCCCTCTGTGGCAATGAATTCCACATACCCACCACTCTCTGGCTGAAGACATTTCTCCTCATCTCTGTTCTAAAGTGACACCCTTTTATTCTAAGGCTGTGCCCCCGGGTCCTAGTCTCCCCTGCTAATGGAAACAACTTCCCTACATCCACCCTATCTAAGCCATTCATTATCTTGTAAGTTTACTGTGTGTTTTAAAAAGGTTAACTTGAGTTCATAGAATAAACATTGTTTAGCTTTAAAAAAATACGTTTCCATTTCTGCTGTACCACACCTGTAGAGTGGGCCGTGTGCTCCCCATACCACAATCTATTAAAAGTTGTTGGTCAGGGGAACTCCATGATATACTTTGGGGTTCTCTAAACCCTGGCCCATAACAAATCTATAATATACGTTACAACCCAGTGCGCTAGTGCGCGGTTAATCCCAGCACAACGTGCCTGGGAGTCACAGCACAAGTGAATGCTTTTTTAAAAATGTTTTAATATGTGCCCATCGCTGGTTAGACCAGCATTTATTGCCCATCCCTAGTTGCCCTTCAGAAGGTGGTGGTGAGCTGCCTTCCTGAACCGCTGTAGTCCTTCAGGTGTATGTACACCCACTGTGCTGTTCGGGAGGGAGTTCCAGGATTTTGTCCCAGTGACAGTGAAAGTACGACGATATATTTCCAAAGTCAGGGTGGTGAGTGACTTGGAGGGGAACCTCCAGGTGGTGGGGCTCCCAGGTATCTGCTGCTCTTGCTCTTCTAGATGGTAGTGGTCATGGGTTTGGAAGGTGTTGTCTAAGGACCCTTGGTGAGTTACTGCAACGCATCTTGTAGATGGTACACACGGCTGCCACTGTGTGTGGAGGGTTTGAATGTTTGTGGAAGGGGGAGCAATCAAGCGGGCTGCTTTGTTCTGGATGTTGTCGAACTCCTTGAGTGTTGTTGGAGCTGCACTCATCCA
The DNA here is from genome assembly GCF_047496885.1 of Scyliorhinus torazame. NCBI lineage: Eukaryota > Metazoa > Chordata > Chondrichthyes > Carcharhiniformes > Scyliorhinidae > Scyliorhinus > Scyliorhinus torazame. The sequence goes on from NC_092725.1 coordinate 140,972,566, forward strand.
GGCAAGTGGAGAGTATTCCATTAAACTCCTGACTTGTGCCTTGTAGATGGGTGACAGGTTTTGGGGGGTCAGGAGGTGAGTTACTCGCTGAAGGATTCCTAGCCTTTGACCAGCCATGGTAGCCACAGTATTAATGTGGCTAGTCCAGTTCAGTTTCTGATCAATGGTGACCCCCAGGATGTTGATTGTGGGGGATTCAGCGAATGGTAATGCCATTGAATGTCAAGTGGCGATGGTAGATTCTCTTTTGTCGAAGATGGTCATTGCCTGGCACTTGTGTGGTGGGAATGTAACTTGCCACTTGTCAGCCCCAAGCCTGGATATTGTCCGGGTCTTGCTGCATTTGGACAGGGACTGCTTCATTATCTGAGGAGTCGCGGATGGTGCTGAACATTGTGCAGTCATCCGCAAACATCCCCACTTCTGACCTTATGATGGAAGGCAGGTCATTGATGAAGCAGCTGAAGATGGTTGGGCCGAGGACACTACCCTGAGGAACTCCTGCAGTGATGTCCTGGAGCTGAGATTATTGACCTCAAATCACCGCAACCTTCTGCCTTTGTGCCAGATATGACTCCAACCAGCGGAGAGTTTTCCCCCGGATTCCCATTGGCTCCAGTTTAGCGAGGGCTCCTTGATGCCATACTCGGTCAAATCAGCCTTGATGTCAAGGGCAGTCACTCTCACCCCACCTCTGGAGTTCAGCTCTTTTGTCCATGTTTGAACCAAGGTTAGAATGAGGTCAGGAGCTGAGTGACCCCTGGTGGAACCCAAACTGAGCGTCCGTGAGCAGGTTCTTGCTGAGTAAGTGCTGCTTGATAGCACTGTTGCTGACTCAGTCCATCACTTTGCTGATGAATGAGAGAAGACTGATAGGGCGGTAATTGGTTGAGTTGGATTTGTCCTGTTTCTTGTGTACAGGACACACCTGGGCAATTTTCCACATTGCCGGGTAGATGCCAGTGTTGTAGCTGTACTGGAACAGCTTAGTTAGATCACAGATCATAGATCATAGAATTTACAGTGCAGAAGGAGGCCATTTGGCCCATCGAGTCTTTACCGGCTCTTGGAAAGAGCACCCTACCCAAGGTCAACACCTCAACCCTATCCCCTTAACCCAGTAACCCCACCCAACACTAAGGGCAATTTTGGACACTAACGGCAATCCACCTAACCTGCACATCTTTGGACTGTGGGAGGAAACCGGAGCACCCGTAGGAAACCCACGCACACACGGGGAGGACGTGCAGACTCCGCACAGACAGTGACCCAAGCCGGAATCGAACCTGGAACCCTGGAGCTGTGAAGCAATTGTGCTATCCACAATGCTACTGTGCTCTCCTGGTTAGGGGTGCGGCAAGTTCTGGAGCTCAAGCCTTCAGTACTATTGCTGGAATATCGTCAGGACCCATAGCCTTTGCAGTATGCAACAATTCTCAAAAAAATACCCAAAGTCTTTTGCCCTTGGCTGTCCAATAATTACAGTCACCAGGTTTGTAAGTTGAAACACAATTACTGTTTATTCATAACAAGGGTAATGATAAATACAATTGAATAACAACAAGCTAATTTACTACCCCCTTTTACTTTCCAACCTCTACTCTCACACACAAGACAGACAAACATGGGAGTGGGGGTGAAAATAATAAAGATGAAGGGCAAACAATAAGAGTCCTTGCTTCAAATGGTGATTCCTTAGCACACTTGCTGATTAAAGCCCCAGGTTTGCAGCTGGTAATGATAGTTTAGAAATGTATAACTCAGTTTTTCCCAGAGAGACCCCTTTTGTTGCTTCATATCAAATTCTGCTTTCAGTACAGGGTTTATTTCCAGGTCACTGGCTTTTCTGCAGAGAGAGTTGATCGGTTCTGCACTCTGCTGGCAGAACCTGTAATGGTTCGCCTGTCCGTAGATCCATCCAGGATCCCTGCCAGTTGAGAAACACAGCCTTTCTGGAGAAAAACGCAGAGGGTAGAGGACAGCAGTCCCTCCTCCAAACATCCAGGAGTCAAACTGAAACCAAAACCCCAAACCTTGAAGCTCTGAATCATTCCATTGGAATCATGTCCAGTCTGAGGCTAGAGAGGAAATTGCTGAGGTCTTGACAGAAATCTTTGGATCCTCACTGTCTTCAGGTGATGTCCCGGTGGACTGGAGAATAGCCAATGTTGTTCCTCTGTTTTCGAAGGGTAGCAAGGATAATCCAGGGAACGACAGGCTGGTGAGCCTTACTTCAGTGGCAGGGAAATTACTGGAGAGAATTCTTCGAGACAGGATCTACTCCCATTTGGAAGCAAATGGACGTATTAGTGAGAGGCAGCATGGTTTTGTGAAGGGGAGGTCGTGTCTCACTAACTTGATAGAGTTTTTCTAGGAGGTCACTAAGATGATTGATGCAGTTAGGGCAGTGGATGTTGTCTATATGGACTTTAGTAAGGCCTTTGACAAGGTCCCTCATGGTAGACTCGTACAAAAGGTGAAGTCACACGGGATCAGGGGTGAGCTGGCAAGGTGGATACAGAACTGGCTAGGTCATAGAAGGCAGAGAGTAGCAATGGAAGGATGCTTTTCCAATTGGAGGGCTGTGACCAGTGGTGTTCCACAGGGATCAGTGCTGGGACCTTTGCTGTTTGTGGTATATATAAATGATTTGGAGGAAAATGTAACTGGTCTGATTAGTAAGTTTGCAGACGACACAAAGGTTGGTGGAATTGCGGATAGCGATGAGGACTGTCAGAGGATACAGCAGGATTTAGATCGTTTGGAGACTTGGGCGGAGAGATGGCAGATGGAGTTTAATCCAGAAAAATGTGAGGTAATGCATCTTGGAAGGTCTAATGCAGGAAGGGAATATACAGTGAATGGTAGAAGCCTCAAGAGTATTGACAGTCAGAGAGATCTAGGTGTACAGGTCCACAGGTCACTGAAAGAGGCAACACAGGTGGAGAAGGTAGTCAAGAAGGCAAAAGGCATGCTTGCCTTCATTGGTCGGGGCATTGAGTATAAAAATTGGCAAGTCATGTTGCAGCTGTATAGAACCTTGGGCGAAATTCTCCGTTATCGGCGGAAAGTCCGCCGATCGGCGCAAAAAACGGCGCAAATCCGACTTGCGTCACGTCGGAAAAATGGGTCGAAAGTCTCCGGCCCGAAATGGGCTAGCAGCGACGTAACGGGATCCGTGCTTGCGCAGTGGTTCACGCCGTGCAGCGTCATACGCGCCACACGGCGTGACGGCTCATAAGGCCGCGCTGCTCCCCCCCACCCGACCGGAACACCCGACCGGAACACCCGACTGGATGGCTGGCCGCCGCTCAGCCCCGAGGTTCGAGTCACGGGATGTGGAGGCACTCCTGGACGCGGTGGAGCAGAGGAGGGACGCCCTGTATCCCGGGCACGGCCGCAGAGTTGCCCCACGCCACAGCCGGCGTCTGTGGAGGGAAGTGGCAGAGGCCGTCACTGCTGCGGCCCTGACACCACGGACAGGCACCCAGTGCCACAAGAAGGTGAACGACCTCGTCAGAGCAGGCAGGGTGAGCCTCCCCCATATCCCCCCCTCCCCATATCCCCCCTCCCCATATCCCCCCCTCCCCCATATCCCCCCTCCCCCATATCCCCCATATCCCCCCTCCCCCATATCCCCCCTCCCCCATATCCCCCCTCCCCATATCCCTCCTCCCCCATATCCCCCCCTCCCCCATATGCCCCCTCCCCCATATCTCCCCTCCCCCATATCCCCCCATCCCCCATATCCCCAAGTGAATCCAGCCCTAACCTTAACCTCTGCAATGCACGCGCAACCGATGGCGTGCATTCATATACCTGCCTAACAGTGTTGCCTTTTACCCCTGCCACCCCCCCCCCCCCCCCCACAGGAGAAGCGCGCACACAACAAAAGGGAGCATGTGAGGACTGGAGGAGGCCCCGCTGATGAGAGGCCACTGACCGAACACCAGGAAAGGGCCCTGGAACTGGCTGGCGGACCTGAGGACCGGGAGGTTGCTGATGCAGAGGTCGGGGGCGTACTAGCAAGTGAGCCACCGACAGCCCGTCCCCATATCCCCCCTCCCCTATATCCCCCTCCCCCATATCACCTGATCACTGCCTGATGTCTAACCATGCATGCTTCATTGTGTATCGCAGGACCAAACGTCCAGGCACCCATCCCCGCAGATGCAGACCGCCCGCAGGATGCCCCTCGGAGGCCATGGGAGACGGAGAGACACGGACCCTCCAGCATGCGATGCCCGCAGGATGCCCCTCACACACCACGGGACACGGAGAGACCTGGAGCAACAGGGAGACGACACCCCCGTCACGTGCGGGAGCAACCACCCAGCGACGAGGGGGGCAGCCACAGGCCCCCGTCACATCCGAGCCAGGACACCACTACCCAGGACACCACTACCCAGGACACCACTACCCAGGACACCACTACCCAGGACACCACTACCCGGGACACCACTACCCGGGACAGCACTGCCCAGGACACCCCTACCCGGGACAGCACTACCCAGGAAGAAGAAATACCGGACAATGACTCAGAGTGGATGGGTGGAGACGAACCCCCCACCCCAAAGTGCCATGGATTCAGAGTGGGACGAAGAGCACGACACAACGCCACTGCTGTCACCAACACCCTCACCGCAGAAACACTCACCTCGGTTGGGCACTTTAGTGATGAGGCGTCTGCTACACTCACTGGTGCGCACAACACAGCCGTCCCGGTACAGCAGGTGGAGGTAGGAGCAGCAGAGGGGCCTGGCGGTCGGAGGGCAGCCCAGCCCAAGCGAACATCTGCCGCCCAGATGGATCCCGGGTTCCTGGAGTTACCACACCCACCCATAGATCCGATGCAACCACCGACCCGGAGACGAGCGAAGAGGGTGACGGCCGGCTTGCGGCGGCTGCAGTCGCAGGTGGAGGAGTCCACCCGCGTCCAGGAGCTGGAAGTGGTGCCGGTCATGCGTGCCACCCAGGCCGACACCGCACGGGTGGCGTCCGCGGTGGAGGCAATGGGTGCGACGGTGTCAGACATGGGGAACGGTTTGCGAGGCCTGGGGCTTTCCGTGCAGGCGGCGTCTGTGGCCCAGGACATGGCTGCCCTCTCACAGGAGGCCATGAGCCAGTGCGAGTGCCAGATGGCAGAGGCGCTCAACGCCATAGCCCAGTCTCTGCAGGCCATGGCCCAGTCTCAGCAGGCCATGGCCCAGTCTCTGCAGGCCATGGCTGAGGGCATCGGCGCCAGTGGCCATGTGCGAGCCGGTGTCGCACTGTCACAGACAGGGTTTGCTAACCCCCTGGGCTCCATGGCTGCAAACCTGCAGACCCCTGTCGATACCAGCACGGGCCTCCAGGACTGGCAGCGCCAGATGTTGGGGGGGCGTCGGATGGCCAGTCCGTTCGCATCACCCACCCATGTAGAGGCCTGGGGGCCATCGGGCACCCCGAGGGAGGAGGGGGTGGTGTGGTCCGTCCCGGCTCCCCCTGTAGGGGAGGTCCCGGTACACCGCGACACCTCGGACTCCCCCCCCCTTCCGTCCCAGGTGCATCGGATGGGCAACGGGCAGGACAGGCTGGCAGCTCGCCATCCCAGTGGCCCAGGCCGCAGCCTGGCCCATCTAGGCCAGGACGCCCCAGGAAACGGCCGCCAAAGGGATCCAGTGTCAGAGGGCAGGAATCACAGGAGTCCACCTCCAGTTCTGCTGTACCGTCTGGGGAACCACGTAGACGTAGTCAAAGGGCCCGTAAGGCCAAACAATTAGACACTGAGTAAGTTGGCACGGGTGCAGGGCACAGATGAGTTTTAGGGGCTAGGGCACGTGCATGAACTCGTTTGGTTATTAAAGTCAATGTTACACCTACAGAAGCTGCCTTTGTGCTCTGTCCAAAGTGTGCGGGGGTGTCATGTACGTTGAGCGCAAGTGTGTGTGTGAGGGGTGGTCTTACCTCAGCCCCAGGTGAGTCTGCCCCCTTCCCCCTGGGCCGCCATCAACATCCCCCCGGGCAGAGGACGGGACCGTGCGCTGCAGTGTCACAGCCGCATGCAGGGATGGTCCGGGTGGATGGTGGTACTGTGGCCATGGGTCAGACATAGTCCAACGATGTAGAGCCAGGAGCTCACCGCAGGGCGGGTTGTCATCCTTCATGGCCTGCAATAGACACGCGTCCACCTGCAACTGTGTGAGCCCGGCCCGTTGTGCCGCAGGTGGATCGGCAATGGGGGGGGTGGTGTGCATGCGGGTGGGGTGGGTGGGGTTGGGGAGGGGGGTGAGGGTGCTGGGTGGGTGGATGGGTGGGGGGTGTGGGTGGTCGACTGTTGCCATGGTGTGCGGTCTGTGGCCATACTACCCGATTCCCACGCCCATCTAGTCAGTGAAGCGGGCGGCTATCAGTCTGTCCCGTGCCTGCTGGGCCAGCCGGTAATGGTGGACAGCCACCCGCCTGTGTCTACCCCGTCTGCCCTGACCATTACCCCCATCCCCCTCATCTGGGGAGGACTGCGCTTCTTCCTGCTGCTCCTCCACTCCGCCCTCCTCTGCCTGCGGCACATCGCCCCTCTGCTGGGCTATGTTGTGCAGGACGCAGCACACCACAATGATGCAGCCGACCCTATCTGACCGATACTGGAGGGCGCCCCCAGAGAGGTCCAGGCACCTGAAACGCATCTTCAGCACGCCAAAGCACCTCTCTATCACTCCCCTTGTCGCTACATGGGCACCATTGTAGCGGTTCTCCGCCTCATTGCGTGGCCTCCGTATAAGCGTCATCAGCCACGATCGCAATGGGTAGCCCCTGTCGCCCAGCAACCAGCCCCTCAGCCGGGGATGGCGTCCCTCGTACATGCCGGGGATGGATGACCGCAACAACACGTATGAGTCGTGTACACTGCCTGGGTAACGGGCGCAGACGTGCAGGATCATCATGCGGTGGTCGCAGACCACCTGTATGTTCATCGAATAGGTCCCCTTCCTATTGGTGAACATGGCCCTGTTATCTGCAGTTGGCCGCACGGCGACGTGCAGCCCATCAATCGCACCCTGGACCATGGGGAATCCAGCCACGGCAGAGAAGCCCACGGCCCGGGCATCTTGGCTGGCCCGGTCCACGGGGAAGCGGATGTAGCGGTGCGCCATGGCATATAGGGCATCTGTCACTGCCCGGATGCACCGATGCACCGATGTCTGCGATATGCCAGACAGGTTCCCACTCGGTGCCTGGAATGACCCCGTTGCATAAAAGTTCAGGGCCACCGTAACCTTGACGGACACGGGGAGAGGGTGCCCCCGCCAGTGCCACGCGGTGACAGGTGTGCCAGCAGGTGGCAGATGTGTGCCACGGTTTCCCGCCTCATCCGGAGTCTTCTCCTGCATTCCCGGTCCGTTAGGTCCTGGTATGACTGCCGGGGCCGGTACACACGGAGCGCCCTCGGGTGCCTCCGTTGCCGTGGGGCCGCGACGTCCTCCTCCCCCTCCTCGTCCTGTCGGTCAGGTGTCCCTCCAGCCTGGGCGGCTGCCGCCTGTCCCTCTGCGGCAGCCTGCGCCGCCTCTCTGGCACGCTCCTCCTCCTCCTCCTCCTCATCCAGGGCAACATAGACATTAGCGGCTGCCGCCACGGCGGCCAACATCGCTGGATGATCGGAAAACATGACGGCCTGGTGGGGGGAGGGGAACGACGACATGTCATCATTGCCCATATCCCCTCCTCCCCCCAGCCAGGTGGCATGGACCGCATGGGTCCAACTGTTGGAGGCTGGCACCTGGCCAGGTGGACCAACTCGCTTGCCCTCGCATCCCCCTCCACGGCACGGACCCCCCATCCCCCTCCCCGGCACGGACCCCCCCCCCCCACCTCCACCCGGGCACGGACCCCCCAACCTCCTCCCCGGCACGGACCCCCCCCCCGAACTCCTCCCCGGCACGGACCCCAACCTCCTCCCCGGCACGGACCCCCCATCCCCCTCCCCGGCACGGACCCCCCCAACCTCCTCCCCGGCATGGACTCCCCCCCAACCTCCTCCCCGGCACGGACCCCCACCTCCTCCCCGGCACGGACCCCCCATCCCCCTCCCCAGCACGGACCCACCCCCAACCTCCACCCCGGCACGGACCCCCCAACCTCCTCCCCGGCACGGACCCCCCCCCACAACCTCCTCCCCGGCACGGACCCCCACCTCCTCCCCGGCACGGACCCCCCATCCCCCTCCCCGGCACGGACCCACCCCCAACCTCCACCCCGGCACGGACCCCCCATCCCCCTCCCCGGCACGGACCCCCCCCATCCCCCTCCCCGGCACGGACCACCCCCCCAACCTCCTCCCCGGCACGGACCCCCCATCCCCCTGCCCGGCATGGACCCCCCACCAACCTCCTCCCCGGCACAGACCCCAACCTCCACCCCGGCACGGGATCCCCCCATCCCCCTCCCTGACACGGACCCCCCTCCCGGCACTCCCCCGTAGCCCAGCCCGCTCTAACCACCCCCCCCCCCCCCCCCCGCCCCGCCGCACACACACACACACAACCCGAGACACACCTCTCCCACACATTCAGACTGCGGCCACGCCATTGCCTGCCCAGAGCCAACCCCCCAGGCCGTCACTCACCTCCACGCTGGTCGGCGTGAACCTGGAGCACAGGGTCACGCCGATGAAAAGGAGGTTTAATTTACGTCGATGTGAACGGTCATCATGTCGACGGGACTTCGGCCCATCCGGAAGGGAGAATATCGGCAGGCCGAAAATCGGCTGCCTTGCGCAGACCCGTGCCATTCTCCGACGGCAGCGACGACATTAACGCCCCGCCGACTTTTCTCCCTTCGGAGACTTCGGCAACCGGCGGGGGCGGGATTCACGGCGGCCAACGGCCATTCTCCGACCCTCTGGGGGGTTGGAGAATGACGCCCCTTAGTTCGGCCACATTTGGAGTATAGTGTTCAATTCTGGTCGCCACACTACCAGAAGGATGTGGAGGCTTTAGAGAGGGTGTAGAAGAGATTTACCAGGATGTTGCCTGGTATGGAGGGCATTAGCTATGAGGAGAGGTTGAATATACTCGATTTGTTCTCACTGGAACGACCGAGGTTGAGGGGCGACCTGATAGAGGTATACAAAATTATGAGGGGCATAGACAGAGTGGATAGTCAGAGGCTTTTCCCCAGGTTAGAGGGGTCAATTACTAGGGGGCATAGGTTTAAGGTGCGAGGGGCAAGGTTTAGAGGAGATGTACGAGGCAAGTTTTTTACACAGAGGGTAGTGGGTGCCTGGAACTCGCTGCCGGGGGAGGTGGTGGAAGCAGGGACAATAGTGACGTTTAAGGGGCATCTTGACAAATACATGCATAGGATGGGAATAGAGGGATACGGACCCAGGAATGTCATAATCTACACCAGTATATCATGGTGCAGACACACTCACTGATGGACACACAGCAAGACCAATAAACACACACAACACCGCAGCCAATCACCAGTTAGAGCACACTCACTATATAGACAGAGGGCATCAGAGTTCCCGCTCATTCGGGATGCAGCCTCTCAGAAGGACAGAGCTTACAGCTTACAGCACAGATCTTCACCATGTGCCGAGTGCATAGACTGGTTAGGACAGGCATAGGTCTTTAGTTTAATCTAACATCATGTTAACTCACAGTGAAAGTATGTTCAACAGTTTCTCAGTTAATAAAATAGTGTTGTTCTATTTTAAGTGTTGGTGGCCTGTATGTGTCCCACGGATCCAGAGCACCCAACACGTCATGGTACCAGTAGTTGAGGGATGTTAGAACTTCTTAGACCTACCTGCAAGTGATCTGCCTTCCACCAGCATACAGTCATCCTGCAAAATGGACAGCGTCCGCCCGCCGCCGCCGCTCCGCATCACCGGTAACCTAGGGGCCAACTGGAAGCTATTCAAACAACGCTTCCAGCTCTGGAAGCCACAGACCGGGAAGCTGCCTCAGACACCAGGAAGATCGCTCTCTTCCTGTCCACGGCCGGGGACCATGCCAACCACATTTTCAATTCTCTCACCTTTGCTGATGGTGAAGATAAATCAAAATTTAAGATGCTCCTCCTTAAGTTTGACAGTCACTGCGACATCAAGGTGAATGAAAATTTTGAGCGCTATGTATTCCAACAGCGTTTGCAGGGTAAGGATGAACCTTTCCAGTCCTTTCTCACCCACCTTCACATCCTTGCGCAGTCCTGGAATTACAGCTCCACCTCGTACTCCATGATACGCGAGCAGATCGTTTTTGGTGTTCAGTCGGACCCCCCACGCCAGCAGCTCCTCAAGGTAAAGCAGCTCACCCTAGCGATTGCCATCGAGACCTGCGTGCTACACGAACACGCCACTAGTCGGTATTCCCACATCCAAGCGGCTGAAATGGCACGGCAAGGTCCCCACGAGGCAGAACGGGTCCAAGCAATCGAGCAACTCCAGGGCCTCAGTCTGGATGAGGGCGGCTATTTTGCGCGCTTTTCGCAGTCCCGCGTTTGTGTGCACCGAATGAGGGGACGGCGACGAACGTACTGCGCAGGCGCGCACCACGTATGGCTGCACCGCGCATGCGCGGTGGCGCAGCGAGCGTACTGACGCTGCAACGTGCGGCAACTGTGGCGCCGCCCACTTAAAGCGGCAATGTCCTGCCAAATCCCGACGATGCCTGCGATGTGGCAAACTTGGCCACTATGCTGCTTTATGCAGATCAGCTCAGCCTGCCAACTCTCATCGCTCCAGCCAGCCTCCCAGGAATGTCCGGGCCATTCAACCCACGGTCACCGAGCCCGATGCGGACCTGCTACCCGATATTGACACCGAGGACCCGAAGGCACCTTTTCGAGTCGGTATCATTAAAAAAAACAGGGTTTCCCTGAAGCAAAGAATCCAGCCTCTGTCGGTACACAGCATCGATCCGGACGATGAGTGGTGTGCCACCCTTATGGTCAACTGGTCCCAAATACGATTCCGCCTGGACACTGGTGCCTCCGCCAACCTCATTGCGCGGTCTGACCTCCAAAGCCTTTGTGTCAAACCAGCCATCCTGCCATCAGCCTGCCAGCTATTGGATTATAATGGCAATGCCATTGCTGCCAGTGGCTCCTGCCAACTTGAAGTGATGCACAGGTCACGCAAAGCCATCCTTCCCATTGAAATCGAGGGCTCCCCGAAAGCCTCCCTGCTTGGCGCGCAGGCATGCAAGCTGTTGAATCTAGTTCAGAGAGTTCACTCTCTCTCTCCTGCTGACGCATCTGCCTTTCAGGACACCGACTTCAGGGCGCAGCTCGATGCCATTATCAACCAGTACCACGACGTCTTCAAGGGCATGGGCACGCTCCCGTACATCTACAAGATTTTATTAAAACCGAACGCCACGCCTGTGGTGCTCGCACCTCGCAGGGTCCCAGCACCCCTTGAGGACCGCCTCAAGCAGCAGCTGCAGGACCTCCAGGACCAAGGAGTGATTTCCAAAGTCACGGAACCTCCCGACTGGGTCAGTTCCACGGTTTGTGTAAAAAAGCCTTCCGGCGAATTTAGAATTTGCATTGATCCCAGGGATCTCAATCGCAATATTATGAGAGACATTATCCAATTCCCAAGCGCGAAGAGCTCACATGTGAGATGGCTCGCACCAAGCTCTTTACCAAACTCGACGCCTCAAAAGGATTGTGGCATATTCAGCTCGACGAATCCAGCAGGAAACTCTGCACGTTTAACACCCCCTTTGGAAGATATTGTTAAACAGGATGCCGTTTGGGATCATCTCTGCATCAGAAGTGTTCCATAGGGTTATGGAACAAATGATGGAAAGTATTGAAGGTGTTCGCGTCTATGTTGATGTTATAATCATCTGGTCCACCACCCCGCAGGAGCATGTTAGTCGCCTCCGGCGCGTATTCAGACGTATACATGAGCATGGCCTCCGCCTCAACATGGCCAAATGCTCTTTTGGTCAGACAGAACTTAAGTCCCTCGGGGACCACATCTCCCAATTGGGTGTGCAGCCGAATGCGGACAAGTTAGCTGCTATCACAGCTATGAAAACACCAGAGGACAAGAAGGCGGTCCTCCGATTTCTGGGCATGGTCAATGTTTTAGGGAAATTCATCCCTAACCTCGCCTCTCATACCACGGCTCTCAGGAACCTGGTCAGGAAGACGACAGACTTCCAATGGCTCCCTGCCCACGAGCGCAAATGGAGTGAACTCAAGGCAAAACTGACCATGGCCCCGGTTTTAGTCTTCTTTGATCCAGCAAAATTTCTACCGATGCCAGTCAATCCGGCATTGGGGCAGTGCTCCTTCAACGTGCAACGTTGCATATGCGTCGCGTGCGATGACCCCCTCGGAGCAGCGCTACGCGCAGATAGAAAAGGAGTGTCTGGGCCTTCTGACCGGTGTTGTTAAGTTTCACGATTATGTCTACGGACACCGTGGAGACCGACCATCGCCCTGCTGGTCAATATAATACAGAAAGACTTGAACAACATGACGCCTCGCCTCCAGTGTATTCTTCTAGATGGTAAGCTCCGGCGATACGACTTCCAGCTGGTATACACCCCAGGCAAGGACCTCATCATTGCTGACGCTCTCTCCAGGTCAGTCAACACTCCATGTGACCCAGCGGGATTTGTCTGCCAGGTTGACGCCCATGTGGCATTCGCGGCCTCCAATCTACCTGCCACGGATGAAAGCCTCGTCCAAATTCGCCGCGAGACGGCGGCTGACCCCTTGCTACAGCGTGTCACGCGCCACCTAACAGACGGGTGGCTCAAGGGCCAATGCCCTCAGTTCTATAATGTCAGAGATGATCTGGCGGTAGTAGACGGGGTTCTTCTAAAACTGGACCGCATTGTCATCCCGCATAGCATGCGCCAGCTTGTCCTGGAACAACTACACGAGGGCCACCTTGGCGTGGAAAAGTGCCGCCGACGGGCCCGAGAGGCAGTGGACTGGCCCGGCATTAATGAGGACATCGCCAACGCAGTGCTCAACTGCCCCACTTGTCAGCGCTTCCAGCCGGCCCAACCACGTGAGACCCTGCAGCCCCATGAGTTGGTCACGTCATCATGGACCAAGGTGGGCATCAACCTGTTCCACGCGCTGGGTAGAGACTATGTCCTGATCGTGGACTACTTTTCGAATTACCCGGAGGTGATAGGGTTGCACGACCTCACCTCAACTGCAGTCATTCGTGCATTTAAAGAAACCTTTGCTCGACACGGCATCCCGCTCACGGTTATGTCGGACAATGGCCCCTGTTTCACCAGCCCAAAATGGTCCAACTTTGCCAGGCGGTACAATTTTGCCCATGTGACATCCGGTCCCCTGTACCCCCAATCCAACGGCAAAGCAGAGAAGGGAGTACATATCGTCAAACGGCTCCTATGCAAGGCTGCCGATGCTGGGTCTGATTTCTACCTTGCCTTGCTGGCCTATCGCTCCGCCCCACTGTCCACTGGCCTGTTGCCAGCCCAATTACTCATGAATCGCACCCTGAGGACGACGGTGCCGTTCATCCAAGTCCCAGACCTCGACAACATTCCGATCCTTCACCGGATGCAGCTGTCTCGTGCACCTTATATGACTTATAAAAGGGGGGATGTCATAATATACACCAGTATATCATGGTGCAGACACACACACTGATGGACACACAGCAAGACCAATAAACACACACAACATCGCAGCCAATCACCAGTTAGAGCACACTCACTATAAAGACAGAGGGCATCAGTTTTCCCGCTCATTCGGGATGCAGCCTCTCAGAAAGACAGAGCTTACAGCTTACAGCACAGATCTTCACCATGTGCTGAGTGCATAGACTGGTTAGGACAGGCATAGGTCTTTAGTTTAATCTAACATCATGTTAACTCACAGTGAAAGTATGTTCAACAGTTTCTAGCTTAATAAAATAGTGTTGTTCTATTTTAAGTGTTGGTAGCCTGTATGTGTTCCACGGATCCAAAGCACCCAACACATCAAGGAAGTGTAGAAGATTTTAGTTTAGACAGGCAGCATGTTCGGCATAGGCTTGGAGGGCCGAAGGGCCAGTTCCTGTGCTGTACTTTTCTTTGTTCTTTGTTCAGTCACCGCCTGTTACTGGACAAAGCACAGCCATTTGGGCCAATTCATCAGCCACTAGCCAAAACAATCAAACCGAGTCATCCCTGATGCCAGCCAGTCTAAAACAGCACAGTCTTCTCGATCCTTCTGTCCGAATTAAAGGCACAGACTGTCTTAAAGACACATGTCCACAAATTGTCTGTGGATCAAAAATGCATCGGCAAAAATAAAAAAAGGGGAAATAACAAAATAGACAGGATGAAACAAGAAAGACCTTTACAGAAGTTATATCTTAAACTGACCATATTCAATAACTCAGACTCAAGTATCGTGGCTAATGGAGCAAGATGTTTTGCTGCAGAGGACTGCGGCAGCTAATAAGACAGGTGAAGGCAAGCTGCCAGACTGAATATTGGCTTCAAGCTGCACACATGTGTAAATAGTGAGACTTCCAAACTTCTATGACCAGCTCTTTGACCCGACTGTTCAAAGTTGGCATCCTCGAAGAGAATCCTCATGAAAACAGATTCATTAAATCATGTGACTTCTTTCTGACAGCAGAATACATAGTGATCAGCGAGGGAGAAACATTTGCGTCTGTTTTTCACTTTACCTCAACTCCAGCTGAACAAATACAGCTATTTCATGTGTTTTTTAATCACTCGTGTAGGACAGTTCCAAGATATGAAAGGGGTTTATTCAGTTTCTTACTTTCATGGTCTGTTGTTAGAAAAGTACACTGATATTAAGGATCTCTACAAAGGGTGCATTCCTAACTAATTAACGAACTAATTAAAGTTAGTTTTATTATTGCAGAAACTAAATATAATTTAGTTAATACAGTAGCTGTTTTTTTGGAATGGAAATGTTGATGTCAATACAATACAGGAAAAGACTGTTTTAACAAACGGGTATAACTTTAGTTGAGGTATTTTGATAATTAAAATTAAACCATTGAAAATTTGGGTAAAATGTATCTGATTAAATACATTGGTTTTACACTGAAAAGTAACGCTGTTGGCCTTTCAATAAAATGAGAGCTGTCCGTAAATTTACGTAAATCTACTACTTTTAAAAGTTGGGAGGCCAAGTACACCCTCGGAGATAAGAACTTAAGAACAGACATGGCCATTCAGCCCCTGACAGCTGCTGTCCCACTCAACTGATTGTCTCCTTGTTCTTGATTCCCCAGCCCCCCTCCCCCACCACAGGTATTAGTTTCTCTACATTTACCCCAACAAATTCTTTCAACATTTTAAGCACCTGGACCAGGTCATCCTCGATATTTTATGGGCTAAATTCTCGCCCTTGCGACGCTGCTAACCCAAACTGTGATTGGGCGGAGAATTGGGCGTCTGGCCAAAATCGAGGTCCGTGCCCGACGTCGGTTCGGGAGCCATCCCTGGTGGCTCCGTTCCGTCCCTGGTGGCGATAATGAGGTTTGAGCCCCGTACCGGCAAAGGCAGGCAGTACCGGCATTTGCATTCATTTCAATTGACCCAGTAACCTGTGGGCCTCCACGATGCTCTGCCCCATCTCAGGCGGAAGTCACGTCGACTTGATTTACTACAAGTATTTACAAACAGGGACTGGGCTGCTGAGGGGGAGAGAGGAGGTAAGTAAAGTTTGAAAAACTGTTAAAAATTGTAGCGATGCTGGGGGGTGGCCGGGGGGAGCAGTGGGGAGGGACTTGGTGACAGCTCCATGGATTCAGGGTGTCCCTCTCGGGATCGGGGTGGCCTGGCTCAGACCAGGATTGCTGCAGTGTTTGTTTTAATCAAACTCACTTGGTACAAGTTGCAGGCCCCTGGCTGCTCACTCTGCTGCCTGCTCACTCTGTCCTGTAAATGTTCACAGAGCCTCTGGTCATTTGGGAGCCCACCCAGGCCGCCCCCCTGGAAAACACTCAGACCCCAGCTGACCCATCACCGGGATGGGCGTGACCTTCACCAGGATGGGCGTGGCCAAGCTCAATCAGTGGCCAACCAGGTGCTGCCACTCCTCAGTTCACTCATCAGCTCAGCCCCACTGCAGGGGAAGCGGGGGAATAGCAGAGCTCACCCCAAACAAAGGACACCTGCACCATGGCCTCTGCCCCCCTCACTGGCACACTGCGCATCTCAGGGCAGAGGCCTCACCAGTGACACTAGCAGCTACCCACCCCCCAGGACCATCGGCTGTGTCCACGCCCTGTCTGCCCACCGCGCCCCTGCTCCCAGTCAGCTTGTTACAATCTGTGTGTCACACCCAGGATCCACATCACACTGCAGCTAAGCTCCCAGCAGTCGCACACTTCCCTGCCTCACCCCCATTTGTAGGACCTACCCACAAAAGCCTCTAAGCATGGAAGTGATTGGTGTGACCGGAATCCTCCGATCTTCGGGATTCACGTTGCCCGCTGACAGCGCACCCATGCCAGTGCGTTTCACGGCAGTATTGTGTGGTTTCAATGCAAAATCCCAGGGCAAGCGGTGGAAGGATAGAATCCCATCTCCGCCGAGCGGCTAAGAAACATGCGGCTGGGGGTTCGGAGAATCGCGCCCATCCTTTTGGAAGGAGAGCAAAAACAGAGACACTGAGGAGTATATGGACACAGATATTTGAAGGTGACAGGACAAGCTGGATTTTTAATTTAACCTGATGCCTTGATCATTTCTGTGCCCTGACCCCAATGTGTAATCTAAATGTAAATCAAACAATTGGACTGGGGGTGAGTGTGGTGCCCAATCAGCGATGCTAGGAGGGACATGGAGGCAGAAAGCACCAGCAGACTCCTGTAAAACAGACAGGAAGCTGCCATAACAGAGCTCGCCATTGACTTGCTGAATTATCCAGGCAGCAGATCAGATTTCCAGCTCTGTTAAGGTGCATAAAAGTGGTCACACACTCACCAGGAAGATAGGTAAAGCACTTTGTTTCTATCAGCCTATTTTTCCTCACTTTGAATCATTATCCACAGCAAACAGCGTCCAACTGCATTGCTCCCAACAGCTAATCAGGCAGCACTGAGGGTGGAAAGGGCGCAAAATATCCTCTGGGTGGGGGACTTCAATGTCTATCACCAAGAGTGGCTCAGTACTACCACCACAGACCGAGCTGGCCGGGTCCTAAAGGACAGAGCTGCTAGACGGGGACAGCAGCAGGTGGTGAGTGAACCAACAAGAGGGAAAAACAAATTTGACCTCATCCTCATCAACCTGTCTGCTGCAGATGTATCTGTCCATGGCAGTATCGGTAGCAGTGACCACCGCACATCCTTGTGGAGCAAAGTCCCGTCTTCACATTGAGGATACCCTCCATCGTGTTGTGTGGCACAATCGTCGTGCTAAATGGGATAGACTTCAAACAGATCTAGCAAGTCAAGACTCGGTATCCAGGAGGCGCTGTGGACTGTCACCAGCAGCAGAATTGTATCAACCACAATCTGTAACCTCATGGCCCAGCATATCCCCCACTCCCCCAAGCACCATTACCACCCAGCCAGGGGTTCAACACTGGTTCAATGAAGAGTGCAGGAGAGCATGCCAGGAGCAACACCAGGCATACCGAAAAATGAGGTGTCGACCTGGTGAAGCTACAGCACAGGACTACTTCTGTGCCAAACAGCATAAGCAGCAAGTACTAGACAGAGCTCAGGGATTCCACAACAAAGGCATCAGATCTAAGCTCTGTAGTCCTGCCACATCCAGCCATGAATGGTGGTGGGCAATTAAACAACTCACTGGAGGAGGAGGCTCGACAAATAGCCCCATCCTCAATGATGGAGGAGCCCAGCACATTTGCTCAAAAGACAAGGCTGAGGCATTCGCAACAATTCAGCCAGATGTGCTGAGTGGATGATCCATCTCGGTCTCCTCCGGAGGTCCCCAGCATCACAGATGTCCGTCTTCAGCCAATACGATTCACTCCACGTGACATCAAGAAACGGCTGAAGGCACTGATACTGCAAAGGCCGTGGGCCCTGACAATATCCCGGCAATAGTACTGAAGACTTGTGCTCCAGAACTTGCCGCACCCCTAGCCAAGCTGTTCCAGTACAGCTACAACACTGGCATCTACCCAGCAATGTGGAAAATTGCTCAGGTGTGTCCTGTACACAAGAAACAGGACAGATCCAACCCAGCCAATTAGCGCCCTATCAGTCTACTCTCCATCATCAGCAAGGTGATGGAAGGAGTCATCAACAGTGCTATAAAGTGGCACTTACTCAGCAACAAATTGCCCATAGACGCTCAGTTTGGGTTCCGCCAGGGTCACTCAACTCCTGACCTCATTACAGCCTTGATTCAAACATGGACAAAAGAGCTGAATGCCGGAGGTGGGGTGAGAGTGACTGCCCTCGACATCAAGGCAGCATTTGACTGAGTGTAGCATCAAGGAGTCCCAGCTAAGCATGAGCCAATGGGAATCAGGGGGAAACCTCTCCGCTGGTTGGAGTCATACCCGGCACAAAGGAAGATGGTTGTGGTGGTTGGAGGTCAATCATCTCAGCTCCAGGAAATCACTGCAGGAGTTTGTCAGGGTAGAGTCCTCGGCCCCAACCATCTTCAGCTGCCTTCCATCATAAGGTCAGATGTGGGGATATTTGCGGATGACTGCACAATGTTCAGCATTCGTGACTCCTCAGATACTGAAACAACACATATCCAAATGCAGCAAGACCGGGACAGTATCCAGGCTCGGGCTGACAAGGGGCAAGTTACATTCACACCACACAAATGCCAGGCAATGACCATCTCCTACAAGAGAGGATCTAACCATCGCCCTCTGACAGTCAATGGCATCACCATCCCTGAATTCCCCACAATCAACATCCTGGGGGTTATCATTGATCAGAAACTGAAGTAAACCAGATTAATACTGTGGCTACCAGGGCAGGTCAAAGGCTAGGAATCCCACGGCAAACAACTCACCTCATGACCCCCCCAAAGCCTGTCCACCATCTACAGGGCACAGGTCAGGAGTATAATGGAATACTCTCCACTTGCCTGGATGAATGCAGCTCCAACAACTCTCAAGAAGCTCGACACCATCCAGGACAAAGCAGCCCCGCTTGATTGCTCCTCCATCCACAAACATTCAAACCTTCCACCACCGACACACAGTGGCAGCCGTGTGTACCATCTACAAGATGCACTGCAGGAACTCAGCAAGGTTTCTCAGACAACACCTTCCAAACCCACGGCCACCACCATCTAGAAGGACAAGAGCAGCAGATACCTGGGACCCCCACCACCTGGAGGCTCCCTTCCAAGTCACTCACCACCCTGACTTGGAAATATATCGCTGTTTCTTCACTGTCTTTGGGGCAACATCCTGGAACTCCTCCCTAACAGCACAGTGGGTGCACCTACACCTCAGGCACTGCAACGGTTCAAAAAGGCAACTCACCCCCACCTTCTGAAGGGCAACTAGGAATGGGCAATAAATGCTGGCCTGACCAGTGACGCCCACATCCCATAAATGAAAAAAAAATTGCTTATTTGTACAGGACCTCCTCCGACCCTTTACTTTGAGATTTCCCTTCTCTTCCTCCTTAGCTCAGCATCTAGCCCCTCAGTTAACAGGCTAGTTATTGGAGGTGAGAGGGTCCTGACTTCCTCCTCACTGACTCACTTTGAAAAATCCCGCAACTTCTGGAAGCATTGCGATTCAGAAACTCTTCTGGACACGCGATCTTCAATTCGCGCCCGGATACATTCTTGTGCCTCAAGGGTATTCTTGGCTTTATAAATGGAGGCGTCGATCACAAAAGCAAAGAAGCAATGCTCACAAGCGCTGGCTAGACCTAAGCTGGAGTTTGTGTCCAGTTCTGGGCGCCACACGTTAGGAAGAATGCCACATAGAGAGTGTGCCTTGGAGATTGATAGACTGGTACCAGGGACGAAGGCTGCAATTTAGTGGAGGGACCAGAGAAACTGGGATTTTTCTCTTGAGAGCTGGAAAAGTGAAGGAATAATTCAATAGAGCTATTCAAAATTATGATGGATTTTGATAGATTGCATGGGATGAAGCTGTTTTCACTGGCTGGAGGCTCGGTAACCAGAGGACTCAGGTTTAAGGTGATTAGCAAAATCAGCACTGGGGTTGATGAAAGGATATGTTTTGCACAACCTAAAAAATGGTTGAAACAGATCCAATAGTAACTTTAAAGGGGAATCTCACTGCTATCACCGGCGGTAACACTCACCGTATAATCAGCCTCTTCAACAAAATTGAGTTTCTCACGTGATTCACGCCATACTCGTGGCAGCTTGTCTTTGATTCGCTCACCCAAGAAAACCTAATTGCTGTAATCAGTGGGGCGTTCCTTTTAAATGTCTCCCCAGCGACACTCACCTGCGATAACCCCCCTCGGAGGTGAGGTTACCAGGTTCTTGCTGTTGTGGGAAAAATCAACCACTTCCGGAGTCAGACTTGCTGTGATCAGATAAATGCAGTTTTATTGTTACACGAAGCTTCGGGAGAAAGCGTACGTACCCCGCGGTACGGTAGCCAGCCTTTCTCCCGGTTTGAATGGCAGTCATTTATTTTATACTTTGGGTTCACAATGAGCCCAGATACAAAACAATTATCACTTTGTTATCTTTAAACATTTTATAGATTGTACATCGCTATTTGTAAGCGTTTTGCCATTTACACATGGTTATCGTTAAAGAGGTTTTACAGGTTACAGGCAGCGGCAGGAAGGTAGTATCGATTGTCCCTTTGTTTTAGGAAATGGCCCAAGACATTCGTATTAGCATATCATTGTGTACACCTTGGCTGGAGTCAGCTTTATTCAAGTGGTGTCCCGCATTTATGTATTTCTTAATCTTCCTGGCATCGTTTGTCCTGGATCTGTTCCTATCTGTCCTACTGGCACCCCGCTGGACTCCAGGCATCAGTTATGTCTGCTTTATTCTCTGTGTCTCCATCTTGTGTGTCAGGCAGCCATCTCCTGTGCCAAGTGCCCTTTTGAACCATTTCCCACTTCAACGCTTTTAGACAGCTGTCGTGAATCACGCTGGTGCCTGGTGAATTATCAGTCAGGTAGTAAGTCCCAGCCTGAGGGCTCACTGATAAGATGCTAACGTATTTCAATTAGGTCCCCGACCTAATTTTAATGTAATCCCACGCAGGAATCACGTTACGCCACCGGAGAGGGCCAAGAAAATCAGCAAGCGCGATCTCGCCGGCGAGAATCGCGTTTCCTGATTCTTGCCGTACTTTGCGCCTGCATCGCTGTTCTCGCTAACGGCTAAAAATCTCCCCAGAATTCAAAACGTCTTCTGTGCTGTGTACTGTGAATAAAATGAATCGCCTTAAACTGGACACCATTGCAGATATTGGAATGTGGAACTGGATGAAGGCTACCCCGAGAATTAAATCTGGAAATTGCTTTTGGCAATGTTTGTGAGGCAGTATATTCTCACGGTACTCCTCTAGACAGCAATTTGAACTTGTAAATGGTTAATGTCTCTGATAAAATGTCCGAACAATGTCTTGAGCCTTTGCCCAATAATGCTATAAACAGTCATTTCAATGTTGCATGCACAAAACTTAATTGACTCCCGACAGCTTATTTTTTCTCTTCTTAGGAAATTGTGCTGGTGGTTTTTTTCGGTGCGGAGTATATGGTGCGACTGTGGTCTGCAGGTTGCAGAAGTAAATATGTTGGTGTTAAAGGAAGGATTCGGTTTGCCAGAAAACCTATTTCAATTATCGGTGAGGATTTCAAAGAGTTCCTTTCAATTATCTTAACTTTAACCAATATTTAAATCAAAGGTAACTGTGTTTCCTTGAGATAATTGTCAATCAGAAAACATCCTGAGGTTCTACACAAGTATCTGATTTTGTGCTAAATAGAAAAATATAAAAATAACCGCAATGCAGTATCGGTTTACATTAAAATGGTTCAGTAACATATTATTATTAAAACATGCTGCTGAGCAGAGAGACCTGGGTGTGCTAGTGCATGAGTCGCAAAACGTTGGTTTATAGGTGCAACAGGTGATTAAGAAGGCAAATGGAATTTTGTCCTTCATTGCTAGAGGGATGGAGTTTAAGACTAGGGAGGTTATGCTGCAATTGTATACGGTGTTAGTGAGGCCACACCTGGAGTATTGTGTTCAGTTTTGGTCTCCTTACTTGAGAAAGGACGTACTGGCACTGGAGGGTGTGCAGAGGAGATTCACTAGGTTAATCCCAGAGCTGAAGGGGTTGGATTACGAGGAGAGGTTGAGTAGACTGGGACTGTACGCGTTCGAATTTAGAAGGATGAGGGGGGATCTTATAGAAACATATAAAATTATGAAGGGAATAGATATGATAGATGCGGGCAGGTTGTTTCCACTGGCGGGTGAAAGCAGAACTAGGAGGCATAGCCTCAAAGTAAGGGGAAGTAGATTTAGGACTGAGCTTAAGAGGAACTTCTTCACCCAAAGGGTTGTGAATCTATGGAATCCCTTGCCCAGTGAAGCAGTTGAGGCTCCTTCATTAAATGTTTTTAAGATAAAGATAGATAGTTTTTTGAAGAATAAAGGGATTAAGGGTTATGGTGTTCGGGCCGGAAAGTGGAGCTGAGTCCACAAAAGATCAGCCATGATCTTATTGAATGGTGGAGCAGGCTCGAGGGGCCAGATGGCCGACTCCTGCTCCTAGTTCTTATGTTCTGATGGGGCGGAATTCTATGGTGCAGTTGTGGTGTGTGTGTGTTGGGGGGTGGGGTGGCTGTGGGTGGGGGGGGGGGGGGGGGCGCAGTGTCGGGCCGTAAAATGTGGTGAGCCATTCAGAGGTCCATTGACTTCAGCCGGACTGGAAAATCCCACCGGGGCCGTAAAAGTCTACCCATGGGGGTCAAAGTTATTGGCGCCATATTCAAACCCCGCCCAAACACTCTCAAGAGAGTCAAATGCGATGTTCCTAAAGAGAAGCATGCCCTGTGTGCCTCCATTCAGCCATGACTCCCTGGTGACTCTCCTCCAGGACATGGGTGAGGGCCAAGATGTCCTCTTCCCAAAGGTGGAAGCAGGAGGGCGACCAACCTGACCTCAGAGGCCTGAGAAAAGGTCGGCAAGGAGGTTGTTGCCTGTTGCACACAGAAAAAAAATGTTCTGCAGTGCAGAAAGAAGATGAATGATCTAATCTGCTCCACCAAGGTAAGTGCACCTTCTACTCACTCTGGACTCACTCTATCTTAAGGGCATCAGGCACTCTAAGGGCTACAGCCAACAGTGGGAAATCTGCATTGAATGCCTCACACACACTTTAACATCACCACCATCTCATGTATCATCCTGTACATTCAACATCTTCTGTTCTTATTGGGTAGGGCACAGCCAACACAGCAACCAGCCATGTGTCCCCACTTCTCTTCCATCTATTCTCATCACATTCTATTCCATCTATCTACATGTTGGCAAAGCTGATCCACAACAAGAGGGCAAGATACCAGACTGGTGGGGGAAACCCTGAGACGTAGGAGCTGACTCCATTCGAGGATGAGGCAACTGAACAGGGGTCACTCCTGGGGCAAAGGTGAGATTGACTTCCCCAGCAAAATAGTACGAATGAACTCTCCATTAGTCAAACACATCCTGACCTTCATAGTGAGTTAAATGTAATGTTGGATTCTGCCTACTCAGGAACTAATTCTATCTTCTCTCTCTTCCAGGCACCAGGAGGAGCAGATCAAGACAAACCCACAGCCAGCCCCTCAGCCCCAGCCTCCAGCCCACCTCAGATGATGATGCCGAGGACCCACTAGATGTTGAGCTGACACTGCATTCACCAAAGCCCTTCACCAATGCAGAGATACACACACCTTGGCGGGTCCCAGATCTAGATTGGGCTTGGGTTCACTAACTGGAGAACAGCTCATGGGACTGTCTGCCCAGAAGTCGGGACCCAGGGTCGGGATTCTCCATTCCTGAGACAAAGGGCGGGGTTCTCTGATTGCCGACTCCAAAATCACATTCAGCGGTTGGCCGGAGAATCCGTTTTTATGCCAAAACACGTTGAAAAATTCCACCCGACAGATTACAGTGGTCCAGATTTGTTATTTGAAAATTGTTCCGAGTGTCATTTTTAAGTGTAATGAATTCTTGAGCCATTATCTCAAAAAGATGAAAGCGATTTCTTTATCATGTTATATTTGAAAACTAATTGACATGCTTGATTTTGACTTGCAGATTTGATTGTCGTGATTGCATCCATTATCGTGCTCAGTGTTGGGTCAAATGGCCAGGTTTTTGCCACTTCTGCCATCAGGTATTTCTCTGCAGTTTTGTAAATCGAAATGAACAGACATCAAACACAATTTATCTCTGTACATTGGACAAATTAGACTTTGAGGTTCATTAGCTGCAGCACAGAGTTCCGTTTAGCTGAGAACAGTTGTGAAACTTGGAATAGATTGTAGTGAGATCCATTTCGATGTAGGGCAACATGTCAGATCTTTGGTATAGTTACAGATAAATACTGCATTTGCAGCCTAATTTTGAAATTATTTATCATTAAATGTTTAGTATTATTGCATCATTATTACATTGGGATCCCATGACCAAGATTTTGGAGACAGGTAATACTTTTATCACAGCATCTGCTGCTCAAGTTGCTCAGTGTTTAATGAGAGTAGAGATATTCTGAGGCAGTACGAGCATTGGTGGTTAGTGTGAGTGACATGCTCCAGATAGACTTTGTAATCCTTATCATCTTCCTCTTATTTAGTTACATTTGTCTTTGTGAAAGTTTAAATTATGTCATTGTCTCATAATTCACAGCTTTCTTCTGGTACATTCAAATCAGAATTAAAACCTCTAAATGTATTAATTTACTTGGGCTGAATTCACCCATCACTGGTGGAGGAGTTCTGGATAGGGAGGAGAATCTAGTGTTGCGCCAATCCCATTCTGATGCTCCAGTCCCCCGCTGGCAGTGGTCTCGTGCCCCACGCCAGCGCCGTTTAACGGGTTGGGCACCAGATTCTCCAAGCCTGTGTGAATCTCCGGTTCTCTGGGCTGGGACTCACGTGGGCGGGAATTGGTGCAAGTATTTCCCAGATGTGGTGGACCTCGCAGTGGGCCAAGGGGGTAACTCTTCAGAGGGAGATGTCCCAAATGTCCATTGGAGGGCCCCCTAACCTCTCACAATGCAAATCCTGCCCCCCCCCCCCCCCCACCAGACCTTCTCACCAGAGACACCTCCCCCCAGTACAGAGACTCTCACCAAACAAAACCCCATTACACTACAGGCCCCCATCAGAAACCCCCCATTACAGGCCCCCATCAGAAATCCCACCACCATAATCCCCCCATTTCAGGGACCCCCCCCCCCATTACAGGGACCCCCACCAGAGACCCCCCCCCCCTCATTACAGAGACTCCCACCAAACAAAACCCGACTACAGGCCCCCACCAGAAACTCCCCCCCCACCAGAGATCCCCCCATTACAGAGACCCCACCAGAGACCCCCATTACAGGCCCCCACCAGAGACCCCCATTACAGAGACCCCAACCAGAGAACCCCATTACAGAGACCCCCAACAGAGACCTCCCATTACAGAGACCCCCACCAGAGACCTTCTTTACAGAGACCCCACCAAAAACCTCCCATTAAAGAGACCCCACCAAAAACCTCCCATTATAGGCCCTGATCAGAAATCCCCCCAACAGAGACCCCACCATTACAGAGGCTCCCACCAGAGACCCCCTTTACAGAGACCCCCACCAGAGACCTCCCATTACAGAGACCCCCACCAGAGACCCCCATTACAGAGACCCCCACCAGAGACCCCCATTACAGAGACCCCCACCAGTGACCCCCTTTATAGAGTCCCCCACCAGAGACCTCCCATTACAGAGACCCTCACCAGAGATCCCCCCATTACAGGCCCCGACCAGAAATCCTGCCACCAGAGACCCCCATTACAGAGACCACCATTACAGAGAGTCCCACCACAGACCTCCCCATAAGAGATACCTCCACCAGAAACCTCCCCATTACAGACCCCCACCAGAGATGCCTCCCATAAGAGAGACCCTCACAACCCCCCCCCCCCCCCAACCTCCCCCCCCCCACCCCCCACCCCGCCATCATTACAGAACCCCCTGCCTGGAAGCTAGAGAGCAGTCCAGACAGTGACAGTGAAAGTATCATTGCTTTAAAACTCACCTGTGCAAAACACCTGTTGGCTCAGGCACATAAAGCACCACCTGTAAATTCCCAGAAAGTGAAATCCACATCAGCTGGGTTTGAATCCCCTCTGATCTTTGATCTGCAAGGTTTTCATTTACATCAATGAGAAATTGGTTTAACTAGGCTTTGATTGATAGCTTGCACACAGCCATCTGTCTGGGTTGTTTAATTTCATTTCTCTTCACGCTTGAATGGATCTCAAGTACCCAGCTGTGAAACTAACTGCAATGTTTGTAAACATCTAAGCACTTAACTACTCTTGATGTGGTCTAAGAGCTGTCAGTCGTAGCTAGATGTTCATCAAGCCAAATTCTCCGTTCTCGCTGACAGTGGTAGTGGGGTGTGCTCAGATTGGAGAATCCTGGCCTTGAAGTTTAAATGAGATTACTTCTTATTCTTCAAACTCCAGAGAGTATAGGCCAAATCTGTTCAGCTTCTTACTCCAGAAAAAAGTCCGGAAAGTCTGAACTGTACTTCCAACGCAAATATATTGGGAGCAGTTCTCCCAAAAAATGACTAAGGGCATGATCTAATGGAAAAGTTTCTAAGTGTCATTTCAGGCGGGTTTGGCTGGGAGTTTCTCCCTGGCTCGCTCGGCGGGTTCCCCACCACTATGTAACCACGCTTAGTCACTTTTTCTGGCCCTGGGAGTTTCTCTCTGGGCTCGCCCACACTTAGGGCACGATTCTCCGGCCTGGTTACGCTCTCGCTCAAGCGTAACGAGGTCGGTGAATAGCGGGAGCGGCCAAAAACGAGATCTGTGGCAGGCGCCAAACAGTTTGCGATACAACCGGCCATCTCCCATAAATGAAATCGGGATGTCGCCGCAGCGTGGCGAGCAGCCAATTATCACCACTTAAGCCCCCTTTCCAAACAATTAACAAGAGCCACCCCGCATCCAACAGCCTCCCGACATTCAGCCGCCTCTCCAGCAAGTTCTCATGTTGGTGCCGAGAAGTGCTCCTTTTGAAAACGTGAAGCTGGTGGTACCCCCCCCTGCCCAAAAGGCATAAAGCTGGAGGCCTCCGATCCCCTTGTAGACCCCCATGAGTGCTGTTCCGTCTGCTCCCTGTTTGTGGAGACCAGTACCAAACGGCGCTCGCCCGATGTCCCCGAGACGAAGGGATTGAATCTCTGGTACCTCAGGAATCTGCACAGGTGTAAAGAACGGGGCTATGTGCGGCCTGGGCCGTGTGCTTCCCGTTCAGGCCCCTTATTCAACACGAGTAGCGTTGAAAACCCGTGTGTTTCTCTGCACTGTGAGAACTATTTCTAAATTGCAACATTTTTAAAATATTTAATTTTTTAGTGGCATTGATGCTATTCTGTATTTTTAGGGGTATTCGTTTCCTTCAGATCTTACGGATGCTGCATGTGGATCGACAAGGTGGCACTTGGAGGCTGTTAGGATCCGTTGTTTTCATTCATCGGCAGGTAAGCCACTTTTTCAGTGAGGAAGATCCAGGTGGATCCATCTTTAAATGTTCAGATCGGGCGCTGATGCAGTATAATAACCGACTGCTGTTCTAACTGTGGGCTTGAGTGGATATAACAGCTGTGATTTTCTTGCCAGTTGAGTTTTTATTAACTTTCCTTGTAGAGTCAAGAATATCAAGGATCTTCTGAAATTGTCTTTTTAAAAATGGGCATTAAAATGCCACCTAACTTGCTCCGTGGATTTGAACTGCCACACTGTCTCAAAAAGACAAATGATAACATTATAGACACAAGAGTGTCAGTACTCATCTCTTGAAACCATCCAAATGGTTTGTCCTGACTTGAATGGATCGTTCTGAAACCATGCAGCGCGATTCAGCGATCCTATTGTGCCTGGCGCGGTTCCGGGCGCAACGGGTGAATTGCGCGTGAGTCTCGAATCGGGCTCTGCGCCGGGCACGCGTCTCGCTCTGCCCAGCGCGATCTCACCCTCACTGAGCGAGATCCAGCATGAATAGTTAAATGAGCCATGTGACCCATTCAAATACCCAGATGCTGGGTTCACCCGGCACCCAGAACTCAACCGCGTCAGGGCGCCGTTTAACACTGGTCCACACAACCGTGGATCAGGCGTAACGGCACCTGAGGGGGTCCCCCAGGCCATTGGAGACCCCCGGTTCATCGGGGACAGGGCATGGTGGCACCCCCACACTCCCCCTGGCACCTGGGCATTGCCAGCCATCCACCATGGAAGTGGCACCCGAGCACCCTGACAGTGCCACCTTGGGCCGTCCTCAAGGTTGGGGAGGAGGTTGAGGGGGTGGGGTCGGAAACACGGCAGGGGGGGGGGCCTGAAAGTGAGGGTGGTGGAGGTGGGAGAAAGATCGGTGCAGCCTTCCAAAATGGTGCCCCGATCTGCGAGTAGCCTTTCCTGCTGGAGAGCTTCAGCCAAGATTATGGCCTGAATTATTGCTCCTGGGTTGGGAACGCAGAGTTGGGACAATTGCTGACTGCGCAAACCCAACTGAGGAAAGCGTGTCGTGGAACTTTGCATTTCCATTCCGGGAGGGGCTGGTTCCTTGGGAGTCCTGGCAGGTAACCCTTGGAGCGAAGCGGAGGCTGCTGGTGTGGCGGTGGGCTGGCTGGATGGCTTTTCTTGGTGAAGCAGCAGATTGTGGAAGCAATGAGAATAAACCAAGAAGGCAAAAATCAGCCCTCACTCCTCTGACTCCACAAACTCCCACTGCCCCATCCATGCCAACCACTGCTACCACCTGCCTATCACCCTCACCCACCCCTTGTTCTCGCAAACACTTCATGCAAAAACTATGCCCCTCTTCCCATCCCCATGGCAGCCCCTAAGATTTAGTGCCAACTCATGTCAACCCATAGCCCCCACCCAGCACCCTTTGACTTTACACCTTCCATGCCATCTCACCTCGTATCCACTATGGGCACACTTCAGAACCCATGTTGAGATTAAGTCTCTATTGATGATCTCACGATTTCAAAACGACCCATTGATTAAAACCCATTCACTGCATGTAATTTCCTATAATCCCTTATTAAAGTAAGCATTGCAATTCATGGTCCACTTCAAAGAGTTTATAACACTTGGAGTTGTTGATCAATGTATGAACTGATTGCAATCCCTCCACCATCCTGGAAGGTTATGATATCAGCCATGCAGCACTCATCCTGTAATGACAACATTCAGGCAAGCGGCAACAGACAAAAATGAATAGCAAGCACATTTTCTAACACTGTACATGGATTTTTCAAATATTTAAAGGGCCAAAGTTTTAAATGCCTTAACAGCCCATTTTGACAGCCCTCTTGACAGCTCCAATGTGCTTGACAGTTCCGGTGTGTTTCCACACTTTATAACACATTAATGTTTACTTTTAACAATCGTAAAGTGCACATTGCCTCTCCCAAAGGGCAGCTTAACTCTCCCAAAGCTCCTTGTACCGACCTTTCACCTTCCTCTGTTTCCAGGGGGGGATAATACTCTGGCTTTATGCTCGCTGACAACAGTTCGCTCCTCGGGCAAGCCCCACTGTCGTAGCGCTGGCTCTTTGGACGGCTCCCGCCCACACAGGTGGTCTACATGCTTCTCTAAAATCTTGTCCTACATAAGATACTGACCCAGTTCTGGCCATGCCAACTCCTGGAACCCAATTTGGTCCGTTACTGAAATTCTTCATAAACACTGGATCCTCTATCTTGAATGCTCTTGCATTTTTAAACAGAGTTTAAGTGGTTCCCCTTCAGGTTCCTCTGGCCTGTCTCCACCCTCCATGGTAAATTTGGGAACAGTTTCCTTGCTTGGACCAGCGGCTTCACTCCTGGTGCCACTGCTGCTTGTGGTGTCTAACCCTAACCGGTCGACTGTGCTGCTCCGAGCATTTTGTAACTCCTGGGCACCCTTCTTCGTGCTGCCCATCGCTAAAGCAATCTTCAGTGCCCTTTTAAAATCTACTTCTGATTCTGCCTAAAGATTCTTTTGCATGGCTTCATCTTTAATGCCACATACTAAACGATCTCTTGGCATCTTATTTAACATTGTCCAAGAATTGCAACGCTCTGTCGCCTTCTTAGGCCTTGAATAAAGGCTGCAATGATCTCCCTTGGGTCTCTCCTGGTCAAATTAAACTTGTAACACTGTAAAGTTACTGGGGGCTTGGGGTGGTAATGTCCTTTGAGTAACTCTATGATCTCTGCAAATATCTTGCGATCAGGGCATCTGGGGACGTTAAGCTTCAAATCAGACTGTATGTCTGTGTCCCACATGCTTCTCCTCCCCCTCTATTTCATTCACACGGAGATTCCACAAACTGTACCTAATCTTCTGTCGCAGGATAGAATGGCTCTAGTTTCCCGAAAAGAGGCATTTCAACTTCCTTGCAGACTGGGCATGTTCTGCGCATCTTGCAATCGAATTCCATGAATTCGTGCAATCTGAATCCCTGGTCTTTACCACATCGCCAATGTAATAACTTCAAGGATTGGCTCCACCAGTTAGAAACAAAAATTCAATTCCAACCGGAAACAACTATTTATAGCGTACTTTAAAATGGTCTTTCCAAACTCAGCTTCAGGGTCCAACTGTTGGGACAAGTTCCAACACATCCCAGTGATTCCCCCACTCACAATCCTGATCGGAATGATGGGTCACATGACCCCTCCCTCGGAGAATTTCCTTAAAGAGACTAACCCCTTAAAGGGACTAGCTATTACAAGCAGCTAAATTTTTGATAAAATTCAGAAGGCATTCATAATTTTATGGAAATGTGACTGGATTTGCTATGGTGTTACCATGGTGTGTTGGAGGAGACAATATTTTATATTAGTAGCGGTGTTGTGTATGAAATGTGAACTATATTGTCAGTTAAATGGTAATTATATGAATGCTACTGTCCAATTAAAATTCAGTTTTTAATTGTGTTCTGAAATCCATAATATACTTGGCAAATTAAATTTTGTAACCCGATTTTGGAATTATTTGAAATGAAATTTTGGTCTGATTTGAAATGATCTGGGCGAAGGTATAGGTGGTCTGATTAGCAAGTTTGCAGATGATACTAAGATTGGTGGAGTTGCAGATAGTGAGGAAGACTGTCAGAGAATACAGCAAAATACAGATAGATTGGAGAGTTGGGCAGAGAAATGGCAGATGGAGTTCAATCCAGGCAAATGCAAGGTGATGCATTTTGGAAGATCTAATTCAAGAGTGGACTATACGGTCAATGGAAGAGTCCTGGGGAAAATTGATGTACAGAGAGATCTGGGAGTCCAGGTCCATTGTACCCTGAAGGTGGCTCGATAGAGTGGTCAAGAAGGCATACAGCATGCTTGCCTTCATCGGACGGGGTATTGAGTACAAGAGTCGGCAGATCATGTTACAGTTGTATAGGACTTTGGTTAGGCCACATTTGGAATACTGCGTGCAGTTCTGGTTGCCACATTACCAGAAGGATGTGGATGCTTTAGAGAGGGTACAGAGGAGGTTCACCAGGGTATTGCCTGGTATGGAGGCTGCTAGCTATGAAGAAAGGTTGAGTAGATTAGGATTGTTTCCATTGGAAAGACGGAGGTTGAGGGGGGACCTGATTGAGGACTGTAAAATTATGAGCGGTATGGACAGGATGGATAGCAACAAGCTTTTTCCAAGAGTGGGGGTGTCAATTACAAGGGGTCACGATTTCAAGGTGAGAAGGGGAAAGTTTAAGGGAGATGTGTGTGGAAAGTTTTTTATGCAGAGGGTGGTGGGTGCCTGGAACGCTTTGCCAGCGGAGGTGGAAGAGGCGGGCACGATAGCATCATAGGGAAGGGGCGGTACTGGACCTGGTATTGGGGAATGAGCCCGGCCAGGTGGTAGATGTTTCAGTAGGGGAGCATTTCGGTAACAGTGACCACAATTCAGTAAGTTTTAAAGTACTGGTGGACAAGGATAAGAGTGGTCCGAGGATGAATGTGCTAAATTGGGGGAAGGCTAATTATAACAATATTAGGCGGGAACAGAAGAACATAGATTGGGGGCGGATGTTTGAGGGCAAATCAACATCTGACATGTGGGAGGCTTTCAAGTGGCAGTTGAAAGGAATACAGAACCGGCATGTTCCTGTGAGGAAGAAAGATAAATACTGCAATTTTCGGGAACCTTGGATGACGAGTGATATTGTAGGCCTCGTCAAAAAGAAAAAGGAGGCATTTGTCAGGGCTAAAAGGCTGGGAACAGACGAAGCCTGCGTGGAATATAAGGAAAGTAGGAAGGAACTTAAGCAAGGAGTCAGGAGGGCTAGAAGGGGTCACGAAAAGTCATTGGCAAATAGGGTTAAGGAAAATCCCAAGGCTTTTTACACGTACATAAAAAGCAAGAGGGTAGCCAGGGAAAGGGTTGGCCCACTGAAGGATAGGCAAGGGAATCTATGTGTGGAGCCAGAGGAAATGGGCGAGGTACTAAATGAATACTTTGCATCAGTATTCACCAAAGAGAAGGAATTGGTAGATGTTGAGTCTGGAGAAGGGGGTGTAGATAGCCTGGGTCACATTGTGATCCAAAAAGACGAGGTGTTGGGTGTCTTAAAAAATATTACGGTAGATAAGTCCCCAGGGCCTGATGGGATCTACCCCAGAATACTGAAGGAGGCTGGAGAGGAAATTGCTGAGGCCTTGACAGAAATCTTTGGATCCTCGCTGTCTTCAGGGATGTCCCGGAGGACTGGAGAATAGCCAATGTTGTTCCTCTGTTTAAGAAGGGTAGCAAGGATAATCCCGGGAACTACAGGCCGGTGAGCCTTACTTCAGTGGTAGGGAAATTACTGGAGAGAATTCTTCGAGACACGATCTACTCCCATTTGGAAGCAAATGGACGTATTAGTGAGAGGCAGCACGGTTTTGTGAAGGGGAGGTCGTGTCTCACTAACTTGATAGAGTTTTTCGAGGAGGTCACTAAGATGATTGATGCAGGTAGGGCAGTAGATGTTGTCTATATGGACTTCAGTAAGGCCTTTGACAAGGTCCCTCATGGTAGACTAGTACAAAAGGTGAAGTCACACGGGATCAGGGGTGAGCTGGCAAGGTGGATACAGAACTGGCTAGGCCATAGAAGGCAGAGAGTAGCAATGGAGGGATGCTTTTCTAATTGGAGGGCTGTGACCAGTGGTGTTCCGCAGGGATCAGTGCTGGGACCTTTGCTCTTTGTAGTATATATAAATGATTTGGAGGAAAATGTAACTGGTCTGATTAGTAAGTTTGCAGACGACACAAAGGTTGGTGGAATTGCGGATAGCGATGAGGACTGTCGGAGAATACAGCAGGATTTAGATTGTCTGGAGACTTGGGCGGAGAGATGGCAGATGGAGTTTAATCCGGACAAATGTGAGGTAATGCATTTTGGAAGGTCTAATGCAGGTAGGGAATATACAGTGAATGGTAGAACCCTCAAGAGTATTGAAAGTCAAAGAGATCTAGGAGTACAGGTCCACACGTCATTGAAAGGGGCAACACAGGTGGAGAAGGTAGTCAAGAAGGCATACGGCATGCTTGCCTTCATTGGCCGGGGCATTGAGTATAAGAATTGGCAAGTCATGTTGCAGCTGTATAGAACCTTAGTTAGGCCACACTTGGAGTATAGTGTTCAATTCTGGTCGCCACACTACCAGAAGGATGTGGAGGCTTTAGAGAGGGTGCAGAAGAGATTTACCAGAATGTTGCCTGGTATGGAGGGCATTAGCTATGAGGAGCGGTTGAATAAACTCGGTTTGTTCTCACTGGAACGAAGGAGGTTGAGGGGAGACCTGATAGAGGTATACAAAATTATGAGGGGCATAGACAGAGTGGATAGTCAGAGGCTTTTCCCCAGGGTAGAGGGGTCAATTACTAGGGGGCATAGGTTTAAGGTGAGAGGGGCAAGGTTTAGAGTAGATGTACGAGGCAAGTTTTTTACGCAGAGGGTAGTGGGTGCCTGGAACTCGCTACCGGAGGAGGTAGTGGAAGCAGGGACGATAGGGACATTTAAGGGGCATCTTGACAAATATATGAATAGGATGGGAATAGAAGGATACGGACCCAGGAAGTGTAGAAGATTGTAGTTTAGTCGGGCAGCATGGTCGGCACGGGCTTGGAGGGCCGAAGGGCCTGTTCCTGTGCTGTACATTTCTTTGTTCTTTGTTCTTTGTTCTATTTAAGATGCATCTAGACAGATACATGAACGGGCGGGGAACAGAGGGAAGTAGATCCTTGGAAAGTAGAAGACAGGTTTAGATAAAGGATCTGGATCGGCGCAGGCTGGGAGGGCCGAAGGGCCTGTTCCTGTGCTGTAATTTTCTCTGTTCTTTGTTCTTTGTTAAGGAAGTTTTAAATATGTTTCTACTTATACACAAAGTTAGCATGCAAGTTCAGCTGATAATTCTGAAGGCAAATGGAACTGAAGGCCTATATTGCAAGGGGATGGAGTATAATAGTCGGGAAGTATTGTGCAGGGTATTTGTGAGCCCACGCCAAGAGCATTGAAAAGATTCATTGGATCAATTCCTGGGCTGAAGGTGTTGCCTGATGAGGAAATGCTGAGCAGGTTGGGCCTATACCTGCTCAGTAGCACCGAGCTATGGTGCAGCACGGTAGCCTTGTGGATAGCACAATTGCTTCACAGCTCCAGGGTCCCAGGTTCGATTCCGGCTTGGGTCACTGTCTGTGCGGAGTCTGCACATCCTCCCCGTGTGTGCGTGGGTTTCCTCCGGGTGCTCCGGTTTCCTCCCACAGTCCAAAGATGTGCAGGTTAGGTGGATTGGCCATGATTAATTGCCCTTAATGCCCAAAATTGCCCTTAGTGTTGGGTGGGGCTACTGGGTTATGGGTATAGGGTGGAGGTGTTGACCTTGGGTAGGGTGCTCTTTCCAAGAGCCGGTGCAGACTCGATGGGCCGAATGGCCTCCTTCTGCACTGTAAATTCTATGATAATCTATGATACCCATTGGAGTTTACAGGAATGAGAGAACATCTAAAATTCTGAGGCTCTTGACAGGTCTCATGGAAGAATCTAGAACAATTGGATAGAGTTTCATAATAAGGGGACTCTCATTTAACACATAGGTGAGGATGAATTTCCTCTCTTGGAGGATTTGGGATCTTTGGAATTCTCTGTGCTCGAGACCAGAACAAGCTCAAGGGACTACATGGCCGTCTCCTGTTTCTCTGTTCGTGCACAATAAATATACAAAGGAAATCTGGGCCATTAACACTAAATTCGAATTATATTGACGGAAAGATTGTGGACTAATTCCAACGAGATTGCTTTGAAATTGCTTTTCATCTGTTCTCAGTTATAAACTCATCTTCATGAAATATGAAGACTTTTTCATGGAAATGTCATTATATATGGTTATAAGGACTAATGACTTGCTACCTTGGCAGTTAAATATGTTAATAGTCTCATATAGTTAAGTAGGACATTTAAACTGACAAGATTGTTGTTTTCTGTTTGTCTAACCCGAAAAAGATTATGGGTGAAAATAGCTGGGGCAACTGAACTCAAAAATGTTGATTACTCACAGCTGTTATTTTAGAAACAGTAACAGTGGCTCAAAGGTTCAGTTGACTTTAATTGAAGAATGCAAGGATAAAATTATTCCAACCAGAGTTGAAAAGCTCTTTTGAAGCACAGTTGTACACGTGCACTCCTTGGCTTTAGAACAGTGAGGCTTAATTCCATAACGTAAACTTCTCTGGGGTACTGTTACTCCAGAGCTGGAACTAATTTTATAGTGTGAGATGCCTTCTTGTTTATTTCCTTTGTTCCCATTTTATTTTCTTAGTTTTGGTCCTTGAACTTTAAGCAGAGGACTCAAGCTGAAGTAGCCTGCTTGTCAAGACATTGTGTTCCTAGGTTTTGTATTTTTGGAGAGGGGAAACTTGTTGGCGACGAATGAATCTTTGGAACCGGCTTTGGAGGAAGTTGGTTGGCTGGCATTCGGTGTGTTGGCCAGGGACAGTGTTCTGCCTGACAACAGTCAGTGATTGGTTCCTGCGTGATGCTTTCTGAGAGAGCTTGACAGAAGTGTTTAGATCTTGGAAATGAAAAGAAAAGTCTCTCTCTCTCGTTGCTGAAGTAAAGAACTGTTTTGTTGTTCTAAAACTGGTGAGTGCCTGGCATAACTTTACTGTAAACTTGAAAGGTCCTGCATCTACTGAAAAAATAGACAACCGTGCTAGGGAAAACCATTTCATTCCAAGAAGGAAGATGTACCGAAAAAAAAAGCTGAACCTCAGAAAGACACTTACTAGAAGCCATCCTAGTACATCAAAGATCCTTTATCTTCTTTTTAAATCATATTTTCTTTATCTCTCAATCACTTCCCCCTTCCCCTGTGTTGTTTGTCTGTCTGTGTGTGTGTGTGTGTGTGTGTAGAGAGTGGGGATGGTTAGAAAGGGGGAGGGGGTTGGTGGTTAGAAAAGGGGTATTGGATAGCCAGTTGTATTTTTTGCCTATTTAATTATAATTGCTATTAATAATAAAAGGTTACTTGTGTCTAAATTTTACAAACCTGGTGAATATAGGGAGGGAGGCAGCACGGTGGCACAGTGGTTAGTACTGCTGCCTCACAGCGCCAAGGACCCGGGTTCAATTCTTACCTCGGGTGACTGTCTGTGTGGAGTTTGCACTTCCTCCCCATATCTGTGTGGATTTCCCCCGGGTTCTCTGTTTTTCTCCCACCGTCCAAAGATGTGCAGGTTAGGTGGATTGGAAATGCTAGGTGGGGTTACAAGGATATAGTGGGGGGATAGGGCCTAGGTTAGGGGGCTCTTTCAGAAGGTCGGTGCAGAGCCGTGGGCTGAATAGCCTCATTAGGCACTGTAGGGGTTCTACGATTCTTTGAACTCAATCAAAGCCACTTGTATTCAGGGTAATTCAAATTTCACCTGTGTTGTGACTCCGGGTCAAGTGGGGCTGGAATTGACCACACCCTAGCCCAGGGGGTCGTGACAATAGATGTAGGTATTAAAAGTTTAAAAGACTACAATATAAAGACTGAACAAAATGTTTGGAGTAATAAGTTAAAGGTAGATTTTCTTCTTTATATCCATTTCCTGGGTTCATTGTTCTACCATAGACTTATTCAAGATATCTGCTTATAACTAAAACTGCCACCACATTAGATTTCTCACTAACTCAGTGGGGATACATTGGGGACAGGAGTTAGCCATTTAGCCCTTTGAGCCGGCTCCACTTTTCATAGAACTATAAAATCATCCAGTGCAGACGAGGCCCTTCAGCTTATCGAACTCCACCAACACAAAACTACTCTAAAGTAGTTAAATCTGGGATTTTACCTAACAAATATTTTAGGGAAAATTCTATGCAAGGGGTGTTCCAAGAATAGTTTACCCAATGAATGGTGTGTGGTTAATAGTTCCCAGTGGATTAACATAACAAACACTCAACAAAACAATGTGACTGAGGAAAGGTTACGGATAGACCTTGCTTGTGTAAAAGAAATGTGAGAAAGAAAATAAATCTCCAAGATAAAATGGGTCGAAGCAGATCATTTGTAGGATTGCCTTACAGACAGAAATGCTTGCACAAAGGGACTATTGGGGGTTCAGTAGAGGGTTGTCTTGGTGTACAGATTATGGAAATCCTTTTTTTCTTTTTCTCGTTTTTTGAAATATTGTTTGTATATTAGGAAATTCTGATTTGAAGAAATGAGGTGCATCTGTTCCTGGTAAGTTAATTGTATTATTAAAGTTAAGGATATACAGGTGAATGGAATTGATTAATTACGTATCTTGAGAGTCAATCAAGAGAGATTTGACCCATTTCTTTGCCTGGGTATACGGTTTATCTTCACGGACACAGTTGTGCTTGTGTATGCTTTTATTGATGGTTACCATTTGCAAAAATGAGTTGGTTCAGCGAGCGGACATTCGAGGGGTTTGTCTGCCTCTCTTCCGTGGATATGACCATGTCTGCATGTCCCTGGAAAGGGACTATTACTACAGGACTGGGGGCTTTTCACAGTAACTTCATTGCAGTGTTAATGTAAGCCTACTTGTGACAATAATAAAGATTAATATTATCAGCACTTCTATGATCAGAGGTTTCACCTGAATGCTTGAAGTCTTCTGTAATTGCTGGGTGTCTGGGTGTGTGTGAGGGGGTTATGGGGATGGGGGGATGCTGAGGGGGATGGTGGGGGGGGGGGGGCTGCTGGAGTGCATCATCACCACCTGATTTTCAGTGTTATGATTCAGCCTGTAGTTTCTAAATTACTGAAGATAGAAGTGCTGCTCATAATAATAATCTTTATTGTCACAAGTAGGCTCACATCAACACTGTCATGAAGTTACTGTGAAAATCCCCTAGTCGCCACATTCTTGTTCAGGTACACAGAGGGAGAATTTAGAATGTCCAATTCACCTAACAAACACGTCTTTTTGGGTCATGTGGGAGGAAACCGGAACATCCGGAGGCAACCCACGCAGACACGGGGAGAACGTGCAGACTCCGTACAGTGACCCAAGTTGGGAATCAAATTTAGGTCCCTGGCACTGGAGATGGTGGCAACGCCAACACTGGCTGGAGGCGGCACCCCATATGCTGATCAGTAATAGATGATTGAATTGATTTCCCAGCAAATGTTCTCTGCAATGATGGGAGTAATACATGGGGATTGTGCGCGCGTAAATTTCATCCATCTGTAAAATATAATTTAAAGTGAGACTTGGCCTAAAAGCCACAGACGTTCACAGTGACCGATGATCGGAATTCAGCCGGTGCCTCATTGATGATGGGTTCCTTGTTTTGCAGGAACTGATAACAACTTTATATATAGGCTTTCTGGGTCTGATATTCTCTTCCTATTTTGTGTACCTGGCTGAGAAAGATGCAGTTGATGAGAAAGGGATGACTGGATTTGGAAGTTATGCTGATGCCTTGTGGTGGGGCGTGGTGAGTTCTGTATTTTCTACAATATCGTCAGTGGCGTTTTCACATGAGAGTAAGATTAGTGAAATTTGCTCTCATGATGCACTTTAGGGTTAGTATTTTTCAGTATAACATTTTTTTTTAAATCGCAAAGCTCCAAAGGACACATTTTTGAAATGACAATTACCAAAATACTCAATTTGTACTTTGTACTGCTGCCACTCAATTGGCTGCAGTGTTGTAAAAGAAATGA
The DNA here is from genome assembly GCF_047496885.1 of Scyliorhinus torazame. Lineage (NCBI taxonomy): Eukaryota > Metazoa > Chordata > Chondrichthyes > Carcharhiniformes > Scyliorhinidae > Scyliorhinus > Scyliorhinus torazame. The sequence goes on from NC_092725.1 coordinate 141,011,920, forward strand.
AGCAGGAATGGAAATCCTGCATGCTGATTAAAAAAAAGAGACTCTCTTGATGTCATGAAACTCTAGGTCGGCTCCCGGGATAGTCCAATGTCATGGCCTATGTTGTTTGCAATGGAATCAATCCAGGGCACATACGACCTCTTTCCTTTTGGTGATACCATGGAGTGCCTCAAGAGAGATCTTACATACCTCCCTGCAGCAGAAGGGATAACATTGAAAACAAGATTTAAACAAAGCTTTTGAATGTTCACTGTCTTCAGTCAGGATAAACTTTGATTTAAAAGTACCCCATCAGACTTACTTCACATTTTGCATAATTCAAGATGCAAACCTTGTCTAAGGAAATTTTACCGAAGAAATATCAAGCAAAATTGTTGAGTTTTCATATTAATAAATAAGATGGAGGACGCATTTTGAATAAAAAATACTTTATCTGTTAGCAATGGTTTACGTCCCGAATTCCACAAAAACTCCACAGATAGTGACGGCATAAAGTTTCTCTTTTAAATTTAAAGCTTATTGCAAACTGCACTTAGTAATTTCACCCATCTTGCCTTTTTCTCTTAGGTAACGGTTACAACAATTGGATATGGTGACAAAGTTCCACAGACATGGATTGGAAAGACAATAGCATCTTGCTTCTCTGTCTTTGCTATATCTTTCTTTGCACTTCCAGCAGTAAGTAAATTGCCCACCTTTCCCTGCTCAACATTGCTTTTCTCCTTTGAATGTCAGGAATAATAAGATTATGGACAAAATTCCTTTCCCCCAATAAGTGCCATTTTGGGTGGGTGTGGTGGGTGATTCCCGCAGGATGTTTGGGCCCGAGCCAGATCGGTCTTCACTCACCCTTAGTCATTTTGTTTGGAGCTTGGGGAGTTTCTCACTGAAAAATCGCAAACTTGGAATTTTTTTCTGCAATGGGGAACGAATGACGCTGATCGGGGCGCCATTTTTGAAGGTTGCCCAGATGTCAAAGTTAGGTTGAGGGTTCCCCACAGCCCCTATCCACAGACATTGTGACCCCCCCCCTCTGTATATATGGACAATACCCCTAACCCTCGACCCCGGAGGGGAAACTCCCCAATCACTAAAGTCCGCATGACCCCCCCCACAGCACTCAGGCCTGAGGGTGACCTGGACCCACACCCATCCATCCTCGACGGCATCGGAGCGTTGCCCCCCCTCCCCCACCCAAGTGAGCATACCCCGCTTTGGGGTCACTGAGGGCACCTCCACCTTAAAGGTCCCCTCCTGTCAATCCGCCTACCCCTTATAGGTTCTGCCCCCGTTCACCCCCCCCCCCCACCCTTCATAACCCCCCTTCATATACCCTCAACGTTCATGGGCATAGCTCCCCTCAGGCCTTGCTCCTATACCCTGGCAGTGTCAACCTGTCACCTGGGCGTTGTCCCCTCAGTGCCAGGATAACATTGCCAGTGTGCCAAGGTGGCACTGCCAGGGTGCCAGGTTGGCACTGCCAGGGTGCCAGGTTAACACTGCCAGGGTGCCAGGTTAACACTGCCAGGGTGCCAGGTTGTCACTGCCAGGGTGCCAGGTTGGCACTGCCAGGGTGCCAGGTTAACACTGCCAGGGTGCCAGGTTAACACTGCCAGGGTGCCAGGTTGGCACTGCCAGGGTGCCAGGTTAACACTGCCAGGGTGCCAGGTTAACACTGCCAGGGTGCCAGGTTAACATTGCCAGGGTGCCAGGTTGACACTGCCAGGCTGCCAGGTTGACACTACCAGGATGGCAGGCAAGGGCTGCCCTGCCTAGTCCCTGACCACCCGGGGGGTTCCAATGACCTGCAACCCCCCCCCCCCCCCCCCGACCTGGCCATCATGTCTAGTTTCCGTTTGGAGACCAATACTGTTTCGCACCGATGTCGGGCTTCCGAGGGAGGGCCGTGACTACCGGGAGGTGGGAGACAGCAGCTGCGAATGGACTGTACATATTCAAATGAGTTTAATGACTCATTTAAATATGCTGATCTGGATCATGGCCAGTGAGGTCTTGATCCGAATTGCGTGGGGTGTTGCATGGGGCAGGGGCATCGTGACCCGCTCAACACTTGGTTGAAACCTGTTTTTGGCCTCTCTCGCTCTGCACCAAACATAACGGGATCAGGATCAGGGCTGGGCGCAATGCAGTGGGAAAATCACGGCCTATGTCTTGTGCATGGGCTGGATACACATGCATACTCTCCTTAAACTGCACAATATAGTACATGATGAATCAAGTTTAGAGAGGGGTAGGGGGCATGTTAGAAGAACCAGCTGACTAGGAGAACAAGGACGTGATGTATCCGAATGGGGACAGAGTCACGTAGCGCGAGAGTAGCTGGGTGCTTCCAAGCGCGTAAGCGCTGAGAAACACTCCACTATCCAAAACCCACCTGAGTAGATCGGAGGCCTCAGCGGGGAACTCCCCAACGAGGCCGCAATTAGCCCTGTTTTCTGCCATTTTTAATTGGCGTCCCGATCCCTTGAGTCCCCAACTCGATCCCCGAAGCCCCCCAAGCCGCAACACACCTATAAGGGGGTCTTCGGACGTCCCCGCACCTGGGCAGGGCACCGCCGAGCCCGATCCCCATCATGTGACAAATGCCAGCCTGGCACCCCCTGCTGCCACAATACACCCAATCGCGTTTCCCGATTCCAGCGTCAGCCGATGGAGAATCCAGCCCATCATAATACAATAATAATCTTTATCATTGTCACAAGTAGGCTTACATTAACACTGCAATGAAGTTACTGTGAAAAGCCCCTCGTCGCCACATTCCGGCGCCTGTTCGGGTACACTAAGGGAGATTTCTAAATTATCACATCCACGACATTACTTCTTCAAATAATTGAGCGGGGTTGGTTAAACATGACCCTCCTTTTAGAAATACCTGTTGACTGATCTTTTTTTGTTGTTTGCAGAGGCGCGATCTATCCGAATGGGAACAGAGTCCCCAAGCGAGCGTGTTTAGCCGAGCAGAGCTGAAAAACACTACGCTTTTGATCGCCCATTTGGGTAGATATGGGCCTTAGAGGGGAACACCCCAATGAGGCCACACTTGGTCCATGACTGGAGCTCCTCAGTGCAGGAGAGGATTTAAAAATGGCATCCCAATCTCTTGACCCCCTGATATGACCTCCTAACCCCTGCAAAGCCCAACCTCACCTATAGGGGGTCCTCAGGCCCCCGCGCAACCAGGCAGGGCATCCAGCGGGTCTGATCCACAGCTTGGGGAAAATGCCAGCTTGGCCGTGCCCATCTTGGCCGTGCCAGGGTGGCATCCAGGTGGTACTGCCAGGGTGCCAGGCTGGAGGCTGGCAGTGCAAGTGTCAAGGTGCCCAGGTAGCACCAACAGTACCAGGGTGCCACCCTGCACAAAGGGCAATCACCTGGGTTCCTCCAATCTTCTGGGAGAACCCCCCCTCCCCATGGGTGCTGTTCCATCTGGTCCCTGTTTGTGGAGACCAGCACTGAACGGGGCTCACCCAAGATCTCCAAGGCGAGGGGGTGTTAGATCCCCCGCCTTGGGTAGATTGTGGAAGTGCAGATTAGTGTGATGCCAGCTGTCTGACTCTTACATTAGCAAGACTCTAATACGCAGATTTGCTAAAATGTGATCCTTCCCACAATAGGCGAGATTCACATCACGCCATCTCACGAGATCGCGTTAGATCTCACGAGACGTAGCGAGCTGGATAGATCCCAGAAAGGAGATCTCCTGGCATCTACCGGCTGTGCCGCACGCCTTTCGGGGGCAACGTGGCTGGTAGATCGCGCTCCCAATGTTTTTCTCTTCCAACTTTGAGAAAGGATTTCAGTATACTTCCTACCACTGATGTTAAGCAAACTGGCTTATAATTCCCTGAACCGGTTCTTTCTCTCTGAGTTAAAAAAAAGATGACTTTTATACCGTGCCTTTTCCCTCTATAACTTTGTTATTTTTCCATATTTAGTTTGATATTTTACCGGAATTAATTTGGTACCAGGGGTGGATTGCATAGTTCACAAAAGAAGTCTCATAATGTCGTCTAATAATTTTGCTTTGAACTGCTGTGACATGCTTTCATGATGCTTTCATGATGTGTTCAATTTTAAGGGCATATTGGGGTCTGGATTTGCTCTCAAGGTGCAACAGAAACAGCGTCAAAAGCATTTCAGTCGGCAAATACCTGCCGCCGCCTCCCTCATTCAGGTATGCATTGCAAATATAGTATTTATGTCAACATAAACCACAAGGAGATTTGAATTAGTGCATTATACTGTAGACCAGTTGATAACAAAAGAATGAAGGGGTTATTCAAGATGGCAGCCCAATAGCGGGAATCCCTTGTATCTCACGGCGTGCATAGATTTGCATGGTGTGAAACACTGAATTGCAACCTGCTTTACGACTGCAAGGGGATCAGGAAGCTATTGCAATTCAGCTCCGGTGGGAGAACATAGGGCTGGATCCTCCGCTTCGCCAGCAGCGCACTCACAACTGCGGATTTACCGACGGCGTGGGGTGGCCACAATGGGAAACCCCATTGGCCGGCTGTCGGGACGGAGGATCCTGCTGCTGGCGGGGGCACGGCACCAGAAAACGGCTGTGGAGAATCCCGACTATAGTCTCCCAAACGGAGATTCCTGCCTCCTTTCCATTATCTATATTATCTTTTTCAAACTGTCAGACAGTGAATAGAGGGACACTGCAGGGATCGGTGCTGGGACCCCAGCTAGCCACTCTATATATTAATAATTCAGATGAAGGAACAAAATGTAATATCTCCAAATTTGCAGATAACACAAAGCTGGGTGGGAGGGTGAGCTGTGAGGAGGACTCAGAGATGCTTCAGTGTAATTTGGATAAGTTGAGTGAGTGGCAAATGAATGGCAGATGCAGTATAATTTGGATCCATGCGAGGTTATCCATTTCGGTAGCAGAAAATGGAACGCAGACTATTATCTGAATGGCCATAAATTAGGAGAGAGGAATGTGCAATGAGATCTGGGTGTCCTGGGTGTTCAGTACACCAGTCACTGAAGGTAAGCGTGCCGGTACAGGAGGTGGTAAAGAAGGCTAATGGTATGTTGGACTTCATTGCGAGAGGATTTGAGTACAGGAGCAGGGATGTCTTGCTGCAATTACACAGGGCCTTGGTGAGGTCACACCTGGAATATTGTGGGCAGTTTTGGTCTTATCTGAGGAAGGATGTTCTTGCTGTGGAGGGAGAGCAGCGAAGGTTTACCAGACTGATTCCTGGGATGGTGGGATTGTCATATGAGGAGAAATTGGAGTCGGCTAGCACTGTATTCGCTGGAGTTCAGAAGAATGAGGGGGGAATGTCATAAAAACCTATAAAATTCAATAAATAATAATCATAGAATTTACAGTGCAGAAGGAGGCCATTCGGCCCATCGAGTCTGCGCCGGCTCTTAGAAAGAGCACCCTACCCAAGGTCAACACCTCCACCCTATCCCCATAACCAATTAACCCCACCCAACACTAAGGGCAATTTTGGACACTAAGGGCAATTTAGAACATAGAACATAGAAAACATAGAAAATACAGCACAGAACAGGCCCTTCGGCCCACGATGTTGTGCCGAACCTTTGTCCTAGATTAATCATAGATTATCATTGAATTTACAGTGCAGAAGGAGGCCATTCGGCCCTTTGAGTCTGCACCGGCTCTTGGAAAGAGCACCCTACCCAAGGTCAACACCTCCACCCTATCCCCATAACCAAGTAACCCCACCCAACACTAAGGGCAATTTTGGACACTAAGGGCAATTTATCATGGCCAATCCACCTAACCTGCACATCTTTGGACTGTGGGAGGAAACTGGAGCACCCAGAGGAAACCCACGCACACACGGGGGGGATGTGCAGACTCTGCACAGTCAGTGACCCAAGCCGGAATTGAACCTGGGACCCTGAAGCTGTGAAGCAATTGTGCTATCCACAATGCTACCGTGCTGCCCTAAACGTCTGACAGGACTAGACAGGGCAGATGCAAGAAGGATGTTCCCAATGGTGGGGGTGTCCAGAACTAGGGGTCCCAGCCTGAGGATACGGGGTAGACCATTTAGGACAGAGATGAGGAGAAATTTCTTCACCCAGAGAGCGGTGAGCCTGTGGAATTCGCCACTACAGAAAGTAGTTGAAGCCAAACACAGGGCGGGATTCTCCGGTCCTCGAGTCGGGTTTTCCGGTGCGGCGCGCCCTCACCGGCAGCGGGATTCTCCGTTCCCACAACCGCCCAATGGGGTTCCCATTGTGGCCACCCCGCGCCTTTGGAAACTCATGGGTGTGGCCGCAGACCGGAGGATCCCGCTGACGGAGAATTCCGCGATGTATCTTTTCAAGAAACAGTTAGATATAGCTGGGGCGAGGGGGTTCAAGGGATATCGGGGGAAGGTGGGGTAAGGCTTGAAGGGTCGAAGGGCCTCCTTCTGCTCCTATTTTCTATGTTTCTATATAGTGCATGAACTACCTTGACTGCACAACACAAAATTATCCAAACCATGTCCATTAAATGGCATAGTATATGCAACAGTAAGTCCGGACTCAAATAACTCTAGGTTGATCCCAGAGTTGAGGGGATTAGATTATGATGAGAGGTTGAGTAGACTGGGACTGTACTCATTGGAGTTTAGAAGGATGCGGGGGGATCTTATTGAGACATATAAAATTATGAAGGGAATAGATAGGATAGATGCGGGCAGGTTGTTTCCACTGGTCGGGGAAAGCAGAACTAGGGGGCATAGCCTCAAAATAAGGGGAGGTAGATTTAGAATGGAGTGTAGGAGGAACTTCTTCACCCAAAGGGTTGTGAATCTTTGGAATTCCTTGCCCAGTGAAGCAGTTGAGGCTCCTTCTTTAAACGTTTTTAAGAAAAAGATAGCTGCCTTTCTAAAGAATAAAGGGATTAAGGGTTATGGTGTACAGGCCGGAGAGTGGAGCTGAGTCCACAAAGATCAGCCATGATCTCATTAAATGGCGGAGCAGGCTCGAGGGGCCAGATGGCCTACTCCTGTTCCTAATTCTAATGTTCTTATGTTCTTTATGTAGCTTTAACTGGTGTATTTGTTTTGTAAATTTTACATATCAAATCTAGAAAGGAAATTAAGTGGCTCTTTTCCCTTGCACACATGGGATAATTGGAAATATAAATGGTTCAATTAAACATTTGGAGCATTGCTGGAAATAGAAGGGATTGAGGCACATGATAAACTGGTGCCTAGGCTTACTTGAAATCTCCTGTGAAAGGTACATCTTAAATAGACAGTTTGTGAGTCAAAAGCCCTATCTAACGACATGTTTATTTCCGTGCCCCAACGGGGAATGCCCCCGTCCCCTGAGGCCACACCCATTGTAGGCGAGACCCAGATCGCTATGTCTCACGAGTAGGTGGTAATGAGCTACTTTCTTGAACTGTGGCAGTCCTTGTAGTTTGGGTAACACCCATATTGTTAGTCAGGGAGTTCCAGTCATTTGGTCCAGCAACCCATAATTCCAAGTCTGGGGGCTGTGTGGGATGGACGAGAACTTGCAGGTGGTGGCGTTCCCATGCATCTATTGTCCTTGTCCTTCTAGGTGATGGGAGAAAATAGGTTTGGAAGGTGCTGTCATAGCAGACATGGCAAGTTGTTGCAGTGCATCTTATAGATACTGTTGCCATTGTACCTCAATGGTGGAGCAAGTGAATGTTAAGATGGTAGATGGGGTGATGATCAAGTAGGCCGCTTTGTCCTGGATGGTGTTGAACTTCTTCAGTGTTATTAGAGCTCCAGTCATCGAGGCAAGTGAACAATATTCGATCACACTCCTCATTTGGGCCTAGTGGATGGTAGACAGGTTTGTTGAGTTGGGATATGGTTTACTCACCACAAACCTCCCAGCCTCTGACCTGCTCTTGTCGCCACAATAATTGTTTGGCTCGCGCAGTTTAATTTCTGGTCAACGGTAACCCTCATGATGTTGATAGTGGGTGATTCAGCGGTGGTAATGCCATTGAATGCCAAGGTTCGGCTCTCTCTTGTTTGAGAGGGTCTGACACTTCTGTGGTGCGAATGTCACTTGCCACTTATCAGCCAAAGCCTAAACGTTGTTCAATATTGTTGACTGTAGACATGGACTGCTTCAGCATTGGAGGAATCTCGAATGGTGCTGAGCACTGTGAAATTATCAGTCAACATTTCTGTTTCTGGTCTTGTGATGGAGGAATGATCATGGATGAAACAGCTTCAGATTGTTGGACCCTAGGACATTTCCCTGATAAACCCCTGGAGACAAATCCTGAGGCTGAGATGTTGGCCTCCAACAACTACAACCATCTTCCTTTGTGCTACGTATGACTCCAACCAGTGGGGAGTTTTTCTGCTGATTTCCATTGACTTCAATTTTGCTAGGCCCCCTTGATGCTACATTCAGTCAAATGCTGCCTTGATGTCAGTGGTAGTCACCTTACCTCGAGAATTCAACCTTCTTGTCTATGTTTGGAAGTCAGCTGAGCAAGTTATTGTTGTGTTATTGAAGCAATGGCAGACATTTAGGGAGGCATATCAGAATTACTCTATTGAAAAAGAAAACCTCCATGAGAAGGCTGCACCATCCATGGCGAACTAAGGAAGTTAAGGATGGCGTTAAATTGAAAGAAAGGGTGTACAGAGCTGTGATGATTAGTTGGGGTCGAAGATTAAGGACATTTTAGAAACAAGCACAGCATAACCGAAAAAAAGAGGAAGAAATAATAGTAAATGAGCAAGAAATATAAAAACGTCAGCAAAAGCGAGTAAAAATATAGAAAAAGGAAAAGAATAACTAAAGTAAGCCTTGGTCACTTAGAAGCTGAGACTGTGGAATTAAAAGTGGGAGTGTAGGAAATGGGAGAGACTTGGAATAAGTCTTTTGCATCTATCTTCACATTTGAAGACAGAAAAAGCATCCTGAGAATAGTTAGACAATCAAGAGGCCAATCAAGAGGGAGGAACTTAAATGAATCAGAATCACAAAAGGAAAAAGTACTCCAAACATTAATGCAATCAAAGGCTGGCAAACCCCCTGGTCTGATCTACATCCTAAGCTCCTTAAAGAAGCGGCTGCTGTGACAGTGGATACATTGGTTGTAATGTACAAAATTCCCTATGTTCTGGAATGGTCCCAGTGGATTGGAAAGCCACAAATGCAACACCTTTACTCAAGAAAGGAGGGAGGCAGAAAGCAGGAATCTACAAGCCAGATAGCCTAACATCTATCAATGGGAACACTGGGATGAATGGTGGAGCAGTTTGAGCCTACGCTAATTGGAGTTTAGAAGAATGAGAGGTGATCATACTGAAGCGTAAGATTCTCAGAGGGATTGACAGGGTAAATGCTGGGTGGATGTTTTCCCTGATGGGGCAATCTGAATTAAGGGGCGCAGTTGAAAAATAAGTAACCGGATTCTCCGTCGGCAGGGTCGTCCGACTAACCGCCAGCGCATTCACGCCCGGGGATTTCTCGACGGTGTGAGGGTGCCCACAATGGGAAACCCCATTGGCCGGCTGCCAGGACGGAGAATCCTGCCCAAGGAGTCCCTCATTAAAGACAAAAATGTGGACGAACGGGGGTCATTAGATAGAGGCTCAGATATTGAATATATTCATGGCTCAGAAGGACAGATTTTATCTCAAGAAGGAAGTCAAGTGTAATGGGGGACAGGCAGGAAAATGGAGTTTAGGCCACAATCTGATCAGCCAGGATCTTACTGAATGGCAGAGCAGGCTCGATGGGCCGAATGGCCTACTTCTTCTATTTCTTGTGGTCTTATAGTCTCAGGTGTCACTGGAAGTACTTGAAAGCACTGCCAGTGACACCTTCCATCACTTTGCTATTGGTTGAGTGGAGATTGATGGGGTATTTGGGTGATGCACGATCAATGACCCCTAAAGCGAGGTTGTAGTCCAACTGAAGGCTTTAATAAGCTAGATGTTTCCCCAGCAGCTCAGGTACAGAATGAAGGCGGCTGGGGCGGCACGGGCTCTTACACCCCGCCTAGCAGGGCGGAGCTACCATACAGCTTGACCAATAGGAAGCATACAATATCTACCAATGGTGTTTCAGCATTACCAGGTACCGTAATACCTCTACACAGGCTACCACATTCACCCCCTGTTAAACAAGAGTTCGGCGGGGGTGGTTGCCTGATATTACAACATCGTAACGTGGTAGAAATTATAGTTATGGAGGTACAATAATACCTCCGTACAGCGTTTTGTAACTATTTACAATTCCATTTACTATTTACAATTTATGATTCATAATTAAGTGTACACTTTAAAATGAAGCAATCAGTCGATCGGGGGCCCTGGTCGTCCTCTGTGATCGTTGAAGCTTCAGTGGTGACTCCGGTGGAGGCTCGGGCGTCTGTGACTCCGGGGGTGTGGCCTCTATCTCTGTGGCAGCTTCAATACCCCTAGACGGCGCTGGTGGGGAAAACGGTTGACCTGGGAAGGGAGCGTCTGCGGGGTACGTCGGTGGGTGGGGGGCCTAGACGGGGCCGGTGGAAGGACCGATCCTCCTGCAAGGTGCCCTGGCGGAGGGGAGGGTGGGACTGGTGGCTGGGGTGTGCGTGGGGCTCCGGCGGGCGCCAGGTCTCGTAGGGAGACCGTATCTTGTCGGGGTACGCCACGTAGGCGTACTGGGGGTTAGCGTGGAGAAGATGGACCCACTCGACCAACGGGTCCGACTTGTGCGCCCGCACGTGTTTTCGGAGCAGGATGGATCCAGGAGCTGCCAGCCAGGTCGGGAGCAAGGTCCCAGAGGAGGACTTCCTGGGGAAGACAAGGAGACGTTCGTGAGGTGTCTGGTTGGTTGTGGCACAAAGCAGTGACCGGATGGCGTGGAGGGCATCTGGGAGGACTTCCTGCCAGTGGGAGATTGGGAGATTCCTGGACCGTAGGGCCAGTAGGACAGTCTTCCAGACCGTTCCGTTCTCCCTCTCTACCTGTCCGTTACCCCGGGGGTTGTAACTGGTCGTCCTGCTGGAGGCAATGCCCTTGCTGAGCAGGAATTGACACAGTTCGTCGCTCATAAAGGAGGACCCCCTATCACTGTGTATGTAAGCGGGGAAACCGAACAGTGCAAAGATGCTATGGAGGGTCTTGATGACGGTGGTGGCGGTCATGTCGGGGCAGGGGATGGCGAATGGGAACCGGGAGTACACGTCAATCACGTTCAGGAAGTACGTGTTGCGGTCGGTGGAGGGGAGGGGGCCTTTGAAGTCCATACTGAGGCGTTCAAAGGGACGGGAAGCCTTTATCAGGTGCGCTTTCTCTTGCCGGTAGAAGTGCGGGTTGCACTCCGCGCAGATTTGGCAGTCCCAGGTGGCAGTCCTGACCTCCTCAATGGAGTAGGGCAGGTTGCGGGTCTTGATAAAGTGGAAAAAGTGGGTGACCCCCGGGTGGCAGAGGTCCTCGTGGAGGGCTCGGAGGCGATCCACTCGTGCGGTGGCACATGTGCCGCGGGACAGGGCATCAGGAGGCTCGTTTAGCTTCCCGGGACGATACAAGATCTCGTAGTTGTAGGTAGAGAGTTCGGTCCTCCACCGCAAGATCTTATCGTTTTTTATCTTGCCCTGCTGTGTATTATCGAACATGAAAGCAACCGACCGTTGGTCAGTGAGGAGACTGAATCTCCTGCCGGCCAGGTAATGCCTCCAATGTCACACAGCTTCTACTATGGCCTGGGCCTCCTTTTCGACTGAGGAGTGGTGGATTTCGGAAGCATGGAGGGTACGGGAGAAGAAGGCCACGTGTCTGCCCGCTTGATTGAGGGTGGCCAGCAGAGCTACGTCAGACGCGTCGCTCTCAACCTGGAAGGGGAGGGACTCGTCGATGGCGCGCATCGTGGCCTTTGCAATGTCCATTTTGATGCGGCTGAAGGCCTGGCAGGCCTCTATCGACAGGGCAAAAGCTGTGGATTGTATCAGGGGACGGGCCTTGTCCACGTAGTTGGGGGACCCACTGGGCATAGTAACTGAAAAACCCTAGGCAGTGCTTCAGGGCCTTGGAGCAGTGAGGGAGGGGGAACTCCATAAGGGGGCGCATGTGCTCAGGGTCGGAACTGAGACTCCATTTCGCACTACGTAGCCAAGGATGGCTAGGCGGTCGGTGCTAAACACGCATTTATCCTTGTTGTATGTAAGGTTAAGGATCTTTGCGGTCTGGAGGAATTTTCGGAGGTTGGTGTCGTGGTCCTGCTGGTCATGGCCGCAGATGGTGACATTATCGAGATACGGGAATGTTGCCCGTAAACCGTACCGGTCAACCAGTCGGTCCATCTCGCGCTGGAAGACCGAGACCCCGTTGGTGACACCGAAGGGAACCCTTAAGAAGTGATAGAGCCGCCCATCTGCCTCGAAGGCAGTGTACTGGCGGTCACTAGTGCGGATGGGGAGCTGGTCGTCGGTGGACTTAAGATCCACCATGGAGAAGACCTTGTAATGTGCGATCCTGTTCACCAGGTTGGCTATACGGGGGAGAGGGTACGCGTCTACCTGCGTAAACCTGTTGATGGTCTGACTGTAGTCGATGACCATCCTATGCTTCTCCCCAGTCTTTACCACCACCACTTGAGCTCTCCAGCGACTGTTGCTAACTTCAATGACTCCTTCCCTCAGTAGCCTTTGGACCTCTGACCTAATAATGATCCGATCCTGGGCACTGTACCGTCTGCTCCTGGTGGCGACGGGTCTGCAATCCGGGGTGACGTTGGCAAACAAGAAAGGCGGGTCGACCTTGAGGGTTGCGAGGCCGCAGACAGTGAAAGGGGGTATAGGGCCGCCGAATTTGAAAGTTAGACTTTGGAGATTACACTGGAAGTCTAAACCTAGGAGTGTGGCTGCGCAGAGGGGGGGAAGGAAGTAGAGTCGGTAATTTTTTATCTCCCTTCCCTGGACTGTGAGGCTTGCTACACAAAACCCCTTTATCTCTACTGAGTGGGAACCGGAGGCCAGGGAGATTTTTTGATTAATGGGGTGGATGGGGAGAGAACAGCGCCTTACCGTGTCAGGGTGTATGAAGCTCTCCGTGCTCCCAGAGTCGATTAAGCAGGATGTCTTGTGCCTGTTGATTAGTACTGTCGTTGTAGCAGTTGAGAGTGTTCGAGGCCGGGACTGGTCCAGAGTCACCGAGGCTAATCGCAGCAGTTGAGTGTTCTCTTCGGGCAGTGTGTGGTCAACCGAGCTGGGGTCCTGGGAGTCCATCCAAGATGCGGCTCCCATTGGTCGCACATGGCTGGGGGTGCACAAAATGGGGGCGCCCGTCCATCGAACGTGGCGTCCGCGGGACAAGATGGCGGCGCCCGCTGGCCGCACGGGGACTGTGGAGAGGTTTGTGGTGGCGGTCCGCATTCGCCACCGGAGACCGCGGCGACCACACGGGCCTGGCATACCACCACGAAGTGCCCCTTTTTACCGCATCCCTTGCAGGTGGATGCGCGGGCCGGGCAGCGCTGGCGGGGGTGCTTGGCCTGCCCGCAAAAGTAGCAGCGGGACCCCCCGGGGTTGCCAGGCCACCTTGCAGCACAAGCTTGTGGGGGATGGGGGATGTCTTGGGGTCGGCTGCGGTGGGGTTCCACGCTGCCCAGGGGGCTGCCGCGCCGTCGGGAACATAAGTGTGGGCGTTTCTGGAGGCCACGTCCAGGGAGCCGGCAAGAGCCCGTGCCTCCTTGAGGCCTAGGGTGTCTTTTCCAGCAATCGCTGGTGGATCTGGGAGGACAGCATACCTGCCACAAAAGCGTCCCGGATCAAGAGTTCTGTGTGGTCGCTCGCCGAAACTTGCGGGCAGCTGGGGGAAGGGCAATTATGATGCCATTAGACGTGACTTGGGGGGGATAAGGTGGAGAAGTAGGCTGCAAGTGTTGGGCACACTGGATAAGTGGAGCTTGTTCAAGGATCAGCTACTGCGTGTTCTTGATAAGTATGTACCGGTCAGGCAGGGAGGAAGGCGTCGAGCGAGGGAACCGTGGTTTACCAAGGAAGTGGAATCTCTTGTTAAGAGGAAGAAGGAGGCCTGTGTGAAGATGAGGTGTGAAGTTTCAGTTGGTGCGATGGATAGTTACAAGGTAGCGAGGAAGGATCTAAAGAGAGAGCTAAGACGAGCAAGGAGGGGACATAAAAAGTATTTGGCAGGTAGGATCAAGGAAAACCCAAAAGCTTTCTATAGGTATGTCAGGAATAAGCGAATGACTAGGGAAAGAGTAGGACCAGTCAAGGACAGGGATGGGAAATTGTGTGTGGAGTCTGAAGAGATAGGCGAGATACTAAATGAATATTTTTCGTCAGTATTCACTCAGGAAAAAGATAATGTTGTGGAGGAGAATGCTGAGACCCAGGCTATTAGAATAGATGGCATTGAGGTATGTAGGGAAGAGGTGTTGACAATTCTGGACAGGCTGAAAATAGATAAGTCCCCGGGGCCTGATGGGATTTATCCTAGGATTCTCTGGGAGGCCAGGGAAGAGATTGCTGGACCTTTGGCTTTGATTTTTATGTCATCATTGGCTACAGGAATAGTGCCAGAGGACTGGAGGATAGCAAATGTGGTCCCTTTGTTCAAAAAGGGGAGCAGAGACAACCCCGGCAACTATAGACCGGTGAGCCTCACATCTGTAGTGGGTAAAGTCTTGGAGGGGATTATAAGAGACAAGATTTATAATCATCTAGATAGGAATAATAAGATCAGGGATAGTCAGCATGGCTTTGTGAAGGGTAGGTCATGCCTCACAAACCTTATTGAGTTCTTTGAGAAGGTGACTGAACAGGTAGACGAGGGTAGAGCAGTTGATGTGGTGTATATGGATTTCAGTAAAGCGTTTGATAAGGTTCCCCACGGTAGGCTATTGCAGAAAATACGGAGGCTGGGGATTGAGGGTGATTTAGAGGTGTGGATCAGAAATTGGCTAGCTGAAAGAAGACAGAGGGTGGTGGTTGATGGGAAATGTTCAGAATGGAGTTCAGTTACAAGTGGCGTACCACAAGGATCTGTTCTGGGGCCGTTGCTGTTTGTCATTTTTATCAATGACCTAGAGGAAGGCGCAGAAGGGTGGGTGAGTAAATTTGCAGACGATACTAAAGTCGGTGGTGTTGTCGACAGTGTGGAAGGATGTAGCAGGTTACAGAGGGATATAGATAAGCTGCAGAGCTGGGCTGAGAGGTGGCAAATGGAGTTTAATGTAGAGAAGTGTGAGGTGATTCACTTTGGAAGGAATAACAGGAATGCGGAATATTTGGCTAATGGTAAAGTGTGGATGAGCAGAGGGATCTAGGTGTCCATGTACATAGATCCCTGAAAGTTGCCACCCAGGTTGATAGGGTTGTGAAGAAGGCCTATGGAGTGTTGGCCTTTATTGGTAGAGGGATTGAGTTCCGGAGTCAGGAGGTCATGTTGCAGCTGTACAAAACTCTGGTACGGCCGCATTTGGAGTATTGCGTACAGTTCTGGTCACCGCATTATAGGAAGGACGTGGAGGCTTTGGAGCGGGTGCAGAGGAGATTTACCAGGATGTTGCCTGGTATGGAGGGAAAATCTTATGAGGAAAGGCTGATGGACTTGAGGTTGTTTTCGTTGGAGAGAAGAAGGTTAAGAGGAGACTTAATAGAGGCATACAAAATGATCAGGGGGTTAGATAGGATGGACAGTGAGAGCCTTCTCCCGCGGATGGAAATGGCTGGCACGAGGGGACATAGCTTTAAACTGAGGGGTAATAGCTATAGGACAGAGGTCAGAGGTAGGTTCTTTACGCAAAGAGTAGTGAGGCCGTGGGATGCCCTACCTGCAACAGTAGTGAACCCGCCAACATTGAGGGCATTTAAAAGTTTATTGGATAAACATATGGATGATAATGGCATAGTGTAGGTTAGATGGCTTTTGTTTCGGTGCAACATCGTGGGCCGAAGGGCCTGTACTGCGCTGTATTGTTCTATGTTCTATGTAACTGCAGTTTCTCCCCAACACCAGGAGTGTACGGTTGAATTCTTCCAGCGATTCCCCAGGGATTTGTCA
The DNA here is from genome assembly GCF_047496885.1 of Scyliorhinus torazame. Taxonomy (NCBI): domain Eukaryota; kingdom Metazoa; phylum Chordata; class Chondrichthyes; order Carcharhiniformes; family Scyliorhinidae; genus Scyliorhinus; species Scyliorhinus torazame. The sequence continues at coordinate 141,027,951 of NC_092725.1, forward strand.
CCTCGTTGCTAGAAGATGTCGGGCGTAGACCTGGTTTACTGGGCGGATATAATGTCCTCTTAGCAGCTCTATTGCTGCATTGAAGTCTTCCGTGTCCTCGATGAGGGTGAAAATTTCCGGGCTCACCCTCGAGTGCAGGACTTGCATTTTCTGTTCTCCCGTGGGTGTGTTTTCGGCCGTTCCGAGATATCTTTTAAAACATGCCAGCCAGTGCTTGAAGATTGCCGCAGAGTTCGCCGCGTGGGGGCTGAGTTGCAGACAGTCCGGCTTGATTCGGAGCTCCACCCTTTTAAATCTAGCTTATTAAATTGATGCACGATCAATGACCACTAAAGCGAGGTTGTAGTCCAACTGAAGGCTTTAATAAGCTAGATGTTTCCCCCAGCATCTCAGGTACAGAATGAAGGCTGCTGGGGTGGCACGGGCTCTTATACCCCACCTAGCAGGGCGGAGCTACCAAACAGTTTGACCAATGGGAAACGTACAATATCTACCAATGGTGTTCCAGCATTACCAGGTACCGTAATACCTCTACACAGACTACCACATTGGGGTTGCGGGGTAATTGACCGGATTGGATTTCAGGTTTTTTGTGGACAGGATACATCGGGCAATTTCCCACATTGTCAGGTAGATCTCAGTGCTCGAGCTGTACTGGAACAGCTTGGCTGAGGGTGCAGCCAGTTTGCACACGTCTTCAGTATTGCAGCCGGAGTATTGTCAGTGTTCATAGCCGTTGCTATATCCAGTACGCTGAGCCATTTCTTAATAACACAAGGAGGCCAACATGGATCATCCACTTTGCACTTCCGGCTGAAGATTCTTGGAAATGCCTTAGCCTCGTCTTTTGCACTATATTACTGAGCCCGTCATTGAGGATAGAGTTGTTTGTGAAGCCCGCTGTTCCGGTTAGTTGGATAATTGCCCACCATTATTCACAACTGGCTGTGTTAGGACTGCAGGGCTTTGATAGAGCTTCTGTAACAAAAACCGATCGATCCCAGTCTTAAAAATTCCAATTGACCCATCAATGATATTTTCTTGCAGGAGAGAGAGATGCAAATTTCTTCCACCCTTTGAAAAGCTGTCTCGTGATTTAACTCTGGAATGGTCTAGATCAGCGACAGGCAACCTAGGCTAGTGAGTGGCCCTCCTTCATTTTAGGGAGCCGCAAGATTGAAATGGGGCTTGTTCACTAACCATGACCCCATAAGCAAGATAAAATACATCTAATCAGCATTTAATATTTCATAACGAGTTATAGAAAATGCATAAGCATTTATTTATTAATAGAATTATCATCAACTTCAAAGGATAAAAACAAAATAAAAATTAATACTTGGACGCAGAGGAAGTGCACGGCTCTCACAGTCAGTGTTGTGAGAAATCAGCACGCACCTCACTTATATGTCACTACAGCCATACCGGAGGGAAAAAAACTACATGCATGGAGATCAGTGGAATGTGGAAACTCTTCTCATGGGAAACAGATAACAAAATGTCTCATGGGCCGCACTTGGAACCCAGATAGGCAGCATGTGGCTCAGCTCTGGTTTCGATCTAAATTTAATTTTAATTTTCTGGATTCCCACCAGAGGGAGCGGCACAGTGGGTAACATTGCTGTCTCACAGCGCCAGGGACCCGGGTTCAATACCGGCCTTGGATGACTATGTGGAGTCTGCACGTTCTCCCCGTGTCTGCGTGGGTTTCCCTCCGGGGGCTCAGGTTTCCACCCACAGTCCAAAGATGTGCAGCTTAGGTGGATTGGCCGCGATAAATTGTCCCTTAGTGTCCAGGGATGTGTAGGTTAGGTGGGGTTACGGGGATAGGGCCTAGGTAGCGTGCAGAGGGCCGGTGCGGACTTGATGGGCCGAATGGCCTCCTTTTGTATTGTAGGGATTCTATGGAACAATTTCTCTTCATCCACCCTATCAAAACCATTTAGTATTTTAAACACCTCGATTAAATCACCCTTCAATCATTATACTCAAGAGAATTCAAGTCAAATTTATGCAGCCTGTCCTCATTATTGAACCCTTTAGGTTGCATAAGCATTTTACCGCGCTAGTCATCCTTATGTTTTCTTTGTGGCATTTTTCTAATACTTGTAATTTGCTACTTTACATAGTAACGGGTCATCGCAGTTTAAACAACTCTGGATAAACATTGTAAAATAATAATCTTGCGTTTTATAGACCTTATGGCGATGTTATGCTGCAGAGAAGACCCATAGCTCCACAGCTACTTGGAAGATGTATGTAATGCCTCCCGATTACAGTTCCAAAATATCAGGACCACCACCTAGTCCAAATATGAGGAAACAGGTAATATGTTATTTGTTATATTTAAATCTTTAATTCACGGTACAATTTATATTTATTTCAAGCCATTATTCTATATCTGAACTCCAGTTGCAACAAACATTTGAGATGAAATGATCATTTATTTAATATTAACACACCGTGGGCAGCACGGTGGCACAGTGGTTAGCACTGCTGCCTCACAGCTCCAAGAACCCGGGTTCAATTTCAGCCTCAGGGGACTGTGCGGAGTCTGCACGTTCTCCCCGTGTCTGCGTGGGTTTCCTCCGGGTGCTCCGGTTTCCTCCCACAGTCCAAAGATGTGCAGGTTAGGTGGATTGGCCATGATAAATTGCCCCTTAGTGTCCAAAATGTAACGGGGATAGGGTGGAGGCGTGGGCTTAAGCCTTCCAAGGGCCGGTGCAGACTCGATGGGCCAAGTGGCCTCTTCTGCACTGTAGGGAGTCTGTCATTCTATGAGTCTATTCCATGATTCTACATTTCATATACAGAAAACAGCACCAGTTTAGGGAGGCATATACAAAGTGTGAAAATATGTTCTCCTGAAGATAATTAACTTTTTAACATCATTCACGGAATGTGCGCGTCGCTGGCCGGGGGCAGCATTTACCGCCCTTCCCTAATTGCCCTTGAACCAAGTGTCATGATATACATCAGCATATCATGGTGCAATCACACACACACTGACACACTGATGGACGTACAGTAGGACCAACCAGCATACACAACATCGCAGCCAATCACCAGTGAGAGCACACGCACTATAAAGACAGGGGACACCAGAGTTCCCGCTCATTCTAGCAGCAGCCAGCTCAGAGCACAGAGCTCACAGCCTGCCTCTCAGACATTCACCATGTGCTGAGTGCCTCACCTAGATAGTTATAGGACAGGGTCCACAGATAAGCTGCTAATGCACGTACCCAAGCTTACAGTATGTTATTACAGTTGAGTTGTTAATAAAATAGAGTTACACCATCTCCAGCCGTGTTGACCTGCTTGTAGACCAGAACACCCAACATGACACCAAGGGGCTGGTTTAGCACACTGGGCTAAATTGCTGGCTTTTAAAGCAGACCAAGGCAAGCCAGCCTCCCCGAACAGGTGCCGGAATGTGGCGACTAGGGGCTTTTCACAGTAACTTCATTTGAAGCCGACTTGTGACAATAAGCGATTTTCATTCATTTCATTCAAGTGGCTTGCTGGGCCACTTAAGAGTCAACCACATTGATGTGGATCTGGAGTCACATATAGGCCAAGCCAGGTAAGGTGCCTTTCCCGACAGGACGTCAGTGAACCAGATTTGCATTTTGTGTCACATTGTTCTGGGAATGAATTCCATGCCACATTTTGCAGGCTAGAATTCCTGAGGTTGAGACGCTTTTCAGCTGATGAGTAATTTCTGTCAGCTGGCCGCCGTAGCTCAGACTAGTAGCTCGGAGAAAACTAAGGAGTTAGGGGTGTGCTGTATAGAGGGGAGGAATGTGCCTGTTCAGGGAGCTTAAGGGAAAGTAATGTTATTATCGACCTTTTGAAAATAGATAAACCCAGATGCCGTTTTTATATTTCCTGCAAATTTGTTTTTATGAGTAAAAAATAGTGATCAGTTTTGGAGTTCAGGAGTGTACTAAAATTAAACGGAATGATCTATTTTAATGTAAAATTCTAACTTTTGTAGACTTGTATCCCCTATCCCCAGATTCAAAATCAGCTTCTTCCCCGCTGTTACCAGATTCCTAAACGACCATCTTATGGATTGACTTGATTAATACTACACCTCTGTATGCTTCACCCAATACCGGGTGTGTCTATGTATTTACATTGTGGCCTTGTGTTCCCCGATTACGTATTTTTCTTTATCTTTTTCTTTTCTTTTCATGTACTAAATGATCTGTTTGAGCTGCTCGCAGAATACGTGACAATAAACAAATCCAATCCAATCCTATAAGGTGTACTTAGACCATAAGATATAGAAGCAGAATTAATAATAATAATAATAATAATCGCTTGTTGTCACAAGTCGGCTTCAATGAAGTTACTGTGAAAAGCCCCTAGTTGCCACATTCCGGGGCCTGTTCGGGGAGGCCGGTACGGGAATTGAACCCACGCTGCTGGCCTTGTTCTGCATTACAAGCCAGCTGTTTAGCCCACTGTGCTAAACCAGTCCCTCTAATTAGGCCACTCGAGTCTGCTCCGCCATTCAATCATGGATGACATTTTTCTCCTCCCCATTCGCCTGCCTTTTCCCCATAACCCCTGATCCCCTTATTAATCAAGAACCTACCCATCTCTGTCTACAACACATTCGTTGATTTGACCTCCACAGCCTTCTGTGGCAAAGTGTTCCACAGATTAAACTGGCTGAAGAAATTCCTCCTCATCTCTGATCATCCCTTCAGTCTGAGATTGTGCCCTCTGGTTCTAGTTTTTCCAAAGGATCTCACTTGAAAGTGAGGGGACCGTTTTATGGATAGAAATTCAAAATTGGCTGCTTTGCAGTGGAAGTTTATTTACATTAGTTTGCAATTTCAGAAATCTCTTCAGTGCAATGTCTACATTCTAGTAAAGTAGTAGACTGGTAGTAAACTCTTTCCCAACATTTATTTGAATTGTAATAAAGAAATATGTTTGTTTAAACAGTGCTGCATTTCATTTAGACTCACCGGCTAATTGCAGTCCTTGGGGATGAAATGGGCGGGGGAAAGGTGGACGTACTATCTGCCTTGACTGGCTGAAACTTTGAATTTTGTCACCTAATCACCACAGAATGGCATCAACAGCAACTGAGTAAAGGCCCACATCGCAGATCATCGTGCTTCTGAGCTGCAATTGGTTGCCTGGTGGCTACTGAACCCAAAGGAGAAACGAAAAGAGGAAGAAAGGCTAGGGGAATAAATGAGACTCTTTGAGAGTTCGTAGCGAGGTCACTTACACATACACATTCCAAACAAGTCAATTATTAGATCAAATGAAGATTAATATATGACTTATAGGCATCAAAAGCCATTAATGCTTTGAAGCTTTTTCCCAAGGGTTTTACTGTTTCAATACCCATTGTCTTGTGGAATGCAGATGCTTTTCAGCATTGTGATGATGGGGAGTTTGATTCAGAATTTGGTTATATGGCTTACGAGTGTCTTAGGCCCAGCCAAGTGCATGATTCACATAACTGTGAAAGTGGAACTGCAATTGTCATGTAATCTGTTCTTTGTGCAAATATTTAATTAGTCCGAGTTTTAGAAAATTGTAAAAACCAGAATTATTTTATTAATGTCTAAATTTTACTGATATTTACGTACCGTCCCTATTTCCCTGGCCGCCTCCCTCTTCCTCAGTTGCTGTGCCAGCATTCTACTGGCTTTCTCCCCGTGCTCGTAAATCGCACCCCTCGCCTTCCTAAGCTGCTCCACAGCCTTACCTGCGGACAATACCCCAAACTCAGTCTGTAGCCTTCGTCGTTCCCTTAGCAGCTCTGCCCTCGGGGTCTCCGCATATCTCCTGCCTGTCTGTAAGATCTCCCTTACCAGTCGGTCCATTTCTGCCCTGTCCGTCCTGTCCCCATGTGCACTAATCGAAATCAGCTCCCCTCTCACCACTGCCTTCAGCGTCTCCCAGAGCACCACAGCTGAGACTTCCCGTCCACCAACAAACCGACCTCCAGCCCCCCCCCCTCTCCCCCCCGGGGCTGGAGAGGATGAGGCGCTTTCTGGATGGACTGACCTTCCCAAAAGTGGGCAGGGGATTGGTAGACGGGTTGGGGGCCCCGATCAGGACTGATGACATATTGAGGGGCTTGAGGCCATGCAATCGGGTAAAGCCCCGCGGCCGGGTGGCTATCCGGTGGAGTTTTATAAAAAGTTCTCTGAGATAGTGGGGCCGGTGCTGGTTAGGGTTTTTAATGAGGCACGAGGCAGAGGGGTTTTACCCCCAACAATGTCACAGGCCACCATCTCCCTGATACTGAAACGGGACAAAGACCCGGAGGCATGTGGGTCCTATAGGCCGATCTCTCTGCTCAATGTAGATGCTAAAATACTGGCCAAGCTCTTGGCGGCTAGGAGTGAGGACTGTGCGGCGGACGTTATTATGGAAGATCAAACCGGGTTCGTCAAGGGCAGGCAGCTGGTGGGCAACCTAAGAAGGCTGCTGAATGTGATCATGGTGCCCCCGGAGAGTAGGGAGGCAGAGGTAGTTGTGGCAATGGATGCCGAGAAGGCTTTCGACCGGGTTGAGTGGGACTATTTATGGGAGGTTCTGGGACGATTTGGGTTCGGGGGGGCTTTATCGACTGGGTTAGACCAGGCTCCAGAGGCTGTGTTAGGACGACATCTGACTATTTCAGACTGTACCGTGGGACAAGGCAAGGGTGTCCCCTCAATAGAGCCGCTGGCAATTGCCCTGAGAGCTTCTAGGGGTTGGAAGGGGCTGGCACCGGGGAGGGCGGGGGGGCAGAGTTTTGTTGTACGCCGACGACCTGCTCTTATACATCATGGATCCAGTGGCTGGGATGGATGAAATCATGGGGATCCTGAGGGAATTTGGCCGGTTCTCGGGGTATAAACTGAACATGGCAAAGAGTGAGCTGTTTGTAGTCCAGGCGAGGGGCCAGGAGGGTCGGTTGAGGGGGCTGCCGTTTAGGTTAGTAGGGGACAGTTTTAGATACTTAGGGATACAGGTGGCGCGGGACTGGGGCCGGTTGCACAAGTTCAACTTATCTCGGTTGGTGGAGCAAATGAGTGTCGAGTTCCGGAGGTGGGATGCGCTCCCACTGTCACTATCGGGGAGAGTGCAGACGGTTAAAATGACGATCCTCCCGAGATTCCTGTTCGTATTCCCGTGTCTCCCCATTTTCATTCCGCGGTCTTTTTTCAAGAAGGTCAATAAAATGATTATGGGATTCGTGTGGGCGGGGAAGTCCCCGCGGGTGAGGAGATTGATGCTTGAGAGGAACCGAGGGGAAGGGGGGCTGGCACTGCCAAACTTTAGTAACTACTACTGGGCGGCCAACATAGCTATGATAAGGAAGTGGATGGTGGATGCGGGGTCGGTTTGGGGGTGGATGGAGACTGCTTCGTGCAGGGGCACCAGTTTGGCAGCCCTGGTCACGGCGCCCCTGCCGCTCCCGCCGGCCCGGTACTCCACCAGCCCGATAGTGATGGCGACCTTGCCGATCTGGGGCGAATGGAGAAGGCACGTGGGGGGAGTGGGAGCATCGGTTTGATCCTCAATTTGCGACAATCACCGGTTTGCCCCAGGGAATATGGGCGGTGGGTTCCGAGCATGGCGGAGGGCTGGGATTGAGAGGATGGGGGATTTGTTCTTGGAAGGGAGCCTCCCAAGCATGAGGGAGCTAGAAGAGAAATTTGGGCTGGCGAGAGAGAATGATTTCAGGTACTTGCAGGTGCGGGGCTTTCTACGCAGACAGATTCCATCCTTCCCACGCCTGCCACTTAGGGGGATCCAGGACAGGGCAGTGTCCAATGGATGGGTGGGGGAGGGGAGGGTCTCAGATATATACAAAGAACTTATGGGGGCAGTGGAGTCACAGACCGAGGAGCTGAAGCTTAAGTGGGAAGAGGATCTCGGGGGTGTGATGGAAGAGGGCTTATGGGCGGAGGCGTTGAGTAGAGTAATCGCGACCGCAACATGCGCCAGGCTCAGCCTGATTCAATTCAAGGTCGTCCACTGGGCGACCACTGGAATTTTTCGGATTGGAGGACAGGTGCGACAGATGTTCGGGAGGGCCGGCGAACCATGTCCACATGTTTTGGGCATGCCCAAAACTCAGGGGGTACTGGCAGGGGTTCGCGGATGTTGGGCGGGATTCTCCGACCCCATGCCGGGTCGGAGAATTGCCGGGGGCTGGCATGAATCCCGCCCCCGCCGTGTCCCGAAGTCTCCGCCACCAGAGATTCGGCTGGGGCGGGAATCGCGCCGCGCCGGTCGGCGGGTCGGGAATCGCACCACCCCGGTCGGCGGGCCCACCCCCGCCGATTCTCCGGCCCGCGATGGGCCGAAGTCCCGCTGCTGGAATGCCTGTCCCGCCAGCGTGGATTGAACCACCTTTTGAATGGCGGGACAAGGCGGTGCGGGCAGGCTCCGGGGTCCTGGGGGGGTGGGTCGATTTGGCCCCGGGGGGTGCCCCCACGTGGCCTGGCCCGCAATCGGGGCCCACCAATCTGCGGGCGGGCCTGTGCCGTGGGGGCACTCTTTTTCTTCCGCCTTCGCCATGGTCTTCACTATGGCAGAGGCAGAAGAAACCCCCTCCCCTGTGCATGCGCGGGGATGACGTCAGCAGCCGCTGACGCTCCCACGCATGCGCCGACCCGCGTTGCCCAGCGTAGACCTTTCGGCCCCGAGCGCAAACCACTCCGGCGCGGGCCTAGCCCCTTATGGTGAGGGCTTGGCCCCTAAAGGTGCGGAGACTTCCGCACCTTTGGGGCGGCCCGACGCCGGAGTGGTCCCCGTCACTCCATTACGCCGGAACCCCCCGCCCCACCGGGTAGGGGAGAATCCCGCCCGTTATGTCCCAGGTACTGAAACAAGGGTGGTGATGAGTCCAGAGGTGGCTAGTTTTGGGGTTTCGGAGGACCCGGGAGTCCAGGAGGAGAGAGAGGCTGACGTTTTGGCCTTTGCTTCCCTGGTAGCCCGGCGACGAATTCTGCTGCCACGGAGGGACTCAAAGCCCCCGAGGTCGGAGGCCTGGCGATCGGACATGGCGAGCTTCCTCGGTCTGGAGAGAATGAAGTTCGCTTTGAGAGGGTCACTGTCAGGGTTCGCCCGGAGGTGGCAACCATTTATCGACTTCTTCGCGGAAAATTAATTGTCAGCGGGGGGGGCGGGTGCGGTTAGGTTAACGTAGGTTAGGGGGGTAGTTAGGCTGGTCCTTGTAGGAAGGGAGCAGGTTGTCTTGCACTATAACGATTGTTTTTTTGCACACTGTTTTATATTGTTGTTCTTTATTGTGCCAAAATGTCTTAATAAAATTGTTTATCAAAAAAAAAAAATTGGCAATATTAATGAAGCTTCAGTCTGATTTCAGTTGCGTTTTCTGTCACCATAGGGAAGGCCCAAGTTAAACAGGCTGCACAACACAAACATGCCAGCAAGTTAAACACTTAATTTGAACTCCAGTACTAGCCCTGTACTAACCGGTAGATCAAGTTAACATTGTCCCTTGACTACTGGGGTATTAACTTTCCACATGAATAGCAGAAAAGTACAAAGATGATTTACATGGGGCGACTGCAAAACATATGGGGACAGATGTGACTGAGACCTTTTGCACCCTTGACAGGCATAGTGAGCGCGATCTACCGGCTGCGTTGGACCCGAAACGCAGTGCGGCGCAGCCGGTAGATGTGGGAGATCCCTCATCTGGGATCTACCAAGCTCGCCACACCTTGCGAGATCTATTCGATCTCGTGAGACGTCGCGATCTGAGTCTCGCCCATTGTGAGCAGGATCACTATTTTGAAAATCTGCACATTAGAGTGAGACAGCTAATCTCATTCTAATATGGTCTCACATGATCTACTTGTGGCGTTGGAATCTAACCCCCTTCCCCTCGGAGACCTCGGGCGAGTGCCGCTCAATGATGGTCTGCACAAAGGAGGACCAAATGCAATGGCACTCATGGGCAGGGTGGGACCCTGGCACTGCTGGTGCCAACCTGGTGCACTGGCACCCTGACAGTGCCACCTGAGTACCAGCCTAGCACTGCCAAGCTGCCCAGGTGGCACTGCCAGTTGGCAGGGGCACTGCCAGTGTGCCAAGATGGCAGTGCCGGGGTGCCAAGCTGGCATTTCCCACAATGGGGATCGGACCCAGGGGTGCCCGGTGTGGTGGGGGGGTCACCAGAGAACCCACTTAGAGGGTGTTCAGGGGTTGCGTCGGGGGGGTCGAGAGATTGGGATGCCATTTCTGCTCTTGTCAGAACCAGGCCAAATTAAATTAAATTAACTTATTTTCTGGCTATTAAATGCATCTATAACACAGTTTCTGTAAGTGAGAAGCAGATATCAGTGCTGTTAATTTAAAAATAAATATTAAAACATCTGATCAACTGCTGGAGATATATTTCATATGTTTCATGTTCAGTTAAAAGAAATTCTCATGCATAATTCTTCTACTGCTGAGTAGCATCTGTCAAATGGTGACCAATGTATTTAGTTTATAATTGATCTAAACAAAAAGCATTGTTAATAATGTGTCAAATATGGTAAGTTATTATTTATGAGTTGCGGTACATCAGAAGTGAAAAACTGATGTACTGTAATAAGTTGCATCATTCATCAAAGTACTGAAATACGTCAAAGCACAAATGCAACTGTCTTGAACAAATACTTTGAAAATTAAAGTTACAACATCCTTTAGCCCTTTATGAGGTTTGGCTCTGTATCAACGTTGCAAATACATTGCCAGTCTCGATAAGGCTGTTACTTTGAATAATGTGTAACTTTCGCAAAAGAATGGGCTGAATTTTGTCAATAGCATTGCCATTCCCGAAGTCGTAACCAGAACTGTGCACCCTTTCTGCTTTCTCTCCTTTCCTTTGCCTGTTCCTACACGGTTATAAAAGTGCCCGAGATATGCGTGGAAAAGTCATTCAATTTTGCAGTTGCGGAAGCCTTTCATTGCTGAAACCCACCATCAGCTGACAAATGTTGGATCTAGGAAAGAATCTTGAGGCCAAGCGGGGGAGGCTCTGCATCATGGCCACTGTTGTGTTGGGCGCTCTGGATCCGTGGAACACATACAGGTCACCAACACTTGAAATAGTGCAACACTATTTTATTGAATCATTAACTGTTTAACATACTCTCACTGTGGGTTAACACGATACTAGCTTTAACTAAAGACCTTTGCCTTGTCCTAACCAGTCGTGCACTCAGCACATGGTGAATGTCTGTGCTGCAGGCTGTGAGCTCTGTACTACTAGGAAGCTGCAGCTCGAATGAGCGGGAACTCTGATGCCCCCTGTCTTTATAGTGCGTGTGCTCTAACTGGTGATTGGCTGCGGTGTTGTGTGTGTTGATTGGTCCCACTGTGTGTCCATCAGTGTGTGTGTCTGCACCATGATATACTGGTGTATATTATGACATCCTCCCTTTTATAAAAGAATGCACATGTGTGGCAATAAATAGTGTATGGTGAGAATGTCCCTGACTACGTGTGTGTGAAAGACATATTTACAGGACAATGTACATGAGAACTAAGCTATTTACATGGGAAGGTGCCTGGTGCAGAAAAACAGTGTGCCACAAGAATAACGAGATGAACACTATATACAAACCATGTAAATGATCAAATGGAAGAACAGAACAATTCAGAAAGTCTTAAGCCCACAAAGTTCACAAATTAAGTCTCTGAGGTGGGCGACGAATTCTGGTTGACCGTCAGGGTGGCACACCACTCATCGTCTGGATCGATGCTGTATACCGACAGCGGCTGGTGTCTTTGCTTCGGGGACACCCTGTTTTTTGTCACGATATCGACTCGAAAAGGCGCCTTCAGGTCCTTGGTGTCACTGCTGTGTGGGAGGTCGGAATCGGACTCCGTGACCGTGGGTTGAATTGCCCGAACATTCCTGCGAGGCTGGCTGAAGCGATATGAATTGGAAGGCTGAGCTGCTCGACAACAGGCAGCATAGTGGCCAAGTCTTCCACATCGTAGGCATTGTCGAGATTTTGCGGGGCATTGCCGCTTTAAATGGGCGGAGCCACAGTTGCCGCACATTGTAGCGTCAGCACGTTCGCTGCGCCACCACGCATGCGCGGTGCAGTCGTGCATGGTGCACGCCTGCGCATTACGTTCTTCGATGGCGCCGTCCCCTCGTTTGATGCGTACAAGCGCGGGAGTCTGTGAAAAGCGCGCAAAATGGCCGCCCTCATCCAGGCTTAGGCCCTGGAGTTGCTCAATTGCTTGGACCAGTTCCGCCTCGTGGGGACCTTGCCGCGCCATTTCAGCCGCTTGGATGTGGGAATACCGACTCGTGGCGTTTTTGTGTCGGACACAGGTCTCAATGGCGGTGGCTAGGGTGAGCTGCTTTACTTTGAGGAGCTGCTGTCGTAGGGGGTCTGACTGAACACCAAAAACGATCTGGTCGCGTATCATGGAGTCGGAGGTGGGCCCGTAGCTGCAAGATTGCGCAAGGATGCGGAGGTGAGTGAGAAAGGATTGGAAAGGTTCATCCTTACACTGCAAACACTGCTGGAACACGTAGCGCTCGAAACTTTCATTCACCTCGACGCTGCAGTGAGTGTCAAACTTGAGGAGGACCGTCTTGAACTTTGTTTTATCTTCATCATCCGCAAAGGTGAGAGAATTGAAAATGTGGATGGCATGGTCCCCGGCCGTGGAGCGGGGGCGGCGGGCTGATGTTGTCCATGTTGCAGGATGACGGAATGCTGGCGGAAGGCAGATCACTTGCAGGTAGGTCTAAGATGTGCTAATATCCCTCAACTCCTGGTATCATGACGTGTTGGGTGCTCTGGATCCATGGAACACATAGAGGTCACCAACACTTGAAATAGTGCCACACTATTTTATTGAGTCATTAACAGTTTAACATACTCTCACTGTGGGTTAACACGATACTAGCTTTAACTAAAGACCATTGCCTTGTCCTAACCAGTCGATGCACTCAGCACATGGTGAATGTCTGTGCTGCAGGCTGTGAACTCTGTCCTACTAGGAAGCTGCAGCCTGAATGAACGGGAACTCTGATGCCCCCTGTCTTTACAGTGCGCGTGCTCTAACTGGTGATTGGCTGTGGTGTGTGCGTTGATTGGTCCCACTGTGTGTCCATCAGTGTGTATGGCTGCACCATGATATACTGGTGTATATGATGACAGCCACAAGGTTCCTCCCAACTCCATTACCATTAACATAAGACTTAAGAGTACAACTTTGGCTTGGGTGGTTTTCAAATTCATTTATCAATATTTCACGTTACATTGGTGTGTCATAACCCGCACGGGACTTACGAAGTGACGATGATTAAACTCCCCATGAGCCTCGCGGAGTACGTGTTCCTCTGTTAAAGGGGGGCGGGGACCCCTGAACCATGTATATCTAAATCTCTGTATAAAGTCGTCCAATTTGGACACTGACACAGAGGCGAGACCTGGCTGGGATCTTCGTGCAGTGTAAATGATAGTTATTGTAATAGAACTTTATTTCTTTCTACAACTTTGTTGGCCACAAAAATTGGTTTCACTTTATTCACGTGTGAATAATCCTTATTTGCTGACACTAGAACAGTCAGAAAGCTAAATGTATTGGCACACTTCAGGTCTTGTTGTGTGCCAGTTTGCTCTGCATGAAGCCAGATGGAGAGACTGCAAGCGTCTGCCAGGCCAGATGAGAAGGATGCCTGACAGGCGTGGGTGGTCAGTGGGTAGTCAGGGTGAGGACACGATCCACATGGCATATGAAGGTGTGTGTGAGAGTGGTGATGTCCCTCGAGCTGGGAGTGAGTGAGATCGCTGTGGTTGTGTGATGGGCCTGTGTATATTGTGATGAATGTAAGCATTTGGTATATATATTCTATTATATGTATCTGGTGCAGTAATAGTTTTAAAAGCCTGGGGTAGGGTGTGTATAAGTCTGCTAATATTTTTTTAAAAACCTGGATTAAAAGAAATACAGACTTTGTGCCTGCAAAATGTGCAATTAAGATGTAAAAGTGAGAGATTTGTTCTTTTGAGCCACACTTATGTTTACAAGGAGAGGTCGAATGGGTTTTTGTTATGAGTCCTGGGGAGTAGATAATTAGAAACCTTGGCGCGATTCAACTGATACATTACAGAAGACCGGTTTTGGGCATTCTTGGCGGGGTGTTTCGTGACGGCTGTGTTCGTGAGATCGCCGCCCATATTTGGGGCAGCACTGGTTAGCACTGCTGCCTCATATGCCAGGGACCCGAGTTCAAATCCGGCCTCAGAGTTGCAGTCTTCTACGCCACATGATGTCCATCAGCTCATTAGGTGATCAATAACGCCTGTACATCTTGGGCCATTGCTGGCCACCCCTTCTGGCTCCCTCCTCAGCCTAATGGGTGGTTGGGACTTCAGGTATGTGGCATCCCCCTGCACATGTGGTGCCGCCTCCAGCCTGTGTTGGCATTGCCATCGTCTCCAGCATCAGCCCGCCTCGGCTGCCATAAGCAACTCAAGCAAACATGATTCTATCCTGGTGAATTGGAGAAGGAGAGAGACCGACAATCAGTTAGAGCTTCCATCCCGGGACCTTCAAACCCCAAGCCTTCCCCACCCTAACCTGTCCCGCTTTCTCTCCGAGTACCACCCAGTGAGCCCGTTGTGCTGGCAAACCTTGCTCTGCATACTCACCCCCAGCCACCTCAGGATCCCCTAGATGCCAGACCCAAGACCTCTGCCGGGGTCATTCGGAACAATGTGCTCAGCTGCCCGCCGCTCATCGACACACTTACCCTTTGGTCGCGAGAAGATCCACAGTGGTGAAGCCCTGCTCTTAGTGTTTGATTTTTGGCAGCTATCTCTATGGTGCTGAAACTGCTAGAGTTCTTACACACTGTTCAGGTATCAAAGTTTGCTGGACATGCAATGCATCAATCATTCTCTGAGAAGTGGCACGTGTGTCCTGAAGGATGCACTTGAGAGTTGAGGAGTGTGAATTGCTATCACAACTAACCAGGCTAATTCCTCATTTGAAATAGCCTTCAGCTGTGAAGCTGGAGGCTGCTCACAGTCAAAGGGAGTGAAATTGACTTTCATGAGAGATGCCACAGCAGCGCTCTGTCCTGTAGGGCAGAAAGGCTGAAACTGTTCTGTTTATGGGTCTCCACAATATTTGAATATTGCTTGGAGGTTTCA
Source organism: Scyliorhinus torazame (assembly GCF_047496885.1). Classification (NCBI taxonomy): domain Eukaryota; kingdom Metazoa; phylum Chordata; class Chondrichthyes; order Carcharhiniformes; family Scyliorhinidae; genus Scyliorhinus; species Scyliorhinus torazame. The sequence goes on from NC_092725.1 coordinate 141,043,127, forward strand.
CAGACACAAAGACCCCCCCCCCCCCCCCCCCCCCCCCCCCCCACGGCCCAGAAACCGCTACATTCAACTTCCAAAATGACTGCAAATGAGGGTTAATGATCTTCTTCTCGCTGTTTTGGGCGTGATCCGGAACTCGCAATAGGGAGCAGGTCGGATGAATGGCAAAATGGTTCACGCCCGGCACGAATCTCGATTTTGTCCTCTCCCGCCTGATCCATGCCCGGCCCAACGAGGCGCCAGTGTGTTACAACTTAAGCAAGTAGATCCTGGGATTTGAGTGGGGAAAAGAGGACATAAACAATGGGAGGAGCCAGGTCTGATGCACGCAGAATTTTAGTTCAGTTTTCTGGAAGCTGTGAGCTGAACAACCACTTTTGCAGAAGGCTGTCATATTCAGCATTAATCTGACAGACCGGGTCCTGCAGGCTGTTTTCAAGCAGTCTTTCAAAGAACTTTATTCAGAGATTGGCAACCAATCCTGTGTTGCTAACTTTATGTAAAAGTCGCTTTTGACATATGATGGGTTTTGCTCGATAATGGAGGTATCAGTTAGGAGTTAAAGTGTTTCCTTTTATTGTTAGTATTGTTCAACTGGAATTGTAAGCTATAGTTCTGTAATGTTAAGGGAGTTTAATACTGTGTTAATAATAACGTTTATTTCAATATATCGTATCCCTATATGTGCCTGGAATCACTCCTGGAGTGAAGTATCCTTTCCTAATATTTTTACAAATTAGAAAAAAGTATTGGGGTTTGTGGTAGTATGCATTAGGGGTCATGTGGGACTGTGAAGCCGTGATGTCATTGGCTGACAGATCCCGGGTCCTGGTTGGCTGTTGACCTCTAGCTCCGCCCTGAAGGCGGAGTATAAGAACCAGAAGTTCTCCCCCGCAGGCCAGTCTGTTACTGAACTGCGGGGAACAAGTCACGCTTAATAAAGCTTCATCGACTTCATCTCTATTCGTCTCTCGTGAGTCTTTGTGCGCTACAATTTATTAAGCGTGCTTAAAGGACCATGGAGCTCAGGATCATCCCGGAATGCCTGAGGATCAGCCCCCACGCAGTGAACTCAGCAGCAGTTTTTAAACACTGGCAGACTTGTTTCGAAGCATACCTCCGAACGGCCCCCGGCCGGGTCACAGAAGACCAGAAACTACAGGTCCTGCACTCGAGGGTAAGCCCGGAAATTTTCCCTCTCATCGAAGACGCAGAGGATTTCCAGACAGCGTTCGCAGCACTAAAGAGCATCTATGTTCGCCCAGTGAACCAGATCTACGCACGCTATGAGACGGCAAAGTCCCGGAGAATCGCTAGACGAATTCTACGCCGCGCTGCTAATTTTGGGACGGGCCTGCAGCTGCCCGCCGGTAAACGCGATTGAACACATGGACATGTTAATTTGCGATGCTTTTGTGGCAGGTATGAACTCTCCCCAAATCCGCCAAAGACTTTTAGAAAAAGAGTCGCTAGAACTCTCAGAGGCACGGGCCCTTGCAGCCTCCCTAGATGTGGCCGCGCGAAACGCCCACGCGTACGGCCCCGACCGCGCGGCAGCCCCTTGGGCTCCGTGGACCCCCGTCGCGACAAACCCCCCCCCCCCCACCCCACAGGCTTGCGCGGTTCAGACGCCAAGACGTCCCGGGGGGGCCCGCTGCTATTTCTGCAGCCAGGCGAAACACCCCCGGCAGCGCTGCCCGGCCCGCGCAGCGATTTGCAAGAGCTGCGGGAAAAAGGGCCATTTCGCGGCTGTGTGCCGGTCCCGGGAGGTCGCCGCTGTCCCAGGAGAGGAAGGAGTCCTGCGCGTTTCTAACGCTCCCCAACCCCCCCAGCGCCCCATGTACGACCAGCAGGCGCAGCCTTTTTGGGTCCCGGCCACCGCTGTTCCCGGAGAACAAGGAGTCCTGCGTGTTTCAAACGCTCCCCAACCCCCCCAGCGCCCCATGTGCGACCCGCAGGCGCCGCCATTTTGGGTCCCGGCCGCCACGAGGGGAGGAGGGGCGCCGCCATCTTGGGACACCCCAGCCCTGTGCGACGCATGGGGGTGGCCATTTTGTCCAACCCCGCCGCCACCTTGTGACCCCCCAGCCATGTGCGATGCATGGGGGTGGCCATTTTGTTCACCCCCGCCGCCATCTTGGACGGCAACAATGGACCCCAGCATCGACGTCTCAACGGGGTTTGAGGAAGACGCTGAAGCACTACGACCACGTCTGGCCTCAATGACGCTGGACCAAGCACGGCCCCGGACGCTCCAGACGACGACAACAACGGTGCTGATCAACGGGCACGAGACACCATGCCTGGTCGACTCCGGGAGCACAGAAAGCTTCATCCACCCCGACACGGTAAGACGCTGTTTTTTGACCATCCGTCCCAGTGCGCAAAAGATTTCCCTAGCTGCAGGATCCCACTCCGTACAGATCAAAGGCTTCTGCATAGTGACCCTAACGGTGCAAGGGAGGGAGTTTAAAAACTACAGGCTCTACGTCCTCCCCCAACTCTGCGCGCCCACATTACTGGGATTAGACTTCCAGTGCAACCTGCAGAGCCTAACTTTCAAATTCGGCGGCCCAATATCCCCACTCACTATCTGCGGCCTCGCAACCCTCAAGGTTGAGCCCCCATCCTTGTTTGCAAACCTCACCCCGGATTGCAAACCCGTCGCCACTAGGAGCAGACGGTACAGCGCCCAGGACCGGACATTCATTCGGTCCGAAGTCCAGCGGCTACTGAAGGAAGGCATAATCCAGGCCAGCAATAGTCCCTGGAGAGCACAGGTGGTAGTAGTAAAGACAGGGGAGAAGCAAAGGATGGCCATAGACTATAGCCAGACCATCAACAGGTACACACAGCTAGATGCGTACCCTCTCCCCCGCATATCCGACATGGTAAATCGGATTGCCCAGTATAAGGTCTTCTCCACCGTGGACCTCAAGTCCGCCTATCATCAGCTCCCCATCTGCCCAAGTGACCGCAAGTACACAGCCTTCGAGGCAGACGGGCGATTATACCACTTCCTAAGGGTCCCATTTGGTGTCACAAACGGGGTCTCGGTCTTCCAACGAAAGATGGACCGAATGGTTGATCAACACGGGTTGCAGGCCACGTTCCCGTATCTCGACAATATAACCATCTGCGGCCACGACCAGCAGGACCACGACGCCAACCTCCAAAAATTCCTCCAGACCGCTAAAGCCTTGAACCTCACATACAACGAGGACAAGTGCGTTTTTAGCACAAACCGGCTAGCCATCTTGGGATATGTAGTGCGCAATGGGATAATAGGCCCCGACCCCGAACGTATGCGCCCCCTCATGGAATTTCCCCTCCCTCACTGCTCAAAAGCCCTAAAACGCTGCCTGGGGTTCTTTTCATATTACGCCCAGTGGGTCCCCCAGTACGCAGACAAGGCCCGCCCCCTAATACAGACCACGACCTTCCCTCTGTCGACAGAGGCTTGCCAGGCCTTCAGCCGCATCAAAGCGGATATCGCAAAGGCCACGATGCGCGCCATCGACGAGTCCCTCCCCTTCCAGGTCGAGAGCGACGCCTCCGATGTAGCTCTAGCGGCCACCCTTAACCAAGCGGGCAGACCCGTGGCCTTTTTCTCCCGAACCCTCCATGCCTCAGAAATCTGCCACTCCTCAGTGGAAAAGGAAGCCCAAGCCATAGTGGAAGCTGTGCGACATTGGAGGCATTACCTGGCCGGCAGGAGATTCACTCTCCTCACTGACCAACGGTCAGTAGCTTTCATGTTCGATAATGCACAGCGGGGCAAAATTATAAATGACAAGATCTTAAGGTGGAGGATCGAACTCTCCACCTTCAACTATGAGATCTTGTACCGTCCCGGAAAGCTGAACGAGCCGTCCGATGCCCTATCCCGTGGCACATGTGCCAACGCACAAATTAACCGTCTCCAAACCCTCCACGAGGACCTCTGCCACCCGGGGGTCACTCGGTTCCACCATTTTATAAAGTCCCGCAACCTCCCCTACTCCGTGGAGGAGGTCCGTACAGTCACAAGGAACTGCCACATCTGCGCAGAGTGCAAACCGCATTTTTTCAGGACGGATAGTGCGCACCTGATCAAGGCCTCCCGTCCCTTTGAACGCCTCAGTCTGGATTTCAAAGGGCCCCTCCCCTCCACTGACCGCAACACGTACTTCCTGAACGTGGTGGACGTGTACTCCCGTTTCCCCTTCGCCATCCCCTGCCCTGACATGACAGCGGCCACAGTCATTAAAGCCCTTAACACCATATTCACACTGTTCGGTTGCCCCGCATACGTCCATAGCGACAGGGGGTTCTCCTTCATGAGTGACGAGCTGCGCCAGTTCCTGCTCAGCAAGGGTATAGCCTCGAGCAGGACGACCAGCTACAACCCCCGGGGGAACGGGCAAGTAGAGAGGGAGAACGGCATGGTCTGGAAGACCGTCCTACTGGCCCTACGGTCCAGGGATCTCCCAGTTTCACGGTGGCAGGAGGTCCTCCCGGACGCCCTCCACTCCATCCGGTCGCTACTGTGTACCACTACTAACCAAACGCCTCATGAGCGCCTCCTTGTCTTCCCCAGGAAGTCCTCCTCTGGAACGTCGCTGCCGACCTGGCTGGCGGCCCCAGGACCCATATTGCTCTGGAAACATGTGCGGGCGCACAAGTCGGACCCGTTGGTCGAGAGGGTTCACCTCCTCCACGCGAACCCGCAGTACGCCTACGTGGAGTACCCCGACGGCCGACAGGACACGGTCTCCCTGCGAGATCTGGCGCCCGCCGGCAACACGCACACCCCCCCGACACCAATCACCCCCTCCCTGCCACCGGCGCACCCCGCGACAGCCCCCTTACCGGGAGGATCGGTCCTCCTCCCAGGTCCGACCAGAAGTGAAGCTGAAGCAGAAACCGTAAAGCTCCCGGAGGCGACAACACTGGAACAAGCACCACCACTACCAGGGCTGAGGCGATCGACAAGGACGACCAGACCGCCCGACCGACTCGTGGCATCGGTGTAACACTAGAATGTTGTGGACTTTAACGAGAATTTTTTTTCTTTTCCCCTTTTTCCCTCTTACGAATACTGTAAATAGTTCAAAACAAAAAAAAAACCCTGTACATACTGTGATGACATGCAAAAGTTTTTCCTCCCAGGACCAGCCTTGTAAACCTCTACCACCATGCGAAGCACCACCCCGCCGGGTTCATTTTTAACAAGGGGTGAATGTGGTAGTATGCATTAGGAGTCATGTGGGACTGTGAAGCCGTGATGTCATTGGCTGACAGATCCCGGGTCCTGGTTGGCTGTTGACCTCTAGCTCCGCCCTGAAGGCGGAGTATAAGAACCAGGAGTTCTCCCCCGCAGGCCAGTCTGTTACTGAACTGCGGGGAACAAGTCACGCTTAATAAAGCCTCATCGACTTCATCTCTATTCGTCTCTCGTGAGTCTTTGTGCGCTACAGGGTTCCTTTCTGGTCCCTGGCAAATGCTGGGGCCTGGTTTGGGATGGTAATAGTATGTAAAATGAGAGTGATGAGAGGAGTGACTTGCCCTGGTGGAACGGAGGTGATCATTCATCCCCCTTTGGCACTAGGTAGCTGTTCTCTTTTGAAGTGCAATGGCACTGACCATCGCTGCCACCACCTCCCATGCTGGATCGGCGACCTTGCGTGCCGGTTTTCGCCCAGAGTGGGGGTAGAGGACATCGCTGCGTGTCTCCATTGACTGTGCCTAGTAGGTGCTTGAGGCAGGCATCACTAAATTTGGAGGCAGCGCGCTTCCTATTTTTGGCAGCCATCAGTCCCCAGTGGCTCCTTATCCCTTCAAGAGTGCTTGCCCTGTGCACAGGCAGCCTTTAAATATGGGGCCGGATTACTGAAGCTCAGAGGCCATGGCTGCCCTGCCAGAGGTGTAGCGTCAAACCCTTGCCCCTGACTTTTCTTAACCACGTTCCACACGATGTGGGGTGAAATTCTACCACTGCCGGGGGTCAAACGTCAGTTTCCCTGTCCAATATCGGACTGTGCCGATTTCAGAGAAATTTCCACCCATTGTCCAAGGCTGGGGAATCGCAAATGCAAACTTACATTTTTGATCTTTAAAACCTTTAAGAAAAAAAGGTTGTTTTGAGCTGATGGCACTGACCAGATTGTACTTATATTTGTTAAAGCTATTGCTCATATTGTTCTAATTATTTGAATTAGACAGCTTAAAATCGGGGTGCTAGGCTCTCATTGAATACCATTTTCCCAATAGTTTTGCTTTCCTCCAAATGAGATTCTTTTTACCTTTTTGGGACATGTTTCATGGGCAGCACGGTAGCACAGTGGTTGGCAATATTGTTTCTCAGCTCCAGGGTCCCAAGTTTGATTCCCGGCTTGGGTCACTGTCTGTGCGGAGTCTGCACGTTCCCCCTGTGTCTGCGTGGGTTTCCTCTGGGTGCTCCGGATTCCTCCTACAAGTCCCTAAAGTCGTGCTGTTAGGTGAATTGGACATTCTGAATTCTCCCTCCATGTACCCGAACTGGCGCCGGAATGTGGCGACTAGGGGATTTTCACAGTAACTTCACTGCAGTGTTAATGTGAGCCTACTTGTGACAATAAAAGTTATTAAATCAGGACCCTGACATTTATATTTGCAGGAAATAATTGTGCAACGTTGACCCCAAATTGCGGACACAATGTGTCAGCACTATACAATCGCTAAGCGTGCACTGGATCAGCAGTTAGTGCTGACAAACTATGGCTATATAAATGTTGCACTTTAATAAAGTAAAATTTTGCAAATAGTGGTTCACATGGTGATAGAAAATGTTGTTCCTTTTTTCAAGAATTGTATTCACCAACTTGTTTCCATTGTCTATATCCACTATCTCTTTAATCTATAGATGAAGAAATATAAAAGAAAATGCAAAGTGGGACGTGATAATGAGACAACATTCATGATGAATATTGGCGAAAATGCACGATCGGTACCGCAGATAACCTATGACCATATTGATGAAAAGGATGACAAAAAAGAGGTCACCTTCTTTATTGATGAGCCAGCAGGTATTTTTTTATCGTATTCTGTACAGTATGTTAAAATACTATCTTGGTAATTCACCTCGAAGGTTCCATCAATAACTGCCGATGACACGTTGTCACAGCACAAGTTCACTCATAGAAGATGACCTTTGTTTTGGCTTGTAAGAACTAGAGAAACATTTTTATGGCTGAGGCTGGGATTTTCCGCTCCCTCCTGTGGTGGATGTCACGGCAGATGGGAGCAGAAAATATCGTGAGAGAGAAAAAAAATCAGTTTCACTCCCGCAGGAAAACAGGTCCCCATCGTCTGCTCCTGACGTGGCCCGCGTCTTGCATCTCTCGCCGTGTTACGCCTTGCTGGGAGCATCAATTTAATACATTTCAGTATCATACATGCTCATTATAATGGCTGCTCGCTGGAACATACAAACTAGGAGCAGGTTAGGCCATTCAGCCCTTCGAGCCTGCTCCGCCATTCTATAGGATCATGGTTGATCTGACTGAAACTTCCCGCCTGGCCCTGGTAAGGTTCCTGACTCAGCTTATCAGAGTTACCATAGGAGTAAGTCACCCCCCCCCCCCCAAACTGGATCAATAGGCCAATTAAACCGACGTTTCACAACCGTATCTAAGCGACGTGTACCTGGCGAGCTTTGCTCTTCGCTCTTTCCTTTGAGGTTTGTTCCCCAATCCTGCATTGCGCAGAGAACTGTTGGCATGTTGGAATCAGCACCAGGCTTTGCAGGCAGCACCAAGTCACTTACAGACGAGGACCTACCTACCAGACCAGCAGTAAGGCTTGTAATGTGCTGCAGGGCAAGGGTAGATTGGGAGAGGGGGAAGGTCGACAGGGATTATGGAAAGGCTTGCACGGCAAGGACCCGACTGCGGGAGAGTGGAGAGTGGATAATAATGCACTGAGACACATGACTAAGGGGGTGTGGGGTGGATGTGTCCTCTGGGTCAGAATGGGGAAGATTTTCTTACAAAGGGACAAAAGAGAGTTGGGACAAGAATGGAAAGGTGGTTGGGTGAAGAAGTACTTCAGTTTAAATTAATGACTTTGCAAAGACTGTCCTGTCCCAGTCTAGGGAGGGAGAGGGCACAACAGTCCAGTGTCATTTCTGGCAGAATACTGGGCCACAGATGGTGCACGTTTATATCGTGGGGGGGCCGGGAGTTTCACCCTGCGCGGCTGTTGCCCCTCACCAGTCGCAGGATCAGTGAGGGTTCGGCGCCAATTTTGCTGTCGTAAAACGTCACAGTTCCCACGCTGGTGTCGGCACTTTGCCTCCAAAATGGTGAATCCAGCCCCAAGTATTGATGCCAACGGAGAGTCCGTGGACTTTTACGAGAGAAAAACCGTCGCTGCTCCTGGACCGATTGCGCTACCGTTGAGGGGCTAGCACCGGTGCCGTATGGAACACAATCGATTGCAATGAGAAATGGTGCAGGATTCACCGTGTCCGTGACCAATACTCGGGAGGCTGACAAGCTGCAGCCTCACACACACATTACACTCCCCACACATACTTAGAACATAGAACATAGAAAAATACAGCACAGAACAGGCCCTTCGGCCCACGATGTTGTGCTGAACCTTTGTCCTAGATTAATCATAGATTATCATTGAATTTACAGTGCAGAAGGAGGCTATTCTGCCCACTGAGTCTGCACCGGCTCTCGGAAAGAGCACCCTACCCAAACTCAACACCTCCACCCAACACCAAGGGCAATTTTGGACACTAAGGGCAATTTAACATGGCCAATCCACCTAACCTGCATATCTTTGGACTGTGGGAGGAAACCAGAGCACCCGGAGGAAACCCACGCAGACACGGGGAGGATGTGCAGACTCCGCACAGACAGCGACCCAAGCCGGAATCAAACCTGGGACCCTGGAGCTGTGAAGCAATTGCGCTATCCACAATGCTACCGTGCTGCCCTTAAGAACAAATAAATCTACACTATATCATTTTACCGTAATCCATGTACCTATCCAACAGCTGCTAAAGGTCCCTAATGTTTCCGACTCAACTACTTCCACAGGCAGTGCATTCCATGCCCCCACTACTCTCTGGGTAAAGAACCTACCTCTGACATCCCCCCTATATCTTCCACCATTCACCTTAAATTTATGTCCCCTTGTAATGGTTTGTTCCACCCGGGGAAAAAGTCTCTGACTGTCTACTCCATCTATTCCCCTGATCATCTTATAAACCTCTATCAAGTCGCCCCTCATCCTTCTCCGTTCTAATGAGAAAAGGCCTAGCACCCTCAACCTTTCCTCATAAGACCTACTCTCCATTCCAGGCAACATCCTGGTAAATTTTCTTTGCACCTTTTCCAAAGCTTCCACATCCTTCCTAAAATGAGGCGACCAGAACTGTACACAGTACTCCAAATGTGGCCTTACCAAAGTTTTGTACAGCTGCATCATCACCTCACGGCTCTTAAATTCAATCCCTTTGTTAATGAACGCGAGCACACCATAGGCCTTCTTCACAACTCTATCCACTTGAGTGGCAACTTTCAAAGATGTATGAACATAGACCCCAAGATCTCTCTGCTCCTCCACATTGCCAAGAACTCTACCGTTAACCCTGTATTCCGCATTCATATTTGTCCTTCCAAAATGGACAACCTCACACTTTTCAGGGTTAAACTCCATCTGCCACTTCTCAGCCCAGCTCTGCATCCTATCTATGTCTCTTTGCAGCCGACAACAGCCCTCCTCACTATCCACAACTCCACCAATCTTCGTATCGTCTGCAAATTTACTGATCCACCCTTCAACTCCCTCATCCAAGTCATTAATGAAAATCACAAACAGCAGAGGACCCAGAACTGATCCCTGCGGTACGCCACTGGTAACTGGGATCCAGGCTAAATATTTGCCATCCACCACCACTCTCTGACTTCTATCGGTTAGCCAGTTCGTTATCCAACTGGCCAAATTTCCCACTATCCCATGCCTCCTTACTTTCTGCATAAGCCTACCATGGGGAACCTTATCAAATGCCTTACTAAAATCCATGTACACTACATCCACTGCTTTACCTTCACCCACATGCTTGGTCACCTCCTCAAAGAATTCAATAAGACTTGTAAGGCAAGACCTACCCCTCACAAATCCGTGCTGACTATCCCTAATCAAGCAGTGTCTTTCCAGATGCTCAGAAATCCTATCCTTCAGTACCCTTTCCATTACTTTGCCTACCACCGAATTAAGACTAACTGGCCTGTAATTCCCAGGGTTATCCCTAGTCCCTTTTTTGAACAGGGGCACGTCATTCGCCACTCTCCAATCCCCTGGTACCACCCCTGTTGACAGTGAGGACGAAAAGATCATTGCCAACGGCTCTGCAATTTCATCTCTTGCTTCCCATAGAATCGTTGGATATATCCCGTCAGGCCCGGGGGACTTGTCTATCCTCAAGTTTTTCAAAATGCCCAACACATCTTCCTTCCTAACAAGTATTTCCTCGAGCTTACCAATCTGTTTCACACTGTCCTCTCCTACAATTTGGCCCCTCTCATTTGTAAATACAGAAGAAAAATACTCGTTCAAGACCTCTCCTATCTCTTCAGACCCAATTATCCAGGCCAATAGGATGCCACTGGTTGTGCTGGAGCGTGCCCACACAGCTGATGGGTTGTCTGGGGCCAGAGGGCACCTAGGGGGGTTCCCTGGGGGGGGGACACCTATGTGACCCGTTGCACCAGGTTCAAAGCGGGCTGTTAGCGGCGTGCGCAGCTGCGTGGCTGCCTTGCCGGCTGCGGCAATGGTGTTCCGTACCCGTCCACCCCGACCCCACAGCCCACCTCCTGGTCATCCCCAACTATTGCCCCCCACCCCTGGCAGATGCCCCCCCCCCAGCCAGCAGCACACACTGGCCACGTTGGACATTTTCCGTACCCGCTCTCTCTCCCCCAGCAGCCGCCAAGCCGGTTTCACAGTTTTTGAAAGCAGAAGTGAACCATGCTGTCAGGAACTTGGCCAATCGGAGGCAGAGAATCACGGAGGTACCGTCTCAGGCCTGCTAATGATATACAAACGGTGCCTATTGCACCTGCGGAGTGAGACGCATTGACGCCGTTTTCGAGGTGACAGAGAATCGCGATTTTGCATCAATTCGGCATCTGCCGCGATTATGCTGTCAGAAGCTATTCTCCGGCAAATCGCGTTTCCCGATTTCGGCATCGGCGAAGGGAGAATGCTGCCCAATATACTAGACATTTTCCCTTTTATTCCTTGGCCACAAGCACATTCACCATCCTCTGAAAGGAACAATTGGACACACTATAGGGGTGGATGGAAGGGCAGAGCTTAGCATAAAGGGCATGAGGAGGACCTTTTGAATTTACTTTTTACAAGTCGCCTTCTGCGGACTAGGATTCATGACTCCTGAGAGGGGCTGTGAACCATGAGTCTTGATTGGAATCAGCCAGTACCCTCCAACGGCACTCCAGAAAACTGCCCTTGAACGGGGTCAGGAATCCCAGATTTGGGACCACCCACCATATTTGAAGGGTTCCCAAGTCACCTCAACATGGTGAAAATCCAGGCCGTAGTGTGGAACAAGAACACCTGAAATAACACGGTCATCCAAGAACCCATGGTGATAAGTGTGCTCGGCATTTGCTCTTGTGTTTCACTGCGTTGGAATAGCATAACTAAGAGACCAGCTAAATCATTCTGCAGGTCTTCCACTCCACAATTGGGACGTTTTCAGGTAAAAGCCTCTGCTGTCTCCAGTGCACTGAACCACTTCCTGTCATCATATGGAGTCAAATTGACTGGATACAAATCTATATTGATAAAGATCTTGCAAGGAGACTGAGTCAGATTAGGCATCTGACACTTTTGGCTGACATTTCATCTTAATGCTGGACTCTGCTACAATTTAGGATGTGTATGTTTGCGAAACCTCCTAATTTATTGTCGAATAATTTATTGTCTAACACTACATTCTCAACTAGATGTAGAGAGAGGAACAGAATTGACATTTTGAGTCCAATATGACTTCTTCACCCGGAAAAGAGTCACGCTGGACACGAAATGTTAACTATTTCACTCTCCACAGATGCTGCCAGACTTGCTGAGTTTTTCCAGCTCTTTTATTTTTATTTCACAATATTTTGCCTTTGCTCAACTAGATGTGATAGGGTTACAGAGCTTTGCTCTGATCTGTCGGTTCAGCAATTGCTGCGCTCCATCATCTGTGCTTTTGGTATTTAGGAGGCAGGAAATATCATGTTGTAGGTTCATTAGATTATAATGTTTGAGATAAAATATCGTTTTCACTTTCTGCAACAACAAAGAGAATGTAATAAATGACCTCACGTGAAGGTAGCTTTCAAAACAAAATGAGTTGCTTTAAGATATCTCTCAATTTATATTAATTTGGATTTTTGTCAAGGAATTCATCTCAAAGAGTTCAATGAATCATATTTAAGCAATTTTGCATGAATATACACATTATTAAACTGGAAGGAATTAACTATTTGGCTCCTAACATTTTTAATTGAACTCTTAATTAATGACGGAGTAAGGCTACATTTAAAGAAATATCTATTCAGAAATTTGATCCAGAGTGAATGCGAAAGTCGTGAACTATTGCCAAAGGAATCATGGGAGCAGATGGAGCTCATTGTTCGCCACCAGTAATTACAGGTCATGTATACAACTCATTACTGTTGAACTTGTCAAAGTCTAATGCCATAGAGAGACACCATGATGAATAGCTATTGGAAGGTTATTTTTCCAATCATTAGTTATTACCATTCTTTGTTACCAAGGTTGCATTTAGCATCCCATGAATGCTGCTTGAGAAGATTTCCCTTGATTTAAAAAACATACAGTATATTGGCAACAGGCTGCAGTGTAGTATGTCAGCCTGCAGCTGAATTTGACTACTTTGCACATTAAAGGGATCTTATGCCCTTTAAAGATAATTGTCGGCTTCCGGGTGCCGTCCCTACATTTGCCGGCAGTGCAACTGACAGTACGACGACCTTTTTGGGAGGCAGCCTCTTAATTGGTGCCTCCGCGTCTGCTGCCCAATTAAGGACAGCAGGCAGGTTCGGGAGGCTGCAGGCAGGTTCGGGAGGCTGCAGGCAGGTTCGGGAGGCTGCAGGCAGGTTCGGGAGGCTGCAGGCAGGTTCGGGAGGCTGCAGGCAGGTTCGGGAGGCTGCAGGCAGAAGGAAGGCAGAGATGGGCGCTACTGCTGCAGGATGGAGAGCTCAATTGAGGAGGCCTCTGAAGAGGTTTTGACTGTTTGAAAGTAGCTATTTTCCATCTACCGCGGCTGGGGGCCGCTGATCGATAAGTCTCCAGTAGGGTTGGTCGGGATGCAAAGGACCTGCCGGCCTGTAAGCAGTCTCCAGCCACCAGCCGGACTTTATCCCCAGCGTCCCCAATCTGCCCAATTGTGCAAAATGGCTACCCACCACAGCTGGTTAGGTAGCCCTTGGCACTTCCATGTCTTTGGTAAGATGGGCCACAGAGGGGGAGCTCATTGGTACACCGATCTGATGCTCTTCCACTCTATTATCCCCCTAATCCTTCCTTCAAGCCGGCCTCCACGGGACCAGGAAGGTTTTGTCCAACATTTCACATTATTTTCTTCAGAGCGAGCTTGGAACTTATAATTAGACCTAATCTCTGACTTAGAAAATCTGTTTTAAAAAAATGTAATTTTAGCAGCTTGGAATTAATAAATGTAACTGCACCCTGAACAATTTCATAGCTGAAGTGATATTGATGATAATCCCCTAAATCCAAGTAAGTTATTTATGAATTGGGTTTGATTCCCGGCTTGGGTCACTGTCTGTGCGGAGTCTGCACGTTCTCCCCGTGTCTGCGTGGGTTTCCTCCGGGTGCTCCGGTTTCCTCCCACAAGTTCCGAAAGACGTGCTTGTTAAGTGAATTGGACATTCTGAATTCTCCCTCTGTGTACCCGAACAGGCGCCGGAATGTGGCGACTGGGGGATTTTCACAGTAACTTCATTGCAGTGTTAATGTAAGCCTACTGGTGCCAATATTAAAGATTATCATTATATTGTACCAAAAAATTGGCAGTTCCCCTTAAGACTCACATTACTGTGCTAAAATGAAGCTATGGGGATGTCAGAAATGTCTTCATCCCATGTCCCCAGCTTCCTCCCCAAATTTCTACTCCCACTATTTAAGTTATGCCCTTTACAGATAATTATAGGCTGCGAGCATTTCCAGGTGCTACCCCAACATTTGCCGGCAGTGCAACTGACAGCACGACCTATTCGCCGCCCAATCAACTTCCCGATTTTGATGTCAGCCAAAGGAGAACCCCATCCAATATTTCCTGATATATCCAAAATGTTTGCCAGCCAAAAGTTTAGCACCTTGTGCTTTATATTTGAAATCCTATTTATGGCAATCTACTTCCCTTTTTCAGGTATTGGCCACTCTAGAATTAACCACGCACTGAAGACCAGTCGATTTCCATACTGTTACGTTTTCTTCATATTTATTAAGCATTTGCTTGTGATTCTTTAGTACGATGATGTGGCGATGCCGGCTTTGGACTGGGGTGAGCACAGTAAGAAGTCTCACAACACCAGGTTAAAGTCCAACAGATTTGTTACAAATCCCTAGCTTTCGGAGCACTTCACCTGAGGAAGGAGCAGTGCTCTGAAAGCTAGTGATTTGAAACAAACCTGTTGGACTTTAACCTGGTGTTGTAAGACTTCTTACCATTCTTTCGTACAACAGTGTCTGCGGTCATATGTCATTTGTGATTTATGATGTGGAGATGCCGGCGTTGGACTGGGGTGAGCACAGTACGAAGTCTTACAACACCAGGTTAAAGTCCAACAGGTTTGTTTCGATGTCACTAGCTTTCGGAGTCTAAATTTGTGATTTAGACCTCACTGTGGCACTGTTTGCTCAGTCAGCTAAAATGAATCCCCTCACAGACTCGTAGAAGTTATTCTCAAACGGCATCAAAACAAAGCATTTGAAATTGGGCTTTAAGACATTGGGAATCAAAATGCCAGGCTTTACCACATTTCAAAACAGCTAACTTTGCTTTTCCAGTCGCATTTTTGCGGCTTTTGAAACTATTTCTTGACATTTCCCGCTCTGTTTGCAGGCCTCACATTCTGACATAACTTGTGCATTTTTACAGATAAACCATTAAGAGTAACGCAAAGGTCCATTTGTTGATTCTTTATTAGTTTCACGTGGTTGTCCTCAGGATGACACTGTTTATCCTGGACGACACAGAGGTCATTCTTTTCCAAGCAGTTTTTCCATTATGACTATTATTTCTCTCTCAAAATATACAGTAAAACTTATCTCCGCCAGTGTTGCAGACTTGTATCAAGCTTGGCACGCTCACATAAGTAACTGTATAAATTTTTTAAGTTAATTACATTTGCTTAATTAATTCAGAAACACTTAGTCCAGTATGCCTTTTCATTTCCTAATAGAATATCTTCAGTCCTATGTTTACACTGGCTGTGGCTTGATTTCTCGGTTGCTTTTTCTTTTCAGATGTCCAAAGAAGGGAACTAATTAAAATTGAACAGATGAATAAACTATATTCTTTCCTTTAGGAACGCAAGAACATGAGTAGATCATTCAACCCTCGAATCCACCATTTGGTTCGATCGTGGTTATCTGTATCGAAGCATCACTTCCTGCCCTTGGCTCATCACCCTTGACACCCTTCCCCAACAAACATCGATCGATGTCAGCCTTCATTGACCGAGCACCCACAATCTTTTGGGAGAAAGTACCGAATTGTCATATTACGATCCCGGACCACACCCCAACAGTTACTCGGATACTAGACAGAGACCCCAATATTTTATTTAATTTGTAAGACGTGAGGCAAGAATACTTAGCTCCGGGAGCGAATTCCTGCACAAACAGAGATATGAGGCAGGATTCTCCATTTGGGAGACTCTGGATATGCCCGCAGGATCCGTCTGGCCTTACAACCAAAAGGTTGGCGACGCCCCCCACCGATCCTCCGTCCGGTGGGGGGCTAGCAGCCGCGCAGCGTGAAGCCCCCGGCTTTACCTGTGGATACGGCCGGAGAATGGCCGGGTCCTTGGCCGCGCATGCGTAGGGCGGCAGCCACGCCATGCAACATGGCGCCGGCTTCACACGGACCTGACATGCCAAAACTGCCCCCCGTAACCCCCTTCGCCACCCCGGATCACTCCCAACCAGTCCCCCCCCCAGCCCCCCGCCACACAGCCCCTACCAGCAGAATTATCGCCCCCCCCCTCCCCCGACTGTGGCGGCGCTGGACACAATCTGCAGCCGCCATGTGAGGTCCCCGACGTTGAAAGGACAAAGACCCCACACCGACGGGGACTCGGCCCATCGGGGGCGGAGCATTGGTGGAGGGCCTCAAGTGACATACTGATGGCATCCTGACAGCGTGTGGCGTCAACGTTGAGGGAGCGGAGCATCGGAAAATGGTGTTGCCCCAATTCCAGCGTCAAAACGTATTCTCCAGCCGATCGCCGAACGCGATTTTGGTGATCAAAGAATCCAGCCCTACGTTCTCACTCCGGAGGAGAATTGCTACCAATTATTGTTCCCCCTGGGTGCGCAAATTGGAATGTAATTCCATTTGCCTTGCCATGTAAATTTATGCAAGGCGAGGAATACTAGGGATCCGCGAGGGAATCCCACTATTGGGCCGCCAATTTAGAGCTGGCAGCCTTACAGCGAAGTTTGATGGCCAGCTGACCCCCCCGCCCCCGCACCCCAAATCTTCCCCCCCCCCATAATGCACAGCAGCCCCCCCTCCCCCCGTATTGCCTGGGTCCCTCCCACAGGACCCCTTACTGAAGGAACCCTCCCACAGAGACACCCTAACTAAAGGGACTCCCACAGGTTCCCTCTGACTAAAAGGACCCTCCCCATCCCACAGACACCACCCCCACACACACAGACATCCTCACCCAAGATAAGAGACCCCTTTCTGGAAACTACATAGAAGTCCAGACAGGGCAGCTTTTACACATATCTAGAAGCTCCACATGGAGAGCAGCTGTGACCCGTGTCTCAACCCCTCAGATCCATTAGCTGCCATTCATTCATTTCGAGCAATGGGCTGTGATTGGCAGCTTCCACAAAACAGCAGCAGCCTTGATTCCTTCCTCTCCCTTCATGGATGAGTGACTCTAAGTGCTGGAACCCCAATGTTTACAATCATCAAACACATCAAAGAGAGTTAAGTGCTGTCAATTTCCAGCGGAGCCTGAAGAGGTGTAATTGGAATGCACTTAACTTGTACTTGTAAAAATCATAAAACTGGCATTGTGGCTGATGAGGGAGAGAGAGGAGATACGGCACAAAGAGGTGCAACTGTGGGTTGCCAGGCCGTTCACTGGCTGGGCTAGCTGGGGTGGGTGTGGGTGTGGGGGAGGGGGGGGGGGGAACCCTTCCAAGCCGGGGGAGTGGGGGGGGGGGGTATGACAGGGGAATGGACCGAGTGACCGGGGTGACCCCCCATGGGACTGGGACAGTGTTCAGATACAGACTGCCATCACTGTGGCCTGCAAGGCAGCCACCTTGTGGCGCATACCACTGATCACCCACCTTGGCCCTTGGGTTTTCAGAGTACACTGTATGGGTATGGCCGTATGGGTGCCCCCACTCCCTCACCACTGCACTCCAACCTCTGCCATACCCCCCCTACCCAGCCGCCACTTGCCAGCAGGGCATCCGGCGGTCGACAAAGGGCAACGCCCACTGCAGCCACTATGGGAGCGCGGGTGGGGGCCATGGAGCATGACGCTGGCAAGGGCAGCGGCAGCAGACGGTACTCCCGACATCAGGGCAGAGGCCCCCATAGTGCGGTGACCATAGTGCTGGGCACGGACAGGTCCAGGGGTGTAGACATTGGTGGGGGGGGGGGGACCACGCCCGAATTGCCAACTGGGGCCACCATTTGGCCTATTGGACCTGGTTGGGCACAGGGGGTATGCACCAAGCTAACATTTGGCCTTTCACCCCCTGAAGACAATGGATATTGGAATTTAACCAGCAATTGTGGCCTTCCTGCCGGTCACCGCAGCCCTGGGGGATGCAATGCGGCTGGACGAGCTGGAGGAGGAAATTGCAGCTGCGGAGCGTGCCGCAGAGGAACAGGTGGCAGCCGCCCAGGATGGAGGGCCGGCTGTCCAACAGGCCAAGGAGGAGGAGGTGCCAAGGAGGCCTTGTGAGTATCGGCAGTGCCTGTCATTGGAGGAGCTGCCGGACCGGGCATGCCGTCGAAGACTCCGGCTGAGCAGAGAGACGGTGCGACAGATCTGCCAGATCTGCCACCGGGGGAATGGGGGAGAACATCCGTTCCCGGTGGCCATCAAGGTGACGGCTGCCATGAACGTTTATGCCACGGGGTCCTTCCAGGTGCCGAGTGGAGACCTGTCCAGGATCTCACACACCTCGGTGCACATGTGCATCTATGCTGCCACAAAGGCCCTATATACCCAGACAGCTCAATATATCCATTTCAACGTGGACCGAGCCCACCAGGAGACCGGGCAGTGGGGTTCGCCGCTATCGATGGGATGCCCTGTGTCAGCGGGTAATCGATGGGATGCATGTCGCCCTACGAGCACCTGCAGATGACAGGCCGCTCTACACAAACTTAAAGGAATTCCACTCGCTGAACGTGCAGCTGATCTGTGACCATCACCCGATACCCGGGCAGTGTGCACCACACCTTCATCCTGGCACACTCAAACGTTTTCTGACATGTTTGAGACGCCTCACTGACTGGGGGGTTAGCTCCAGGGTCCCAGGTTCGATTCCCGCTTGGGTCACTGTCTGTGTGGAGTCTGCACATCCTCCCCGTGTCTGCGTGGGTTTCCTCCGGGTGCTCCGGTTTCTCCCACAAGTCCCTAAAGGTGTGCTTGTTAGGCAAATTGGACATTCTGAATTATCCCTCCGTGTACCCGAACAGGCGCCGCAGTGTAGCGACTAGGGGCTTTTCACATTAACTTCATTGCAGTGTTAATGTAAGCCTACTTGCGACACTAATAAAGGTTATTATTATTAAGGGTCAGTTACGAGGGGGACACAAGTTCAAGGTGAGGGGCAGGAGGTTTAGGGGGGATTTGAGGAAAAGCATTTTTGCCCAGAGGGTGATGACGGTCTTGAATGACTGCCTGGGAGTGGGGCAGAGGCAAAATGACCCACACCCTTTGAAAAATTATTGAATGAGCACTTGGCACGTCTTAACATTCAAGGCTGTGGGCAAATGGGATTGGGTAGGTGGGTCAGGTGTTTTCCATGTGTGGGTACATGAGGCCCTCGATGGGCTGAAGGGCCTTTTCTGCACTGTATTATTCTGTGATTCTGTGAATCGCGGGGTCTTCCTTGGCACTGCAACCATTGAGAAACACCCTGATAAACGTGCCCAAAACCAGACCTTGATGGATCACCTTCATCATCCATTTCTCTACTTGTGTGTTCACTACACCGACCAAATATAGTGGTGAGTCCCAAGGTTGATCAACTCAGTTATTCGGAGCTTAAGTGAATGCAACAGGGGACATTCCCTGTCATTTTGTTACTTACAAACTTTTAACTTTTGGTATACAAAATGGAAAAAGTCAAACTTATAATATGTGATATTAAAGTCCAAACCGAAAGTCTATTCATAGCCCAACATATGACTAGCAAGCCCAGCATTTATTCCCATCCCCAATTGCCCTGAAGAGGTTGTTGATAAGGTGCTTCTTGAAGTGCTGCATTCCTTGTGTAAGTATATCCACAGTGCAATTAGGGAGGGAGTACCAGGATTCTGTCCCAGTGACAGTGAGGGAACAGCAATATAGTTCCAAAACAGTACAGTTGTGACTTGGAAGAGAACGTGCAGGTGGTGGTGTTCAAATGGATCTGCTGCCCTTGACAATATCAAGGACATGGGTTTGGAAGGTGCTGTCGAAGGAGCCCTGACATGTTGGTGCAGTGCACCTGATAGATTGTACACTGCTGTTATTGCTAGTGGTAGAGGAAGCGAATCCCAAAGGTGGTGGATGGATACCCATTAAGTGGGCTGCTTGTTCTTGGATGGTGTCAAACATCTTGACCGCTAATGGAGCAGCATTCATCCAGGCAAGTGGAGAGTATTTCATCACATTCCTCCTGACTTGTGCTTTGTAAATGACAGACAGGGGGCAGGATTCTCCGAAACGACGGCTAAGTGTTGAGGCTGGCGTAAACACCGGAGCGCTTCACGCCGGCATCAATTGGCCCCTTGGCCAGCGATTCACTTACCTGAAGGGGGCCAGCAGGGCCCCGGCGTGGCTCCGCGCAGCTCCGGCTGCCGATACGGGGCCCGGCATTTCCAGCCGCGGATCCGCGCTGCCGACTGTGGCGGCAGCCCCGCGCAACATGGCGGACCCACACGGCAAGTCGGTCCCAACAATATAGGCCCCCCGCAGATCGCGCGCGCCCGCCGATCAGTCGCTCAAGATCGGAACCTTGGCCGTCCTGGAGGACGCCCGCCCCCCACCAGGGCGGGGGCGGAGAATGGGACATCGGACCCGCGATGCCTTTGCGCGATTCTCCGGCGACCGGAGAATCACCGGCCGTCTGGATGGTCTGTGTATGTTCCTAGTGATTGTATTCTGGAGAAGTACCTTAAACAGAGTCACCACTTTAATTTCCATTACGATCCCAGACCTCAACAGCGGCTAGAACACTGGACAGAAACTCCAATATTTAATTTTAATTTTGCAAGACTGTGAGGAAAGGATACTTCACTCCCGGAGTGATGGATAATGGGTGAGATTCTCTGACCCCCGGCGGGTCGGAGAATCGCCGGGGGGCGGCGTGAAACCCACCCCCGCCGGATGCCGTATTCTCCGGCGCCGGGATTTTGGCAGGGGCGGGAAACGCGCCGCGCAGGTCGGGGGCCGTTGGCAGCGGACCCCCCAGCGATTCTCCGGCCCGCGATGGGCCGAGTGGCCACCCATTTTCGGCCGGTCCCGCCGGCGTAAATTAGAGTAGGTACTTACCGGCGGGACCCGGCTGCGCGGGCGGCCTCCCGGGTCCTCGGGGGTCGTGGGGAGATCTGGCCCCGGGTGGTGCCCCCACGGTGGCCTGGCCCGCGATCGGGGCCCACCGATCCGCGGGCGGGCCTGTGCCGTGGGGGCACTCTTTTCCTCCGCGTCGACTGCTATTCCTCCGCGATGGCCGGCGCGGAGATGAACCCCCCCCCCGAGGGTCAATAACAAAGTGGCATAATTTTAAGGTTAGGGGCAAGAGGTTTAAAAGGGATTTGAAGAAAAGCTTTTTTACCCAAAGGGTGGGGGGAGTCTGCAATGCACGGCCTGGGAGAGTAGTAGCGGCGGGAAAAAAGTACATGAATCAGCACTTCAAATATAACATTCAAGGCTGTCGGCCAAATGCTGGAAAGTGGGATTAATAATAATAATAATAATAGTAATCTTTATTAGTGTCACAAGTTGGCTAACATTACACTGCAATGAAGTTACTGTGAAAATCCCCTAGTCGCCACATTCCGGCGCCTGTTCGGGTACACAGAGGGAGAATTTAGAATGTCCAATTCACCTAACAAGCGCGTCTTTCGGGACTTGTGGGAGGAAACCGGAGCACCCGGAGGAAACCCACGCAGACACGGGGAGAACGTGCAGACTCTGCACAGACAGTGACCCAAGCCGGGAATCGAACCTGGGTCCCTGGTGCTGTGAAGCCACAGTGCTAACCACTCTGCTACTGTGCTGCCACACGTATTACCTACGATTAGCGTAGGTATATTATCATTTTGCCGGTGCAGGCTCGATGGGCCAAAGTGCCTTTTCTGTAAAGTGCGACTCTCTGAGAAACATAGACAGCAGGAGCAGGCCATTTGGCCCTCTCAGCTTCCTCCTCCATTCAATATGACCATGGCTGCTTCTCGATCTCAACACCATCTCCACACCCTGCGCTCGCCCCATTCCCCTTCATATCTTTAGTGCTTAGAAATCTATCTGTTTCCTTTTTAAATATATTCAGTGACTTGGCCTCCACAGCCTTCTGTGGGAGAGAATTGCACAGATTCACCACCCCCTCGAGTGATGACATTTGGATTTGGATTTGTTTTATTGTCACATGTACTGAGGTACATTGAAAAGTATTGTTCTGTGTACAGTCCGGACAGATCATTGCATACATGAAAAAAACACCGGGCACACATAAATACTCAATGTAAATACGTAGACACAGGCATCGGGTGAAGCTTACGGAATGTAGTACTGCGCTAGAGAAGATGTGTGGAGAGATCAGATCAGTCAATAAGAGGGTCATTTAGGAGTCTGGTAACAGTGGGGAAGAAGCTGTTTTTGAATCTGTTCGTGCGTGTTCTCAGACTTTTTTATCTCTTGCCTGATGGAAGAAGTTGGAAGAGTGAGTAAGCCGGGTGGGAGGGATCTTTGATTATGCTGCCCACTTTCCCCAGGCAGCGGGAGGTGTAGATGGAGTCAATGGATGGGAGGCAGGTTCGTGTGATGGACTGGGCGGTGTTCACGACTCTCTGAAGTTTCTTGCGGTCCTGGGCCGAGCAGTTGCCATGCCAGGCTGTGATGCAGCCCGATAGGATGCTTTCTATGGTGCATCTGTAAAAGTTGGTAAGAGTCAATGCGGACATGCCGAATTTCCTTAGTTTCCTGAGAAAGTATAGGTGCTGGTGTACTTTCTTGGTCGTAGCGTCGACGTGGGTGGACCAGGACAGATTGTTGATGATGTGCACCCCTAGGGATTTGAGGCTGTCAACCATCTCCACCTCGGCCCCGTTGATGCTGACAGGGGTGTGAACGATACTTTGCTTCCTGAAGTCAATGACCAGCTCCTTAGTGTTGCTGACATTGAGGGAGAGATTGTTATAGTTGCACCACTCCACTAGATTCTCTACCTCCCTCGTATTCTAACTCGTCGTTATTCAAGATCCAGCCCACTGTGGTCGTGTCATTACAAACTTGTAGATGGAGTTGGAACCAAATTTTGCCACGCAGTCATGTGTGTACAGGGAGTAGAGTAGGGGGCTAAGTACGCAGCCTTCTGGGGCCCCGGTATTGAGGACTATCGTGGAGGAGATGTTGTTGATTATTCTTACTGTTTGTGGTCTGTGGGTCAGGAAGTCGAGGATCCAGTTGCAGGGTGGGGAGCCAAGTCCTAGGTTTTTGAGATTTGATATGAACTTGGCTGGGATTATGGTGTTGAAGGCAGAGCTGTACTTCATGAATAGGAGTCTGATATAGGAGTCCTTGTTGTTAAGATGTCCCAGGGATGAGTAAAGGGCGAGAGAGATTGTGTCTGCTGTGGACCGGTTGTGGTAGTATACGAATTGCAGTGGATCAAGGCACTCTGGGAGTACGGAGTCGATGTGCCTCATGATCAACCTTTCGAAGCACTTCACAGTGATCAATGTCAAGGCCATCGGACGGTAGCCGTTGAGGCAGGTTGAACCAAAGAAGTGGTTCTTCTTTGGCATCGGTATGATGGTGGTTTTTTTGAAGCAGGTGATGTGTTGGGTGCTTTGGATCCGTGGAACACATACAGGCCACCAACACTTAAAATAGTGCAACACTATTTTATTAAGTTAGAAACTGTTGAACATACTTTCACTGTGGGTTAACGCGATGTTCGATTAAACTGAAAACCTACGCCTGTCCTAACCAGTCTATGCACTCAGCACATGGTGAGGATCTGTGCTGTAAGCTGTGAGCTCTGTCCTTCTAGGAGGCTGCATCCCGACTGAGCGGGAACTCTGATGCCCCCTGTCTTTATAGTGAGTGTGCTCTAACTGGTGATTGGCTGCGGTGTTGTGTGTGCTGATTGGTCCCACTGTGTGTCCATCAGTGTGTGTGTCTGCACCATGATATACTGGTGTATATTATGACAGGTGGGAACCTCGGAATGGAGTAGGGAGAGGATGAAGATATCCATGAACACACCTGCCAGTTGTTCCGCGCAGGATCTCAGTGCACGACCAGGACCCTTCGCTTCCTGAGGGTTCATTTTCATCTCAGTCCTAAATGGCCTCCCCTATATCCTGAGACTGATCCTCGCTCTTTACTCCCCCAACCAAAGGAAACAATATCACTGCATCCAGTCGGTCCAGCTCTGTCAGAATTGTCTGTGTTTCAATTAGATCCCCTCTCATTCTTCTAAATTCCAGTGAATAAAGACCCCATTTCTCCTCATATGACAATCCTGCAATCCCAGGAATCAGTCTGGTGAATATTCGCTGCTCTCCCACGGCCCTTCCTTTGATAAGGAGACCAAAATTGCACACAATTTGTGGTCTCACCAAGGCCCTGTACAGCTGCAGTAAGACATCCTCACTCCTGTACTCGGGTCCTCTTGCAGTGAAGGCCAACATACCGTCCTAACTTCTTGCTTTACCTGCTTGCTCTCAGTGACCTATATACTAGGACACCCAGGTCCTTTTATACATCAACATTTCCCAATCTAATACTCTTTAAATAATACTCTGCCATTCTGTTTCTCCATCCAAAGTGGATAGTTTCACATTTATCCACACTACACGGCATCTGCACGGCATTTGCCAACTCACTTAACTTTTCTAAATCAGCTTGAAGACTCTTAACATAAGAACATAAGAACTAGGAGCAGGAGTCGGCCATCTGGCCCCTCGAGCCTGCTCCGCCATTCAATGAGATCATGGCTGATCTTTTGTGGACTCACCTCCACTTTCCGGCCCGAACACCATAACCCTTAATCCCTTTATTCTTCAAAAAACTATCTATCTTTATCTTAAAAACATTTAATGAAGGAGCCTCTACTGCTTCACTGGGCAAGGAATTCCATAGATTCACAACCCTTTGGGTGAAGAAGTTCCTCCTAAACTCAGTCCTAAATCTACTTCCCCTTATTTTGAGGCTATGCCCTCTAGTTCTGCTTTCACCCACCAGTGGAAACAACCTGCCCGCATCTATCCTATCTATTCCCTTCATAATCTTATATGTTTCTATAAGATCCCCCCTCATCCTTCTAAATTCCAACGAGTACAGTCCCAGTCTACTCAACCTCGCCTCGTAATCCAACCCCTTCAGCTCTGGGATTAACCTAGTGAACCTCCTCTGCACACCCTCCAGTGCCAGTACGTCCTTTCTCAAGTAAGGAGACCAAAACTGAACACAATACTCCAGGTGTGGCCTCACTAACACCTTATACAATTGCAGCAGAACCTCCCTAGTCTTAAACTCCATCCCTCTAGCAACGAAGGACAAAATTCCATTTGCCTTCTTAATCACCTGTTGCACCTGTGAACCAACTTTTTGCGACTCATGCACTAGCACACCCAGGTCTCTCTGAACAGCAGCATGTTTTAATATTTTATCATTTAAATAATAATCCCTTTTGCTGTTGTTCCTACCAAAATGGATAACCTCACATTTGTCAACATTGTATTCCATCTGCCAGACCCTAGCCCATTCACTTAGCCTATCCAAATCCCTCTGCAGACTTCCAGTATCCTCTGCACTTTTTGCTTTACCACTTATCTTAGTGACGTCTGCAAACTTGGACACATTGCCCTTGGTCCCCAACTCCAAATCATCCATGTAAATTGTGAACAGTTGTGGGCCCAACACTGATCCCTGAGGGACACCACTAGCTACTAATTGCCAACCAGAGAAACACCCATTAATCCCCACTCTTTGCTCTCTATTAATTAACCAATTCTCTATCCATGCTACTACTTTCCCCTTAATGCCATGCATCTTTATCTTATGCAGCAACCTTTTGTGTGGCACCTTGTCAAAGGCTTTCTGGAAATCCAGATATACCACATCCATTGGCGCCCCGTTATCTACCGCACTGTTAATGTCCTCAACAAATTCCACTAAATTAGTTAGGCACGACCTGCTCTTTATGAACCCATGCTGCGTCTGCCCAATGGGACAATTTCCATCCAGATGCCTCGCTATTTCTTCCTTGATGATAGATTCCAGCATCTTCCCTACTACCGAAGTTAAGCTCACTGGCCTATAATTACCCGCTTTCTGCCTACCTGCTTTTTTAAACAGTGGTGTCACGTTTGCTAATTTCCAATCCGCCGGGACCACCCCAGAGTCTAGTGAATTTTGGTAAATTATCACTAGTGCATTTGCAATTTCCCTAGCCATCTCTTTTAGCACTCTGGGATGCATTCCATCAGGTCCAGAAGACTTGTCTACCTTTAGCCCCATTAGCTTGCCCATCACTACCTCCTTGGTGATAACAATCCTCTCAAAGTCCTCACCTGTCATAGCCTCATTTCCATCAGTCACTGGCATGTTATTTGTGTCTTCCACTGTGAAGACCGACCCAAAAAACCTGTTCAGTTCCTCAGCCATTTCCTCATCTCCCATTATTAAATCTCCCTTCTCATCCTCTAAAGGACCAATATTTACCTTAGCCACTCTTTTTTGTTTTATGTATTTGTAGAAACTTTTACTATCTGTTTTTATATTCTGAGCAAGTTTACTCTCATAATCTATCTTACTCTTCTTTATAGCTTTTTTAGTAGCTTTCTGTTGCCCCCTAAAGATTTCCCAGTCCTCTAGTCTCCAACAGATCTTTGCTACTTTGTATGTTTTTTCCTTCAATTTGATACTCTCCCTTAATTCCTTAGATATCCACGGTCGATTTTCCCTCTTTTTACCGTCCTTCCTTTTTGTTGGTATAAACCTTTGCTGAGCACTGTGAAAAATCACTTGGAAGGTTCTCCACTGTTCCTCAACTGTTTCACCATAAAGTCTTTGCTCCCAGTCTACCTTAGCTGTTTCTTCTCTCATCCCATTGTAATCTCCTTTGTTTAAGCACAAAACACTAGTGCTTGATTTTACCTTCTCATCCTCCATCTGTATTTTAAATTCCACCATATTGTGATCGCTCCTTCCGAGAGGATCCCTAACTATGAGATCCTGAATCAATCCTGTCTCATTACACAGGACCAGATCTAGGACCGCTTGTTCCCTCGTAGGTTCCATTACATACTGTTCTAGGAAACTATCGCGGATACATTCTATAAACCCCTCCTCAAGGCTGCCTTGACCGACCTGGTTAAACCAATCGACATATAGATTAAAATCTCCCATGATAACCGCTGTACCATTTCTACATGCATCAGTTATTTCTTTGTTTATTGCCTGCCCCACCATAATGTTACTATTTGGTGGCCTATAGATTACTCCTATCAGTGACTTTTTTGCCTTACTATTCCTGATATCCACCCAAATGGATTCAACCTTATCCTCCATCCTCCTCACCACTCGCATTCCCATCAAGTTTTGTGTTGTTCGATTAAAGATGTGTACGCACATGGGAATCTTAGATTTTGCTATATTGTTACGTTACTGTTCTTTTCTTGAAGCACATAAATATTATTTTGCACCACTTTCCTGGCTTCCCTATTTGTGGTTTCGAGTTGACAAGTGGCCTTTTAATTTGTTCCATGATGAATTGAACGACCGATGGGAGGGTGTGAAGGTAAAAGCTTGGCTGTATGCAGGACTGCTTTGTGTTTGTGGAATTGTTGGGTGGGGGGATGCCGGCTGGGCCAATGGTGGTGAGACTGCTGGAACTTAAGTGAATCTCATAATAATCTGAGCACTGAAATTTACAGAATACTGAGAGGTCTCGGTAGAGTGGATGTGGAGAAGATGTTTCCACTGGTGGGAGAGACTTGAACCCGAGGGCACAGCCTCAGACCAAAGGGACGATCCTTTAGAACAAAGAACAAAGAACAAAGAAAAGTACAGCACAGGAACAGGCCCTTCGGCCCTCCAAGCCCCTGCCGACCATGCTGCCCAACTAAACTACAATCTTCTACACTTCCTGGGTCCGTATCCCTCTATTCCCATCCTATTCATGTATTTGTCAAGATGCCCCTTAAATGTCACTATCGTCCCTGCTTCCACCACCTCCTCCGGTAGCGAGTTCCAGGCACCCACTACCCTCTGCGTAAAAAACTTGCCTCGTACATCTACTCTAAACCTTGCCCCTCGCACCTTTAACCTATGCACCCTAGTAATATAGAACATAGAACATAGAAAATACAGCACAGAACAGGCCCTTCGGCCCACGATGTTGTGCCGAACCTTTGTCCTAGATTAATCATAGATTATCATTGAATCCACAGTGCAGAAGGAGGCCACTCGGCCCCCTGAGTCTGCACCGGCTCCTGGAAAGAGCACCCTACCCAAACTCAACACCTCCACCCAACACCAAGGGCAATTTTGGACATTAAGGGCAATTTATCATTGGCCAATTCACCTAACCTGCACATCTCTGGACCGTGGGAGGAAACCGGAGCACCCGGAGGAAACCCACGCAGACACGGGGAGGACGCGCAGACTCCGCACAGACAGCGACCCAAGCCGGAATCGAACCTGGGACCCTGGAGCTGTGAAGCATTGTGCTATCCACAATGCTACCGTGCTGCCCTTAAGAACAAATAAATCTACACTATATCATTTTATCGTAATCCATGTACCTATCCAATAGCTGCTTGAAGGTCCCTAATGTTTCCGACTCAACTACTTCCACAGGCAGTGCATTCCATGCCCCCACTACTCTCTGGGTAAAGAACCTACCTCTGATATCCCTCCTATATCTTCCACCTTTCACCTTAAATTTATGTCCCCTTGTAATGGTTTGTTCCACCCGGGGAAAAAATCTCTGACTGTCTACTCTATCTATTCCCCTGATCATCTTATAAACCTCTATCAAGTCGCCCCTCATCCTTCTCCGTTCTAATGAGAAAAGGCCTAGCACCCTCAACCTTTCCTCGTAAGACCTACTCTCCATTCCAGGCAACATCCTGGTAAATCTTCTTTGCACCTTTTCCAAAGCTTCCACATCCTTCCTAAAATGAGGCGACCAGAACTGTACACAGTACTCCAAATGTGGCCTTACCAAAGTTTTGTACAGCTGCATCATCACCTCACGGCTCTTAAATTCAATCCCTCTGTTAATGAACGCGAGCACACCATAGGCCTTCTTCACAGCTCTATCCACTTGAGTGGCAACTTTCAAAGATGTATGAACATAGACCCCAAGATCTCTCTGCTCCTCCACATTGCCAAGAACTCTACCGTTAACCCTGTATTCCGCATTCATATTTGTCCTTCCAAAATGGACAACCTCACACTTTTCAGGGTTAAACTCCATCTGCCACTTCTCAGCCCAGCTCTGCATCCTATCTATGTCTCTTTGCAGCTGACAACAGCCCTCCTCACGATCCACAACTCCACCAATCTTCGTATCGTCTGCAAATTTACTGACGCACCCTTCAACTCCCTCATCCAAGTCATTAATGAAAATCACAAACAGCAGAGGACCCAGAACTGATCCCTGCGGTACGCCACTGGTAACTGGAATCCAGGCTGAATATTTGCCATCCACTACCACTCTCTGACTTCTATCGGTTAGCCAGTTCGTTATCCAACTGGCCAAATTTCCCACTATCCCATGCCTCCTTACTTTCTGCATAAGCCTATCTTGGGGAACCTTATCAAATGCCTTACTAAAATCCATGTACACTACATCCACTGCTTTACCTTCATCCACATGCTTGGTCACCTCCTCAAAGAATTCAATAAGACTTGTAAGGCAAGACCTACCCCTCACAAATCCGTGCTGACTATCCCTAATCAAGCAGTGTCTTTCCAGATGCTCAGAAATCCTATCCTTCAGTACCCTTTCCATTTCTTTGCCTACCACCGAAGTAAGACTAACTGGCCTGTAATTCCCAGGGTTATCCCTAGTCCCTTTTTTGAACAGGGGCACGACATTCGCCACTCTCCAATCCCCTGGTACCACCCCTGTTGACAGTGAGGATGAAAAGATCATTGCCAACGGCTCTGCAATTTCATCTCTTGCTTCCCATAGAATCCTTGGATATATCCCGTCAGGCCTGGGGGACTTGTCTATCCTCAAGTTTTTCAAAATGCCCAACACATCTTCCTTCCTAACAAGTATTTCCTCGAGCTTACCAATCTGTTTCACACTGTCCTCTCCAACAATATCGCCCCTCTCATTTGTAAATACAGAAGAAAAGTACTCGTTCAAGACCTCTCCTATCTCTTCAGACTCAATACACAATCTCCCGCTACTGTCCTTGATCGGACCTACCCTCGCTCTAGTCATTCTCATATTTCTCACATATGTGTAAAAGGCCTTGGGGTTTTCCTTGATCCTACCCGCCAAAGATTGTTCATGCCCTCTCTTAGCTCTCCTAATCCCTTTCTTCAGTTCCCTCCTGGCTATCTTGTATCCCTCCAATGCCCTGTCTGAACCTTGTTTCCTCAGCCTTACATAAGTCACCTTTTTCCTCTTAACAAGACATTCAACCTCTCTTGTCAACCATGGTTCCCTCACTCGACCATCTCGTCTCTGCCTGACAGGGACATACATATCAAGGACACGTAGCACCTGTTCCTTGAACAAGTTCCACATTTCACTTGTGTCCTTCCCTGACAGCCTATGTTCCCAACTTATGCACTTCAATTCTTGTCTGACAACATCGTATTTACCCTTCCCCCAATTGTAAACCTTGCCCTGTTGCACGTACCTATCCCTCTCCATTACTAAAGTGAAAGTCACAGAATTGTGGTCACTATCTCCAAAATGACCCCTTTACCCTGGGGAAAAGCCTCTGACTATCCACTCTGTCTATGCCCCTCAGAGATGAGGAGGAATTTCTTCAGCCAGAGGGTGGTGAATTTGTGGAACTCTTTGCCGCAGAAGGCTGTGGAGGACACTGAGTGTCTTTAAGACAGAAATAGATGGGTTATTCATTAATAAGGGGATCAGGGGTTATGGGAAGACTGGAGAATGGGGATGAGAAAATTATCAGCCCGGTTGAATGGCGGAGCAGATTTGATGGGCCGAATGGGCCAAATCCTATTAAGAGGCAATTTCGCGTGGCTCCCACCTACCCTGGGTTGTGGGAGTGAGACCCACGCAGACACGGGGAGAATGTGCAAACACCACACAGACACTGACCCAGGGCCAGGATCGAATCCGGGTCCTCGCCACTGTGAGGCAGCAGTGGTAACCACTGAGCCACTGTGCCGTCCGCTGCTCCCATATCCTATGGTCCTACGCTGGCGCCCTGGTAGCAATGTGAATAACTGGAGGTGTGTTGACCTTATTGCCTTCCTCCTATGAATCTTCCAAAGAGAATCTGTGCTCCTGGATATCATTGCTCAGTTTTCTGAGGCTTTAGCTGCCAGTCTTTAAGTGAGTATTTTTTGCATCTGACCAGATAAGCAGAAACTTTGCTTTCAGGTGCAAAGACCTCTGGGAGGGTGGACAGCTGAACAACAAAAGCATCATGACAGCTGCCCGGCGATCTTACCCACACCTGTATAAACTCTTGTACTTGCTCATCAGCTGCCCATGGATGGAGTGGAATGTGCCGAACAAATACTCCTGGGTGATCCTGGTTCCCTGGTGTGCAGTTAACGGCACCATCTAGACATGCAAACCCGAGCACCCACTCAATCTGACTGGCATCGTTGCAACTGGAAAAGTTGACATAGTTGGCAGTCATCAGTCACTTTTCCTGTGCATCTGTGGGCTGCTGACTGGGAGTCACTGCAAATATCTCTCGCCAAACCCTGAAAGGATCCAGAGGCAAAAAGGTTAAGGACACTGGTGACATTGACAGCCACAGATAAAGTGTGGCCACCAGGTCCAGCTGGAAGCAGGTCTTCTTCCATCAGGTTGCTGCTGTTTGCAGACTCCTGATGCAACAACCTGAGGCTCTTGAGATATTGCAGTTGAGGAAGCTGTTCCCTTGTCTCTCGTCAGAAGCCCCTTGATTGAAGGATGATGTGTACTCAGAGTCACATGTTTCTGCCATGGGTCTTCACATGACCAAATGGGCCAATTCTTCACCCACAGATCTGTGGCCTCACCATTAAGACTTTGGAACTCAAGGTGTGAGGCAACTTGATGGACAATTGGTCACCATTCTGAACGCTTGGTGACAAGTTCCTCCCAGACATTAATGTCACTGCCACCACGCATCAAGGAGAGCTTCAGAGTGACTTTGAAGCGTTTTCTTTGTCTACCCCTGGAACGTTGGCCTTTTGAGAATTGAGAAATCATCATTTGGTTGGGGAGATATATTCAATCCACAGCAGTTGATTTTGGAGGGGTTTTGCCTGAATGCTTCTGGACCTGGTTTCTCGAAGGACATTAACGTTTGTTCCACGATCGTCCCATTGAATCTGGAGGAAGTAATGGAGGGATTGCTACATTAATACATGATCCTGGTCCCACTGCAGGACAGGAGTGTAGACAACAACTGCCCCATAAACTAGGATTTTTCTTTGCTCGCAGAGG
This sequence comes from Scyliorhinus torazame, assembly GCF_047496885.1. NCBI lineage: Eukaryota > Metazoa > Chordata > Chondrichthyes > Carcharhiniformes > Scyliorhinidae > Scyliorhinus > Scyliorhinus torazame. The sequence continues at coordinate 141,075,527 of NC_092725.1, forward strand.
GCTTTGTTGTCAAACTCTCGTGGCTGTAGAAGGGTGAGCTGGCACAGTTGATCTGCTGTTGGATCTCCTCATCCATGCTGCTCTTTTGAGAGAGGTGGCTGTCAAGGTATGGGAAATGCTCGACATATTACAGAGTCTTTGCCTTTGGGCCCTGTGTCATAGCCATGAAGGCCCCGCCTTCTCAACCTTGTCCCTCGCCTGAGGTGTGGTGACCCTCAGGTTAAATCTCCACCAGTCAGCTGTCCCCTCAAAGGGGAAAGCAGCCTATGGTCACCTGGGACCATGGCGATTTTACCTTTTTAACCTTAATGGGTATGGGCTCCTGTGAATTGCACCTCTCCCAGGTGTGGTTGGTCACCTCGCTCCTCATCTGAGGTCCAATCTAAGGCAGCATAAATAGCATTCACCCTGAGTCAATGCATCAAATCTCCAAAAGTACAGAAAATATACTCTCAGCAAAAATACAATGAACAACCTTTCCCCTTGCAGGTTAATAAAGCAGCTGGGAGTAATAAATATGTCATAAATATGTCATAGGGCAGCACGGTAGCATGGTGGATAGCACAATTGCTTCACAGCTCCAGGGTTCCAGATTCGATTCCCGGCTTGGGTCACTGTCTGTGCGGAGTCTGCACGTTCTCCCCGTGTGTGCGTGGGTTTCCTCCGGGTGCTCCGGTTTCCTCCCACAGTCCAAAGATGTGCAGGTTTGGTGGATTGGCCATGCTAAATTGCCCTTAGTGTCTAAAATTGCCCTTGGTGTTGGGTGGGGTTACTGGGTTATGGGGATAGGGTGGAGGTGTGGGCTTGGGTAAGGTGCTCTTTCAAAGAACCGGAGCAGACTCGATGGGCCGAACGGCCGCCTTCTGCACTGTAAATTCTATGAATGTCATAGTTTCCTGAGATATTGACCCCCTCAATTTCCACTGTGTTCTTGCGTTGCTTTTATGGTGGCTTTCAGGAAGCCTCTGAAACCCGCGATCACACATTACACTGGAAAACCTATCAATGTCACCCAAAACACATGTATGTTAATTGCCACTCCGCCTCCCCTGAGTGGTTTGCCTAACTTGCTGGTTGGAGCATGTTTCCTGAAGCACTGTCAGTTTTGCCGGCTCCCTCCTTGTGCTCCCCTATGTTAAAACTCCCTCCATTGAGACTGTGGAATGAAGGCTGGTGGAGAGGTGGGGGCTGAGAAGAAATAAAGATTGGGGAATTGGGGTCAGTGCAGAAGTTGAGATTGAAGGGGTCAATTTTTTTTGAGGGCTGTATCTGAGGAATACAAACTGTCTAACTTAATTTTGTTGAGGGCAACTTTCTGACTTTCGGTTTTGGGGGCTCCTTTATCACTTTTATTAACCAGTGTGACCCCATGTTAGCACCAACACACACATGCCCACAAACGTACGCAGACACCTTTATGTGTTGCCCTTCTCCCTCCCCACCAGCCCCCTTGTCCCATCCAGGACCTGAACAATCTCCCGGGAGGCCGTTGCCAGCGGAGCTGTCCTGCCAGCAAGTGACTGACCTTCTCCCAGGCCTCGTACGTCACACCCTTCGCCCGTCTCAACTGGCGCACCGCTTTCCCTGTAGACAAAAGGTCAAATTGCGTCTGCAGTTCCTTCTGACCAAAACCTGCGGAATGGGATCCTCCACATACCTCCCATCAACCTCCAAGATTTCATCTACCAGCCGCTGCCGCTCCTCTCTTGCCTCCCCATCCACCTGCACCTTATACCAGATGATCTCGCCCCTTACCGCTGCCGTCAGCACCTCACAAAGTACAGACAACGAGACGAACTGATACTTATTAAACCCCACACCTTGGACACCTTCACACAAAACTCGGATCCACGAGCAGCCCCACATCCAACCTCCACGCCGGCCTCTGTGCCAGCCCCCTCTCCAGGACCACATCCACCAAATGCGGAGCATGATCCGAAATGACAATCGCCGAGAATTCCACTTTCCCCGCCCCCGACAATAATGACCCCCCCATAATAAAGAAGTTAATCCTCGAGTATACATTATGCACTGGCGAAAAAATGGAATACTTGCTGCCCCCTGGACCACGGGTCCGCTCCCCCCATCTCCTTCATAAATGCTGCCAACTCCCCCCCCCCCCCACATTCCCCCCCCCCCCCCCCCCCCCCCCCACCCAGCCCCCCGAGCTGAAGGGGTCAATGAGCGCGGCTTAGATCGATCCATTTTCAGAATCAACACTGTATTTAAATCCCAACCTCAAATTGACCATTGCATGTCCAGAATTGGTATGGCCGCCAATATCCTCCATAAACGCTGCATCATCTCAATTCAGGGCATACACGCAAACCACCAACCTTCCCTCCAAAGTATAAAGTATCTGCCACCTGATCTGCTACCAGCTTTTCCATCTGAAACCTAACTCTCTTAACCAATAGTAATGCTAACGCCCCCACCCCCTCCCCGGGCCTAGCTATCAAAGTTTGAGTGGAACACCTGATTCACCCAACCCTGCTGAAGCCGAACCTGGTCCTCCATTGGGTCTCCTGCAACAACACCACATCAGCTCTCAAGCTCTTCAAATGGGACAGCCTCTCGCCCACTTCACCAGTCTATCCAACCCCTGCACGTTCCACATCACCATTCGGACTGGGGATCTCTCAAACCCCCCCCCCCCTCCCCTCCTATTAGCCATGACCATGACCTTGGACCCAACCCAAGAGTGGGACCAAGCCGTACCCCTATTCCCCATCTGCCAGCTACCCCACTCCCCCTCCCCCCTTCCCCAGAAAGCTCCCAACCACTTCCTCTCGAAACCGTTCATTTCTGCATACTCCCCATTTACCCAACAGACACACTTCCCAGTCCCATCCACACAGGCACGGCTGGCTGCAGCCCCTACTCCCACAACACTCCCGTTCACCAGACAACTTAAGTTTTCTAGTGAGGTGGTCCCTGCCAAAGACCCCTCCACCCACAAAAACCAACTAACCCCCCCCCCTCCCACCCACACCCAGCCCTTCTGAACCAATCAAACATGATAAACCCCAAACAAAAGGGGAAAAACCACAAAACATTATCCCACCTTCTCCAAACCATCCCCTCACAACCACAACATAAGAAAACAAAGTCCAAACTCAATTCAGTCCCGATCCTTCAGTCCTCACGAACGCCTCCGCCGCGGTCTCAAAGTAATAGTCCCTGGAGTTATACATAACTCTCAGCTTCACCGGGTAGACCACCCGAACCACACATTACTCTTATAAAGCACTGCCTTCACCCTATTAAAGGCCAACCGCCATCTTGCCAGCTCCACCATGACATCCTGGTATATGCGAATACCACTGCTTTCACCCCTCACCTCCCGGTCGGTCCTGCTTGGCTCATCTCAAGGCCTTCTCTTTCATCTGATAGATGCGGAAACAGACGATCACAGCTCGAGATTAATTAATCGCCTTTGGTTTCGGCTGGAGCGACCCATGAGCCTTATCCAGCTCAAAGACGGAGGTGATCTCTTCCTCCCCAACAATTTGCCGAACATCTCCGAGGGCCCTCCAGCCCCTCAGGCAGTTTCATGATCTGAAGATTCTGCTGCTGTGACCGGTTCTCCAGGTCCTCTACTTTGGCTCCCAGCCCTTTATTACCTTCCTCCATGTTCAGCAACTCCTCTCCCATCGAGGTGTCGGTCATTGCGCCATGACAATGCCTCCTCCAACCCCTTCAACATCTCTCCCTGCTCCTGCACAGCCTCCGACGTCGTTCCAACAACTTCCTTTATCGGTAAGAAGTCTTACAACACCAGGTTAAAGTCTAACAGGTTTGTTTCAAATCACTAGCTTTTGGAGCACTGCTCCTTCCTCAGGTGAATGAAGAGGTGGGTTCCAGAAACATATATACAGACAAAGTCAAAGATGCAAGACAATTCTTTGAATGCGAGCATTCGTGCGACTCGGCCAACGTTGTCTACCTCATACGCTTCAGGAAAGGATGTCCCAAAGTGTGGTACATTGGCGAGACCATGCAGACGCTGCGACAACGAATGAACGGACATTGCGCTACAATTGCCAGACAGGAATGTTCCCTTCCAGTCGGGGAATACTTCAGCAGTCAAGGGCATTCAGCCTCTGATCTCCGGGTAAACGTTCTCCAAGGCGGCCTTCAGGACGCGCAACAACGCAGAATCGCCGAGCAGAAACTTATAGCCAAGTTCCGCACACATGAGTGCGGCCTCAACCGGGACCTGGGATTCATGTCGCATTACATTCACCCCCCCCACCATCTGGCCTGGGCTTGCAAAATCCTACCAACTGTCCTGGCTTGAGACAATTCACACCTCTTTAACCTGGGGTTACCCCACTCTCTCTGGCTCTGTAAAGACTTAATTACCTGCAAATGCTCGCATTCAAAGCATTGTCTTGCATCTTTGACTTTGTCTATATAAATGTTACTGGAACCCACCTCTTCATTCACCTGAGGAAGGAGCAGTGCTCCGAAAGCTAGTGATTTGAAACAAACCTGTTGGACTTTAACCTGGTGTAAGACTTCTTACTGTGCTCACCCCAGTCCAACGACGGCATCTCCACATCATTCCTTTATCGGGGCCAACGTTTCGTCCATCAACTGTTTGAGCATTCCAATCATCCCCTTCCTGTGCCACTCAAAATGCTCAGCAAACTGCTGCTCAAACTCCACCTCCATCACCTCAGCCAGCATGTCCACTGTAATCTGCGCAGCCCCACCCGGCGAGCTTGCCCCGCCATCTTAATCCCACAGACCTCCACACCGAATTCGGGCTCTCAGGCGGACTGGCGCTTGTTCCTTTTCATGACGTATTCTTCCATCGGCTTTTCGACATCTTCTAATTACCACAACTTTACTGGACACCGTTCATATAAAGCTGTCAAAACTGTCAAAAGGACAAAAAATGAAAGCTCTAGCGGGAGCCACTCAACTTGTGACCTCCACCTACATGTCGCCACAGGAAGTCCCCACCAATAAGGTTTTGGAACTACTACAGCCAAGAAGATTGGAAATTGAAAGATGCATCTGAAGCAACGACATTGATCTTGACTAATAACTACCACCAGATATATAAACGACCACAGCGGCAGACTTCAGATCATGGAACTGCCTGAGGGGTTGGAGGGCCCTCGGAGATGTTTGCCAAATTGTTGGGGAGGAAGAGACCACCTCCGTCTTTGAGCTGGAATCCAACTGTGTTTCAAGAAATAAACTCATTCGTGGCCAAGCAAGAGTTAAAATATCAATCTGTCGCACAGAATTTTTACCAGCATCATTTTTCTCGGTTGTTGAACTCTTTCAAAGTGTGCATTTAAAAACTGAATCCTGATGATATTGTTGGATCAGCAGCTTGAATGAGTTATGTAGAGACCGTGTGAGGGAGCTGAATTAGTATTTGAGATACAGTAGTTAATACGGGATGTTTAGACAGCTCCGTCACACTATCTGTCTGGCCTCGGAAGCCTTTCTAAACAAATTTCAGGGATGAGCAGTGCTTGTCGTTATATAATTATATTAAAAGTGAGAGAAAAAATCTTTAATTTTCAAAGAAATCCTGGAGCAATGCGACATACATTCCAATTGCTAAACAGCACAAAAAAATGTTGTTCCCCGTAAAATAATCTGATGTATTTCTGTTGTACAGGAATGCAGTGGACGTGGATGCTGATCTAACAATATAAAGAAAATCAGTTTTATTGTATTATAACTGTCTTTTTAAAATTTGAAAGCCAATTTCAGATTGAAAGAAACAGTCTGAAGTCAATAATAACCTGGGCTTTCTGAGGCAGAAACCGAAGTGGGGGCTGGAAAACGGAGAGTTTGGGAATATTTTGGCCCCTTTCCCACTCTGTGGGCAGCATTCTCCATCCAGGGATGCCTGGATTGCGCTCCCCGATGGGACGGAGAATCGGGATGGATAATCGGGCGTTGGGGCAAAACCGGGATCAATGCTGGGCGATGACCCGATCGTGATGCTCCAACCCCAGCTAGCGGTGGGAACGAGGTCCACGCTGGACGCCAGCGGGAGCATGTTAATAAATGCAAATGTGTCTTAATGACCCATTTGCATCCATTTAGCGGGCCAGGCGCCCTATTCTCCGACGTTCTGCAATTCTCCGGTCCTCATGGTCGGGATAATGTGGGTGTGGATCACTTGTAATCTCTATCAGCCTGGCCCTGACGTGGTGGATCTCGGGATGGGGCAAGTGGAGACCCCCTTGGCTCATCGCGAGGTCCACCATGTCCCAGGTCCAGGCTGGTAGAGACCAGCCAAGCCCATCCGAGGGCCACCATCTCCCCAACAAAGCATTGCCTGCCCACGCCTCCTCTACCAGACTCCCCCGACACCTCCCCCCCACAGGGACCCCTGTAACAGGGGGGACCCCCACCCCCCCAGGACCCCTGTAATAGGGAGACCCCCACAGGGACCCCTGTAATAAGGGCATCCCTCACAGGGACCCCTGTAACCCTTTTGATGGAGTTAGGGGGTCAGTATTGTAGATACACCCCTCCTTGCATGGCAGCAGTGGAAGCAGTCGAAGCGGCCGGACATCCCAGTCATTGCTGGCCTCTGCACAACATGAAAAACATTGCGGTGGGATGGGAAGAGACATTAGGAGCCTCAAGTTGTCCCACAGGCAAGCAAGCCTCCCCTGGCACTTGTACAATTATGGGAGGGTAGGGGAGGGCAGGTAGGCACTGTGATTGGTGCCCAAGGCATTGTTCCCATCGTTATGCCTCTTGCTTGCCTGTCAACCCACCCCCCGGGAGTGTAAAGTTCCGCTCCAGCTTTCTATTTCTCTCCTTCGTTAGGTCTGTTACACAGGGATGTTACATTTGCAATTTCCCAATCCACTAGGATCTTTCCACAATCCAGGAAATTTAGCAAAACTACAACCAATGCATCCACTATCTCTTTAGCCACTTCATTTGAAAACTTCAGCGCTAGAATGCAGGCTGGCAGTTTCAGAGGATGTGTCAGCCTTTAGTCCCTCACGTTTGCCCAGTATGTCACTGAATGGCTGCAGGGGATCCTGGGGGGGGGAGGGGGATGAAGCAGAGGTCATGTTGGTACCAATGTCATAAATAGAAAGAGGGATGAGGTCTTGCATCAGGAATTCAGGGAGCTAGGCTGTAGACGAAAAAGCAGGACCTCTTGGGCTGTAATCTTTGAATTACTCCCAGTGGCACTTGCCAGCGAGTATAGAAATAGGAGAATAGCTCAGATGAATGCGTGGCTCTAGAGTTGGTGCAGGAGGGAGGGTTTTACATTTTTCGACCACTGGGACCGTTTCTGGGGAAGTTGGGACCTGTACAAGCGGGATGGTCTACATCTGAACCAGTGCAGGACTAACATCCTTGTTATAAGACCATAAGACATAGGAGCAGAATTAGGCCACTCGGCCCATCGAGTCTGCTCCGCCATTCAATCATGGCTGATATTTTCTCATCCCCATTCTCCTGCCTTCTCCCCATAACCCCTGATCCCCTTATTGATCAAGAGTGGGTTTGCTAGTGCTGTTGGGAGGACTTTAAACTAAATCGGCAGAGGGTGGGGATGCAGACTGTTAGCAGAATAGGAACACAGTGCATCACAGAAAAACAATCAAGTCAGAGGAAATACAGAGGTAGTAAATTTCAGGAGAGTAAGACCAGGCTGAATGGCCCCTACTTTAATGCCCGGAGTATGACAGGTAAAACGGATGAGTTAAGGGTGAGGGTTGACACGTGAAATTGTGATATAGTAGCCATCACGGAGAACGTGGTTGAGGAAGGGGAAGGATTGGCAGCTCAGAATCCCGGGATCTTCAGGAGAGACAGAGGAGGGGGAAAAAGAGGAGGCGGCATTGCACTATTAGTTAAGGAGTCAGTTACTGCAGTAAGGAGAAATGATATCTTGGAGGGGGATCAAACAAAGCTTTGTGGGTAGAGCTTAGGAATAAAAAAGGGACAGCTATATTGCCAGGTGTTTATTACAGACACCAGTAAGCCAATGGGAAATTGAGGGGCAAATATGTGTGCAATTCATAGAGGTGTATAAAAATAATAATAGGGTAATTATATTAGGTGATTTCAACTTTCCCAAAATTAATTGGGATAGTCATCATGTTAAGGGCTTAGGTGGAGTGGAGTTCTTAAAATGCATACAGGAGAACTTTTTAGCTCAACATGTAGAGGGTCCAACAAGGGAAGGTGCAGAGCTGGAGATAATTCTGGGGAATGAAGCCCAACAGGTGGTTGATGTGTTGCATGGGGAGGATTTTGGGGGATAGTGACCACAACATGGTGCAATTTAAGTTTGTTATGGACAAAGAAACAGACAAGTTTCAAGAAAAGGTTTTGGATTGGGGGAAAAGTAGGTTTTAACAAAATAAGGCAGGATCTAGCCAAGGTAGAGTGGAAAGAATTACCTGTGGGCAAATCTACAGAACATTCAGGATATGATGAGAAGGAAAAGAGAGGCTTATAATAAAGCAAGTACAAGGGGAGCAAATCAACAGACGTATTAATGGAGTACAGAAAGTGCAGAATGGAGTTTAAGAAAACAATTAGGTGGGCAAAGAGGATTTGTGAAAGATCTAGCTGGTAAAAGTTGGAAAATCCCAAGATATTCTCTAAGTATATCAAAGGGAAAGGGTAGGACCCATAAGGGACCAAGGAGAAATCTGTGGGTGGAGCCCAAAGATATTGGTAGGGTGTTAAACAAATACTTCACTTATGTCTTCAGCCAAGGGAATGAGGGGGTAGGTATGGAACTCAGCGGGAGGCACTGTGAAGTTCTTAAGCAAATTATCAGAGGGAATGACAAGCTATTGGAGGTGTTGGCCGGCTTAAAAGTGGGCAAATATCCAGCTCTGTATGAATTGTGTCCTAGGATGTTGCGGGAGGTGAGCGAGGAGATTTCAGGGGCTCTGACCCAAATTTTAAATTCCTCTCTGGCTACCGGGGAGGTGCCAGCACGGTAGCACTAGTGGGCAGCACGGTAGCACAAGTGGCTAGCACTGTGGCTTCACAGCACCAGGGTCCCAGGTTCGATTCCCCGCTGGGTCACTGTCTGTGCGGAGTCTGCACGTTCTCCCTGTGTTTGCGTGGGTTTCCTCCGGGTGCTCCGGTTTCCTCCCACAGTCCAAAGACGTGCAGGTTAAGTGGATTGGCAATTCTAAATTGCCCTTAGTGTCCAAAACGGGTAGGAGGGGTTATTGGGTTGCGGGGGTGGGGTGGAAGTGAGGGCTTAAGTGGGTCGTTGCAGACTCGATGGGCCGAATGGCCTCCTTCTGCACTGTATGTTCTATGTTCTATGTGTCAGTGGACTGGAGAACAGCAATGTGGCCCCAGTATTGAGGAAAGGTTGTAGAGAGAAGCCAGGGAATTACAGACCAGTGAGTCTCACGTCAGTGGTAGGGAAACTATTGGAAAAAATCCTGAAGGAGAGAATCTATCTCCACTTGGGGAGGCAAGATTCGATCAGGGATAGTCAGCATGGCTTTGTCAGAGGGAGGTCATGCCTAACAAATCTGATTGAATTTTTTGGGCAGGTGACCAGATGTGTAGATGAGGGTAATGTAGCCTTTGACAAGGTCCCACATGAGAAATGCACAGGGGTTACAGGGTAACTTGATAAGGTGGATTCAAAATTGGTTCAAATAGATATCTGTGGGAATGGAGAAGGACGATGGCAAGTCGAACTCCTGGGTGATCTTAACTTTTCTCTCACCCAGTTGCCACTGGACAATCAGATTATTAAAATCTCCCCTAATATTTCACGACTTTGACCAGAAAGGTGATCCAATGATCAAAAATGATACATTTTCGCTGATTAGTCTAATAGGTGGGGAAGCGATGGCGGAGTGGCATTATCACTGAAGTAATAATCCAGAGACCCAGTCTGGGGACCCAGATTCGAATCGCATGGCGGATGGTGAAATTTGAATTCAATAAAAATCTGGAATGACAAATGTAATGATGCCCATTGCCAATCGTAAAAACCCACCTGGTTCACTAATGTCCTTTAGGGAAGGAAATCTATCGTCCTTACCTGGTCTGGCCTACACGAGACTCCAGATCCACAGCAATGTGGTTGACTCTTATTTGCCTCCTCGAGGGCAATTAGGGATGGACAATAAATACTGGCCCAGCGACGCCCCGATCCCATGAATGAATTAAAAAAAAGTTTTGAATAAGTAGATTATATAATTAGCTACTTAACCGTGAGCTCAGAATTTGGTAACAGATTTGATACATGATCATCTTCTGCTTTAACTGAAGTGTACCACTTAAATTAGGTGTTTTCCAGAAAAGTTTTGCAATCATTCTTCAAACCTATCAGTGTTGGATATTTGTCAGCAGGTGGACTGAATCAGCCAGATAGCAATGAAACTGATGCTCAGACGTAATCTCACCCGGTTGTCTTTTTTTAATTTGCTTTGTCAGGTCTTACGAGGATGTTTAGACAATCTGGTAAGCCTGCCTTAAAGTAATCACTATTCAGATGCTGTAGCCTGAACCGTGATTGTTGAGGAATTAATTTTGCCTTTGTCCCGACTCTGTTCTCCATATATAATTTTCCCCATCAGTTCTCATCAATGCTTATTCCTTCTCCATTTAATTCTCTTACCCAGTGTGGAGAATTAAACAGATGGTTGATTTTAGTGCTTTTCCCGTTGTTTCGATTGGGCATTTGCATATTATTATTGGTGCCTACTGTTGTTACAGTATATAATTGTTCACTAATCCGTTTGGCTTCTTCATGCACCATTAATAATTCATTTCTGAAATCAGCAGCTTGAGATAAACGCCGCATTATTTTGGGGGTAATACTTGTTAATGAATGTCAGTGTTATCACACACTCATCTGTCTCGCTTCCTGTCTGCTTTGAATGCAGAATGAGCTTTGTCAATGACAGTCTAAGCATTTGTTTCCATTGTGCTATTCCCAAACCAAGCAATTCACTCAAGCATGTATAATAAGCGGTCATTGTCTGTCCCTTGATTAATATGTGCTAGTAAATGATTTATTTTGTACAAAGATCCATGAACTTAATAGATGCAATTGCTATTGTGTGGGATTTAACAATAATGATTCATATATTTCATTGACTCCTACAGTAATCTTTACATTCTCGACTATCAGGTTATAGCTGAGCCCTTTTTTATTCAACAACTTCAGTTTGACTTTAATGTTCCTTTCATCTAACTCCAGCAATTTAAGTAACTTCCCACTGGTCCATCTTGGCACATACAAGCTGTTAAGTTTCTCACCTGCCCCACATTAGAGAAAAGTGTCTCTTTCCTGACACCTGCATGTTTGTCTTCCTGTTTTTCTGGAGATTAGTGATTTTGATTTACGCCTTCCTTGTGGTTTCTGCCTTGCTTTGGCTTTTTGTACACAGGTCAACCGCTTTCCTGGTCTTCCTTAACCATCTGTACCTCAAGCTGTCCCTCATCACCAGGTACAAGATAATTATCTAACCTCACGTTTTTATTTATTAGAATGGTCCGTTGTCCAAGAGGCAAAACATAGTTGCTCATCGCGTGTGCACTGGTCAATCAGAGTTCTCCTTATGAAAGATCATTATAAAGTTTCACAGTTTCTGTTGTGAATAACTCTATTGCATTAATTTCACTCATGTTATTTTTAAATATACATATTATATTCCATATATTTCCTTGTGGTTTGTTATCCATAGGGATGAATTATCAAGAAACTGTTTTTAATTGCAGTTTAATATCTTGGTGATAAGTTCTTTTTAGAGATAACAATGTTAAAATATGTTTTTGAAATTGATTCTTGTCAACTACTTTAAAAAAAAATTTTGAGTGCCCAATTATTATTTTTTTCCCTAATTAAGGGGCAATTTAGCGCGGCCAATCCACCTACCCTGCACATCTTTGGGTTGTTGGGGTGAAACCCACGCAGACACGGGGAGAATGTGTAAACTCCACATAGACAGTGACCCGGGGCTGGGATCGAACCCGGGTTGTCAGCACCGTGAGGCAGCAGTGCTAACCACTGCGCCACCGTGCCGCCCCTTGTCAACTACTATTGTTAGATTTTTTTTTCTTGTTTGGAACCTTCATGCTGCTATATTTAACTATGGATGACTTTGATGAACTAATGTGGTGGCCCATTATACAACACCCAGCCTTGTCAAGATGCTTGTACTCACTGTTGACCTCTGATGGGCTTGAGCAATCTTCTTATATTAAAAATGATGTTTGCCACAAAAGATTTTGAATATCTTTCCCTTTTCTGATGCATTTTATTTTTTAAGTGAGAAAACGCGTTATTGGAGGAAACCCAAATGATATTTCACGGACGAACAGCTTTGCTGACGAAATGGATTTGATGGGTGAAGAATCACCACTCCCTGTGGTGACAGATGTATTACAGTAAGTCCAGTCAGATTTTAAATCCATGTCATTTTTGCCGATCTAAGCTGCCATCTTTTATTAATCTCTGTATACTAGGTTAGCTGGTGACAGATTTGAGGTTAACGGTATTTTAAAGGCATTTAATCTTTGACAACTTTATGCAGAGTTTATCCAACATAAGCATCCAAAACAAACAGATAATAAGCCTAAATAGTATCATACCCTGATTCTCTATATAACTGCAATTTGACTATGCAATTATGTTTAGAAAATGTGAAAAAAGTTAGACTTTCAGTTACTATGTAATTGGGGATGGGAAAAGAAGGAGAAATCAAGTTCTGTGCTCCTTTCGTGTTCTGTTGCTGATAGTTGCGACGAAGACAGTTGAAGCCAAGGCATTGTTAGGTTTCTTGGCTGAGGAAAAATATCCTGAAGTAATTTGGTGAACAATAAATTCACAAAGGAGAGTGATGTAAACTGCATATCAGGTAAACAGAAAAATGAGGCTTGTTTCTCAACCAACGCTGTCAAAAAATAGAAACTGCTTATTTGATTCATTGCTATTTTTGGAATCTTGCTGTGCATAATTTGGCTGCCATGTCTGCCTGGATAATAACAATACCTTAGATTTACTCAGACTTAGTTCCTCCTACATCCCAGACAGAGGCAGACGAAGCACTGCAATCTCTCCTATCCACAGCCAATGCTCTCACATTGTCTGTTGACCAGTTGTTGATCTCTATTGACAGTCTGGCCCCAGTTCATCTTGGGCCGCCCTCTTCAGCCACTTCCAGGCGGAGCCCACTGCGTGACACAATGGCAAACCCGGATGCTAGAAGTCAGGTGACATGACCAATGAAGCCAGCTGAGTCATATTTTGCAGATGACGGATGGAATTGCAGGATGTTCTGAGCATTTTCTTACTTCAAGTCCCACCAGTGAATGCCTAGAATCCTTCAAAGATGTCCAATATCAAAGGCATCCAGTTTCCTTTCTTGGCAGTTTTTCAGGTTTCACGTTCCATAATCAGATTTGAATAGTGGACAGCACATTTGCACTGTAGAACCTAGGCTAGAACTTTTCATAGAAAGCTCTTTACTGTCCCAAAACTTTTTCAATTGGTTCAAACCTAATGATACTTTACCTATTCTTGCATCCAGCTCTTGGGTCTTCAAATGTCCTGGTTACTTAAGCCTCGGGATTGTTCGCTTATTCTGCTGTTTAAACCTAGGTGCCGTGTATTGTAGTTTCCCTCGTAGATGTTAGGTTAGGTGGATTGGCCATGCCGAATTGCCCCTTAGTTGTGGCGATAGGGCAGGGTTACAGGGATAGGGCGGGGGAGAGTGGTTCTGGGTAAGGGGTTCTTTTGGAGGGTCAATGTAGACTCGATGGTCCGGATGGCCTCCTTCTGCACTGCAGGAATTCCATGTTTTTTTTTACTGTTTATTGTTTCATAAAATGTACATTTATCACCCAAGTTGATAATTGTGCCTGCAATGAGTCCAATACTGTATTAAATAATGTGAAGATATTTGACACATTGTCCTGGGCATACAGCTCATTGAAGTACAGCCGGCACTGCATTCAGCATAGCTGTTGACTGATTATGTTACATGAACCAAAACCTGAAATTATGATGATTAACAATAACAAGATAATTAAAATGGAAAAAGCAGTCCACTTGCAAGAAAACGTGAGATTAGTATTGGGATTGAAATTTACCTGTATGTTTTTTTAAACTTTTTTTTACACCTGAGTGTTTGTCTTTCCCATCCTATTTATAATATGGAATTCAGAATATCCCAAAATACATCCCATTGGTATTGGATACCAAATAAAGATATCTATGGATTTGTGGACACCCTAATATGTCCAGGTTGTGTGTCCGGCATCATTTTATAATCGTGAAATATGGGTGGCCTACATATTGAAAAGCATGGGCTTATTTGTACCTAAAGCCTTATTTGTGAGGGCATTACTGCAAGTAGAGTGAATGGTCACCAAAATTATGCAGTGCAGGCAGATCCTGATGCTATTCAGCCTACAATGCTGATTTTCCCTTGTCGAGGACAATTAGGGATGGGCAACAAATACTGTATAGGAGGCTTTGTGGCGCAGTGGGGAGCGTGACTGCCACTTCGACAGGAGCTCCTGGTTTGAGTCCCACCCTAGGACTTGTTGGCCAAGGAAGGTACATTCATAACGCGGCCAAGAGATTGAATACCAACCTGCAAAATCAGCGTCAGTATATACAGTATCCAGTAGATATCTTTATTTGGTATCTAATACCAACGAGATGTTATTTTGGAATATTCTGAATCTCATATTATAAATGGGATGGGACAAACATCCAGGTGTAAAAAAAAAAGTTTCAAAAAACACACGCAGATCAATTCCAACCCCAATGAAGATTCAAACCCAAATCTCACGTTTTCTTGCAAGTGGACTGCTTTTTCCATTTTAATTATCTTGTTATTGTTAATCATCATAATTTCAGATTTTGGTTCAAGGAACTTACTCTGTCAACAGCAATCCTGAATGCAGTGCCAGTGTGTGTGTGTGTGTGTAGAGAACGGGGTATGGTGGGGGGTCAGAGATTGGACAGTAGTTAACCAGTTGTATTTGTTGCCTGTTTAATTATAGTTACCGTTAATAATAAAAAGTTAATTGGAGTTAAATTTACAAACCTGGTGAGTGTACTTACTCGGCAGACGAAGACCGTGGATATTTTAAAAATAAAAGTTAATTTTAACCATGTGGTGACTCTGAGTCAAGTGGGGATGGATTTGACCACTCACTGACCCATGGTGTCATAACAACTCTCAGAAAAATACTGCAACACGCAACGGGCTCATGCTCGAACACCTTCAGGAACAGCTCCCTCCTCATATACCTCACCTGCCAGCCAGCACAGCATGGGAACCATTTAATATCCCATCTGTCTGGCGGCAGCTTGCTGACCACATTCAAGGAACTCTTCAGGTGTGTGGATGGCACATTTGGATTTGTTTTGGGTGGAAATCACATACCTTCTAAGATGTAGCATGAACTTTATGGACCAGGATGCAGGGAATCAGGCTCGCATTCCATATCTACAATATATCACACCTTTTGTCAGCTGGCCACTGGATTTAATTTTTGATTTTCACATGTCCAGTTACTTCTGGACATCATTTCAGTTACTTCTATTGTTTTGTTTTTCTGTTTCAGTATCCTATAGGAAGTGAGTAATGTTTCAGTCTTTGTATGTTTGTATTGGGTTAGAAACACTGAATAGAAGGGTGATTAATAAAGGGAATCCGTTTTGTTCGCCTTGGAGAAAGTTGAAACCTTTGCATTTTTAGTATTTATCTTGTAAGATCACGAGTAGATGGATAATTCATAATCTACAAATACTTCATTGATTTAAATAGAACCTTCTCCATTTTTGTTTTTCATTGTTTGCCAACAGAAATTCCAGCAGGTAAGTACCAATCTAGTTCAAATTGTTCTTGGATTCAGTACTTTCGAATGGTTTACCCACTAGTCCTTGATAATTTGGAGATTTAATTTTTTTAAAAATGATAGACAATTAATTGTATGTTTTGAACTATATCTTCCATATTTGGTCTGAGCAATGTGATTGAATGACATGTGATTCAAATCTTATTAGTTCAGTGTAAATGTGTTTATTTATCACTCAGTACCGAATACAACCTGAAAGCATTATGTTAATTCAAAAATAATATAACCAAAGAATTATTGTTATAAGCAAGAGGTTGACGTTTCAACTTGTTATTCTCTCAGTTAGTTGTAAGTACCATCTTTTTAGAAAAAGGAAAAATTATATTTTCATCTGCAAATGTATTTCTGCATTCCATTAAATATCTTGCCGTCAGTATTTTGTACTTAAATCACAGAATCACAAATCAGATTCAACCTGTTGTACATTATCTTATATCTCAACTAATTTCTAAATAAAATGCTTGAAAAATGGTTGCTTCAGGTATTGCAGTAATAGGTCAGAATCAATTCAGAAACTTTTGTACTCCTAATGTTAACTGAGGCATTTGTAAAATGGACCAAACACTTCTCTCTTCCAGTTGCTTAACAAGTCCTTTGTATGTAAGGGTCTTGGAATCTCAGGCAACAAGGCAACTCAATTCAACAAGGTATTTATTGATTTTGTATTGTTAACAACTAACTGGTCCTACCAAAGGCAGTATGTCCTACCAATTTTCTTTGCATTTTTTACTATGGGATTGTAGTGTTTTACTTTGTTACATGATTCTAGAATTTAACAAGAAAGTAAAACTCTTGTCGCTCTAGAGCGCTTCAGATTGTGCCCATATTTTAAAATATTAAAAGAGGAAAACTGGATAGTTCCATTGACATTTTTGGCATTATTTAGAAGCACGACTAAAACCTTCTGCTGCACCTTACATTCATATGTTTGGGCCTACGGATTAGCTCACAAGAATATGTGATTTTCTCGAAGCTGCGTTCCGCATAACGTTGCACCAGAAGCAAATGTTGTCCCAAAATGATACAGCCATAAGGAGCAAAATAAATGTAAAACAAATTAATCTATTTTTTTAACGTACATAACTAGCCAAAATTTTGGTATTTGATATTAGAGGCTGACCATCAGCATTGAACCTGCAAGGCACTGTGGCAATTATATTTGTTCTTCCTGTATGTGTGTGCTTCATTGCAGCATTAAACGTGTATCAAGATCCTATGTACGTCACAAAAAACCTGATTGCATAAGTTAATGAGACCTCGAGCTTTATGGAAACACTGGATGCCTATTTCCACCAAAATTGTAGCAGGTTAGGCATTCGGGGGGGGGGGGGGGGGTGTTATGTTTTGTTTCCTGCCAGAAAAATGGGGCAGCAGTGAGATTGAGGCTTAAAAGTTCAGTGTGGACATGCACTGGAGACATTGTCGTGACAAAATAACTACGCACATTGCAGCTTTCATGCTTACAACTCATTCTCGAGCACCTGCTCCTGCAGTTTACCAGCAAAGCAGGTCAATTTAGACATGTATGAAAAGCAAAAAATCAGCTTGTGGCTTGTGATTCTGAAATGGTACAAATAAATCTACTGAATATTAAATTGAGTATAATACAATTAGATAATTAACTATGGATTAAAATCTTGCCGTTCCCTGTTTTTATGTAATACAATGGTCCTATTCCGTGCTCGGGTTTGAATCTATTATATGTACAGCATTATGTTGGTATACAGTGCAAGAATTGTCACATCCACCGGACATTCAAAGTGTAATATTCAGGCAAAGAATAATTTAATTAATGGACATAATGGGTGAGTGCAAGTTACCTGAGTACATTAATCACTTACCTCTTCATTGTGATTTTGAATCAGATTTGTGTAACAATTTCATATTTTGTTATTCATTGTATTTGTGGGTTTGCTTGTCGTGGGCTTCATCTTTACCATGATTCCCACAAAAACGTTATCTTCCTTATAGTTTGCAAGACGTGCTGGAGTTAAGGGGGTTCTCTGACAAGAGCCTTCAATACCGTTAGATCAGTTTTAGCACCATGACCTGCTCAAGCGTTGTTCTCCTTAAGATAATTTCAGTCTACCATTGGATTATTTCCAATTGTGGAAATCATTTCATGATTGTGTACTGGCTCCCTGGTTGTCTATAGGCGGTAGCGAAGTGGCTAATTTTAGGTTTAAAGTTTTTAGTTTGTCTTTTCTTTTGTGAAGCCACAAATATATTAAAAAGTTAAGAGCATGTAAGCCACTTAATTACTAAGCAGGGACCTGTTAAGGCAAATGAAAAGGGGATGGAGAATTGTTAGGCAAAAGCAAAGGGGCTTTAAAGTGGCACTTGAAGACACTTCATAGCAATCAGGAATTGCTGCAAAGATATGATGCGGTTTGCCAAGAGGCCTGGAGGGTCATGAGCAGGATGAAGCGTTGGAGACAGAAAGTTGCATTCATTGGCAAGATGGTACAACTCAGCAGAAATTATGCTCAATCATGTTTTCTGAAGATATAATCTGTTATCGCTCATGTCATCGGGTCTCACTGGCCTTGTGTCAACGACTGATGAGTCCCATCTAGTTATGAAGGAACCCTCATCATTTGGGATAATATAACAAAGACTCGTCTGCATGGGGTTCGGAATATCTGGTGTCGATTGCTGCATCGACAGAATGCCTTAATTAAATGGTTTGCTGAGAGAGTCGATTCCTTTATTTCCCCTTCATTTCTTTTCCATTATCATTTTGATCCATGGATTCTGAATGGATATATATCTTTAAGTCAAGGGGAAATGAGGAACTTGAAAGTCACGACATAATACATTGTGCTGGCTTCGGACAGAAAAACTCAGACTTTTCGGCACCCAAGAGATCGGTGGGATTCGGTGCGATTGGTTGGCTGGTGGCCAATGAATTGGCCAAAAGGCCGTATTCTGCCCAGGTACAGGCGGTGATTGAGTCCTGACTGGGTGGGATGATTTTCAGAGAGCCAGGGAAAGCTAGTTGGTGACCTGGACACACAGAGACAAGGGCCCCCTCTCCCTCTGTCTCTCATGTTTTCTCCAGAAGAATTGAACATACAGCTCTCATGCCACTTTCACAGGGAGATGAAGGAATAACTTGCATTTATGAAGCAATTTTTCTTCTGGTGGGGACATTTGTTCTGAACCTTTTTTCCAAAGCCTGCCTCAATGGCAACTTTAATGACCTTCTCACTCAATTTCCAAAGCTTTCTCCTCTGTAACTGTTCAGAACAGCATTTCTTCTCTCTTCCTCTCTGAGTTCTGCCCATCCCCTCAAACAAAGATTCTCTGCTGGGGTTTCCAGGCTTGAACCCATCAGCATTATCATGGCTGTTTGATTGCCCACTCCCGTTTATACAAAAGAACAGAGCCATGCTATTGATATGCAACTAATCTTCCATTGACAGACAAAGAGACTATCAGACTCTGTAATGGGCTAATAGCTGGTCAGACAGGATTGTCCCGAAGAACAATGGATCTGGAGCATTCTGTGTATTTAAATTGAGTTGTAAGTCTGACTGGGACAATGTAACTCGGCCAGGTGTGGGTGTATCCCGCTGACTCTGTGCTAGCAGGGTTTTTTCCCCCCTCAGTCTGTTTAACCCCTAAATTGCCTGCTACATTGGGGTCTCATTTCTGGACCCAATTTCCTAATATCTCCCTCGCGTGACAACAGTGAAAACCTCAGACTGAAAGCTTGGATTGATGCAAGGTGACGCTGAAAACAACCATATTAAACAAAGACTCTGGTCTTTACTTTCATTCTAATTTCATATACCCAACCCCTCCCCTCCCACCTGTGTTTGTCCTGTGTGCACAGAGGGTGGGACAAGTCTAAGTGGGCGGGGTTAGGAATTAGATAATACTTAACCTGTTCTATCTGCTGCATATTTTATCATATTTTCATCAGCATGGGTCATGGGGGCAAGTCACAAGCCTGTACCTTGCACTCCTGATCTGGCTGGCACCACTGCAGAATAGGCATCGCCCAGCCCTCCACAACTTTTGTGGAGCTGGCGTAGCTTTCTAAAGACTTGTGGTTCTCGGACCCTCAGAAGTGTTGTGAACAATAGTCTGGATGAGGGACCTTTCGAAAGGTAAGTTCAAAAGGTCTTGGCTATTCCTCTAGCCAACATGTATGTCCCACCCACAACCCATGGCCTCTCATACCCTCTAAGTCAAACCTTGCCCTTCCGCCCACCCCCATGGCTCCTCTGACCCTCCCTGGTAATCTATGGCACTTCCATGCCCAGTCGCCCAGGATACGCTCTGTACGGAACCCCTAAACCCTCTGGGAACAACAGCATTTGTGAAAAAGATTTATAAGAAAAGCAAGCCATTCATTAAAAAATTATTACATCACTATAAAAGTACAAATTATCCCGACCATTTAAAGTACCAGTGGCAGAAACTGCAAGGCCTTGGAATATATTTACCTTGTGTAAAGAAACATTGTGCAATCGACAGAATAGATCAAAGTGAAAGAGCTGTAAATCAAGCAACGTTTCCCCTGAGGAACAGCTGTTTTAACAAAGTAATGGATTTAGGGGCAATTCGTAATAGGCAGCATACAGAGTGCACTCAACCAGCCTGTGCTTGCAAAAGTAAAATAAAACATTTACTGCTCAGTGGATTCCACAATAAGGCAGCATTTAATCCTAAATGTGCTAATAGCTACACTAACAACCAATTTTGATGATCAGTCAAGCTCATAACGTGGCTCATTTATGCTTGCTGGAAGCGACATGCATTCATACGCAGAGCCCCATTCTCTGCGAACAAATGGAATATGTTCAAGCCTTGCACCATTTTGGAATTACCTGGAAGCATCGGGAGCCCCGTTGCTTTCTCCATGGCCATGCCTCAGCCAATCAGAGTTGACTTGCCAACCAATCAGCACCCCTTTTCCCCTGTAACATACGTTGTTGCGATTGTTTGAAATTTGGCATTCTTGTTTTCATCCTGATGAGTATGAGTGAAAAACTTTGCCGACATGTCTCTCTCTTCAGCAATATTCAAGAATCAATGTTCATAGTATGTGTGATTTATGTGGATGAAATAGTTTTGCAGCAGTATGGCTGGCTATAATGGTGGTCTTAAAATATGCTTACGAATCAAACAAGACACTTGTATAAATAAATAACTTCTCCCAGTTCCTGGTCTGTGTGCAATGAATATTTCAATGAAGAGACACTGCTTGTGTGTGAATAAATTATTACATTATTAGTCACTCTGCTAGACTCTGCACATACGTTTTGAGCACACACTAATTGCAGATATACTCTTTCCTTCATTCAAACAATGGCCAGAATTCTCTGGCCGTTCGCTGGCGGTGGGATTCTCCGGTCACACCGTCAGCACACCACCGCCCCCGGATTTCCCGGCGGCATGGAGTGGCATTCCCATTGACAGCAGCGGAAGCAGAGAATCCCGCCGCCAGGGAACGGAGCGCCGCCTCCAGCTGATGAGAAATACGCGGCTGGGAGGCCTGAGAATCCGGCTCATTAAGCAAGAAAAAGTTAATTCAGCTGCAACAGAAATCTGAATGCTCCAGATCCATTGTTCTTCGGGACACTCCTGGTAGAATGTTCTACCCTAGAAAAATATGAAAATATATAGACCAGAATTCGCTGGCCATTGGAATTCTCTTCTTCCGCTGGCCGAGCACCCCACCCATGGTTTTCCTGCCGGTGTGGGGTGGCTTCAATGGAAAATCCCATTGACCAGTGGTGGGAAGAGAGAATCCAGGGCACAGCCAAGAGACACGCGGCTGGAGGACCAGAGAACCTCACCCAGAATTTGCCAAGTTCCTTGAAGAGAATCCAAAGCACATGAATGTTTACTTATCTTTTACACTTTGCAGAACATTTTAAATCTATTGCTGCGATAAATATTTGACATTTCTTGTATTTCTTTTAAATATGTGTTAGTTCATTGAAATTATTCAAAGGAAACTGGAGCACCCGGAGGAAACCCACGCAGACACGGGGAGAACGTGCAAACTCCACACAGACAGTTACCCAAGGTCGGATTGGAGCCGAGGGCCCTGGCATTGTTAGGCAGCAGTGCTAACCACTGTGCCACCATGTCATCCAATGAAGTGTGGGAAAAAGAGAACATTATGAGCAGACCGCCATTTGATTGACACGAACAGCCACCAGTTCAGATACTGGCGCTGCACCTTAGAAGACAATGATGTTTTCCCTTATGTACAGGACTTTGGTAGCCTTCCAGATACAGCAATGCATGGAAAACAGAGAAATATTAGTGATGGTGCTGGCACCAGCCCGGAAGGACCATTTGGCCTTGAATTAAAGGGACAATATGACCTTGACAGCCATTGGTACTGCCATCTTCACCTTGCTGAGAAGCTGCAGCTCCAGTTCAAGGAGATGGCACAATCTTCTCAAACTGCATGCTTCCGGAATGCGGATGCTATATATTGCCCTTCCTAACGCGACAGTTGGCGTGGGATACCCTGGAGATCTTCGGGATGGAATCGAACCACTTTTTTCTGTTCTTGATCCCCAAAGCAGTGAAACGAACATTGCCACCAAGCCAAATTTTACAGCCTTTAATTTTCATTTGTTACATGTTTTTGTTGTGTTACAGTAAGTGAATAGTTCGCTGAATTCGTAGAACAATATTTACAATGTGTAAGATGCAAAAAGTAATTTGCACAATTTAACATCAGAACATATTCACATTTCAACACTCTTCTTCCCTGTCTCTGTTCCCCACCCCCACACCTCCTTCCCTGGTTTGTTGCTATATTTCAGGTTTTAGCTAGGCAATGATAGTAAACATACTATTAAATGTAGTTTTTTTTTGTATATGTCATGAAAAATAAGTTTGCTTGCAACAGCAATGTTGCAGTTCTTTTTGTTAATTGTGGCTGGCCTGTATAAGTAACATTAACCGAGCAGCACATTTTCCAATAAATTGCATAACAACTTCCTACAATAAGGGAAATACAGTCTTCTTGGGAATATGTTAATTTTATCAGGTTTTAACAATCTGCAACTTTAGCAACTGGAATAATGCCTTAACTTTTGAAATAAAACAGCAACTCTGATTGTGTCAGGGTCCCGTTCCGCGCAGGAAAAAACTTGTCTCAGTTTTGGAAGAATAACGCAGAACTGTGAGACAACACACAATTTTAGTCAGAAACGAGAGTGAGGGGGTACTCATGGTGTAAATGGAATTTGCACGTAACGGCCGATGTTTATCCCGTTGCTCCCTCACGGCATGTTTCCCAGTGGCGGAGGCCATTAGCTGCCAGTGGGATCACTCGCCACTTGTGTTGCTCACCTGTTGTGCCACTGGAAGGGGTGGAAAATGCCAGCCACTATACTTATACACATGCATATATATTTAGAGAAATGCCTTCAGGTCTGTCTGTGAGGAGCAAAAGTTACTCGTGTAGCTGTTAATCATATTTACAAATTGGGGTGAAAAAACATACAGGGGGCTAAATTAGATATGCCCCGATTATCGGCACAGGGATCGCAAATGGCAATTACCCCGTGACCATTCAAAGTAATGCAGACAGCACTGCCAACTTTGTCATGCCTGCTCATTTTTATGATTTACTGCATGCAACCTGTGCTAACTGAGCTTTTCATTGACTGCCTGCATCAGCAGGGGGCACAAATCTTTCTGGCATCACGGAAAGCCACCCAGTATCTCTTTAAGGTGGTTCACTGTATTGTAAGAGTTTGTTCAGTGTCTCACTAAGAGGTTAAGGGGCTTGCAAGGTTGAACAGTGGTGTTTATTGGTGACACATAACTATTTACATATGTACAAAGCATAGCCCAAATTAGGAGCTAACTTCACGTTGACATCCTGGACTCTCCATGCAACTCTGTCTGTTGTTAGGTGTCTCTCTACATCATTTTGTGGGCGGTACTGTTCTCTAGTAGCACTCAGTAGGGCAGCATGGTAGCACAAGTGGTTAGCACTGTGGCTTCACAGCGCCAGGGTCCCAGGTTCGATTCCCCGTTGGGTCACTGTCTGTGCGGAGTCTGCACGTTCTCCCCGTGTCTGCGTGGGTTTCCTCCGGGTGCTCCGGTTTCCTCCCACAGTCCAAAGATGTGCAGGTTAGGTGGATTGGCCATGATAAATTGCCCTTCGTGGCCAAAAAGGTTAGAAGCGGTTATTGGGTTACGGGGATAGGGTGGAAGTGAGGGCTTAAGTGGGTCGGTGCAGACTCGATGGGCCGAATGGCCTCCTTCTGCACTGTATGTTCTATGTTCAGTCTGACATTAACACTTGCTATGCAGTGCACCCTTATACTGCATTTCCCCCAAGACTTTACCCAACATATTTACTATAAATGTTTCTTTACATGTTACCAGCTTCTCTCAACCTTGAGGGATAAGGAGGAAGTTCCTCCCGATCTTGCCTGCCGGAGATGCATCAAGTATAACCTTGGTTGATCATCATCTCGCCAGATAATGGTGCGCACTCTTTCAAGGTCCCTGATTCTGTGTGTAACTGGAAGGGGTTTTAGTGCGGTACCGCCTATTGAAGGTGGAAACATATCTCTGAATGTAGGACGGTTCTCAGCCAGCCCTGGGATTAGTTTCTTTGGCAGCATTGGGGGTTGAATACAAAGTTTCCTGCCCACCAGGAGCTCTGATGTGGCCAATCCACATTGCAGCAGGCTGGATCTATATGTTAAAATCATCATTGGGACGTCTTTGTTTGTCTCCTAGGGGTTTTACTGATGCAGAGGCCTCTTTTCGCCTTGTCGTTAGATTGTGGATAGCTTGGGGAGCTGTTAAGATGTTGTAACTGATGGCATATTGAGTGAAGTATTTATTTGCAAATTGTGGTCCCACCTGGTCCTGGATGCCATGGCTTGCAAACACTTCCTTCAAGGACCTCATGACCGCCTCTGAGGTCCATCAGGAGTCAACCATGATGAGGAGAAACCAGCCAATGAATAAAATCCACTCCCAACTGTTCCCATGGCCTGGTAGGAAACTGTTGGGATAAGGGGCTTCCTCTGATAGATCAGTGCAGTGCGTGTACCTGGCAGTTTGCGATCATTTCTTCAATTTCCCTTGATATTCGCAGCCATCACACTGCAGATTGGGCCTGTGCCTGCACTTTGTAATGCCCAGGTAGCCTTGGTGGATTAATTGGAGCATCTCTGACCAACTGCTCATTGTAAACCAGCAAATCATCAATCCCACCTCGAAGTGTTTCGACTGTTCAAAACAAATTCTCATCACATTGCCAGCTGGCTTCTGCTGTGGCCACCACGACTGACAGTGACAACTGATGCGGACACGCTCCTCGTCTTGCAAGCCCTCCCGGCGTATTTGCTGAATTTCTCCTGGGGGAGCCGGCAATTGTTTTCACCAATTGGGAACACAATTCGAGCTTATCGACCAGGCTGACATCATGTGTCAAAGGAAGGTCGAGCGTGGCCTGGGACAATGTGTCTGGAGTGGTTTGTTGCTTCCATGGAACATATGACGTATCATGTGCGAAGCTCATGAAACTGTGGCAGTTTCTCTGAATTCTGGGGCAGCTCAGCAAGTCCTTCTCATCAAAAATCAACAGTGCTTTATGATTGGTTTTGATGGTGATTTCAGGCCAATAATGTAGTCTGAGAACGTCTCCCAACTCCACGTGACTGAGAGAGCGTTCTTTTCAATATCAGCATTACCATAGCGCTGTATCTGACAGTCCTCTAGGTGCATAATACATTGGTTGGCAACATCCTTCCAGTTTCTCCTGGAATAAAACTGTCCCCCGGCCTGTGGAGGAGGAATGGTTTGAAGTGAGCCAGGATATCGGGTAAGAGCTGTTGTTCTGGGCCAGGGTTTAGAACACTCCAAAGTATATCATGGAGTTCACCTGACCTACAACTGTTTATTGATTTTGGTTACGATGAGCAGAAGAGCCTGCCTTTCAGCTGTTATTCAACAAAGTTCTTAGGTGCTTTTAATCAAAAAAGAAGTTTTATTCTAAGAATTTAGTTAACATTTGTATTAACACACACAACTATAGTATGAACTGCAAGTATAAAGACCCCACACAGCTGTATAAGCCTTAATGAATTCCCCCTTAACTGTTCCAATTCAATAACAAAATTCAAGTAAAACCAGAAACCCTTTTTCAAAGGCGTGCCTAGCACACGGCATTCTCACTGGTAAAAGGCTTGTTATTGATACTCTGTTCCCCTTTTCAAACAGCAGGTTTGTATTCCTTCCAGGAAGCAATTATCTCTTTTAGCTTACCAAGTAGTCCAGAAACAGCTTTTAAAATGAAGATAGAGAAAGACACTTCTTTCAACCTGTGCAGTTCAAAACCAGTCCAAAACTCAAAGCGAAAGTAAAAGCTCACGGAGCCACAGCCCAGCTCCACCCACACAATGACATCATTGAAGCCATGTGGTAAGACAAAAGCATTTCTTAAAGGGGCACTCCCATGTCAGAGCACATCTTGGGCCAGCATTTATTTCCCATCCTTAATTGCTGTGGCATTTAAGAGTCAACAACATTGCTGCGGGCCTAGAGTCACATGTAGACCAGACCAGGTAGGGTCTAAATGACATTAGTGAACCAGATGGATCTTTACAACAATCAAATGGTTTCATGGTTATCAATCGACTTTTAATTCCAGATTTTTTTATTGAATTCAAATTTCACCATATGCCATGGCGAGATTTGAACCCAGAGCCCCAGAACATTATCCTGGATTACTAGCCCAGTGACAGTACCACTGTGCTACTGCCTCCCCGATGGTTCACCCTGTCCAAGAATATTTGGTGGTCTGGAATAGATGCTGGAGTTGGCAACTCGCTAAGTGTCTTAATTTTGCGTGGGTCCATCATGATACTTTTGCTCCTCATAATATGTCCTAGAGCCAAATAGAGGCTTTAGGGAACTCATATTTCATGTTCAGTGTCAGCCCTGCTTTCAGAAAGCATTCTAAGACACATGTGGGTCTCCTGGTATCTTCTTCATTGGTTGTATCATGGAACAAAAGATCATAAATATGGCAGCAGACACCCTCAAGGCATTGTACGATGGCTGACGTTGTGCATTGAAAACTCTTGGTTGCATAGGTATTGCCAAAGAACCAGAAACCGAATCTGCCAAATGGGATGATAAACAAAGTCGGCAATCTGGACTTCTCATCGAGTGTACGTTACCAGAAGCCACTGTTAGCATCGAGCTTTGAAAACACTGTGTTTATGGAGAGCTTGGTTGCTGACCGAGGGCATCGGGTGGCCTTCTCTCACCACTGCCTTGTGGAGTGGTGTCAGGATGACCCAGCTGCAAATGGATCTGTTTGGCTTTGGAACTGGGAGCATACCAGAACACTAATCCGTTGGCTGGGTGACGTCTGGGTCCAGTTGTTGCTGCATTTACTTTACAAGTGGGTGTGGTGTTTTTGGTGGTGTGCACAGGCACACGGGCGTGGCATCCTCTCTCAATGTGAATGCAGTCTTCAGTCACCCCAACCCAATGAAACTCTTTCTTAAAATTGGAACCAGACCTTTGCTAGTTAACTTCATTAATTTTCTAAAAGAGATTGCAATCGGCATAGGCTTTCCTACTCAAGTGAAAATGTTTAATTGTGGAGAAGATATAATGGCTCCCATATTTGTTTATTTTTATATTGAAGTGTGGCTTACAGCGTACCTTTAACTAGGAGATTAATACCGCCTGCTCTGCTTTGTGTTGTGGGGGCATCAGGCGTTGCTTCAACCATGGTTCCTTATCTGAGCGGACTGTGATACTGGCTCCCGTGACTAATTTGAGATTAGTGAGGTGACCATTTACAAAAATGTCAATATTCCTAAAGTAGAATTCGGGATAGTTAATCTCACCCAAGAAGCATGGTTAAGCTTCTTCCTGGTTTGGTATCTCAATATTGTGGACTGTTTTGGGATCCTTTGCACATCACTAGATTGTAGATTTGCGCAGCTTTTCAAAGTGTCTCAGTTGGTTGCATTTGAAACACTGCGCAGAGATTGCTGGACATCGCTCTCACCTGTGAGATCTTTTGGCGCCACAGCACTGACATGGTCTCCCACCAGGTGTGGTCAGTTTGGTTATTGTCTTCCTTGGCCTGGAGTCTCCCTGGACTTTTAGTTGCTTTATGAGCTGGGCAGTGGGGTTGCTCTAAACTGTGGCTTAACATTGCCACATAAAATGGACCTCTGTTGTTGGTGAATTTCAGACTGCCTGACTATTAAGATGGTATTTTCTAGAATCAGATATTGTTTTATCTGTTTGTCCGTGCTTATTCCCTTCTTTCCGCTTTCTTTCATTTTTGCTATTACAATTTTGATCCATGGAAGATTAATGGACCTGTGACTTTAAGGAAAGTGGCTTATGCCTTTAATTCCAACAGCAATTCCCGGAAGGCTGGGCTGTTTTTGGCTGCTCTTTGCAATTAGGCTGACATCAGGGTTGACTCAATTTGATTGACTTGGCAGGTAGCCAATAAATGAGCCAAAGAGGCTGTATTCTGCTCGGCAACAGGCAGTGATTGGATATTATTTCTTGGAGGTGCTTTTCAGTGTTAAGGCTGTTTTTTGTTTTGATTTCAATTTTGGTTCTGAAGCCTGGATAGAGGAATTCCAACTCGCAAGTATCTGATAAATTCACTCCAGACATCTAGTGTAATAACTCTCTCTCTCTCCAGAAAAAGTTGATGTAAAGCAGAGACCAGAACCTGATAACACTCTCTCTGCAGGACAGGCTGTTGTGAAGCCAGAGGTCTCTCCTGGAAAAGCTGTGAGTAAGGTATGCTGCTGAACTGCAAAGAAGATCATTATGGGCTGTAGGCTAGAGACTTTAAACCACACTCCTTCTGTGAAGAAGGTGCACTGAAGAACTCATCATCTGAAGCAAAGACTCTTAACCTTTTGACCTTCCTCCTTATTATTTTCCATCCTTCCCCCCTCTGTGTTTGTCTGTCTTGTGTTTGTGGGTAGAGGTTGGGGAAATTAGAGGGGGATTCAGGGATTTGCTCGCCGTTAACTAGTCATTTTACTGCATATTCTATATTTTGTTCTAGTTATAAATAAACAAAAATTGTGTTTCAACGTACAAACCTGGTGACTGTAATTACTGAGCAGCCAAGGGCCACAGATTTGGGGACTTTTTATAAGAATTATTGGTTAATACACTCGTGTTGTGACTCTGGGGCCTGTGGGGCTGAACTTGACCGTGGACTAGTCCAGGGTGTCAGTAGTATGTCCGAAACGGCATCATTGGCCACTTGAACTACTCTTTGGTCTCGTATCAGTTCTGATGTAAGATCCCTGTCGTCACAGCCTTTAGCCAATCCATATAATTTATTTATGAAAGAGTCAATGGGTCCGCCAGACTGTTGGACTCGCTTGTTGAATTTTGTTTGCTATAACATTTTATTACTTCTTAAATTAAAGTAGGCATTTGTAGGTATTGAAGGGTTTTAGGACATCTTTAAACTAACCTGAAGATTCATTCATTCCTTGCCTTGCAGTGATGTCATCGGCTATTGAACCTACTGAATACAGTAGTGTACTCACAATTCAGCCTGTCTTCTTACCTAACCCTGAAATTACCGTGTGCTTGAAGCTCTTCTATGCCACAAATTCTCTGCCGGCTCTGCTTCTTGTATCAGGCCAAATTGCTCGGGTGGGATGATTTATTATCCATGGTTGTTTTTCTGCTCAGGGGAGTACTGCTTGAAATGTTGTTTCACTTTGAAAGTTGGTGCTGCAGTAACTGTTTCTTCAGTGTTTCTTCCCACACCTGCCGGGTTTTCGTAGGCTCTTGCAACGATCGCAGACTCGACCTCAAAGGGTTTGATCTTTTGCATCAAGTTATTTAATGAAAGATCTGGGTCCTATGGGATGTTTTTGGAGTATGTTAGAATGAATAAAAGGTGAATCCCGGCTTTTAAAGGTGATTTTTCTTAATGAAGCTCAGCCACTTGGTAAGGGGCCACTCTAAACCCTTGCTGGCAGATTGCTTTGACTCATTTCCGGCCTGAAGACTTTTAAAGACTAGCTCAGCGTTAGAACTGAATGTTTGCTCACTCTTGCTGGGCCCTTTGACTCTGGAGTCAATTTGGATTCAAAACGGCCCCTCATGTCTTCAATTATGCTTTTTTTCAGGTGATCTCCAGCTGTGACTTTGGTTCAGGTGTACCGCAGTCAGGTCAGGATGCTGTTAGATACATAGAAGACAGGAGCAGGAGGAGGCCTTTTGGCCCTTCGAGCCTGCTCTGCCATTCATCACCATCATGGCTGATCATCCAGCTCAATAGCCTAATCCTGCTTTCTCCCCATAGCCTTTGATCCCATTCTCCCCAAGTGCTATATCCAGCCGCCTCTTGAATATATTCAAAGTTTTAGCATCAACTACATAGAACATAGAACGATACAGCGCAGTACAGGCCCTTCGGCCCACGATGTTTCACCGAAACAAAAGCCATCTAACCTACACTATGCCCTTATCATCCAATAAACTTTTAAATGCCCTCAATGTTGGCGAGTTCACTACTGTTGCCGGTAGGGCATTCCACGGCCTCACCACTCTTTGCGTAAAGAACCTACCTCTGACCTCTGTCCTATATCTATTACCCCTCAGTTTAAAGCTATGTCCCCTCGTGCCAGCCATTTCCATCCGCGGGAGAAGGCTCTCACTGTCCACCCTATCTAACCCCTGATCATTTTGTATGCCTCTATTAAGTCTCCTCTTAACCTTCTTCTCTCCAACGAAAACAACCTCAAGTCCATCAGCCTTTCCTCATAAGATTTTCCCTCCATACCAGGCAACATCCTGGTAAATCTCCTCTGCACCCGCTCCAAAGCCTCCACGTCCTTCCTATAATGCGGTGACCAGAACTGTACGCAATACTCCAAATGCGGCCGTACCAGGGTTTTGTACAGCTGCAACCTCCTGACTCCGGAACTCAATCCCTCTACCAATAAAGGCCAACACTCCATAGGCCTTCTTCACAACCCTATCAACATGGGTGGCAACTTTCAGGGATCTATGTACATGGACACCTAGATCCCTCTGCTCATCCACACTTCCAAGAACTTTACCATTAGCCAAATATTCCACATTCCTGTTATTCCTTCCAAAGTGAATCACCTCACACTTCTCTACATTAAACTCCATTTGCCACCTCTCAGCCCAGCTCTGCAGCTTATCTATGTCCCTCTGTAACCTGCTACATCCTTCCTCACTGTCGACAACACCACCGACTTTAGTGTCGTCTGCAAATTTACTCACCCACCCTTTTGCGCCTTCCTCTAGGTCATTGATAAAAATGACAAACAGCAACGGCCCCAGAACAGATCCTTGTGGTACGCCACTTGTAACTGAACTCCATTCTGAACATTTCCCATCAAGCACCACCCTCTGTCTTCTTTCAGCTAGCCAATTTCTGATCCACATCTCTAAGTCACCCTCAATCCCCAGCCTCCGTATTTTCTGCAATAGCCTACCGTGGGGAACCTTATCAAATGTTTTACTGAAATCCATATACACCACATCAACTGCTCTACCCTCGTCTACCTGTTCAGTCACCTTCTCAAAGAACTCGATAAGGTTTGTGAGGCATGACCTACCCTTTACAAAGCCATGCTGACGATCCCTGATCATATTATTCCTATCTAGATGATTATAAATCTTGTCTCTTATAATCCCCTCCAAGACTTTACCCACTACAGAACTACTTCCTGTGGTAATGAATTCCACAGGCTCACCACTCTTTGGGTGAAGAAATGTCTCCTTATCTCTGTCCGAAATGGTTTACCCTGTTGCCAATCGGCACCGGAATAATGTTGCCAATTAATAAAGATGCTCTTTAGAGTCGCCAGTTATCAAATGATACCACCACAAGGCTTTACCGGATATCGATCAAAGGACCACACAACCAGTTAGTCAGTTCAAGTTCAAAGATGGTTTATTTACACACAAGGATTAATTTGGCATGCAACACAAAACACTACAAGTTAAACTACACCTAACAACTACAATAGCCTATACTTAACTTCAGGGCAACCGGCTCTTTGCAGATGAACAAGGCCTTTGTCCAGATCTTGCGTGGCTGGGTGGAAGAAGTGGCTCTGTTTCTGCTGGGCTCAGCCGCCTGGTAGCGATCGTTGGTCTTGAACTTGTCCGTCTGGTCGTTATGCTGCACTTGGGTTGGCATAGGCCGGATCCAAGAGAGGCCTCTTCTTATCCTTCTGTGATTTTGCGCTCTTTGGGGCGGTCCTTATCTTGGACCCAATAATTCGACAGGCTTCGATCACTGCCTTCGATTTTGGCCAATAAAGGGGCGGGTAACTTGATGGCTGGGCGTGTCCTTAGCGGTCATTGACCTTGGCTGTTTGGGCTCCCTGAGTAAAGGGAGTGGCGCCAATTAGTTTGTGGCTGTATCGGTTTCTTGAGTGCGGTCCTATTGTTCTGGGGAAATGGGCCGTTAGAATGCAAACGAACAGGGGTTTCGATCACGTCTAGCTATCTGGGTTGCAAATACACACACAAGGTCTGCGTCTGTCTGAGTCCTGGGTTGGCCATAATTCCCATGGTCCTTTGCAGGTGGCCATCTGAGATGGCTACAACCCTGAATCCTCAGGCTGTGACCCCTGGTTCTGGACACATCCATCATTGGCAACATCTTCCCTGCATCTACCCTGTCCAGTCCTGTTAGAATTTTATAAGTCTCTCTGAGATCCCCCCTCATTCTTCTGAACTCCAGCGAGAACAATCCTAACCTAGTCAATCTCTCCTCATATGACAGTTCCGCCATCCCTGGAATCAGTCTGGTAAACCTTCGCTGCACTCCCTCGAGAGCAAGAACATCCTTCCTCAGAGAAGGAGACCAAAACTGCACACAATATTCCAAGTGTGGCCTCACCAAGGTCCTGTACAATCGCAGCAACACATCCCTGCTTCTATACTCGAAACCTCTCGCAATGAAGGCCAACATACCATTAGCCTTCTTTACCGCCTGCTGCACCTGCATGCTTACCTTCAGCGACTGGTGCACAAGGACACCCAGGTCCCGCTGCACACTCCCCCTCTCCCAATTTACACCCATTCAGGTAGTAATCTGCCTTCCTGTTTTTGCTTCCAAAATGAATAACCTCACACTTATCCAAATTATACTGCATCTGCCATTGGTTTGCCCACTCACCCAACCTGTCCAAATCTTGCTGTAGGATCCCTGCATCCTCGTCACAATTCACCCTCCCACCTAATTTGGTATCATCTGCAAACTTTGAGATGTTACATTTTGTTCCCTCATCCAAATCATTTAGTTTTTCAGCATCTGGGGTCCTTCACCAGCTTCCTTGGTTCTGAGTTGTCGAATCATGGAGTCATAGCGGTTTACAGCATGAAAACAGGCCCTTCAGCCTAACTTGTCCATGCCTCCCAGTTTTTACCACTGAGCTAGTCCCAATTGCCTGCATTTGGCCCATTACCCTCTATACCCAGCTTTCCCAATGCTTTTTAAAAGACAAAATTGTACCCACTTCTACTACTGCCTCTGGCAGCTCGTTCCAGACACTCACCACCCTCTGTGTGAATGAATTGCCCCACAGGACCCTTTGTACCACTCCCCTCTCACCTTAAACCTATCCCCTCTAGTTTTAGACTCCCCTACTTTAAAAAAACAGCAACTTTAGAGTGCCCAATTCATTTTTTCCAATTAAGAGGCAATTTAGCGTGGCCAATCCACCTACCCTGCACATCTTTGGGTTGTGGGGGCGCAAACCCACGCAGACACGGGGAGAATGTGCAAACTCCACACGGACAGTGACCCAGAGCCGGGATCGAACCTGGGACCTCGGCGCCGTGAGACTGCAGTGCTAACCACTGCGCCACCGTGCTGCTCCTAGACTCCCCTACTTTTGAGACGTTCCTTCATGAGCAGTCACCGTGCTGTAAGGGTTTGTTCAGTACGTCTCACTAAGTGGTTGAGAGGCTTGTGATGTTTATTGGTAACAGATAACTATTTACAGAAGTAAAAATGACAGCCCAAACCCAGAACTAACTTCATGTTGACTTCTCCTTGACCCTCTCCATACAACTTGTCTTCTGTCTATGTCATATGTCTCTCTACAATACTGTTCTCAACTGACATTAGGCCTTCCGCGCCGAACATCTTTATATTACACATTGTATCAGGAAGAGTTGCGGGGAGCCATAATAATAATAATAATCTTTATTGTCACAAGTAGACTCACATTAACACTACAATGAAGTTACTGTGAAAATCCCCTGGTCGCCACATTCCGGCGCCTGTTAGGGTATACGGAGGGATAATTCAGAATGTCCAATTCATCTAACAGCGCGTCTTTAGATCCTTCTGGGAGGAAACCGGAGCACCCGAAGGAAACCCACGCAGACATGGGGAGAACGTGCAGACTCTGCACAGACAGTGACCCAGAACCTGGGACCCTGGTGCTGTGAAGCCATAGTGCTTCCACCCCCGCCCCCCACCTTCCCCGCCCCCCCCCCCCCCCACACCCTCCACCATTATGCACCCCCACCCCCACACACACCCCTACCCCCACTGGTCTCCTCCATGCTGAGTCCAAGGGCCTGATTAGCTCTAGGCAGGCGGGACATTGTATCACCGGATCCTCGGCCGGGGGGAAGGCCTGCTGTTGTCCTGTTAAGGTCTGATGGGCTGAAGGGACATCGGGCTTTCCTCCTGAGAGTCAGCGTGGGTATCGCTTTTACAGGCAACATGTGAGTCACCCGTCGGAAACAGAAATATTGGGTCACGAAATTACTACTTGGTTTAATGCTTACAGCCAAAAACTCAGTTGCTGATACTGAACTTAATTAGAAAATAGATTGGAGATAGGATCAGCATGTGATGAGACACTGGGCAGAAGTGAATTGCAACTAGGGCCAGGATACAGACAACTTCCATTATAAAAGACTAAGATGAGGACTTCAATGGGGAAGCCTTGAGAAGAATACTGATGGGAATGCACAACAAAATGCTTGGTACAATGGGAAACCTGCCAGGAAGTCTGTACTCACTGCCAAGCAAATGGAGGAGTCTAGCACCAACTTGGCACAGAGCTTTGCACAGATTTTGGAGCCAATCCTTTCCAGTGTGGAGTGACGGCCAATTCAGTTTCCACTCTTGTGAACACAGCCATGATGCAACATGGCTGATGTTACAACTTTCAGTGCAGCACCAGCAGAAGCTCCCCAATGTCTGAATACAGCATTCAAAGCTCAAACTGATGTCATGCAAGGTCAGATTGCCGCCATTATGCTTGTGGGTAAAAATGTACAAAGCAGTCCAGCAATCTGTTCCTCAAAGGATTTCCGGAAGTTCAGAGGCATCACCCCACAGGAGTGGCTGCATGGAGCATGAACCTGCTGTCTTTGCTGAGGAGGACAGCATTTGTCCTCCCAACCCGACCTTTCTATGGCCCGTCAGCCAGTTACGCCATCTGCTGTTACCCGTGCCGAGACGGTGCAGCCTGCAATTGGACTTCCTGGGCCCAGAACTGCTCAAAGGCCATCTGCAATCTCTTCCACTGAAAGTCAACAACCTTCGTCCAGCCATGCTTCAGCCAATGGAGTAATACTGTACAGGTGCAGCGGACTGGCACAATCAGAGGAGATAGGCAGGAAGAGAATGCACTCGGAGATTAGTTAATTTTTATCTGCAATATGGGATGATTTCATCTATAAATTTGACTCACAATGATTTTTTTTGTGGTGGCTTTTATTTTATTATTGCAGCCAAGCAAACATTGTGAAGGTCAGTGACAGAGAAAGGTTAAGGTGTGGGACAGTTTGTGAATGGCGAATTGGGGATCTGGTGACTGATATGATTCCCAGATGTGTTTTTCATGGACAGTAAAGATTGTCGAGGGGGCCTCCTCGTTTCCTCTAATTTCCTCCCCTTCTCCTCATGCTCCTTTTCCTCAGTTCTCATCGGATAGCTGATGGCAAGGACCATGCATGTCGGCGTGACAAACAAAAGAAAGACTTGCATTTATATCATGATTTTCATGACCACCTGACGTCTGGGTTGTGGGGGCGAAACCCACACAAACACGGGGAGAATGTGAAAACTCCACACGGACAGTGACCCAGAGCCGGGATCGAACCTTGGCGCCGTGAGGCCGCAGTGCTAACCCACTGCGCCACCGTGCTGCCCAATTTTAGCAGTACTGTGGGAGGAGTCAGGTGACCTGATCACCTGTCGGGCAATTGAAACCCTCAAGTGGCCAATTAGCGACCACTTCTGGGTCTCTCCCACCACTGCTCAGATTTTACCCCGTGGCAGGGGAAGTCAGCAATCAGTGTCTGGTTCATCAGGTGACCAATGGGGGACCAATGGCTGGACAAGCAGGAATGCCTCCTTTCCAGGCCCCAAGTGCATCAGAGATTCCCCTCTGGGTTTCCTCTTATCCCTCGCCTTAAAGACCCCGGCCCCAAACCCTTCTTGCTGGGACTTGCCAACCTGACCCTGCCGAGAGCCCAGACTTTACCTTTATGTCCAGCACCATGGGCGTCATTCTCCGACCCCCCGCCGGGTCGGAGAATGGCCGTAGGCCGCCGTGAATCCCGCCCCCGCCGAAGTCTCCGGTACCGGAGATTGGGCGGGGGCGGGAATCGGGCCGCGCCGGTTGGCGGGACCCCCCGTTCAATTCTCCGGCCCGGATGGGCCGAAGTCCCGCCCAGAAATTGCCTGTCCCGCCGACGTAAATCAAACCTGGTATTTACCGGCGGGACCAGGCGGCGTGGGCGGGCTCCGGGGTCCTGGGGGGGGGGCGCGGGGCGATCTGACCCGGGGGGTGCCCCCACGATGGCCTGGCCCGCGATCGGGGCCCACCGATCCGCGGGCGGGCCTGTGCCGTGGGGGCACTCTTTCCCTTCCGCCTCCGCTACGGCCTCCACCGCGGCGGAGGCGGAAGAGACTCTCCCCACTGCGCATGCGCGGGAAACTGACAGCGGCCGCTGACGCTCCCGCGCATGCGCCGCATTTCCGCGCCAGCTGGCGGGGCAACAAACGCCATTTCCGCCAGCTGGCGGGGCGGAAATCCCTCCGGCGTCGGCCTAGCCCCTCAATGTTGGGGCTCGGCCCCCAAAGATGCGGAGCATTCCGCACCTTTGGGCCGGCGCGATGTCCGTCTGATTGGCGCCGTTTTTGGCGCCAGTCGGCGGACATCGCGCCGTTGGGGGAGAATTTCGCCCCATGACTGCATATATTCCTTCTGTAACTGTCTGCAGTCCCAGCAGTGGCCACTGTTCCCAATGGTGCTATTGGGACAATTGAGCTGCCAACCATTTGATTAGCTGGCAGTTCTCAAAGAAGGGATTTCCGCCCAATTAATGGCCTGACACTGCTGGCCCTTGCCAGCCACACGGTGACGGGCTTGTCCCCCAACTTTTACAGAAGGAGGTTGGGGATGTTGCCCCCAGAGTAAAATTCAGCCCCTCGTGTGGTCTCACCAAAGCCCTTTAATTGCCAGACGTATTTATTCTTATTCTCATTTACTTTCCTAATGACCATTGATTCTTCTCCTACCAGATTAACTTTCTGAAGTTCGTGTACAGGACACTCTAACCCACCTGAATATGAAAATTTTCCACACTCTCACCATTTAGTCAATATCCTGGGCGGGATTCTCCCATCCGAGGGCAGAGTGTTGAAGCCGTCGTAAAAACTGGAGAGTTCAACGACGGTGTCGTCGGACCGCTATGTGTAGCGGTCCTCTGCCCTACAGGGTACCAGCACAACACTGGAGCGACCCACGCCTCTCCAGCTGCCAATACCAGCGTCAAAGGGGTACCGCGGGTCTGCGCGTGAGCGCTGCGACCGGAGAGAATGTGTGCATGTGCACTGCGACCGGTGCAAACGCAGGGTAGCTTCCTTCTCCGCCCCGTCCCCGACGCAACATGGCGTAGGGCTACAGTGGCCGGCGCAGAGCAAAAGAGGCCCCCACCACGAGAGGCCGGCCCGCCGATCGGTAGGCCACGATCGTGGGCCAGACCAAAGTGGATAACACTTCCACACAATCTGCCACGTTCTTATCCACGCGCTGAACCTGTCTTACGTCCCTTTGCAGACTTTTTTCAACTTATTAGTTTGCTTCTCCACCGAACTTTGTGTCATCAGCAAACTTGTACGCATTATACTCAATTCTCTCCGAGGTCTTGGGAAAAGGCCGGGATTCTCCGTTAGTGCGGTAGTCTGCCCCGCTACCGCACTCAGCCAAATCTCCCATTCACTGCGGTGGGATCGGACATTTCAACTGCCATGAGCGGACGGAGAACTGACACGAAACAGCTGAGCCCCAAACACCTCACAGGTTGTGAAAATGACCCATTTATTCTAATTCTGTTTTTCTGTCCATGTAAACGTGTTACGTGAATTCCAGATCATGGGGGTAAGACTGCAGATCAAAGGGATCTCTGGTTCAAATCCAGGTGCCCCCTTTGCTGTCTATGTGTCACATGGTAACACAGTGGGTAGCACTGTCGCTTCACAGCACCAGGGTCCCCGGTTCGATTCCAGTTCGGGCCACTGTCTGTGCAGTCTGCATGTTCTCCCCGTGTCTGCGTGGGTTTCCTCCGGGTGCTCCTGTTTCCTCCCATAAGTCCCGAAAGACGTGCTGTTAGGTGAATTGGACATTCTGAATTCTCCCTCTGTGTACCCGAACAGGCGCCGGAATGTGGCGACTAGGGGCTTTTCACAGTAACTTCACTGCAGTGTTAATGTAAGCCTACTTGAGACAATAAAGATTATTATATTTTATTGAGTTTAAATTCCACCACCTGGAGATTGGATTCGAACCCGTGTCCCCAGAGCATTACTCTGGGAGACTGGGTTACTAGTCTAGTGACGATCCCACTATGCCACCGCCTCCCCTAAACGTGAATTCCATGAGCCCTGTTTTTGTTGAATAACCACTTCTATGGCAGCTTAGAAATCAATCAGCAACTATGCAGCAAGCGGTTGACGATCCCTGTTGGTAGTGTTGGTGCGCGCTCCTTCCTGCTGCTGGATGCTTGTACTGCTTTGCAATGTGAAGAAGGGGCATTAGTTGAAGAGTTAAGCTCCAAAATGAACCACAGCCTTATTGACATCATGATCTGCCTGCAAATTTCCAGCAGGTGTTCACTGCGTGCAACTTACCCTCACATTTAAACAAATAGGTTCTGGTAATGTTTCTGTCCCATTTTGAATCCAGGACATTTTGTGTGTAAAACAAACGTGATAACCACCGCACTGCAGAAACTGTGCACAAAATCAGTGGGAGTTAATAAAGCGCATTTCCCGACCAGCAGGCATCTGAAAGCACTTTCCTGCGAAGCATAGACAGCATTTTGACGTAGGAAACACAACAAACATTCACCAAAGGGGCTTGCAGATTAACGCCCTCATCAGTTTGGCATAATTAGCCCCAAAAGTGTCAATGTGGACATCATTTTCAAGCTCTGGGGGACTCTTGTATCTCAAAAGGAGGGGTGCGAATGAGCTCAATTTGTGGTCCACAAGTTTATATCAAAATAATTATTCAGCCAATTATGATGGATGGATGAAATCACATTAGGACGTTACCTTCCATCTTGTTACCAATGAACGAAATGGTGTTTGAAAAATACTTTGGCTTTTTAAGAATGCTGGTTAAACCACAAATATGTGCAGATTTGGGATTAAATTCCAACGTACTTGTCAAAAGTAAGTTTTCCGATGTTTAGGCTTGTATGGCCGAGGCAGAATCATGGAAAACTGGAGGTGAGTTAATTTTCCACTTTGTTTCAGTGAAAGCAGCGGTTTTAGTGGGTTCTATTTGTAGTAGTTTTGAACAGCATCTATTTGAATTTGATAGAAGGCCATTCTTTTGTTCAAATTGCAGAGTGGGCACTGATGTAGACCGTTACAAATCAGATCTGATTAGAGCCTCGCTCACTCTTACTTAGAGATATTGTACTGAGTTGGCAGGATTAAAACAAATGCTTTCTCAAATGCAAATCCCATCAATCTAATTCAATAACTATAGTCTTTGAATCTCGATGTTATTTAAATATATTTAAGACTCGTACAAAACAAATAAACTCATGAAGTTCAGACATAAATGTTTTATAAATCCCATTTTCTTTAGTAGCTAATACATTTTATGATTTGGGATTTAAATCTATTTCAGGGCATTTCAAGGCCGATTAATGAAAACAGAAAGTGAAATTTTCTATAATAATAGATTTCTAAAGTATATTTTATTGAGGATTTCAATTTTGATTTCAAATTAGATAAGGTGTAACTGTGAACAACTTTAATTTGACTATGTGCGTTAGAATATTTGACAATGTCAGTATGTGAACACGATGCAAAATTGGGGTTGCCATTTGTCTAATGAGAGAAGTGATTACGCCCAGGAAACGCTTAAGCTATCATTATATTTCTTGTGCTTATAAAATTGATGATCTCACAGTAAGAATCTTTAGATCGCAGCAGCATAGACTTTCAAGCCAACTTTTTGTTTCTAGCGATTATTTGCCTGAACACTGAAGTTTTATTGACGTCTAAACACCTTCAATCATCATGGAGTATTAACTGACAGCTTAATCTGTACACTGTCACAGTCAATATACTTAATTACGATTCAGGAATTAATTTAATAATTTTCAGGATTTATAAAGTACCATTGATCACAACCTTAAATTTAATTGCATGCCATAATTAAAAGGGAGAGGAAGTGTTAATTTTACGATGACCAGACAGGAGAAAAGTGTAATTCTCACTGGAAGGCAGTGATGGCTAGTTTCCCATCTACAGTTTCAAAGGTCTGACTGTTCTGGAATCTGTAACCAGCAGGGAAATAGGCAAGGCAGAAGAAGAAGCAGACAGTACATTTTCCCGTAACAGCTTGCTTTGGCCTCCAGGCCTAGAATAAGATTCACTTTCACTGACCATTATTCTTGATGATATCATTTTGTACCATAGTCAGAATGTGACTGTTTAGTGATAGTAATGGCCAGATACTAACGGTGGCACAGTGGTTAGCACAGCTGCCACACAGCGCTAGGGACCCGGATTCGATTACAATTTTGGGTGACAGTGTGGAGTTTGAACTTGCTCCCCGTGTCTGCGTTGGTTTCCTCTTGGTACTCTGGTTTCCTCCCACAGACCAAAAATGCTCAGGTTAGGTGGATTGACCATGTTAAATTGCCCGGTAGTGTCCGAAGATGTGCAGGTTAGGTGGGGTTATGGGGATAGGGTGGCGGGGGGGGGGATTCAAAAACAGCTTCTTCCCTGCTGCCCTCTTATGGACTGACCTCATTAACACTACACCCTGTATGCTTCACCCGATGCCTGTGTCTATGTATTTACATTGTGGGCAGCATGGTGGCGCAGTGGTTAGCATTGCTGCCTCACGGCGACAAGGTCCCAAGTTTGATCCCGGCTCTGGGTCACTGTCCGTGTGGAGTTTGCACAGTCTCCCCTCGTTGGCGTGGGATTCGCCCCCATAGCCCAAAGATGTGCAGGGTAGGTGGATTGGCCACGCTAAATTGCCCCTTAATTGGCAAATATGAATTGGGTACTCTAGATTTATAAATAAAAATGTATTTACATTGTGTACCTTGTGTTGCCCTATTATGTATTTTCTTTTCATGTACTTAATGATTTGTTGAGCTGCTCGCCAAAAAATACTTTCCTCTGTACCGTGGTACACGTGACAATAAACAAAATCCAAACCAATTGGCATGCAATACAGATTTGTCTTTGTAAGTTTAAGTTGAGTCATTTTACATTCTCAATGGCAAAGTTAGTAAAATACTTCAGCTACAGTGTTGATGTGTCTTTTTCTGTAACATATTGGCTACTAAGTCTGTACACACTGAGGTTTGTATCTTTTTGAAATGGATTATCTTAAAATCAACTTTCCAATTTGTTCCGTCAAATTAAGAAGTGTGCTGTAGGTGGGACATATGCAGCAGATAAGAACATTCAGCAGAATAGAATATTCAGCCCCTCAGTCCTGCTCCGCTATTTAATTAGTACAGAATCCCGCTGCCAGTGAGCTACATGCCACCGGGCAACACACAGCTGGGGGATGGGAGAATCAGTCCTCTCTCGGTTATGTGGTACCAATTCTCCGAGCACACATTGCCTTTTGGCTGAGAGAGTTCTAGATTTTTGCCACCCTTTAATGAAGAAACATTTCTTGGTTTTGTATCCCAGGCTGAGGAAATTTTAACATTATGCCTCCCTTTTTCTTGATTCCTAATCTTTTCTTGGCCTCATGACAATGTTTTCCTTTAAGACTTTCATTAAAAAGTACTTTCTGGACTAAACTTTCAGTCCTAAAATTCTTTTATAATCAGGTGAGCTTTTTTTTTTGGAAACATGACTATTTCCGCTATCTGTTCTCTTTACTCTGAAATCACATTGCATCACAAACAGGTCACCTACTCGCACTGTCCCTTCACCACGCCACCTCCCATACATCGCATCCATCGCTCCAGGTATAAACCTATGGTTGCCACATATAGGGGCCAATACTGAAGTATGTTCTCAATTAAAGTGCCTTCTCAATCGGTTCCAAAGTTTGAGCGTGACACCACAACTGGACTGCTAGAAAGCGGGAGCGGAGCCGTTACCAGGGCCCTCAAACCCATCCCCCTGCTAGAGGCCTTCTCGGCAATTGCTGCCCAATAATAATGCAGCAGGTTTGGAAGTGCTTGGGCAGCAGGGTGGTGCAGTGGTTAGCACTGCTGCCTCATGGCACTGAGGACCGGGTTCGATCCCGGACCCAGGTCACTGTCTGTGAGGAGTTTGCACATTCTCCCCGTGCCTGCGTGGGTCTCACCCCGATAACCCAAAAAGATGTGCCGGGTCGGTGGATTGACCGTGTGATGCACGATCAATGACCACTAAAGCGAGGTTGTAGTCCAAGTGAAGACTTTAATAAGATAGATGTTTCCCCCAGCAGCTCAGGTACAGAATGAAGGCTGCTGGGGCGGCATGGGCTCTTATACCCCGCCTAGCAGGTCCATGCTGAGGCGTTCAAAGGGACGGGAAGCCTTTATCAGGTGCGCCCTCTCTGGCCGGTAGAAGTGTGGTTTGCACTCCGCGCAGATTTGGCAGTCCCTGGTGGCAGTCCTGACCTCCTCGATGGAGTAGGGCAGGTTGCGGGTCTTGATAAAGTGGAAAAAGCGAGTGATCCCCGGGTGGCAGAGGTCCTCGTGGAGGGCTCAGAGGCGGTCCACTTGTGCGGTGGCACATGTGCCGCGGGACAGGGCGTCAGGAGGCTCGTTTAGCTTCCCGGGACGATACAAGATCTCGTAGTTGTAGGTGGAGAGTTCGATCCTCCACCGCAAGATCTTATCGTTTTTTATCTTGCCCCGCTGTGCATATCGAACATGAAAGCGACCGACCGTTGGTCAGTGAGGAGAGTGAATCTCTTGCCGGCCAGGTAATGCCTCCAATGTCGCACAGCTTCTACTATGGCCTGGGCCTCCTTTTCGACTGAGGGGTGGCGGATTTCGGAAGCGTGGAGGGTACGTGAGAAGAAGGCCACGGGCCTGCTCGCTTGGTTGAGGGTGGCCGCCAGAGCTACATCGGACACATCGCTCTCGACCTGGAAGGGGAGGGACTCATCGATGGCATGCATCGTGGCATTTGCAATGTCCGTTTTGATGTGGCTGAAGGCCTGGCGGGCCTCTAGCGACAGGGGAAAAACTGTGGATTGGATCAGGGGACGGGCCTTGTCCTCATAGTTGGGGACCCACTGGGCGTAGTAACTGAAAAACCCTAGGCAGCGCTTCAGGGCCTTGGGGCAGTGAGGGAGGGGGAACTCCATGAGGGGGCACATGCGTTCAGGGTCGGGGCCCATTACTCCATTTCGCACTACGTAGCCAAGGATGGCTAGGCGGTCGGTGCTAAACACGCATTTGTCCTTGTTGTATGTAAGGTTAAGAATCTTTGCGGTCTGGAGGAATTTTCGGAGGTTGGTGTCGTGGTCCTGCTGGTCGTGGCCGCAGATGGTGACATTATTGAGATACGGGAATGTTGCCCATAAACCGTACCGTCAACCATTCGGTCCATCTCGCGCTGGAAGACCGAGACCCCATTGGTGACACCGAAGGGAACCCTTAAGAAGTGATAGAGCCGCCCATCTGCCTCGAAGGCAGTGTATTTGCGGTCACTAGTGCGGATGGGGAGCTGGTGGTAGGCGGACTTAAGATCCACCGTGGAGAAGACCTTGTAATGCGCGATCCTGTTTACCAGGTCGGCAATACGGGGGAGGGGGTACGCGTCCAGCTGTGTAAACCTGTTGATGGTCTGACTGTAGTCGATGACCGTCCTATGCTTCTCCCCGGTCTTTACCACCACTACTTGAGCTCTC
This sequence comes from Scyliorhinus torazame, assembly GCF_047496885.1. NCBI lineage: Eukaryota > Metazoa > Chordata > Chondrichthyes > Carcharhiniformes > Scyliorhinidae > Scyliorhinus > Scyliorhinus torazame. The sequence goes on from NC_092725.1 coordinate 141,119,794, forward strand.
CAGGGACTGTTGCTAACTTCAATGACTCCTTCCCTCAGTAGCCGTTGGACCTCTGACCTAATAATGATCCGATCCTGGGCACTGTACCGTCTGCTCCTGGTGGCGACGGGTCTGCAATCCGGGGTGACGTTGGCAAACAAGAAAGGCGGGTCGACCTTGAGGGTTGCGAGGCCGCAGACAGTGAGGGGGGTATAGGGCCGCCGAATTTGAAAGTTAGACTTTGGAGATTACACTGGAAGTCTAAACCTTGGAGTGTGGCCGCGCAGAGGGGGGAAGGACGTAGAGCCGGTCCCTGGACTGTGAGGTTTGCTACACAAAACCCTTTATCTCTACTGAGTGGGAACCAGAGGCCAGGGAGATTTTTTTGATTAACGGGGTGGACGAGGAGAGAACAGCGCCTTACCGTGTCAGGGTGTATGAAGCTCTCCGTGCTCCCAGAGTCGATTAGGCAGGATGTCTCGTGCCCCTTGATAAATACAGTTGTTGTAACAGTTGAGAGTGTTCGAGGCCGGGACTGGTCCAGAGTTACCGAGGCTAATCGCAGCAGTTGAGTGTTCTCTTCGGGCAGTGTGTGGTCAACCGAGCTGGGGTCCTGTGGGTTCATCCAAGATGGCGGCTCCCATTGGTCGCACATGGCTGGGGGTGCACAAAATGGTGGCACCCATCCATCTAACATGGCGTCCGCGGGACAAGATGGCGGCGCCTGGGGGCTGCACGTGGCCCTGGAGTAGGAAGATGGCGGCGCCGCTGGCCGCACGGGGACCGTGGAGAGGTTTGTGGTGGCGGTCCACATTCGCCGCCGGAGACCGCGGCAACCACACGGGCCTGGCATATCACCGCGAAATGGCCCTTTTTACCGCATCTCTTGCAGGTGGATGCGTGGGCCGGGCAGTGCTGGCGGGGGGCGCTTGGCCTGCCTGCAAAAATAGCAGCGGGCCCCCCTGGGGTTGCCAGGCCGCCTTGCAGCACAAGCTTGTGGGGGATGGGGATGTCTCGGGGTCGGCTGCAGAGGGGTTCCACGCTGCCCAGGGGGCTGCCGTGCGGTCGGGAACGTAAGCGCGGGCGTTTCTGGAGGCCACATCCAGGGAGCCGGCAAGAACCCGTGCCTTCTTGAGGCCTAGGGTGTCTTTTTACAGCAATCGCTGGCGGATTTGGGAGGACAGCATACTTGCCACAAAAGTGTCCCGGACCAAGAGTTCCGTGTGTTCGCTCGCCGAAACCTGCGGGCAGCTGCAGTTTCTCCCCAACACCAGGAGTGCACGGTAGAATTCTTCCAGCGATTCCCCAGGGATTTGTCGCCTTGTTGCTAGCAGATGTCGGGCGTAGACCTGGTTTACCGGATGAAGATAATGTCCTTTTAGCAGCTCATTTGCTGCATCGAAGTCTTCCGCTTCCTCGATGAGGGTGTAAATCTCCGGGATCACCCTCGAGTGCAGGACTTGCATTTTCTGTTCTCCCGTGGGTGTGTTTTCAGCCGTCGCGAGATATCCTTTAAAACACGCCAGCCAGTGCTTGAAGATTGCCGCTGAGTTCGCCGCGTGGGGGCTGAGTTGCAGACATTCCGGCTTGATTCGGAGCTCCACCCTTTTAAATCTACCTTATTAAATTGATGCACGATCAATGACCACTAAAGCGAGGTTGTAGTCCAACTGAAGGCTTTAATAAGCTAGATGTTTCCCCCAGCAGCTCAGGTACAGAATGAAGGCTGCTGGGGCAGCACGGGCTCTTATACCCCACCTAGCAGGGCGGAGCTACCATACAGCTTGACCAATAGGAAGCATGCAATTTCTACCAATAGTGTTCCAGCATTACCAGGTACCATAATACCTCTCCTACCACACCATGCTAAATTGCCCTTTAATTGGAAATAAGAAAAATTGGGTGTTCTAAATTTATTTTTAAAAAGGGTTTGGGAAAACCAACCCCCTCACTGCCTTCCTCTCTGCAAAAGGGCCGTACTAATCCTCGTTGTCTTGCCTGCCCAAACAAATTCAGAAATCAATTTATCAACCCTCTGCTAAAACACCTTGGGTAGGAATATTGGAAGAGATTGAAAGATAAATAAAAGTCTTGGCAATACATTCATTTTCACGTTCTGTACCCTCCCTGCCAACGATCATGGCAAGGCTACCAGAAAACTGGTTGGCAGACAGGAAACAAAGAGTAGGCTATAACGGATCTTTTTCAAATTTTCAAAACAGGAATGTCATGATATTTAGATCAGCATAATCATGGTGCAATCAAACACACACTGATGGACATACAGTAGGACCAACCAACACACACACAACATTACAGCCAATCACCAGAGCACACGCACTATAAAAACAGGGGACACTACAGTTCCCGCTCATTCCAGCAGCAGCCAGCTCAGAGCACCGAGCTCAGAGCCTGTCAATCAGACATTCACCATGTGCTGAGTGCCTCACCCAGATAGTGATAGGACAGGGTGCACAGATTAGCTGGTAATGTACGTACCCAAGTTAGCAGTGTGCTGTTATAATTAAGTAGTTAATAAAATTGAGTTACACCATCTCCAGCCGTGTGGGATTGTTTGTACATCAGAACACCCAACACGACATGATACCAGAAGTGGACGCAAGGCAGCGCCTGTGAGACCTACCTGCAACGTATCAGCAATCCGCCGTCCTGCACCGTGGAGAACATCAACCCGCCGCCGCCGCTCCGAATCGCCGGCAATCTCGGGGTCAATTGGAAACTGTTTAAACAGCGCTTTCAACTCTTCCTCGAGGCCACAGACAGGGAGAATGCATCGGACACCTGGAAGATTGCCCTTCTCTCCACGGCGGGGCAACACGCCATCCACATCTTTAACTCCCTTACATTTACGGACGGCGAGGACAAAACCAAATACAAGACGGTGCTCCTGAAGTTAGACGAACACTTCAGCATTTGAAGTAAACGAGAGCTTCGAGAGGTACTTGTTCCAGCAGCGCCTGCAAGGCTTTCCAGTCTTACTGAACACACGTCCGCATCCTCGCGCAGTCCTGCGGCTATGGGCCCACCTCTGGCTCCATGATACGGGACAAGATAGTTTTCGGAGTCATGTCGGACACCCTGCGCCAGCAGCTCCTTCGGGTCAAGCAACTCACCCTGGCGACTGCCGTCGAGACCTGCGTCCTGCATGAGAACGCCACCAGCCGGTACTCACACATCCAGGCGGCCGAAACGGCGCGGGCCCCACGAGGCGGAGCGGGTCCAGACGATCGAGTACCTCCCGGGCCGCGGCCTGGAGGAGGCCGGCCATTTCGCGCGCTTTCTGAGGCCTCCCGCGCTTGTCTGCGCCAAAAGAGGGGACGTTGACGCAGAGGAATGCGATGCGCAGGGGCGCACTACGCAAGACCGCACTGCGCATGCGCGGTGGCGCAACGAATGCACTGACGTCACGACGTGCGGCAACTGTGGCTCCGCCCATTTAAAGCGGCAATGTCCTGCCAAAGCGCGACAATGCCTACGCTGTGGCAGGTTGGGCCACGATGCTGCCTGCTGTCAAGCAGCTCACCCTGCCAACTCGTACCCGTTTAACCAGCCTCGCAGAAACGTTCGGGCAATTAAACCCACATTCACCGAGTCCGATCCCGACGTCGCACAGACCAATGACACTGAGGACAGGGAGCCCTTCAGCATTGCTGTCATCAACAAGAACAAGCTGTCCCCGAGTCGAATGCACCAGCCGCTGTCAGTGCACAGACGACGAGTGGTGTGCCAGCCTGACGGTCAACCGATCCCAGATTAGATTCCGCCTGGACACTGGTGCCTCCGCCAATCTCCTCGCATGGTCAGCATTCCAGACCCTGAAGGTTAAACCACCTATTCTGCCATCCAACTGTCAACTCGTTCACTATAATGGCGATGTCATCCCCGCCACGGGGTCGTGCCAGCTCGAAGTGACACACAACTCACGTAAAGCCACACTACTATTCGAAATCGTGGGCTCCTCAAAGGACTCTCTGCTCGGCGCACATGCGTGCAAAATCCTCCACCTCGTTCGGCGTGTACACTCTCTCGCTCCAGAAGGCACGTCCGATTTCCCAGATGCAGACTTTAGGGCGCAGCTCAACTCAATCCTCACGCACAACCAGGATGTTTTCAAGGACATGGGCACACTGCCCTACACGTACAAAATCCTGCTCAAACAGGACGCCACCCCGAAAGTTCACGCACCTCGCAGGGTCCCAGCACCCCTCAAGGACCGCCTCAAGCAGCAGATGCAGGACCTTCAGGACCAAGGAGTAACGGAGCCAACTCCATGGGTCAGCTCCATGGTCTGCGTCAAGAAGCCTTCCGGCGAGATCCGGATCTGTATAGACCCGAAAGACTTAAATCGCAACATAATGAGGGAACACTACCCCATACCCAAACGTGAGGAGATCACGTGCGAGATGGCTCGGGCAAAAATATTCACCAAGCTTGATGCCTCAAAGGGCTTCTGGCAGATTCAATTGGATCAGTCCAGCAGGAAGCTGTGCACTTTCAACACTCCATTTGGCAGATACTGCTACAATAGGATGCCATTTGGCATCATCTCGGCCTCTGAAGTGTTCCATCGCATCATGGAACAGATGATGGAGGGCATCGAAGGCGTGCGCGTCTATGTAGACGACATCATTATTTGGTCCACCTCACAGCAGGAGCACATCAGTCGCCTTCAGCGTTTAAACGGATACGGGACCAGGGTCTGCGTCTTAACCGAGCCAAATGCTCTTTTGGACAAACCGAGCTGAAGTTCCTGAGGGACCACATCTCCCAGTTGGGGGTGCGGCCGGATGCCGACAAGGGGGCAGCCGTCATGGCCATGCAGAAGCCCACAGACAAGAAGGCGGTGCTACGCTTTCTCGGAATGGTCAACTTCCTGGGGAAGTTCATCCCTAACCTCGCTTCCCACACCACCGCTCTCCGGCACCTTGTCAGGAAGACAACGGAATTCCAGTGGCTTCCCACCCACCGGCGTGAATGGGAGGAGCTCAAGGTCAAGCTCACCACCGCCCCGGTACTGGCGTTTTTCAATCCTGCAAGGGAGACGAAGATCTCGACTGACGCCAGCCAGTCCGGCATTGGGGCGGTCCTCCTGCAACGGGATGACGCCTCATCATGGGCCCCAGTCGCCTATGCGTCACGGGCCATGATCCCCACAGAGCAGCGCTATGCGCTGATTGAAAAGGAGTGCCTAGGCCTGTTGACTGGCGTTGACAAGTTCCACGACTATGTGTATGGCCTTCCCCAGTTCACTGTGGAGACCGACCATCGCCCGCTGGTTGGCATCATTCAAAAGGACTTCAATGATATGACCCCTCGCCTCCAGCGCATTCTGCTCAAACTCCGGAGGTACGACTTTCAACCTGTCTACACCCCGGGTAAGGACCTCATCATAGCAGACGCTCTGTCCAGGGCAGTGAACACACCGTCCGACCCTGAGAGGTTCGTTTGACACATGTAGTCTTCACTTCTGCAAATCTGCCGGCCACTGATGCACGCCTGGCCCACATTCGACGTGAGACTGCGGCCGACCCCCTTCTGCAACGTGTGATGCGCCACATGGCGGACGGGTGGCTCAAGGGACAATGCCCACAGTTTTACAGCGTTCGGGATGACTTGGCAGTCGTTGATGGTGTCCTCCTGAAGCTGGACCGCATCGTGATCCCACACAGCATGCACCGGCTTGTCTTAGAACAGCTGCACGAAGGCCATCTCGGCGTTGAGAAGTGCCGGCGGAGGGCCCGAGAGGCTGTGTACTGGCCGGGAATAAGTGAGGACATTGCTAACACTGTGCTCAATTGCCCCACCTGTCAGCGGTTTCAGCCAGCACAACCCCGTGAGACCCTTCAGCCCCATGAGTTGGTCACGTCCCCCTGGTCGAAGGTGGGCGTGGACCTGTTCCATGCACTCGGCAAGGACTACATCATCATCATCGACTACTTTTCCAGCTATCCAGAGGTCATACGCCTGCACGACACCATGTCATCGGCTGTCATCCAGGCCTGCAAAGAAACCTTTGCTCGCCATGGCATTCCGCTCACCGTGATGTCAGACAATGGCCCCTGCTTTGCGAGTCAGGAATGGTCTTCCTTCGCCAGCTCATAAAAACTTCACACACGTGACGTCCAGTCCTCTGCATCCTCAGTCGAATGGCAAAGCAGAAAAGGACGCCCATATCGTTAAAAGGCTCCTCTGCAAGGCTGCTGATGCAAGATCTGACTTCTGCCTCGCCTTGCTGGCCTATTGCTCGGCCCCACTGTCCACGGGCCTATCGCCGGCCCAGCTGCTTATGGGTCGCACCCTCAGGACCACTGTGCCACCCATTCACGTCCCAGACCTCGACCACGCTCTGGTACTTCGGCGGATGCAGCAACAGCGTGAGCAACAAAAGGCGACACACGATGCTCGGGCGACTGATCTTCCTGCCCTGGCGCCTGGAGATAATGTCTGCATACACCTTCCGGAGGGCGGCTGGTCGGCAACCGCTGAGGTTCTCCGACAGATGGCTCCCCGCTCGTTCCTGGTTCGTCTGCCTGATGGCTCCATTCGCCGCCGCAATCGGCATGCCCTTCGTCTGGTTCCGCGCTCGCTACGCGATCCTGCCCCGGTGCCACGCCCTCCTGTTGTCCCTGCAATGGACTTTGTTGACCTTCCGAACACCCTGCATCCTCCTCACTCGACCGTCGCCCGGCCCGTTCCTCAGCCGGTGGATCCTGACCCACCCTTGAGGCGGTCAACCCAAATTCGTCGCCCACCTGAGAGACTTAATTTATGAACCTTTTCATATTGGACTCACTGACTAGTTCTGACAGGCTGTTTCAGACTTTTTGCCGTACTGTTTAAGATTTTGACTTTTTGCCGTACTGTTTAAGATTTTGTTATTGTTTGTTAATGACATTGGCTTCGTTCTTGGTGTAACATAGTTAGTTTCTGCACCTGGCACCTTCCAACCAACACACACATAACATAACATCGCAGCCAACCACCAGTGAGAGCACACGCACTGTAAAAACAGGGGACACCAGAGTTCCCGCTCATTCCAGCAGCAGCCAGCTCAGAGCACCGAGCTCAGAGCCCGCCACTCAGACATTCACCATGTGCTGAGTGCCTCACCCAGATAGTGATAGGACAGGGTCCACAGATTAGCTGGTGATGCACGTACCCAGGTTAGCAGTGTACTGTTACAGTTAAGTAGTTAATAAAATTGAGTTACACCATCTCCAGCCGTGTGGGATCGTTTGTACATCAGAACACCCAACACGAGAAGGAAGGCAGACTATTATCTGAATGGCCATAAATTAGGAGAGGGGACTGTACAACGAGACCTGGGTGTCCTATCACACCAGTCACTGAAGGTAAGTGCGCAGGTACAGCAGGCGGTAAAGAAGGCAAATGGTATGCTGGCCTTCATTGTGAGAGGATTTGAGTACAGGAGCAGGGATGTCTTGCTGCAATTATACAGGGCCTTGGTGAGGCCACACCCGGAATATTGTGTGCAGTTTTGGTTTCTTCATCTGAGGAAGTTTAGCCTACGTGGCTACACAGCTGGTTCATGATGCAGAGCGGGGCCAGCAGTGCGTTTTCAATTCCCTTACCGGCTGAGGTTATTTTGAAGGCCCCACCTTCTCCACCTCGCCTGAGGTATAGGATCTTCAGGTAAATTCCCCACCGGTCAGCTGTCCCCTGAAAGGGGAAAACAGCCTATGATCATCTGGCATTATGGTGACTTTACTTTGCCTTATCTGAGGAAGGATGTTCTTGCCATGGAGGGACTGCATTGAAGGTTTACCAGACTGATTTCTGGGATGGTGGGACTGCTGCTGCGTTCAACTTCAATCTTGCTGATGAGGGTCAATGAATTCTCGCCATTTTTGTGCGAGATCAGGAACTCACCATCGGGAACGGGCTGGGTGAATCGCAAACTGGTTTGCGCCCATCTCGAATCTCGACTTTGGCCTTTCCCGCTATTTACCCGGGGTGGCCAGATCTGTGCCCGGTGCAACGTGGTAGTTAAGTCACACCCTTTATAGATCCCACTTGTGGGAGTGGTTGCAGGTTTTATAACCCTAATTTGTGACAGTTATTAGATTAGCGCACTTGTAGATATAAACCAACTGACACAAATTCTCAACTACAGCAAATTAAAAACACTTTTTTTTTTACTTAAAGCAAGATTAATTAGAGTCACCTTGGCCATATTGTGCCGGGAGGGGTGATATATACTGTCCACATCATGCTTAATGTGATACGTTACTTATCTGTACTGTCACCAAGCTAACCAGCAACCAGCTTGCAAAATTGATCATGCCTGCGAACCTCAAGACTGGGTGTATTGGAACAGTTCTTGGATGTGAGAGTTATGGCTTCAAGTTAGGAGGGGAGGGAGAAAGATAGGAATGCCCCATGAGCAGTGGCCTTTGGCTCAATATTATTATGTGGGCTGCAGGCCTTTACTGCTCATTGACAGGCTGTTCCTAGACGACTGGGAGTGAATGTGTGTGAGACACATTCTAGAGGATCCACCATCGTCCGAAGTGATGCTAAGCAAGGAAGGGGGAGAAACTAAAATTGTCTGGAGGCCATTTTGCCATTTGCCTTGCAGGGAAAAAGGGGCCCACAAAGTGCCAGGGAAAGGGCAAAAATGAGTGAGGGTGTGACAGACCTTAAGACATTTATATGGTTGGAAATGGCACTCTGTAATTGGCCAGGGAGCAAGGAGGTTGTGCCATCATGGACGGAGAGATTGGTGTCAGAGATGTCAGTGAGGAACACTTGAATGTGGTGTTACCCTGTGGTCTCAAGGGAGGTAGGTGGCACACATAAATAAGGATTGATTGCAAAATGTCTTCAACTAATTGTGTTTCTTACTTCCTGTCAGTCTAAGGACCCCAGAGAGACAATTAGCAGACACATTTGCAACCCTGTATCCTAGGTCTGGTTAGGAGGGTTCCCATTTAGCAGAGGATGTAGTGTCACATCTTTCCCCACAATATTCATCAGTGCAGATGTATTTGCCTCAGTGGGAATGTGTTCAATGTTAACATGTAACTTCTACGTGTGTTCAAATTGTAACGGCAGTTTTCATTTTGCTTCATTTATTCAGTATAATGTGACCTCTAATTGGAAATGTCAGGCCTCGACCCGCTTAGGTAGCGTGTGGTGGTGACTTCATTGCATAACTGTCTTCCATGATAGGGCAGTGGACATGCAGAGGCTGTGTGATGGATGGTGGAAATGTTGGAGATGGGAGAGGAAGAAGTCATCAGTGGTGGGTGAATGTCTGATCTTCCAGCGAGCTGATGGATGGAGGAATCAACTCGCACATTGCTCCAATGTTCTGACTTCAAGGGTACGTGCTGATTGATGATGTCCTGGTTCCTCTGTCCCCTTTTCCAAGTCCTGCTCATCAGAAGATGACACAGTCTCCTGCAGCTTGTCAGCATTCAAGGATTTCCCACTGTGTCATGCAAGATTGTGAAGACAGAGCACATTACAGTGATCCTGGATTCTCTCACTAGAATGTACTGCAGAGCACTCCCAGAACAATCAAGGCATCGGAATCTCATTTTCAGCAGGCTCTATCGTGGCCGGGGTGGAGCTCTGGTAGACATTGTATCATACCTCTGCCTCAGTGCTAGGATTTCTCACCAGTATTAGCAGCATGTTTGGAGAGGGTAGCCCCTGACACCAAGAATCCATCCATTAAATTGTGTGAGAGGCTCGAGAAGATGCCGCAGTTTGAGTGCCAGAGATGAAGGAGCCATGAGGGTTTCCAGGGTAACGGGCATACAAACCTGAAGGATGCATTTCCTCCGGTCGAATACACACTAATAGATTAGAAGCCCTTCCTATGGATGAAGGTGGCAGGCTGGTCTGCTGTGTGCAATCTAAGACTCAGTGCGCACGTGTAACGCCTGCAAAGGCCCCAAAGCCTCCAATCCTCTGCCTTGCTTTCCAGGCCCGGAGAGAATCAGAAACTCTCCAGTCCTGTTAAACAAATCATTCAGACTTCCCTGATGTAGCAGCGTGTGTGTCCCCCGTAATTCCTTCTAGAAATTGAGCACGTCGGTGACGTATAATGTGGTTCAGGTCAGATATCCACCCAAGCAGTTGGACACAGACTGTCCTGCAACATCGCACATAGATCAGTCACTGATGCCCTGGAGAGAGAGAGACAGAATCTTCTCTGGCACTGTCACTCAAGCAATTACGTTGCCATATCCTTGAATGCAATTTACTGATGGTGCGAGTTCTGGAAAGAGGGAGATTCTGTCTTCTGTCTCTCTGCCGGATCAGCTTCCCATGGGGTCTTGCTGGATCCTGGCCAGTTGTGGGCTGCTGGTGCCCTGGTCATGCAGCCTCTGATTCCCCTTCCTCTGTGCCCTTCACTCGGGTCCGGGAGGATCCAGCCGTTGGAATTCTCTGTTCCGACTGGCAGCGCACCCCGCCTGCGGATTTCCCAGCGCCGTGGGGCGGCTTCAGTGGGAAATCCCATTGACAAGCGGCGGGAGCAGAGAAGCGAGCCGCCAGCGAATGGCGCGCGGCCGAGAAACATGTGGCTGGGGGAGCAGAGAATGATTCCCAGTCTCCCAAGTCTCCCTCTTCACTGGTCACCTCCCTTGGATACGGTGTCCAGCTTGGAAGCCTTTGCCTCTCTGGTCAGGCCTTCCCCTTTAGAGCACTTCCCCTGAGCCTCTGGGAACAGCCCCTTCACTGCAGGCCGGAGATTTCAGGTCCCACCCGTGGTGGGAAAAGTCACGGGTGGGATGGAAACTTTGGAAAGGTGGCCAAAAGGCACATTGACTTTCAGTGGGAATTTCAGGGACTGGAAAATCCCAGCCAGAGAGTTTTGCCCCTCAACATCTATTGGCCGTTAGGCATCATTAAAATGCATTCAAGGATATTAAAAGGATAAATAAGTGCCTTTTCAATTGCCTTAATTAGTCTCCTGCTGTTTGCATGTGGTCAGGCCACCTTGCTGGCTTCCCAACACTTACATGATTTCTGGCATTGGGCCTTCTACACGCGGCCTCCTGCAAGATTCTCCGCCTCGCCACAATTTTCACTGTCGCCCATTTCAATAGATTCTGCCCTTGCTGCGGAATTTGCAGAGGCATTTAACTTTCCTTTCCCTGGGCATTGCATTGCAAAACATTTGCCTCATCGGTGGCAGAAAGATTGTGGGAACAAAGTGACGCGCTTCAAAATATGTCTTATTAAAATGATGCACTTTTAGATGGTCTTAGGTTGATTGACTGTAATGACTGGCTGAGGAGGAGACTAATATATTCTACTTTACAACGATTGAAATGGTCAGGCAGTTATTAATTTTGATCCGTGTGGGCAGCAACAACAGCAAAAAAAAGGAACTGACAGAGACCTTTTGTAGCAGCTTTAGTGTGAGCGTGGTTCTGATGCTCAGGAAATGTAATCCTCTTTGTTTTGAGTGTATGAATGAACGCAGCATGTGCCAGACACGGGAGGGTGGAATGTGGTGTCAGACAAATTATTCTATTTTTAGTGCACTAACCTTCTGCATATGCTTTCAATCAAAAGCAGGATTCATATGCAGCAGGCAATCTGAGACGGGCTGGAAGTTTGTCCTTTCATTTGCTCTCCACGGTTTTATTTACAAGCATAAAACTGAAAATCCTGCGACAGCTGGGTGCAGAGCACCAACCAGTTTGCTGTAGCCATGGTGTGGAATTTCACTGTGTGCTGACTTTATTTAACCAGAAGCACACTTACAATATATTGTAAAACCGTCAGGGAGACATCCCGGCCTCTGCAGTTTAGGTTCTGCATCGATTTCACTTCGAGCAACATTCTTTGTCAGAAGAGATGTGTGCAATCATTGCTTGTTTGTTTCATTTTTTTTAATACCAGTCGAATATCTTTTTCACAACTGAAAATGGACCATAACGTGAGCCAACAAGGACCACACTGATGTTTTGGGCGGGAAGTCTGTGACCCGAGCCAACAATATAAAATAAAAGGTAAATTTATGACACAAAACCCAATGTTGAGGAGGCAGATGAAGCTGGAAGAAGTGTTGAAGAAGGCCTCCCAGCAGAGCACATCAACACCCTGAACCCTATAGCTACACCATTGGAAACTTTGGATAAGGGATACACGACCGATCATGGATATTTGCATTGCGGATTACAGTACCGAAGAATTTCTATGTCCATTTCTATTTCAACTTAAGCTAGTTTCACATGAAAAATAAAGGTCACAATTTGAGTCGAGACCTGAGCAAATCTGGGTCTTGGGTCTCTTGCCTTGAACCAGAGAGTTGCGGGGTGCAATCTAACACAGAAAAAACAGTTCTGGGCAGGATTAGACGAGTTGTTCCCGGTGCTGGAGCGCCGGGAGCGACCCCACCATCTAAGTTCACTCTGGTTTTTTGGCGGGCCTCAGTGGGGATCACCCCGACGAGGCCACACTCAGTCGCATTTCCTGCACTAAGGAACTCCGCTCGTCAGTGCAGGAAGAGATCGGAAAAATGGCGCCCCAATCTCTCAACTTCCCAACGCGACCCGTGGACCCCCCCCATGTCCCAACTCACCTGTTGGGGGGTCCTCGAGCCCTCCTCACCCCACCACATACGGACAGGGCACTCCCGGGCCCTAACTACGGTGTGGGCCACCTGGGCACCTTGAAAACGCCAGGCTGGCACCCGGGAAGCACTGCCAGGGTGCCAGGCTGGTAGTGTCAAGGTGCCCGTGTGGCATCAGCAGTTCCAGGGTGCTACCCTACCCAAAGCCTGACCACCCTGGGCCTCCAATCGCCTAGGAGACCCCCATCTCCCCAAGTGCCATTCTACCTGATCCCTGTTTGTGGGAACCAGAGCCAAATGATGCTGGGTCTCCTTGGCGAGACCGGTAGATCCCAAGTGTTGGTTACATCCAGCATCAGCAGAGTTAACACTTAACGATACAAGTTCGGATCCCGCCCATTGTGGGTGAGATCCAGATCATGACTCGCATGAGATCTTGTTAGATCTTGTGAGGCGTAATGACCGTCAGGAATCCCGGAGAAGGCCTCCCGTGGGATCTACCGGCTGCAGCTCATTCCGAATCCGGCGGGAGGTGGCCGGCAAATCGCTCCTGTGGATTACAATCATGCATTCTGGCTCAGCTCGATACGAGCTGGCAGTGGCCTGCACTGTTTCTTGAATGAAATGAAATGAAAATCGTGTATTGTCACAAGTAGGCTTCAATGAAGTTACTGCGAAAAGCCCCTAGTCGCCACTTTCCGGCGCCTGTTCGGGGAGGCTGGTACGGGAATTGAACCGTGCTGCTGGCCTGCCTTGGTCTGCTTTAAAAGCCAGCGATTTAGCCCAGTGTGCTAAACCCTGGCTGTGGAGCCAGGAGAGTGAGTGACCCTTTTACTTTGGTCTATAATCACTTACCTAAGGAACAATATAAAACTGTACAAGATGGAAATCTTAAAATGAAAACAGAAAATGCTAAAAATACTCAACACTTTATATGGAGAGAGAAGCAGATTTGACTTTAGATTGGTTCTGACGAAAGTCACTGACCTGAAGCATTAGATTTCTTTCACAAATCTCATGGTTTGGGTCGAACAGGAATCTTGCAGCCTGCTTATTGTTATATAATTTGATGGAATAAGTTATGACAAGAAGAGTTTGACTTTAGTTCAATAATTTAAGAAGATCTTCTGTAATCTAGCACATTAAATAATGAGGGCCAATTTCTGCTTTAAGGTAATTGGAGGCCAAAACAGCTGCAGGAGCCTGAATTTCTGTGTCGCCATTTCGGGGATAGGTTATCGATTAATATCCACGATAAGCATTCTCAGCCCCTAAGTTACCTTAACCACAGCTCTCCTCTCCTCTCAACAGCTTCACATAAGGATTCCATTTTATTCTCCAGATTCTGTCGTTCTCATGATGCCACCATTCATATCAGTGCTCGAAATGTGTCCACATATGGTTAATGGGGCCTTCGTCATTGTCTGATTCACACACGCCCGCTCTCACCCCATCCCTCCCAGAGCAATGTCAAGGTTCCCCATATCCTCACCTTCCATCCCACCAGCCTTCAAGTTTAACGGATCATATGCCAGCATTTCTGCCACTTCCAGCATGATTCCACCACCAAATAGATTTTCCCTTCCCTACCGTAGGGGCAGCACGGTAGCACAGTGGTTAGCACTGTTGCTTCACAGCTCCAGGGTCCCAGGTTCGATTCCCCGCTAGGTCACTGTCTGTGCGGAGTCTGCATGTTCTCCCCGTGTGTGCGTGGGTTTCCTCCGGGTGCTCCGGTTTCCTCCCACAGTCCAAAGATGTGCAGGTTAAGTGGATTGGCCATGCTAAATTTCCTTTAGTGTCCAAAAAGGTTAGGTGGGGTTACTGGTTTACAGGGATAGGGTGGAGCTGTGGACTTAGGTAGGGTGGACTTTCCAAGGACTGGTGCAGACTCGATGGGCCGAATGGCCTCCTTCTGCACTGTAAATTCTATGATTCCCCTTTCAGAATTCCAAACGGATTATTCCCTGGATGACAGCTTGGTACCCAGAGCACCTTCACATGCAAATGCAGAAGTACCTGCTCTTTTGCCTTCTCCCTTTCACTATCGTAGGGCCCCAAACTCTCCTTCCAGCAATTTACTTGTACTTCTTTCAACATATTGTACTGAGTTCACTTGTCCAGTGCAGTCTCCGTTACTTTGAAGAGACCAAAAACAGATTGGTGACTGGCTTGTGGAAAAGCTCTATTCAGTTCACAAGAGTCACCCCATACCTTGGGGTTTCGAGCAATTTGAATTCACCATCCCAAACCCGCCCTGACCTCTCTGTCCTGGTCACGCTGCTCTGTTCCAATATAACAAACAGCACCTCACACTCAAAATAGGCACATTATTCAGATTGGTAATGATTCTGCGATACACATTAACACCTATTGTAGACCCACGTTTTGCTTCTTTACTTGTCCCATTGCTACCTCCTTTTGCCTTTTCTCATTCAGGGTGCAATTGCCCCCACAAAATGATTAAGGGCGATGCTGCACTGGAAAGGCCACTCACCGCGCGCGGTGCAGCGCGGCCAGTGAAAGCTGGGAGACCCCCCTCCTGGGATCTATCCCGCTCACAACACCTCACGAGATTCAACGCAATCTCGTGAGACGTTGCGAAGTGAATCCTGCCCACAATGGGTGGGATCACTTTTTGGCAAATCTGAACATTAGACCGAGGCTGTACTCAAATGTGCAGATTCCCGAGGTACTTGAGGCTTTGGGATTCAAACCCTTCGCCTCAGAAACCTCGGGCGAGCGCTGTTTAGCACTGGTCCCACAAATGGCGACCAGACAGAACGGCACTCATGCAGGTCTCCCAGGGGATCGGAGGTCCCCCGGTGCCCTTTGGTGGTGCCCTGGCCGTGCCAGCCTGACGCACTGGCACTTTGACATTTTTTGCGCCTGTGATTGGGTCAGATTGTCCAGCGTGGGTGTTGGGGGGGGGGGGGGGGTGGTGAGGGGTGGCGACCCTCCCCCTCCTATACTGCGTTCTGGCTTGGGGGGAGGTTGGGAATTCTTTTGGGGGCCTTGGAGATCGGGATGCCATTTAAAAATGGAGTCCTGATTTCTCACTGCAACGGGGAGCTCCGGCGAGCAGCTCATGCCAGAGTGAATAGGTTCAGGCCATTTTTCCAACGCGAGTCGTATTGAATCACCATGTGTGTTACTCGGCACTGCGAGCGCCAGGAGACACACGGCTAAACGCGCTCGCTACGGGACTTTGTTCCCTTTTGGGAAGATCGTGCCCATCGTTTAATTTTGGTGGAATCCCAGGGTGATTTCCACAGGTGTATGGGCGCGATCGTGGTTGCAATTCACCCACACTTGGTCACTTTTTTGGAGCTTTGGGAGATTCCCACTGAAAATCAACACTGAGAGGGCTGGATTCTCCCAAAATGGGGCGATGTCCCCGCGCCAGTAAAAACACTGGCGTTTCAGTCCGGAGTTTCGTATAAAAAAGATAAGCCACTTCACTCACCTGCAGGGGGCTAGCAGAGACCCAGATTGATTCACGCAGCTTTCGCTGCGGATACGGGCCTCTGCACGTCCGGTTTTGAGTCCGCGCACGTGGACGGTGGCGGCCTCCCGCGGCCGCGCTGACTCGGACCGCGGAGGCAGATGGAAAATGTAGGCCCCCCGATCGGCCGAGCGCCCGAAGACCCGACTGCACCGATCTGTCCCCCGGCCACCTATAAGACCCCCCCCCCCCCTGGTGTCTGTTCCCCCCGCCCCCCCCGCCAGGGTGGCTGCGGAATGAGTCCGCAGCTGCCACGCAAGCTTCCCGATCGGCGATATGTGGTTAGAACCACGCCACCGTGAAGTCGGTCAGTCGGAAGCGGAGGATCGCTGGGCGGGCCTTTGTCAATGGCCCCCCAGCCGCGTAGAGTACTCCGTGAACGCGCCGATTCTCTGATCCCGGAGAGTTGCCGAACCGGAGCCGGGCCCGATCCCCCGCCCCAAACGCAATGTCAGCGCGATGATGCAGAGAATCCAATCCAGAATTTTTTCTGGAGTTGGGAACTAAAGATGGCGGCGCAACCAGCTCCTCGGAGATCGGCGTGCTCTTTCCAAGGGTGCCCAGATCACAAAGTTAAGTTGCGGGCCCCCCACAACCCCACCCACGGGCATTATGACTCCCCACAGACATGGGAAACACCCCGAACCCTCGACCCCGGAGGGACAATCCCATCTCTAAATGTCCACGTCATCCCCCTCACAGCACCCAAGCATGAGGGTCACCTGCCCCCCTCCCTCCATCCTCGTCGGCATCGGAGCATCACTCCCCCTCCCAAGTAAACATCCTCGCCATGGGGCTCCTGAGGGCCCCACGTTTAAGGCCACCCCTTCACCCTTCATAGCCCCCTTCAACCTCCTGCTTCATACCCATTCTTTATACCCCTTTATGCCCCACCCTTCATACACCCACTGGGGTACCCGGACGAGCACTCAGGTCTTGCGCGGATCAGCTGGCGGGGGTATTCGCAGACATCTTCAACCTCTCTTTGCAACCGTCTGAGGTCCCTATCTGCTTCAAGAAGACAACCATCATCCCTGTACCAAAAAAAAGCCAAGCAGCGTGCCTTAATGACTATCGTCCAGTGGCTCTGACATCCATCATCATGAAGTGCTTCGAAAGGTTAGTCATGGCATGAATCAACTCCAGCCTCCCGGGTTGCCTTGATCCACGACAGTTCGTCTACCGCTGCAACAGGTCCACAGCAGACGCCATCTCCATGGCCCTGCACTCTACCCTGGAACACCTAGCTAACAAAGACACCTATGTCAGACTCCTATTTCTCGATTACAGCTCAGCCTTCAACACCATCATTCCTACAAACTCATCTCCAAACTCCGTGGCCTTGGCCTCGGCTCCTCCCTCTGCGACTGGATCTGAACTTTCTAACCCACAGGCCACAATCAGTAAAGATAGGCAACAACACCTCCTCCACGGTCATCCTCAACACCGGTGCCCCACAAGGCTGTGTCCTCAGCCCCCTACTGTACTCCTTATACACCTATGACTGTGTGGCCAAATTCCCCTCCAACTAGATTTGCTGGTGACACCACCGTAGTGGGTCAGATTTCAAACAATGACGAGACAGAGTACAGGAATGAGATAGAGAATCTGGTGAACTGGTGCGACGACAATAATCTCTCCCTCAATGTCAACAAAACAAAGGAGATTGTCATTGACTCCAGGAAGCGTAGTGGAGAACATGCCCCTGTCTACATCAATGGGAACGAAGTAGAAAGGGTCGAGAGCTTCAGGTTTTCAGGTGTCCAGGTCACCAACAGCCTGTCCTGGTCCCCCCATGCCGACACCATAGTTAAGAAAGCCCACCAATGACTCTACTTTCTCAGAAGACGAAGGAAATTTGGCCTGCCAACTTCTACAGATGCGCCATAGAAAGCATTCTTTCTGGTTGTATCACAGCTTGGTATGGAGCCTGCTCTGCCCAAGACCGCAGGAAACGACAAAAGGTTGTGAATGTAGCCCAGTCCATCACGCAAACCAGCCTCCCATCCATCGACTCTATCTACAATTCCCGCTGCCTCGGAAAGGCAGCCAGCATAATTAAGGACCCCACGCACCCCGGACATACTCTCTTCCACCTTCTTCCATCAGGAAAAAGATACCAAAGTTTGAGGTCATGTACCGACCGATTCAAGAACAGCTTCATCCCTGCTGCCATCAGACTTTTGAATGGACCTACATTGTATTAAGTTGATCTATTCTCTACACCTTGCTATAACTGTGACATTATATTCTGCAGTCTCTCCTTCCTTCCCTATTTACGATATGCATTGTTTGTACAGCATGCAAGAAACAATACTTTTCACTGTATACTGATACATGTGACAATAATAAATCAAATCAAATCAAATCATTCTTCGTACCCCTTCATGCCCCACCCTTCATCTACCCCTTCAGGCCTCTCCTTTCATGCCCCACCTTTATGCACCCCTTTTATCCCCCCTTTCATGGTCATTGTCCCCCTCAGGCTCTGTCCTTTTCAGTGTCCCCTGGCACTGCCCCTGGCACCCTGGCAGTGCCAACCTGACACGCCATGCAGCGCTGATTGGCGACAGCCTCACGCTGCGCCGGTGGAACCAGTGAATCCCGAGAGCCGGGAGGTTCTGGTCTCGAACAGGCTATGCATATTTAAATGGGTTTTTATATTCATTTACAGTAAGAAGTCTTACAATACCAGGTTAAAGTCCAACAGGTTTTTTTTTACTCTAGCTTTCGGAGCGTAGCTCCTTCCTCAGGTGAATGAAGAGGTGGGTTCCAGAAACCTGTCGGACTTTAACCTGGTGTTGTATGACTTCTTACTGTGCTCACCCCAGTCCAACGCCGGCATCTTCAAAGTGTTGCCTTGACCGGGGAGAAACCCGCCAAGGCCCAAAGAAACGGTTGAATAGCGGTCCAAATTTCGGCATTGCAGCTGTCGCGAAACACCCCACCAAAGGTGGCCAAATTCTCACTTTGAAATGTTTCCACTGGATCGCGCCCATAAACCTTCAATTCCCACTGCAATGCTGCCTGACCCACTGAGTATTTCTGGCATTTTCTGTTTTTATTTCCCATTTCCAAAACCCGCATAATTTCCTTTTGGAAAAGTGAACCAATAGTTTTATTTGTAGCATTAGTAACTCAACCTCAGCCACTTCCCCATCTCTGGTGGTCACCTTCACAATCCATATACATTTACTGGCATTATCCTCAAGTGTATTCTGCTGGATCAGTGCCCTGTTAATTTAATATGAAATAGCGTGATGTTGGCTACTACTCTACTGCCAACAAGCTTTATGAGTTACTTCCTTTATGGCCTAATGGATATAACAGTTTATGCCTCGTTCATTCCAGCTGTAATGGAGATGTTTTGTGAGCTCCATTTGCACCAATATTGTGGCTGGTTATGCAAACCCCATGTGTGTGGTGGTGGGACTCAGTTTGTACACTTGCTCACAAGCACAAATCAGGCTGTGACAACAAATTTATACAGTGCAATTTTAATGTAAAAGCTGAAACCACTATACATCAACATTAAACTTGTATAAATAGATTATACAATAATAATTATGTAGTTCATTGCAATAATTGCAAATTGAGATCATTGTCAAAGTTAGAGAGCAAGGGTGCAGAAAAGGCAAGCAGTCCTCTTGACAGTCGGTGTACATTCTACTCCACCGTGCAGCCTCCTTCCTCTTTCAGCTTTTCCCTGATGAAGGAGCTACCCTCCGAAAGCTAGTGATTCCAAATAAACCTATCGACTTTAACCTGGTGTTGTAAGACTTCTTACTGTGCCCACCCTAGTCCAACGCCGGCATCTCCACATCGTAGCTTTTCCCTTGTCACATGTGGTTGCCCCAATGCTGGTTGGATCACCATCAAATCAACAATCATCTTTTTGAATTTGGCAAGTGGTTTCCCAGCCGGAGGCCCTTCCTGCCACCAAACCTCTCCCACTTAACCATGCAGAATGTCCATAACCTTTCCCGCTCCATCCGTTTCTTATCTTTGCTCTCTAACCTTGGCAATTATCATACTACTGCCATTCAACAACAGGAAATTGATGTGCAAGTATTTATGTTTCTCACTAGTATGAAAGTACTTCACACTCAAATTAATTGACATTTCAACAAAAGACGATCAGCAAGCTGGTAGCTTAAACAAATATCAAGCCATTCTAAAAGGAATTGGTACCATGATTAATAAATAAAAGCTGCACTACTGTGGTAATTTGGGAAATAATTAGTTTCCCTGGGTTCAGTCACACCAGACCATAACAATTAGATAATTGTCATTTAGTTAACTTACACAAGTTTAATTGTACCAATCCTCCCCATTTGGCGATCGTTACCAGCACGCACCTGCACACCTACAGCAGTGGCTGAGTTATTTCGTAGCCAACAAGTCCCGGAGTGGGAGTAGAACCCAGGGCCTTCAGAGGCATGAGAGCTACCCAATGCGTACCTCCAGATAATGCAGTCTATCCATTTATTTGACTTCCGAAGAGAAGGTTCTTCACATTCTCTGATCTCAGTGGTATCAAGAAAAACTACAAACTATACATCTTTTCTCACAAGGCCTAACAAACTCCAGCTGGATGTTCTCCAGGCAACTCCCATTTCCAGCAACACAGTGATCGGTATTACCTGAGTGGCACTCTTCATAAACCCATAAATTTAATGTTGTTCCAAGTCGAATATTTATCTATTTCCTTTGAGAGGGAGTTAATCAGTGCAACATCATTTGCCTGCATTCGGGATCCTGTTTCACATGCTAATAACTACTGAAAATGTAAATTTTCAAACCTCTATTTGCTCTTAAGACTTAAAGAAGAAACCGTGCTTTTTCCTGGATTGAGTTTTTGTTACAATAGTAACTTGATGAGTGAATCTTTCCTTTTGAAATTTTGCTTTGCTTGTTTATTTCAAAGTGCATTCTGTGTGATCGAGGAAGTTTAAATAAAAAATATTAATTCTCAAACAGTGGGCATGGTTGGTCATCCTTCTGTTTCTAACTCTCCTTTCTCCCTCATATATCAATGTGGCTTCTCCACAAATACATGTCAACTGTTCGTTTCAGCGAGTACCATGTTCTCAACATTCTTGATAAAGAGGTTTCTTCTAAAATCCCTGTTTGATTTTTTTGGGTGACCAATTTATATTGATGGTCTATAATTCTGCTTTTCAAGTTAGCTCCATTAACACCTTTCACAAATAGGACACCCCTTATCCTTCCCTATTAAAGAGAGAAAGGAGGATCAGCCTGGTCATCCATTCATAAGTAAGGACAGGAGACTTGTAAAGGGAAAGGCAGCAGTTCGACCTGAGGGCGTAGACAGGTGGGCCTCGAGCCTATTAAGTCCTGATGCAGAAATATTGGTGAAGAAGTGGAATTTAATGCTCCACCATCCTGAGGTGAGTTTGAAGGCAGCGGACCGTTTGATTGGGTGGAAGGGTGTGTGGTGGTGGTGACCCCATCGTCTTCCCAACTCCCCCCCACCCCGCTGATCTACCTACAGATGGAAAGCATGAAGGCCAGTCTTGCCGCCCAGAGGCCAATTGTGGTCCTAAACAGCCATTTAAGGGCCTTATTCCACCACCGCCATTATTCAACTAGTGATGGGGGGGGCGGGGATGGACTCGCCATCCAGGGGGGCTCCCCAGTTATTACTGACAGGTTTACCAATGAACTTCCAAGACAGGGCTGGCTCTTCTTTCATAAGCACTTTTTTTCCTGATCGGGATCTGCCACTGGGAAGGAGCTGGGCACTGAAAGTCATGCCGTGCCTTTGCTTCCAACCACCTCCCTTCTCCTGGCCAGCAACCCCCTCCCCGTGACTCCCATCCACCCACCTCCACCTGAGGAAGTAGGGCTGATCCCGCATGCAGGCCTGAGGAGAACACTGGCAGAGGCCACCGCTTCCAGTCACCGCATTGGCACTGGAGAGCTGCAAAATTTTAATTGGCTGGCAGCTCTCAGAGGTTGGGACCTTGCTCTGCTTGGGGATTTAAAAAAAATAAATCCCAATTATTTTTTTTCCAATTAAGGGGCAATTTAGGGTGGTCCTCAGCACTCAGAGATCAATCTATTTGCTCGATTTTTGTTCGTAGGGTGTAATTTCCCTGACTTTCTCTGAAATTTATTTTAATGTACATCAATTTTTGTTTATTTGTTTAAACTTCTAAGCATATAGAAAGCATTGAAATAATCTTGAGGCATTTTTAATGTCTGGGGCTCTGGTTTGGTGGGGAAATGTTGTTGAGCTTCTTCCGATTTTGTCGAGTGATCAACTGAATGAAGTCACTTCAGTGATAAATAAAAGTTATTTTAGCCACATTTGACTATTTGTGTGGCTAGTTGAGATAAAGAAAGATTGTCGTGAGAAAGTAAATGAAGCATTGAGGAACAAAGGAAGCATATCATAAAGGGCTTTGACAAAGAGTCATGGACTCAAACGTTAGCTCTTTTCTCTCCCTACAGATGCTGCCAGACCTGCTGAGATTTTCCAGCATTTTCTCTTTGGAAACATTTGCCAAGTATCTATTCGGATTGGTTAGATGTAGACTGGAAAGTTGATGTTCCTAAGTAGCAGCACGGTGGCGCAGTGGTTAGCCCTGCTGCCTCACAGCGCCGAGGTCCCAGGTTCGATTCTGGGTCACTATCCGTGTGGAGTTTGCACATTCTCCCCGTGTTTGCATGGGTTTCGCTTCCACAGTCCAAAGATGTGCAGGGTAGGTGCATTGGCCACACTAAATTGCCCTAAATTGGGTACTCTAAATTTTTTTTTAAAAATCTGCCTAAATCTCCATGCATTTATTTGAAGACATAATTTGGATCATCTCATTTGGCTGCTGCTGAATAATATAAAAAATGGGGAGGCATGTAACATTTCAGACAGGGAGATTGAGAACTTTGGGTTTGAGGTACCAAACGTGTTCGTCGAATTTCCTCCTGACCCAGCTGTCGCTGCAGTTCTTCTATAGAACAATGTACCAGTTATTGCGAAGAAAGTGCTGCTTGATAGCACTGTTAATGATCCATCGCTTTACCGATGATCGAGAGTAGACAGATGGAGCGGTAATTGGCCGGGTTGGAGTTGTCCTGCTTTGTGTATACAGGACACACCTGGGTAATTTTCCACATTGTTAGGTAGATGCCAGTGTTGTAGCCGTACCAGAACAATTCAATTGATTTCCATACCAGGATGTTCATTGTACTTACAAGTGTTTTTAGCATTATTTCATGTATTTTGGTAGCAGGGAACTCCCTTTTCCACTGTGTTGTTGACTTGTTAGTACCTTGTTTTTGTCTGAGGGGCTGTTTATGCGGCATTATAGTTGACAGTTGAGGTTTACTGTTTTGAAGAATTATATCATAGAATTATAGATCATCATAGAATTTACAGTGCGGAAGGAGGCCATTCGGCCCATCGAGTCTGCACCGGCTCTTGGAAAGAGCACCTTACCCAAGCCCACACCTCCACCCTATCCCCATAACCCAGTAACCCCACCCAACACTAAGGGCAATTTTGGACACTAAGGGCAATTTATCACGGCCAATCCACCTAACCTTCACATCTTTGGACTGTGGGAGGAAACCGGAGCACCCGGAGGAAACCCACGCACACACGGGGAGAATGTGCATGTCATAATATACACCAGTATATCATGGTGCAGACACACACTGATGGACACACAGTGGGACCAATCAACATACAGAACACCACAGCCAATCACCAGTGAGAGCACACGCACTATAAAGACAGGGGACATCAGAGTCCCTGCTCATTCGAGTATCAGCTAGCTAGGAGCACAGAGCTCACAGCCTGCAACACGGACATTCACCATGTGCTGAGTGCATCAACTGGTTAGGACAAGGCAAAGGTCTTTAGTTAAAGCTGGTATCGTATTTACCCACAGTTCAAGTATGTTTAAATAGTTAATCTTTTAATAAAATAGTGTTGCACTACTTCAAGTGTTGGTGACCTGTATGTGATCTAGAACAGCCAACACATCAGTGTAGACTCCGCACAGTCAGTGACCCAAGCCAGGAATCGAACCTGGGACTGTGGAGCTGTGAAGCAATTGTGCATTATCTAAGCTAGTTTCTTCAGAAATACATTTTCAGTGAAAAGTACCGGTAGGTCACTGCAGAAACTTCTTTTTTTTAATTTAAACATTTTATTAAGGCATTTATAAATATTTAACAACACGTTCAAGAGGAAAAATAACAAAGTAAGTAACACCCATCCAACCAACAACCATACCCAGCAACATGGCTGACATACACAGTTCCCCAGGCCCCTCCCCCACTAACTAATCCTGCCTCAACCATCCCCTCCTACCTCCCTCCCTCCCCTTTTGTATCGGCTGACAGCTTAATTTTCCCCAACGAAGTCGATAAACGGCTGCCGTCTCCGGGTGAACCCCAACACGATCCTCTCAGGGCGAATTTGACCTTCTCAAGCCTGAGAAACCCGGCCTTGTCACTAACCCATACCCCAGTTTTCGGGGGTTCCGAGTCCCTCCACGCCAATAAGATCCATCTCCGGGCTACCAGGGAGGCAAAGGCCAAACATCACCCACTCTCGCCCCCTGGACTCCCGGGTCTTCCAACACACCAAAAACCGCCACCTCTGGACTCGGAAACACCCGTACCTTCAATACCGTGGACATGACATTGGCAAATCCTTGCCAGAATCCCCTACTTCATGTGGACATGATTCGCGGGCCCTCCTGCACATCGCCCACACCTATCCTCCACCCCTTCAAAGAACCTGCTCATCAGGGCCACAGTCATATGCACCCTGAGGACCATCTTGAATTGTATCAGGCTGAGCCTGGCACACGACGAGGACCCGTTAACCGTATTCAAGGCATCCTCCCATAATCCCGCCTCTAATTCCTTGCCCAACTCTTCCTCCTATTTTCGCTTTATCTGCCCTGTCGAGGTCCCCTCCCATTCCATGAGCTCTTTGTAAATTTCCAAGACCTTCCTCTCCCCAACTCCCGTTTTTGACACTTCCTTGTCCTGTATCCCCTGGGGCAGGAGGAACGGGAAGGTCGAAAGCTGCCTCCGTGCAAAGTCCCTCCCCTGCAGATAGCGGAACCCATCCCCACCTGGCACCTCAAACACCTCCTCCACGTTCTCCAAGAATGGAAAGCTTCCGTCAATAAACAAGTCCCCGAACCGCTCGATCCCAGCTTGCTGCCGCCTCTGATCCTCCCCATTCTAGCTTCCCCGGCACAAACCGGTGATTGCCACAAACTGGAGCCCATACTGACACCCCCTCCACTCCCATGTGCTTTCGCCACTGTCCCCACACCCTCAAAGCCACCACCACCACCGGGCTTGAGGAATGCCGAGCCGGCGAGAATGGCAGAGGTACCATTACCAGTGCCCCTAAAAAGGGTAGCACGGTAGCATTGTGGATAGCACAATTGCTTCACAGCTCCAGGGTCCCAGGTTTGATTCCAGCTTGGGTCACTGTCTGTGCGGAGTCGGCACATCCTCCCCGTGTGTGCGTGGGTTTCGTCCGGGTGCTCCGGTTTCCTCCCACAGTCCAAAGATGTGCAGGTTAGGTGGATTGGCCATGATAAATTGCCCTTAGTGTCCAAAATTGCCCTTAGTGTTGGGTGGGGTTACTGGGTTATGGGGATAGGGTGGGGGTGTTGACCTTGGGTAGGGTGCTTTTTCCAAGAGCCGGTGCAGACTCGATGGGCCGAATGGCCTCCTTCTGCACTGTAAATTCTATAACTGCAGAAACCTCAAATTAGCATTTAAAATACCTCAAGGACAAGATGGGGGTGGCTAACCAGACACATTTCTTAACTTCCTGACAGTTTCTCGTATGCTGCTGGATTTGTGTTTTTTTTCCTGACTGGAAAGTACAATGATTCAGCAGAGGAACTAGAGGAGTAAGAATAACTCAATAGCTTTCTTTAAGGGACAAGTTCCTTAATGTGGTTACTTTGATCATTGTTGTCTCACACAAACGGCAATTGTCTTAAATGCATATTAATTAATATTTAATCTAATATGTGCAGTGTTGTGCAATTTGCTTAAAAACCTGTTCATACATCTGACCAGATGTATTGTGACCAAATAACCTGCCAGTGGTGGTGGATTCCACTCTGATGCGACCATCAATTCACACAAAACCAGGAGTAGAAGTAAGCTGTGGCTTTAATCAACTAGAACTGTGACTGATCTGTTAGTGGGAGCCGCCTACAGGGCGACTGCTCTTTATACCTCCCCTCAAGGGGTGGAGCCAGGGGTAAAAAAAAAAAAAAAATTTTAATTTTAATTAATTGACGCAATGTCAGTTAGAGGGGTGCAGTGCTCTGACTGTGAGATGTGGCAGGTCCGGGAGGCTTCCAGCCTCCCGGATGGCTTCATCTGCAGAAAGTGCACCCAACTGGAGCTCCTCACAGACCGCATGGTTCGGTTGGAGCAGCAATTGGATGCACTTAGGAGCATGCAGGTGGCGGAAAGCGCCATAGATCGCAGTTATGTAAATGTGGTCACACCCAAGGTGCAGGCAGAGAAATGGGTGACCACCAGAAAGGGCAGGCAGTCAGTGCAGGAATCCCCTGTGGTTGTCCCCCTCTCGAACAGATATACCCCTTTGGATACTGTCGGGGGGGATAGCCTATCAGGGGAAAACAGCAGCAGCCAGAGCAGTGGCACCACGGCTGGCTCTGATGTTCAGAAGGGAGGGTCAAAGCGCAGAAGAGTAATAGTAATAGGGGACTCTATAGTCAGGGGCACAGATAGGCACTTCTGTGGACGTGAAAGAGACTCCAGGATGGTACGTTGCCTCCCTGGTGCCAGGGTCCAGGATGTCTCCGAACGGGTAGAGGGTATCCTGAAGGGGGAGGGCAAACAGGCAGAGGTCGTTGTACATATTGGTACTAACGACATAGGCAGGAAGGGGCATGAGGTCCTGCAGCAGGAGTTCAGGGAGCTAGGCAGAAAGTTAAAAGACAGGACCTCGAGGATTGTAATCTCGGGATTACTCCCTGTGCCACGTGCCAATGAGGCTAGAAATAGGAAGATAGAGCAGCTAAACACGTGGCTAAACAGCTGGTGTAGGAGGGAGGGTTTCCATTATCTGGGCCACTGGGAGCTCTTCCGGGGCAGCTGTGACCTGTATAAGAAGGACGGGTTGCATCTAAACCGGAGAGGCATAAATATCCTGGCCGCGAGGTTTGCTAGTGTCACACGGGAGGGTTTAAACTAGTATGGCAGGGGGGTGGGCACGGGAGCAATAGGTCAGAAGGTGAGAGCATTGAGGGAGAACTAGGGAATAGGGACAGTGTGGCTCTGAGGCAGAGCAGACAGGGAGAAGTTGCTGAACACAGCAGGTCTGGTGGCCTGAAGTGCATATGTTTTAATGCAAGAAGTATTACGGGTAAGGCAGATGAACTTCGAGCTTGGATTAGTACTTGGAACTATGATTTTGTTGCCATTACAGAGACCTGGTTGAGGGAAGGGCAGGATTGGCAGCTAAACGTTCCAGGATTTAGATGTTTCAGGCGGGATAGAGGGGGATGTAAAAGGGGAGGCGGAGTTGCGCTACTGGTTCGGGAGAATATCACAGCTGTACTGCGGGAGGACACCTCAGAGGGCAGTGAGGCTATATGGGTAGAGATCAGGAATAAGAAGGGTGCAGCCACAATGTTGGGGGTTTACTACAGGCCTCCCAACAGCCAGCGGGAGATAGAGGAGCAGATAGGTCGACAGATTTTGGAAAAGAGTAAAAACAACAGGGTTGTGGTGATGGGAGACTTCAACTTCCCCAATATTGACTGGGACTCACTTAGTGCCAGGGGCTTAGACGGGGCGGAGTTTGTAAGGAGCATCCAGGAGGGCTTCTTAAAACAATATGTAGACAGTCCAACTAGGGAAGGGGCGGTACTGGACCTGGTATTGGGGAATGAGCCCGGCCAGGTGGTAGATGTTTCAGTAGGGGAGCATTGCGGTAACAGTGACCACAATTCAGTAAGTTTTAAACTACTGGTGGACAAGGATAAGAGTGGTCCTAGGATGAATGTGCTAAATTGGGGGAAGGCTAATTATAACAATATTAGGCGGGAACTGAAGAACATAGATTTGGGGCGGATGTTTGAAGGCAAATCAACATCTGACATGTGGGAGGCTTTCAAGTGGCAGTTGAAAGGAATTCAGGACCGGCATGTTCCTGTGAGGAAGAAGGATAAATACGGCAATTTTCGGGAACCTTGGATGACGAGAGATATTGTAGGCCTCATCAAAAAGAAAAAGGAGGCATTTGTCAGGGCTAAAAGGCTGGGAACAGACGAAGCCTGCGTGGAATATAAGGAAAGTAGGAAGGAACTTAAGCAAGGAGTCAGGAGGGCTAGAAGGGGTCACGAAAAGTCATTGGCAAATAGGGTTAAGGAGAATCCCAAGGCTTTTTACACGTACATAAAAAGCAAGAGGGTAGCCAGGGAAAGGGTTGGCCCACTGAAGGATAGGCAAGGGAATCTATGTGTGGAGCCAGAGGAAATGGGCGAGGTACTAAATGAATACTTTGCATCAGTATTCACCAAAGAGAAGGAATTGGTAGATGTTGAGTCTGGGGAAGGGTGTGTCGATAGCCTGGGTCACATTGAGATCCAAAAAGACGAGGTGTTGGGTGTCTTAAAAAATATTAAGGTAGATAAGTCCCCAGGGCCTGATGAGATCTACCCCAGAATACTGAAGGAGGCTGGAGAGGAAATTGCTGAGGCCTTGACAGAAATCTTTGGATCCTCGCTGTCTTCAGGGGATGTCCCAGAGGACTGGAGAATAGCCAATGTTGTTCCTCTGTTTAAGAAGGGTAGCAAGGATAATCCCGGGAACTACAGGCCGGTGAGCCTTACTTCAGTGGTAGGGAAATTACTGGAGAGAATCCTTCGAGACAGGATCTACTCCCATTTGGAAGCAAATGGACGTATTAGTGAGAGGCAGCACGGTTTTGTGAAGGGGAGGTCGTGTCTCACTAACTTGATAGAGTTTTTCGAGGAGGTCACTAAGATGATTGATGCAGGTAGGGCAGTGGATGTTGTCTATATGGACTTCAGTAAGGCCTTTGACAAGGTCCCTCATGGTAGACTAGTACAAAAGGTGAAGTCACACGGGATCAGGGGTGAGCTGGCAAGGTGGATACAGAACTGGCTAGGCCATAGAAGGCAGAGAGTAGCAATGGAAGGATGCTTTTCTAATTGGAGGGCTGTGACCAGTGGTGTTCCACAGGGATCAGTGCTGGGACCTTTGCTCTTTGTAGTATATATAAATGATTTGGAGGAAAATGTAACTGGTCTGATTAGTAAGTTTGCAGACGACACAAAGGTTGGTGGAATTGCGGATAGCGATGAGGACTGTCGGAGGATACAGCAGGATTTAGATTGTTTGGAGACTTGGGCGGAGAGATGGCAGTTGGAGTTTAATCCGGACAAATGTGAGGTAATGCATTTTGGAAGGTCTAATGCAGGTAGGGAATATACAGTGAATGGTAGAACCCTCAAGAGTATTGAAAGTCAAAGAGATCTAGGAGTACAGGTCCACAGGTCATTGAAAGGGGCAACACAGGTGGAGAAGGTAATCAAGAAGGCATACGGCATGCTTGCCTTCATTGGCCGGGGCATTGAGTATAAGAATTGGCAAGTCATGTTGCAGCTGTATAGAACCTTAGTTAGGCCACACTTGGAGTATAGTGTTCAATTCTGGTCGCCACACTACCAGAAGGATGTGGAGGCTTTAGAGAGGGTGCAGAAGAGATTTACCAGAATGTTGCCTGGTATGGAGGGCATTAGCTATGAGGAGCGGTTGAATAAACTCGGTTTGTTCTCACTGGAACGAAGGAGGTTGAGGGGAGACCTGATAGAGGTATACAAAATTATGAGGGGCATAGACAAGAGTGGATAGTCAGAGGCTTTTCCCCAGGGTAGAGGGGTCAATTACTAGGGGGCATAGGTTTAAGGTGAGAGGGGCAAGGTTTAGAGTAGATGTACGAGGCAAGTTTTTTATGCAGAGGGTAGTGGGTGCCTGGAACTCGCTACCGGAGGAGGTGGTGGAAGCAGGGACGATAGTGACATTTAAGGGGCATCTTGACAAATACATGAATAGGATGGGAATAGAGGGATACGGTCCCAGGAAGTGTAGAAGATTGTAGTTTAGTCGGGCAGCATGGTCGGCACGGGCTTGGAGGGCCGAAGGGCCTGTTCCTGTGCTGTACATTTCTTTGTTCTTTGTTCTTTGTTCACACAGGCCCCAACGTGCTACATCATAGGTAATACCTTACAATGGTCCATAGGTGGAGCCCACATGGGCAACAGCGTAATACAGATATGCACATGGTGAATTGTTACAGCAATACATACACCACATTCACCCCCTGTTAAAAAAATGAAGTCCGGCGGGGGTGAAGGGTTCATAAGTTCAGCCTGTCCGGGGCACAGATTGTGAGCTGTGATCGCCGAAGCTCTGGTATCGCAGCTGGCCCGGGCGTCAAACCCAGCCGTGCTGGCATGGGTAGTGAAGTCGCCGGTGCGGGCACAGACGTGGGCTCCGGGAGTGTGTCTTCTGGGGCCTCATCCCTGTGGGTCAGTGAAGGGGGAGTGGCAGGTGGGAGGGGGTGCGGGTGCCATGTAGGGGCGGGGGCACTGGTCAGCGTATGTTGGGCGGGAAAAGATGGGGTGGCGGTGGTGGTGGAACCCGCGGGTGCCAGGTCCCGGAGGGAGACCGTATCCTGGCGGCCGTCGGGGTGTTCAATGTATGCGTACTGGGGGCTGGAGTGTAGGAGCTGGACCCTCTCGACCAGGGGGTCGGACTTATGGCTCCTGACGTGTTGGCGGAGCAGGACGGGCCCCGGTGTCTTCAGCCAGGACGGAAGCGAGGTCCCGGAGGTGGATTTCCTGGGGAAAACAAATAGGCGGTCATGAGGTGTCTCGTTTGTGGCCGTGCAAAGGAGGGACTTAATAGTGTGGAGTGCATCGGGGAGGACCTCCTGCCAGTGGGGAACTGGGAGATTCCTAGACCGTAGGGCCAGGAGGACGGTCTTCCAGACCGTCACGTTCTCCCTCTCCCCCTGCCCGTTTCCCCTGGGGTTTTAACTGGTAGTCCTGCTCGAGGCGATGCCCTTACTGAGCAGCTACTGAATCAGTTCATCACTCATGAATGACGAGCCCCGTTCACTGTGAACGTACGTGGGGAAACCAAACAGGGTGAAGACACTATGTAGGGCTTTAATGACGGTGGCCGCGGTCATGTCGGGGCAAGGGACTGCAAAGGGGAAGCGGGGGAACTCATCAATAATGTTGAGGAAATATGTGTTGCGGCTGTTGGAGGGGAGGGGCTCTTTGAAATCGATACTGAGGCGCTCAAAGTGCCGGGATGCCTTTACCAGGTGGGCCTTATCCGGTCGATAGAAGTGCGGCTTACGCTCTGCACAGATTTGGCAGTCCCTGGTCATAGCTCTGACCTCCTCGGTGGAGTAGGGCAGGTTGTGGACCTTGATGTAGTGGAGAAGCCGGGTGGCAGAGGGCATCGTGGATGGCACGTAGTCGTCATCTTGCGCGCTGGCGCATGTGCCACGGGACAGGGCATCTGGGGGTTAGTTGAGCTTCCCAGGACGATATACTATATCGTAATTATCGGTGGAGAGTTCGATCCTCCACCTCAAGATCTTATCATTCTTGATTTTGCCCCGCTGCGTATTATCGAACATGAAGGCTACCGATTGTTTGTCGGTGACGAGGGTAAACCTCCTACCAGCGAGGTAGTGCCTCCAGTGCCGCACGGCTTCCACGATGGCTTGGGCTTCTTTTTCGATTGAGGAGTGTTGAATTTCGGAGGTGGTGAGGGTTCGTGAAAAAAACACTACTGGTCTGCCTGCCTGATTGAGGGTAGTGGCGAGGACGACCTCTGATGCATCGCTCTCCACCTGGAAGGGGACGGACTCGTCCACCGCGCTCTTCGCAGCTTTGGCAATGTCCGCCTTGATGCAGCTGAATGCTATGAAAAGAACCCGAGGCACCTTTTCAGGGCCTTGGGGCAGTGGGGGAGGGGGAGTTGTAGGAGGGGGCGCATACGGTCGGGGTCGGGTTATAGAACCCCGTTTTCCACGACGTAGCCGAGGATGGCTAGTCTGGTTGTGCGGAAAATGCATTTCTCCTTGTTATATGTGAGGTTAAGGGTTCGGGCGGTTTGGAGAAATTTCTGGAGGCTGGCATCGTGGTCCTGCTGGTCGTGGCCGCAGTTGGTGACGTTGTCCAAGTACGGAAATGTGGCCCGCAGCCCGTACTGGTCCACCATTCGGTCCATCGTCCTTTGGAAGACCGAGACCCCGTTCGTGACGCCAAAGGGGACCCGGAGGGAGTGGAAGAGGCAGCCGTCTGCCTCAAAGGCCATGTAGTGGCGGTCCCCCGGGCGGATGGGGAGCTGGTGGTACGCAGACTTCAGATCCGCCGTGGAGAACACCCGATAGTGATTAACCATGATTAACCATGTCTGCGATCCGGGGAAGGGGGTACGCATCAAGGTGCGTGTAATCTACAACCATCCGGTTCTTTTCCCCGGTCCTGACGACCACTACCTGGGCTCTCCAGGGGCCATTGCTGCCTCGATGACTCCCTCCCGCAAGAGTCGCTGGACCTCGGACCTGATAAAAGTCCTGTCCTGGATGCTGTACCGCCTGCTTCTGGTGGCGACTGGTTTACAGTCGGTGGTGAGATTTGCGAAGAGCGGGGGAGGGTCGACCTTTAGGGTCGCGAGGCTACATACGGTGAGTGGGGGTAGGGGCCCGCCAAACTTCAGGGTTAGGCTCCTGAGGTTACATTGGAAATCCAGTCCCAATAGAAGGGGAGCGCAGAGGTCGGGGCGTACATATAATTTAAAATTGGCGTACTCGGCGCCCTGTATTGAGAAGGTTGCGGTAATGCACCCCGGACCTGCACCGAGTGCGACCCGGACGCGAGGGAGATGGTTTGATGCGCCGGGAAGATTGGGAGCGAGCAGCGTTTTACCACATCTGGAAGAATGAAGCTCTCTGTGCTCCCGGAGTCGAAGAGGCAGGGCGTTTCGTGTCCGTTTACCTGGACGGTCACCATCGAGCTCCGGAGGTGGTTGGGTCGCGACTAGTCAAGGGTGACCCCGCTGAGTTGCGGGTGGCCAGCGTGGTCAGGGGTGCTGGGGCGGTTCCAAGATGGTTGCCCCCGTCGGTCGCACGTGTCGGGTGGTGAGGAAGATGGCGTCCAAGATGGCAGCCCCCATGAATCGCACGTGGCAGGCCGCGTGGGCGAGGAGGCCCCTGTGAGTCGCACGCACTGTGCGGGCTGGAAGATGGCTGCCCCCACAGATAACACGAGGCCGATGACGTGTCCGGGGGGGGGCAAACATGCTGCGGGATCTGCGGGCCTGTGAGTCTGAGGGTCGGGCCTGCGATTTAGAGTTTTGGGACCTGGCCAGGCAAACTTTAGCAAAATGTCCTTTTCTCCCGCACTCGCTGCAGTTCGCGTTCCGGGCCGGGCAGCGCTGCCGGGGGTGTTGAGGCTGGCCGCAGAAATAACAGGGGAGCCCCCCATGGTGGGCGGGCAGCCGCGCGGCATAGGCCTGGGGTATTCTTTGGTCGGGGGTCCACTAGGGGGTCGCGTGATCGGACGGGAACGCGTTAAGGCTTTGGAACGCTACTTCCAGAGAGGAGGCTAATTTTACCGTCTCTTCAAGTTCTAGGGCACCTTTTTTGAGTAGGCGCTGTCTCACGTAGTTGGACCTGACTCCAGCCACGTAGGTGTCCCGGATGGCGAGGTCCATATGTTGAGTGGCCGTAACGGCCTGATAATTGCAGCTTCGTGCAAGGACTTTGAGGTCACGTAGGTACTCTTCCAGCGATTCCCCGGGACGCTGGCGGCGAGTGGTGAGGAGATGCCGCGCGTATATCTCATTCACAGGCCTCACATAGAGGCGCTCTAGCATCGCGAGGGCGTCTGCGTAGGTGGAGGCTTCCTCGAGTTGAACAGAGATTCGATGGCTCACCCGTGCGTGGAGGAGACTCAGCTTCTGTTCGCCGGTGACGGAAGGCGAGGAGGAGGCGGCGAGGTAGGCCTTGAAACAGCGGAGCCAGTGCGGAAAAATCTCTTTTGCCTCCGCGGCCTGCGGATCGAGTCCCAGTCAGTCAGGTTTGAGGGCCGATTCCATAGTGGCGTTGTAGTTGATTAAATTGATGCGGCCATCAATTCACACGAAACCAGGAGTAGAAGTAAACTGTGGCTTTAATCAACTAGAACAGTGCCTGCCTGCGACTGATCTGTTAGTGGGAGCCGCCTACAGGGCGGCTGCTCTTTATACCGCCCCTCAAGGGGTGAAGCCAGGGGCGGAGCACACACAGGCCCCAACATGCTACATCATAGGTAATACCTTACAATGGTCCATAGGTGGAGCCCACATGGGCAACAGCATAATACAGATATGCACACGGTGAATTGTTACAGTAATACATTCACCACACACACATTCTTGCACTTATGCAGAAATCAATTATAAACCTGTGAAAGAACCGGAATAACTTATTGTCCTTCCCTTACACCAGGTGAAAAGCTTAAAGCAATCGCTTCAAAAGGCTTAACTCTTAAAGGGATGTAAGATCTGAAGTTTGCTTGTCCTTTTTGGAAATTGTTAAGTTATTCAGTCAGTTCCACATAAATGCTGTCTTAATGTTGTAGTTATTTGCATGCAATGGAATGTGGGGCTGGTTTAGCACTGTGGGCTAAACCGCTGGCTTGTAATGTAGAACAAGGCCAGCCGCACATGTTCAATTCCTGTACCGGCCTCCCCAAACAGGCACCGGAATGTGGCGACTAGGAGCTTTTCACAGTAACTTCATTGAAGCCTACTTGTGACAATAAGTTATTACTATATCAAGCGCGAGGGTTGTTAATTAACCCTAAAATTATTTTGCTTTTATCACAATAAGATTCAAACGATAATGAATTAAAATGTTTAGATTTTTCTTTTACTGCGAACCCACACTGCCTCCCTTGACTCTTGTGCTGTCGGCATCTCACATCTTTACATAGCCCACGGATAACCTCACGATGCTCCACTTCTCCAGCTTCCACCCTAAACACATTAAAGAAGCCATCCCCTATGGACAAGCGCTCCGTATACACAGGATTTGCTCAGACGAGGAGGAGCGTAACAGACATCTACAGACTTTGAAAGATGCCCTCAAACGAACGGGATATGGCGCTTAACTCATTGATCAACAGTTCCAACGCGCCACAGCAAAAAATCGCACCGACCTCCTCAGAAGACAAACATGGGACACAACCGACAGAGTACCCTTCGTCGTCCAGTACTTTCCCGGAGCGGAGAAACTACGTCATCTTCTTCACAGCCTTCAACATGTCATCGGTGAAAATGAACATCTTGCGAAGGTCATCCCCACACCCCCACTACTTGTCTTCAAACAACCGCGCAACCTCAAACGAACCATTGTTTGCAGCAAACTACCCAGCCTTCAGAACAGTGACCACGACACCACACAACCCCGCCATGGCAATCTCTGCAAGACGTGCCAGATCATCGACATGGATACCACCATTACACGTGAGAACACCACCCACCAGGTACGCGGTACATACTTGTGCGACTCGGCCAACGTTGTCTACCT
This sequence comes from Scyliorhinus torazame, assembly GCF_047496885.1. NCBI lineage: Eukaryota > Metazoa > Chordata > Chondrichthyes > Carcharhiniformes > Scyliorhinidae > Scyliorhinus > Scyliorhinus torazame. The sequence continues at coordinate 141,155,521 of NC_092725.1, forward strand.
CATACGCTGCAGGAAAGGAAGTCCCAAAGCGTGGTACATTGGCGAGACCATGCAGACGCTGCGACAACGAATGAACGGACATCGCGCGACAATCACCAGGCAGGAATGTTCCCTTCCAGTCGGGGAACACTTCAGCAGTCAAGGGCATTCAGCCTCTGATCTCCGGGTAAGCGTTCTCCAAGGCGGCCTTCAGGACGCGCGACAACGCAGAATCGCCGAGCAGAAACCTATAGCCATGTTCCGCACACATGAGTACGGCCTCAACCGGGACCTGGGATTCATGTCGCATTACATTCATCCCCCACCATCTGGCCTGCGAAATCCTACCAACTGTCCTGGCTTGAGACAATTCACACCTCTTTAACCTGGGGTTACCCCTATTTCTGGATCTGTAAAGACTTAATTACCTGCAAATGCTCGCATTCAAAGCATTGTCTTGCATCTTTGAATTTGTCTATATATATTTTTCTGGAACATACCTCTTCATTCACCTGAGGAAGGAGCAGCGCTCCGAAAGCTAGTGACATCGAAACAAACCTGTTGGACTTTAACCTGGTGTTGTAAGACTTCTGTGGTGATATACATCACTGTAAGTACACAAAGGGTTAATGTACATACACTACACCTAGCTAAACACTAGAGGGAACACCAGAGACATGACACACAGGCAGTCAACCAATAGGTCAGTAAGATAGGACACGACCAATGGGCAGTCACGATACACACAGAGGTGACACTACCACAGGAGGGCATTACACCAACCCATATAAAAGGACACATCACACATGCTCAGTCTCTTTCCAGTGGAGACTCTCAGTGAGTACAGACACAGGGTTGATTGAACATCACTCCCACCACGTGGATTGTAGCAGACTGGTTCGTCAGTCTGAGTAGCTATAGCAGGATTAACAGTAGTGTCGAATCCAAGTAGGAGAATTGTTGATAGTTTAATAAATGTGTTAAAGCTATCTCCAAGTCTGAACCTTCCTTTGTCAGAGTGCACATCGAGGAATCAGCTTATGCTACGTCAAAGAGCATAACAAAACAACTTCTTACTTTACATTTCTGTCAGGGAGCTGCCTCCAGATATTAGATTGCAAACTCAATCACTCTTTTAACCTGGTCTCACTAACTCATTGCCCACATTTGATCAAGAATCGTCAGTGAGTGGCATCTCTTTGATGTGGGGAACTTTAGAGGTTTGAAATTTAAAGGGTATGGCAGAGCTATTTGATGTTGTATCTGTGGGGGGTGAACTGTAGTACTGTTATTTGCTAGGTAGGCTCCATCATATACAACAGACTTAATGCCTGTGTAAATGTTTCACATGTTTGATGTGGATTTCTGTTTTTCTATTTGCTGATTTTTAACCAAATGAACATGGGAATTTGATGTCATTGGGCAGACTTTTCTGTTTTTGAAACTAAGTGCCATTGCAGGTGGGTTCCGCAGTGTGGCTCACGCTGGGCGGCATGGCAGGAAATCGTACCCAAATTCATTCTCAGGAGATAATTAATTATGCACAGGTGAATTTCTCTCCAAATCACGTGGCTGGTCGGGATTCTCGTCAGGATTTGTCTGCACCATATTTAAACGGCACCCTCACTCTCTCCAGCCCAACTTCGTGAAGAAGACGTTTCCAGATGGCACTGTGCCAGGGTAAAAGCAGGAGTCAAAACTTTGAACTGGGGGAAGGCTCATTTTGCAGAAGTGAGAAGGGTCTTGGCTGAGGCTGGCTGGCCAGCGATGCTGGAGGATCAACCTGTGGAAAACCAGTGGGAACCACTGAAAGGGGGGATCCTAAATGTACAAAGTAGACATGCCCCCTCCAAAAATAAGAGTGGTACTGCCAAATCTTTCAGTAATGACTCCCTCGAGGTCTTTGTCAATGGTGTGCAGCAACACCAGGATGTGGTCTACCTCAGGAATAACTCCAGGAATGCCACCAACTTCCCATGCCAGCCTGGGAGGCAGTCACAAGAGTGGTCAGCATGTTGAGCAACCGCCCGAGGAATGCAATGCCGTGCAGGAAGAGGATGAGCGATCTCACCCACTGTACAGGAGTAAATCAACCGTCAGCTCACTCCAATCTCACACTCTCATAATGGCATCATGCACTCAAAGGGTTACAATGTTGAGGGTTCTCACCAATATCAGTGGGGGGTGGGCACTTCCCACAGGGTGTCTCTCAGCAACGATGACATCACCAGGATCTCATCAATCATGCTAGCAAACTGCACCCTCATCCCTTACTGGGGAGGGATCAGTACACACGGCAGGTGCGTATCCCAACCCCTCCTCCATCTCTTCCCATCAGGTTCCATCCATTTGTCTTCATGCAGGGCAAACCTGCCCACAACAAGAGGGAGAAACCCCAGACTGGAGGAGGAAGGACCGTCATAATGGAGCTGGGCAAATTTGAGGAGGATGTCGCCGGGTTGGTGGGCAAAGACAGAGACCGCTGCTGTGGGAAAGGTGAGATCGGCCTCCCCCAGCCAGCCAGCATGAACGAGCCCTCCATGGGTTAATCACACCCTGACATTCTCAGTGAGGGACTGACGATGTTGGCTGGAATTCTCAGGCTGGCGATTGCCTGGCGATGTGGGGTGGCTATAATGGGAAATGCCATTGGCAAGCGACAAGGAAACAGAATCCTGCTGCCAGCGGACGGGACACCGCTGAGAAAAGCGCAGCTCGGGGACTAGAGTTTCCAGCCCGTTGCATTCAGTCTGGCCATAAATTAAATCTATCTGCTCTCTCTTACAGCCACCAGCAGGTCCAAACACACTTCAACCTCCAGCCCCCAAGCCACCTCAGACAAGGAGCCATTAGAAAAAGACCCATCACTGCATTCACTTACACCATCCACCACACAGAGATCCCCACCCCAGTGGGTCCTGGTTATATAGTAAGCTCAGGGTCACATTCTGGGGAACACCTCATAGACACGTCTCCACAGCAGTTGGAGGCAATGACAGCCCAGGTCTTTGGCACTTGGAGGAATGCTGAAGATTAACCACCCACTGAGCCCGAGTCTGGTACAGTGCAGAATGTGTGGCTGTAAGGTCTCAATGCACGAGCTGTATGATTGTGCAAGAAAATCGAAAATGCTGGTAACCGTGAAAGAAGCTCAGCTCACGCACATCTTCCAGGTCAGCAAAGAAAGCCTCAAATGTGCTTTCTCTAATTGGCATGAATGATGGGGAAAAGGGCATTCATTTATGGCTGGAGTGCAAATTGAGCTTGATCAACACTCATGATCACAGACGACAAGAGTACAAACCTCTCCCAAGCTATGTGGCATTGAGGTGTCAAACATTAAGTGGGTGGGTGCAGACTCGATGGGTCAAATGCCCTCCTTCTGTGTTGTATGTTCAGGGCCACTGGCAGGGGATATCCTCCCAGGCATGGAGATTTAGATCCTCTCACAGAATGCGGCAGATATGATCCACCTCCTCTCTTGATGTGTGCAGCACTGTCTCCCGCTCATCTCCAGATACAAAAGTCTTCTTTAAGAGACCCTTGGTTTTACGAGTCGCTTGGATGGATCTATTGTGACCTCCTCATCCTCTGGGTCGTGCTGGGCCTCCCCTGGACCATGGACCTGGACCTGGGCTTCCTCTCGAAGCTGCACTAGGCATCGCTGGACCTTTCTCGGTCTGATCACTGCCATCAAGAAGGCAATATTAAGCACAGACTATTATTCAATCATCCTTCTTCCCGTGGGCTGACAATACAATAGATCAGTGAGCAGTATGAAAATATAGTGGACCTCCCACTGGAATATAGAAGGCCAGTGTCATGTCCTAGATCGGTGTCTGTGCTACTAGCTTTTTGCTGATACAGCCTTGGAGCTGAGGGCACATTCTCAGACCTAGATGACCAAAATACCAACACTAATGTGTTGAAATACCTTTGAGGTTTGTTTCACGGTTACCAGCATTTTCGATTTTCTTGCACAATCATAGAATCACAATGTACAGTGCAGAAGGAGGCCATTCAGCCCATTGAGTCTGCACCGGCCCTTGGAAAGAGCACCCCACTGAAGCCCACACCTCCGCCCTATCCCCGTAACCCAGCAACCCTACCTAACTTTTTCAGACACCAAGGGCAATTTATCACGGCCAATTCACCTAACCTGCACGTCTTTGGACTGTGGGAGGAAACCGGAGCACCCGGAGGAAACCCACGCAGACACGGGGAGAACGTGCAGACTCCGCACAGACAGTGACCCAAGCTGGGAATCGAACCTGGGTCTCGGGAGCTGTGAAGCAACAATGCTAACCACTGTGCTACCGTGCCGCCCAGTTAAAGCTCAAATGTAACGACTGCATTGTGAAGCCAAGGATTTCTACAGTCTCTTGTTAAAGCCCAGCAAAAGGAAATAGCTCCATTGGCACCTTCTCCAGGAAGTCACCCTCTTCTGTGTCGACTGTGACTCCATTTCAATTTTTAGAATTTGAGCAGTTTGAGGGCAGCACTAAAAATGCGTCCCTGGGTGCAACCCTGGGCCCCTCCCACACTGACTCAGACTGCTCCCGTGCAGTTTGTATTCTAGCTTTGGTTTCTACCTGTGATATAACTTTGTGATAGCAAGATGGTACTGGTGAGATTTTATTTTGAGACCTGCTTTGACACATCTCCAGTGAGTGTTCTGGTTCCTCCAATGTTCCTGGAACCCCACGGTGCGCATATAGAGCTCGCTCCTGGGGTTTTTTCTAGCCTCCCGATGTAATTTTTCTGTATTCCAACCCTCCCATCTGAACCCATCACTGTTCCACATGCCCAATGTGGGTGTCACCCCTCCAATCTCAGGGCTGTGCGTACGGTCACATACAGAAGAGACCTCCCCCACCCCCCACAGTGGCAGTGACAAGGCCCCACACATCAAGTTGTGCCTTATACCAATTGAACACACAAGTCTTGCCCCTCCCTTGAGTGTGACTATCACATGCATGCCAGACAAAGACCACAGTACCCATAACTCACAGAGCCCCAGGACTGCCTTTAATCTCTTACCCCGATCTTCTGGACCCAGATCAGGCATTACGACTCTCCCATATTCCAGAGTCTGGTTACATTCCCTCCTATTCATACGGTGCAATTCCCATCGACCCATTTCTAAGGCTGCGCTCTAGTCTTCTGTGTCAGGCTCTAACTTCCCTTCTCTCAATCTCCGCTCTGCAGGCTACCATCATTACCCCCCACAACCCCCAACCCCACCATTGCTCATTGTTCCCAGTGTCTTGTCCCCCCCCCCCATACCGGCCGTTGGCCGTTGTAACCATGTATCGTTCCTCCTTCCTCAATCAGCCCCGCCATTGACCACTGTCAGCCACGGTTCTGTCGTACTACACCCCCCCCCCCCGCCCCCATCCCCCCTGGTTGTAATGCTGGTCTTTGTCTCACATGCAGCCCTGCCTGAGCCCCCTGGAAGACACCTACCCTCCTTGAAGCCAGTGACCAGAATAACCCTACACCCCATCAGTTTAGAGTCTCACTGACATTGGTGAGAATCCAGAATGGTCTTGGTGCAGGTAGACTTTGAGGGTGCGATCTAAGTGAATGGGAAAAGAATCCCGTAACAAGCGCGCAGTGCCGAGAGACACCACGCTATCTACCAGCACTCTGGCTCTATTCGGGGGTCTCAGTGGGGAATGCCCCGCCGCGGCTGCACTTAGTCCTGTTTCCTGCACTGAGGAGCTCTGCTCGCTGGACCTCCTCAGTGAAGGAGGAGATTGGGACGTCAGGCTGGCACTGCACCAACAGTGTCAGGGTGCCACCCTGCCCAGAGGGCAAGCACCTGGGGGCTCTGGTCCCTTGGGAGACCCCTATAAGTGCCATTGCCTGTTTATGGAGACTAGCACTGAACGGCACTCACCCAACATCTCCAAGGCGAGGGAATTAGATCGCCCATCTTGGCTGGATCGTGGAAGTGTATATTTCAGTGATACTAGCTGTCTCACTCTAATATGCAGATTTTCAAAATAGCGATCCCACCCACAATGCAGTAGATCTCGGGAGGTGCGGTAAGCCGGGTAGATCCCAGCATCCACTGGATTCCAGCCGTAGCGCGCATGCGCAGAAATACGGCGGCCGTTCCGTAGCATGCGCGGAATCATGCCGACCATTCCGCGCATGCGCCGACTCGCGCGGGCCGTTCCCTGCCGGCTGGAGCTGCGGGGACCACTCCGGCGCCAACCTAGCCCCCTCGGAAGGGGAGAATTCCTCACTTTCGGGAACCGTTGACGCCGGAGTGGTTGCCGTTGGTTTTCACGCCGTCGTGGGGACATAGCCCCATTTTTAGAGAATCCCGCCCCTGGTTGTGGAGGGAGGTTTGCCAGTTTTAAGGAGTTAGCTGAGAAATTCCAACTGTGCAAGATTGTCCCCTCCTTCCCCTTGGCGCCATCATCTTCCCCGTTCAAGAAGATGTTGACTCTAGCTGGGTCTGAAGGAAAATATATGGCCTCTCACCAGAGTCTGCTCTCACACAATAAAGCCAACAAAACGCATGTGCTACACCTTTATTTTGGGTCATTAAGAATGCACTGTTTAGTATTAATTCAGTGTATAGATCCAGACTTCAGACAAGCAGATCAGTTCGCTCGTAGAACTACCATTGAGAAGTTACTTGTTTTTCTCAATTAGATGTTAGTTTGTTTCCTTTGATGGGATTGTCTTGTTGCAGGATAACCCACGGAGCAATTAAACTGCTCAAAATCTCATCACAGCAAAGCAAAGGATGATTGCCGATAGAGAAAATAATAGACTTTAATATTTGGAACTTTGATATGGTAATGCATGTTTTTCTCTGTCTAGCTGCAGTGATCTTTAAATGAAAAGGCACAGAGGGGAAAATAAAGGTCCAATTCCATGCTGAAAAAATGCAAAAGTCCATTTCCCAGATTGGAACAGAGGCATTTGAATTGAAGTAAGGTGCTGAGAGACGACCTTCCAAAAAAGCTAATCGAAGAAAGTCTCAAGTCATTTTCGGGATGGTGAGGAGGAGGGAGAATTGAACTGAAATGTGTAAACTCGATTGATCTACCTTAAAAAAATATTTAGTATTTGATCATTCTCATCTGATGAATCACCAGGTCATTTTTTAATGCCGGGCTTCAATATGAGTTTCATGCCAAAATGCTTTGACCTCTATGGAATTCTGAGCAATATTCTGTGTATATAGAAGCGTCTGTTTAGTGATCATTTTTCCACTATTGTCCTGAAGAGAAGTATTGCAGCTTCTGTGCAGCTTTGGAGGTTACAGTAAATGTGTTTCAGATGCCAGACCTTGTCAAAACATTAGACCATGCTGAATGGTAGCCAAAATAGCTGCATGAATTTAATAATTATCATTTAAGTCACAAATTATTTTTAGATTTGTCGCACACATAACTTACTTCTGTAAATTAGTTATTAATGTGAAATTAAATTAAATGAGTTCTCTGGAGTTTGCACATTCTCCCTGTGTCTGCGTGGGTTTCACCCCCACAACCCAAATATGTGCAGGCTAGGTGGATTGGCCACGCTAAATTGCCCCTTAATTGGAAATAAAATGAATTGGGTACTCTAAATTTATATTTAAAAAAATGAATTCTGTGGCTATGGGATCAGTCTTATAGAATCATAGAATTCACAGCGCAGAAGGAGGCCATTCAGCCCATCTAGTCTGCACTGGCCCTGGAAAGAGCACCCCACCCAAACCCACGCCTATACCCTAACCCCATAACTCCACCTAACCTTTTGGACACTAAAGCACAATTTGGCATGGCCAGTCCATCTCGCCTGCACATAAGGGGCTGATTTAGCACAGGGCTAAAGAGTTGGCTTTTAAAGCAGACCAAGGCAGGCCAGCAGCACGGTTCAATTCCCGTACCAGCCTCCCCGAACAGGCGCCGGAATGTTGCGACTAGGGGCTTTTCACAGTAACTTCATTTGAAGCCTACTTGTGACAATAAACGATTTTCATTTCATTCATTTCATTTCATTCTTTGGACTGTGGGAGGAAACCGGAGCACCCGGAGGAAACCCACGTACACACGGGACGAATGTGCAAACTCCACACAGACAGTCGCCCGAGGCCGGAATCGAACCCAGGTCCCCGGAGCTGTGAAGCAGCAGTGTTAACCCTGTGTCGCCTGTCTTGTTGCAGTTCGTGACGCAGTCAGTTTGATAACCATCTTTGACTAGCTCTATGTTGTCAGACCAGCAACCTGACATCATGTTGTGGATCAGCAATAACTTCCGCATATTGAATATCAGAAAGCTCAAACTCCATACTTTGTGATAGACTCCACCTGCTTGCTCAGGCTGTACAAAAATATATATAATCCTAGGTGTCCTATTCTTCCAGATGAGTGTTTCAATGTCAAGATCCTGTCCATCGCCAAAATCCCTAATTTTATTACATCTCTCTGACATCTTACTTCACTGCCACCAGCACTGAAACCTTTAAACCTGTGATAACGTTGGCCTCAAGTTATCCAATGTCTTTCATAGAATCATAGAATTGCTACAGTACAGAAGGAGGCCACTTGGCCCATCGGGTCTGCACTGACCCGCTGAAAGAGCGTGCTATGTAGGCCCACTGCCCAGCCCTATCCCGTAAACCCATAACCTCACCTAACCTTTTAGACACTAAGGGGCCAATCGACCTAACCTGTGCACTTTAGCACAGCCAATCGACCTAACCTGCACATCTTTGGACTGTGGGAGGAAATCGGAGCACCCGGAGGAAACCCACGCAGACACGGGGAGAATGTATAAACTCGACAGCAATATGCTGAAGATAGAAACTTATTTTTGTTTCACTGGTAGTAAACTGAGAAACAAGCAACATTTACCAAAGTTATGTCTTGAGATGAACAGCTGACATTGCCTTCAAAATGCAATGTAAGCTCAAGGGGAGACATTTCTGTGTTTGGCTCACAGCTGCAGAAACAGGTTTAAAGTTCTTTTGCAGTGACGATTCTACACAAACTGCATGTTCGAATTCAAAGGGTCAAAAGTTCCTCTCTTGAAGACCCTGTGGGTGAGCAGATTCTCTCTTTCAGGTCTAATAACCACAGACATGCCACTGACAGATGCTATATTTACCATATACAGTAATAACACAGCAACTGGCCACAGCTAACAGGAATGCAATTCCCATCTGCTCACACCAAGGGGACCAACAAAATCCCTGCCCTGTAAAATTCAGGGGTCTACAGCTGCTATTTTTTGTGCATTGTAGATACATACATTTTCCATTAAAAGAAAAGGAGGATTAATTGTCCTCTAGACCATTCGGATTTGCGACTAACTTTCTTTTTGCCATTTACCAGATCAAAGCATGTCCAAACCTCAATATTCTGAAGCATTTTTTTTGTTTTGAACAGCATTCCAATAAGAACATAGGAAAGAGAAGCAGAAGTGGACCAGCCCGTTGAGCCATTCTTACAATCATGTCTGATCATTTGCCTCAATTCCACTTACCCACCCCACTCCACATGTCCCCTGAATCTCTGGGGAAACAAAATTCTGTCTATCTCGGCCTTAAATATATTCAAGTTTGGAGAATGCAGAACCTTCTCGAGTATAGCTTTCCAAAGGCTCGCAACCTTCTGAATTAAGAAATTTCTCTTCATTTCAGTCCTAAATGTCCAATCCCTTATCCGCTGACTGTGGCCCAATGTTTTAGATCCCTTAGCCAGTGGAGACAACCTTTCAGTGCGCACCCTGTCAAACCCTTTTAGAATCTGTCTGTTTCAATGTGATCACCAATCTCTTCTAAACTTCAGCGTATGGGTACAATTTGCTCAGTCTCTGATTATAGGCCGACCCTCTCATCCCAGGAGGCAATCTAGTGAACTTTCGCCTGATCACTTCCAACACAAGAATATTCTTCCTCATAAACAGGATCAAGCTGCAGACAGGACTCCAGGTGTAGTTGCACCAAGGCTCTAGACAAATGTAGCAAGATTCCTATATTTAATGCTCCAGACTCCTTGCGAAAAAGACTATCATGTCATTTGTCTTCCTGATTGTTGCTAAACCTCAATGCTACCTTTTGTGCTTTTGGTACAAGCACACACAATTCCATCTGAACATCAACATTTCATACCTTTTTTCAACTATTCTCTTCTATCATTACTACCAAAGTAACTAACCATGTTGTTCCAACATTATACCCTGAGAACCACCTTGTTGCCAACTCACTGAGTCGTGCTTATTTCTCTTTGCAGCCTCTTTGTGTCCTCCTCACAACTTACATTCTCACCTAGTTTTGTATTGTCAGCAAACTTGGATACATTACTCTTGATCTCCTCATCTAAATCATTAATATGGATTGTAATTAGATTGTAATCAGCACTGATCCTTCCGGCACTTACAGCCTGCCAACTTGAAAATGCTGTGTTTATCTCTACTTTTTGTCTGTTAACCAATCCTTTGTCCACTTCATGAGCCCTAATCTTGTGTACTAACCTTTTTTGTAGCACTTCAAATACCTTTGTAATTCAAGTATACAACATTTACTGGCTCCCATTTGTCTACTGTACAGGTCACATCCTCAAATTTTGTAATAAATTTGTCAAATGTGACTTCCCGTTCATTAAACTATATTGATTCTGTCTGATCATGCTATGATTTACTAAATACATTGTTAAGACTTTCTTAATAATAGATTCTAGCAATTCCTGATAACTAATGTCGGGTTAACTGGCTTGAGTTTCTCTTTTCCTTTCTCTCTCCCTTTTTGAATGCAGTTGAGCCAACAGAATATTCAAATACCCATGAATTAAATGATGTGCAATTCTGTTTGTAACTGGGAAGTACTGTGCGATGTTTTGGTTAGGTTTATCTACGCTCTAATGTGTTGCATGAAGTCAAAATCCTGGAACTCCCTCCCTAACAGCCCTGTGGATGTACCTACACCACATTGACTGCCGTGGTTCAAAAAGACAGCTCACCACCACCTTCTCGAGGGCAATTTAGGGATGGGCAATAAATGCCGGCCTAGCCAGCGACGCCCACATCCCTTCAATGAAAAAAAGTAGAAAATAGAACAAATTCAACGAAAATGTGTTACTGGTTTCAGAAGGTAATTTCCTAATGTACTGTTTTATCATCTTAGTTGGGCTTTGCATTAAGATCACCCATGACAGTGCAATCCCATTATTAGACAGATAATAGTCATGATTCACCCAAAAGGGACCAAAGTCCCATAGGGAGCGTGTTTCCCAAAGCTCTCAGCGTCGAGAAACACATGGCTATTCAACACGACTCGCGTAGTTTAAGGGGCTTCAACGGGGAACGCGTGGTCAAGGCAGTACATAGCCCCATTTTGTACAGTGGGAAGCTCTGCTTGCCGGAACTCCCCAGGGTAGCGAGAGAGCGGGGGATGCTATTTTTAAATGGGTCCTGATCTGGGAGGCCCCCAAAGCGATCCCCAACCTCCCCCGCACCCCTTCCAACATCCACACAGGTCACCCCCTGGCCCGATCGCACGCGTGCAGAAAATGCCAGCCTGGTACCTTGGCAGTGCCAACCCGACAATGCCCATTCCAGCTGCCGATGCCACCTGTGCACCTTGTTTATTTCTCTTTGCAGCCTCTTTGTGCCCTCCTTACAATTTACATTCTCACCTAGTTTTGTATTGTCAGCAAACTTGGGCACATACATCAATGCCACCTGTGCACCTTGGCAGTGCCAGGCTGGAACCCAGGTGGCACTGCCAGGGTGCCAATCTGGCACTTCCTGGGTGCACAGGGCGCACCAGCAGTGCCAGAGTACCACCCTGCCCAAAGGGCATGAAGCTTGGGGCCTCTGATCGCCCGGGAGACGCCCACAAGTGTCATTCCGTCTAATCCCCATTTTAGATCCAATTCCCTATTGAAAGCCACAATTGAATCTCCTTCACGCTCTCAGGCAGTGCATTCCAGATCCAAACTACTCAATATGCACAACGGCTTTTCCTCATGTTGTCTTTTTCCAGTCACCTTAAACTCTGGTTCTCGCCCTTTCTGACAATGGGAACAGTATCTCCCTGTCTATTCTATCCAAACTCCTCATGATTTTGAACTTCTCTATCACATCTCCTCTCAACCTTTTCTTCTCTGAGGAGACCAGCCCCTGCTTTGCCAATCTAGAATTTGGTTTTGCCTGAGCTGTTTGTTGTCAGAAACCTCATAAATACCTACCCTAGAGATCATGGATTGAGAATACCATTTAAATCCATCATCCAAAGATTGGCTAAGTTAAATTGTCCCTTTGTGTCCAAAAATGTGCAGGTTAGGTGGGGTAACATAGAAACATAAAATATAGGAGCAGGAGGAGGCTGTTCGGCCCTTCGAGTCTGCTCCACCATTCATTATGATCATGGCTGATCATCCAACTCAATAACCTAATCACGCTTCCCCCCATGTCCTTCAATCCCCTTCGCCCTAATTGCTGCTTCTTGAAAACATACAGTTTTGGACACAACTACATTCTGCGGTAACGGATTCCACAGGAACACCACTCTCTGGGTGAAGAAATTTCTCATCTCTGTCCTAAATGGTCTACCCCATATCCTTAGACTGTGACCCCTGGATCTGGACACCCCCACCATCAGGAACATCGGGCGAAATTCTCCCCCAACGTCGCGATGTCCGCCGACTGGCGCCAAAAACGGCGCCAATCAGGCGGGCATCGCGCCGGCCCAAAGGTGCGGAATGCTCCGCATCTTTGGGGGCCGAGCCCCAACATTGAGGGGCTAGGCCGGCGGCGGAGGGATTTCCGCCCCGCCAGCTGGCGGAAATGGCGTTTGGTGCCCCGCCAGCTGGCGCGGAAATGCGGCGCATGCGCGGGAGCGTCAGCGGCTGCCGACAGTTTCCCGCGCATGCGCAGTGGGGAGAGTCTCTTCCGCCTCCGCCATGGTGGAGGCCGTGGCGGAGGCGGAAGGGAAAGAGTGCCCCCACGGCACAGGCCCGCCCGCGGATCGGTGGGCCCTGATCGCGGGCCAGGCCACCGTGGGGGCACCCCCCGGGGTCAGATCGCCCCGCGCCCCCCCCCCAGGACCCCGGAGCCCGCCCACGCCGCCTGGTCCCGCCGGTAAATACCAGCTTTGATTTACGCCGGCGGGACAGGCAATTTCTGGGCGGGACTTCGGCCCATACGGGCCGGAGAATTGAGCGGGGGGTCCCGCCAACCGGCGCGGCCCGATTCCCGCCCCCGCCCAATCTCCGGTACCGGAGACTTTGGCGGGGGCGGGATTCACGGCGGCCAACGGCCATTCTCCGACCCGGCGGGGGGTCGGAGAATGACGCTCATGCTCCTTCCATCTACCCTGTTATAATTTTATAGGTTTCTATGAGATTCTCCCCTCATTTTTCTGAACTCCAGCACATACAATCCTACCTGATTCAATCTCTCCTCAGACATCAGTTCTGCCATCCCAAAGGACTTGCCTTTGTCTGTCGTGGTGTAGAATGTAAGAGCAAGGATGTTGGAGCTGTACAGAACATTGATTAGGCCACAGCTGGAATACTGCGTGCATTTCTGGTCACCTCACTATAGGAATGAGGTGACTGGACTGGAGGGGGTACAGAGGAGATTCACCAGGATGGAGCCTCTGAACTATAGGAGAGACTGGATAGGCTGGGATTGTTTGCTTTAGAGCAGAGAAGGCTGAGGGGGGATATGATTGAGGTGTGCAAGCTTTTGAGAGGCTTGGACAGGGTAAATAGGGAGCAGCTCTTCCCCTTGGTTGAGGGGTCAATCACAAGGGGGCATGGTTTTAGGGTGAGGGGCAGGTGATTCCGAGGGGATTTGAGAAAAAGCAAATTCACTGAGAGGGTGGTTAGAATCTGGAATGCACGGCCTGGGAAGATAGTGGAGGCTGGAAACCTCACAACCTCTCAAAAGCACATTCAAGGATATGGGACAAATGCTGGTAAGTAGACTTAGTGTGATATTAGTGTTAGTTATTATCAGTGCAGACCCGATGGGCCACAAAGAGCCTATTCTGCGCGGTACAACTCAAGACTCTATGACCTCAACAACAGGTGAACTGGCCTCACTGGCCTTCATGGGTGCAGCTGGTTGTGTAGATTCAGGAACCCCTGCTCCCCCTGGCATGACGGAGTTGCAGTAGTATTTACAATGCTGATGGGACTGGCCGACTCCAAGCTGGGAGTCGCCAACCCCGTCTCTGCAAGTGGTCGATTTGCTTGTCTGACAATCTTCCCATTGGCCTTGACCACATAAGACACCGACCCCGACTGGGCCACAACCCGCCCTGCTAACCTGAAGCGAAATTACTGGCCAAAACCGGGTTCCCACCCAGAACGACCTGTCGCCCCTCTGCTCTGATCGCTGACTCTTCTATGAGGCCTGACGTGCCTTCACCGTCCCCACCAAATTTGGAAACACAAGGTCCAACCTGGTTCTGAACTGATGGCCCCAGGGCAGCTCAGCGAGTGTGACCCCCCCTGGTGGAGTGGGGGATTGAGTTCTACAGCAACAAAGAAATTAGCCAGGCCCTGGCAAAGTGGTTTTTCAGATTGCTTTCTCATTGCATCATGAAGACCTGAACGGCCCTCTCAGCCAGACTGTTTGACGCTGTGCGGTACGGAGCCGCCCTCACTCTCAGCCAGACTGTTTGACGCTGTGCGGTACGGAGCCGTCCTCACTCTCAGCCAGACTGTTTGATGCTGTGCGGTACGGAGCTATCCTTGTGTGTTGTATTCCATTTATTTGTGCAAAAACCTGGAAATCATTGCCAGTCAAAGGAGTGCCATTGTCTTAAACAATTGATGCGGAAGCTCCGAAAGACATCCACTGTGGCCACCGAGGTAGTGGTCCCCATCTCTTGAACAAATAGCCACTTACAGTGGGCATCCACCAGTACTAAAAACATCTTGCCCATAAAAGGGCCCCGTAGTCAACGTGAACCATGATGCATGGGCGACCTGGCCATTCCCGAGGGTGAAGAGTGGCAGACAGCGGAATGCATGGTAGGCACTGTTGCACCAACCCTTCAATGGCTTTATCTCTGCCTGGCCACCAGACATAGCTGCTTGCCAGAATTTTCATCTTTGTCTGCCCTGGGTGGGCGCGATGTAGCTATTGAAGGAGGGACCTCTGGCTGGAGGCGGAACAACCACTCGTGTTCCCCATAGAACCATGTCATTCCCACAGGCCTTCACGTCCTGACAAGTGAAGTAGGGCCTCAGTTGCTCAGACCTCTCTTAGCGCCACCAGTCTAAGTCATTCTTTTCACCTTTGAAAGCACGAGCTCTCTTAGGGTTCAGTTTCGGATGTGTCCGGTGGACACTGGCAGAGTGTCGAGGAAGTTCAAGAGTACGGTCTCCTGGGATACTGATGGTGGCGGAATGCTCTTTGGCATTGGCAGGTAATTTAATGCATCCCACAGTGGCAGATTGTGTGCCAGGTCTGTGCTGGAAAATATAATTGCCGGCTGCCGGGCAGCACGGTAGCGCAGTGGTTAGCTCTGCTGCCTCACGGCGCCGAGGTCCCAGGTTCGATCCCGGCCCTGGGTCACTGTCCATGTGGAGTTTGTACATTCTCCCCATGTCTGCGTGGGTTTCGCCCCCACAATCCAAAGATGTGCAGGATAGGTGGATTGGCCACGCTAAATTGCCCCTTAATTGGAAAAAATGAATTGGACACTCTAAATTAAAAAAGATAAATAAATAAAAATAATTGTCGGCCGCCAACAGCAATGCCCAAAATTGGACCCTCGCCGAGACTATGGGCGATATGGGCTTGTCTTCCCTTACAAGGCCCAGCAACGGCTTGTGGTCAGATGCCATGTCAAACAGCCGATACATTTTGGTGGAATTTATTCACGCCGTACATAACCGCTAAGCTCTCCTTCTCAATCTGGGCATAGTTCTGATCTGCTTCTGAAAAGGTCCTTGAGGCAAAGATAATAGGATGCTCAGAACCATCTCCCATTTTGTGGGATAAAACTGCCCCTGAGGGGACACATCAGATGTCGGCTCAATTGGGTTTCCCGGATCAAAAGTCACCGAGAGGTTTGAGGACTGTAATGTTTGCTTCACGACGCGGAAGGCTGCCTCCAGATCCCCTCCCCCCAACGCCCTAACTTACCCATCAGGAGGTCCTCGAGCCCCCCACTCGCCCCACCTCATAATGACAGGCCAGCTCCGGGCTCAATCCCCGGCGTGGGCAAACTGGCACCCGGGCACCTTGGCACTGACAGCCTGGCAGCATGGCAGTGCCCCAGCCAGCTTGGCAATACCACCTGGATTTCAGCAACATTCCAGCGAGTGCATAAATGATTGGAGGAGTCCCAAAGGCTACGGGCACAGGCGACGATGCCGACAATGCATGGCACCGAGGCCAACTCTGCCAGAGTGACCACCTCAAAGGGAAAGCGTGTAGCACCAGGTCAGTGTTATGAGCGGTGTTGTCCAAGGCTCAGTCTGGGACGACCATGGCTGAGGGCCTCGGCATCCTGTCCCAGTCGCTGAGTAACATGTCCCATACGCAGGTGGACATTGCTGAGATACTGCAGGGCATGGCCCAGTCGCTGAGGGATGTGACCCAGATGGAGGTGGACATTTCTGGTGCAATGCAGAGCGTGAGTTACTGAGGAACATCGCTAAGGACGTCTACCCCATGGTGCAGGGAGGTGCCAGGACTGTCAGAGCCAGATGAAACAGAGGCTTCTGGAGCTCACTCCACCCCATGGAGACTCCCAGAGTTCTCTGGGCACCATCAAGGAGGAGAAAGCACTGGAAGGCAACCAGGGATCTGCCACCAAGGAGTTGATAGCAGTGTCCAGTTCTTCCGAATCGCCCCCCTCTTGACACCGGCACACCTCAGGGGCAGCGGGCAGAATAGGGTGACATGGCAACGCCAGTGACACCGGTACGTCGGCCAAGACCCTCCGGCTCCAGGCCTTCCTGAGGACGTCCGCCATGGGCATCAAAGACCACAGGGCACGGAAAGCAGCCGGCTGCCTCCAGCTCTGATGTGCATCCCAGGGACTCACCTAGGCATAGAATCACACAACGTGAGATCAGAAAGATTGCGGAGCACTGAGTGGGCACTGGGTGGGTGGAAGGGGGGGGGGGGGTTCACTATGTATAGCTAGGGGAAATGGAGATGTCCAATGTTCACTATTAAAACATGATACACCTGATACATGTGCAGTTCTTACGCGTCCCACCTTCTCTCATCCAGCGAGCCAGTTATGCTGGAAAACCGCACTCTGCACACGTCCCCAACCACATCAGGAGTCCCTGGACCCCAGACCCCTGCCGGGAACAGGAGGGAGACCGTGCTTTGTGCCCTCCCCTGATCCACGCACTCACCCTTTGGTAGTGAGGATATCCCCAGTGCTGAAGCTCAACTCTGGAGTGTTTGATTGTTGACTGCTGCCTCTGTGGTGCTGATGCTTCTCAAGGTCAAGCAAACTGGCTTCAAAGTTTGATTGAAATGCGATGCAGTATTCACCGTCTGAGACATGGCACCGGTACCCACGAGAAGCCACTTGAGAATATTTTGTTTATTAAATGGTCAACAGTAACACAGATTTGAAAATCAACTACGCGTAACATTCCACCTATCACACTAATCGTTAGACAACAAGGAAATGTCACCGTTCCATATGGCTATATTTTCACTACACAAAACAAACACAGAGTATCTCCCCTCACAGGTTCCTCAACAGAAATTAAGGATAAGCCTGAGAATGTTCATCATGTCCAGACCTTTGTCATAGAAATGATCTGTTCCTCAATGTGTGATTTGTTCCCCGTATCAGACCCATTCTCCGCCCAGGAGCTGCAGCTGTGCAGACCCCTCCCACACGGACCACTCTCACACGGAACCAAATCATGGCATCCACATATTCCACAACCCTCTGGAGTATGGATTTCCAAAGATTCACAACCTTCTGAGTGAAGAATTTTCCCTCATCTCAATTCTAAATGATCACCGTGTATCAAGGCTGTGCTCCATCTTCTTAATTCCCCAGCCGAGAGAAGCAACTCTCAGTTTCTACTCTGTCAAGACACTTCAGAATCTTGTATTTTTCAATGAATTCACTTTTCATTCTTCTGAACGTCAGCATACATAAACTCCATTTATTTAGCCTCTCATAAATCTAGCTGGGCTGTAACATCTCCAAGGCAAGTACATCCTTATGGGAGCAAAACTGCACACAGAATTCTAGGTGTGGCGTCAACAAAAATTATACAATTCTTATTGTATTCTTGCAATAAATGCCAACGTCCCATTTGCTTTCCTGCTTCCTGTACCTGCAGTCTTGCATCAGCGTACCCAAATCCCTCGACAGGTCCACATTTAAAAGTTTCACGCATTTTAAACATATTCTGCTTTACTGTTCTCACTAAAAAGGTTAACAAACCGACACTTCCCCAGTTTAACCTCCTTGTGCCATCTTGTTACTCACTCACTTAATTTCTCCATATCTTTTTACAATCTCATTGTGGCCTCCTCACAGTTTGCATTCCCACCGAGCTATGCGTCAAAGAAATAAACTTTTGGTGCCTGCATTGCATTGGGACCAAGCCCATGATCTTACATTATTAGCATCACGCTTTAAGCACACTTTTACCAACTGAGATACTTCCAGATTTCCTCTATGTCCAGGTTTAGCTACATTTAATTCAGGGTTTCAGTATGAAGGAGAGAAAACACTAACAACAGACAGATACTTAAGTATATATCTCAACTCACTCAGATTTTATTTTATGCATATGTTTATTGAGATATATTTTGTTAACAGTGCTTTTTGATGTCAAATCTCCCCATATGGGGAGACTGATTTATTTCAGATATATCTATACCAGATAGAGTTTCTGTTTAGGTAACTGTAAAAGTCATTATGAATATGCCATGTACTAGTCACTTGTGAATTGTTAAATGCAAGTAAAACATTAATAGTTGTAGGTGCATTTCCCTCCTGCCTCCCCCACAAGATATGCATTAATCCCAGTCGACTTCAAAATATTTATTGTGTGTTCCGATTCTTGGAGGGGGGTTTGCAACTTTGCAGTTCCCACAGACAGCATGGCATCTCTAAATTGCATGTGTTCAAAAAGCCTAGAATTCACATTCTAACAACATGCTCTATAGTTAATATACAAGGAATGAATAAACCCTAACCTATGTGTGAAAAGGAGAAGTGGTTCCTTAAATTCATTAACTTCAAGTTTGTCCAAACAATGAATATACAATGCTGTTATATCGAGCACAATTTTACCACAATGAACCTTCAATAAGGAAGATTTACCACGCATTTTCCCTGATCGCATCACCTGGAGAGATTTACTTCAGTGAACTGCAAAATGGAAATGAATAATCTGTCAGCCCCATTCTCCACAGAATCCACAACTGTTTACAAAAAAAATACACTTTAGCATCTCTTTAACAAGTATATAAATTTTGCACAAGGTTCCCAAAGTAGCTGAATCAACCCCAAAAATATCTAACCTGTGTAAATGTACATAATAACCAAAGTTATGCCAACAAATTAATTTCTTGAAGAGAAGTGGGACAAATTATTGGAACGTGTTAGAAGAGTAGAACATCTACACGGGTTCCATCAAGAAACATAGGAATCTGAGACAACCTTTCAGCACCTGTTCCACCATTCCAATAGATCATGTCTAATCTGCACCTCAACTTCATTTATCCTCCTTTGCACATTTCCTTTAACATCCTTCCCCAATTAAAAAAAATCTATCTCAGTTTTAATTTTCTCAATTGACCTAGCCTCAACAATCTTTTGAGAGAGAGAGGTCCGCTTTGTCTTTGTGTGAAGGAATGGTTTAGCTGGTGGGGCTGGTTTAGTACAGTGGGCTAAACAGCTGGCTTGTAATGCAGAACAAGGCCAGCAGCGCAGGTTCAATTCCCGTACCGGCCTCCCCGAACAGGTGCCGGAATGTGGCGACTAGGGGCTTTTCACAGCAACTTCAGTGAAGCTGACTTGTGACAATAAGTGATTATTATTATTTCACACCATCAATCCTGTACGCCGAGCTCTGATTTTAACATGATGCTTGCTTGTCCTGGACTTTCCACCAAAGGAAATAGTTTCTCAATATTTAACTTGGTAAATCAGCTTGAAAGCCTCAATTAGATCTTAATCTTCTTCACTCAAGGGAATGGCAGCCGAGTCTATGCAACTTGACCTCATAGCCGTTTTAGCCCTGATATAATTCTGGTTAATCTGTGCTGTGCCCACTCCAAAGCCAATATGTCCTTTCTGAGGTGCAATGCCAGAATGAATACAGTGCTCTGGACGTAACTAATTAGGACTCGGAGAATAACTTCCCTCTTTGTATCGCACCCTTCAGACAAAAGCTAACATTCTGTTAGCCTTTTAAAAAACAATTATTATTTGGTTCTTAGCTTTTAGTGATTTTTTTGTAATTGGACCACTAAGTATCTGCTCCTTTTACCATTTGGAAAATACAAGGACCTATCTTTCCCAGATTCAAAATGGCCTATCCCCTGCCAGAATTTCAGTGTAAGCTTAGCAGAAACCCCAGAGAAATATCAGGCTCGATTCAACAAAGTCCCAAAACGAGCGTGTTTAGCTGTGTGTTTCCCGGCGCTCGCAGTGCCGTGAAGCACATGGCTATTCAACGTGACTCATGTGGAAAGGGCCTCAATGGAAACGCATAGCCAAGGCCGCACATGGCCCCGTTTTGAACACTGGGGAGCCAGACCTCCCCAGTGTAGCAAGAGATCGGGACACCATGTTTAAATGGCATCCCGATCTCCGAGGCACCCCAAAGCAATCCCCCACCTCCCCACAGCCCGAGCACACTATGGGAGGGTCCTTCTGCCCCCAAGACCCAAGCAGGGCACCCCCTGTAGTATGGTGATCTTTTTCTGGACAAGGGTCCCCCAGAGGATGAAGTCATCCTCAATGCTGAGTTCTGCCTTATTAAAAAGGTAACCTCCAAACGTCATTAACAGGACTAGAAACCCCCAAATTGGAAATAATTCTACAACTTTTATATGTTATTCCGTATTTCACCTCAGTACACTGTACTTTCAAATTAAACTCGACACAAGGAATGCAAACATTTGTTCAGGGTCTTGAAAGTCAAAGAGATCTAGGAGTACAGGTCCACAGGTCATTGAAAGGGGCAACACAGGTGGAGAAGGTAGTCAAGAAGGCATACGGCATGCTTGCCTTCATTGGCCGGGGCATTGAGCAGCACGGTAGCATTGTGGATAGCACAAATGCTTCACAGCTCCAGGGTCCCAGGTTCGATTCCGGCTTGGGTCACTGTCTGTGCGGAGTCTGCACATCCTCCCCGCGTGTGCGTGGGTTTCCTCCGGGTGCTCCGGTTTCCTCCCACAGTCCAAAGATGTGCGGGTTAGGTGGATTGGCCATGCTAAATTGCCCAGTGTGTCCAAAATTGCCCTTAGTGTTGGGTGGGGTTACTGGGTTATGGGTATAGGGTGCCGGTGTTGACCTTGGGTAGGGTGCTCTTTCCAAGAGCCGGTGCAGACTCGATGGGCCGAATGGCCTCCTTCTGCACTGTAAATTCTATGATTGAGTATAAGAATTGGCAAGTCATGTTGCAGCTGTATAGAATCTTAGTTAGGCAACACTTGGAGTATAGTGTTCAATTCTGGTCGCCACACTACCAGAAGGATGTGGAGGCTTTAGAGAGGGTGCAGAAGAGATTTACCAGAATGTTGCCTGGTATGGAGGGCATTAGCTATGAGGAGCGGTTGAATAAACTCGGTTTGTTCTCACTGGAACGAAGGAGGTTGAGGGGAGACCTTATAGAGGTCTACAAAATTATGAGGGGCATAGACAGAGTGGATAGTCAGAGGCTTTTCCCCAGGGTAGAGGGGTCAATTACTAGGGGGCATAGGTTTAAGGTGAGAGGGGCAAGGTTTAGAGTAGATGTACGAGGCAAGTTTTTTACGCAGAGGGTAGTGGGTGCTTGGAACTCGCTACCGAAGGAGGTGGTGGAAGCAGGGACGATAGTGACATTTAAGGGGCATCTTGACAAATACATGAATAGGATGGGAATAGAGGGATACGGACCCAGGAAGTGTAGAAGATTGTAGCTTAGTCGGGCAGCATGGTCGGCACGGGCTTGGAGGGCCGAAGGGCCTGATCCTGTGCTGTACATTTGTTTGTTCTTTGTTCTTTGTCTCAAACAATCAAAGATTAAATCCAAACAATCCAAGCTGATATTAAAATCTGTCAGTACTACGTGTTACCAGCTGTAATGGTCTAAAGAATGGCCTGTTGAAAGGAAGGATTTGAGCATAAGGTGAATTGTAAAACTGTATTAAGTGTGCTAATGATCAGCCTAGTTTCAGTTTCGAGCCAAGCAATTTCACAGTATTCCCGAGAAAGCTCAGTCTAGCTCTGGGAGACAAATTTGACCGTAGCGTCGTAACTATGCCACCATTTTGCCTGCCGTAGCGCATTGTCACTGAAAAGCAGATGATTCTGTTATCCTCAGTGAATGATGAAATCAAGTTTCAGATACACCAAATATTAATATGTATTTGGCCAAAGCAAAGACACCAAAGATATACCTGTGGCGCTGATCCGATTTTCAGATTCTGTCAGGTGTTGAAATACAGATTGAGATACGTGGGACACATTGTGGCAACATTAAGATAACAGTGAAGGGACATTGTGGAAAAAATAATCCAAATTGGAAATGGAAAAGTAACTTTATAAGAGGACGGAGTAACAGGAATAATCACTGTTTGTGCAGCTGATTATGGAAAGATGTTGAAAGTCAATGCAAGACACCTTGTAGGATCCTGCTCTACCTGCTTAAATGGTTGGAGCAGATCCCTGTATCGTTCTGTTCTTTTTACAGATGCGACAGAGGTTTGCAATCTATGAGATTTCTGCTTTCCACCCCCATGCTTTTCTTTCCTTTCTGAAGCGCTCACCTCCGTGCATTCTTTATCAAAGGAGCAGGCTGTTGGATGAATCATGGGTTGTTGCCTGACTAATTGGTAATTTTGCTGTGTGGCTCAGTGTGCTACATGACCGATGAACAGTGATCAATTTTTATGAGGTCAGAGCCCCTGCCCTTACAAGACCCAGTGTGTACCTGACAGATGGAATATGGGCTATGGATATAGATTGTAATTGTTCAACTGAAGAATGTGTTCAACTGTGTAAAAACTTGCCTTATTACAATGATTGACATAAATATAGCTACATTATAGTAGCAAAATGGTCTCAAGGTGTTTCATAGTTTCAAGTCAGACCAATGTTGTTACATTAATTACGACATTTTAAGTGTTGTTTTGCTTTTGCCAAATATTTAAAGAAGCACTTTTCATCCCGTTCCCTGTTTCTTTTGGTGTTGGGTGACTAAGAACTGTACTTTTGTTTGGCGTACTTATGGCCACTAATACTAGCTAATGATAGACATAGAACATACAGTGCAGAAGGAGGCCATTCGGCCCATCGAGTCTACACCGACCCACTTAAGCCCTCACTTCCACCCTATCCCCGTAACCCAATAACCCCTCCTAACCTTTTTGGTCACTAAAGGCCAATCCACCTAACCTGCACATCTTTGGACTGTGGGAGGAAACCGGAGCTCCCGGAGGAAACCCACGCAGACACGGGGAGAACGTGCAGACTCCGCACAGACAGTGACCCAGTGTGGAATCGAACCTGAGACCCTGGCGCTGTGAAGCCACAGTGCTGACCACTGTGCTACAGTGCTGCCCTAAATGATCTTCGCAACTTAGAAACTCATCTGGATTTTCACCAAACTTTCTCAAAGTTACGTCTTCTCATCAGTGAACCCAATGAAAGCAGGGCAAAGGGAACTTTCATTTTTGCATGTAATACCAACTTAACCTCCTCTATCTGCTGGGAACTCTGATAAAGTTTTGAAAATTCTATAACTTTTCTGGTCTCCTGTTTGCATTCCTTATAATTTTAATGAGACATAAAAGTGTAGTTTTGAATTTTGCCTGCAATAGGATGGCGCAAATGTACTTATTTCTTTGTGAAAAATGGCTATTAAACAGCAATGATGTTACAGAACTTATGAAAATCCCAGTTTTTTCTAGGAATCTGTATATTCTTTCTTGTGCCATATTGCTCGCATTTTGAATGATATCCTTAATCGCCTCATTCAACACCTTGTGGAAATAAATCTGAGTACAGCTCGGCTTTCACGTTTTTTTGTTTGAGTGTTTTCACTTCAATTCAATGTGAATTCTTTCTATTTCGTGCTATTATTCGTGGAACTCGCTGAGAAATTGTTCGTAAATGTGAAGAAAAATCGTGACACTTTTTGTTCTTTGGGAAATAGATGTTGGAGGAATTAGTGCAGCATGTGCTTTTTGTTTTATGATCAGACATAGTAGCAAGTAATCTCATTGTCCATTCAAGGGTTGTCAAGGTTGACTGATTTTATTGGTGATTACTTGGTAGCTAGGCATCGCCTTCTAAAAAATACCTTTTATTTCTTGTTAGTGATTGAAAGGGGTCAGTGGTAGTGCCTGAAGAAATGGCAGTAACAGTCTGTGGATGTGGACCAGAATGAGCCCAGAGAAGCCGATACAAATTGCTTCTGGGGAATTTCAGTGTTCTGTTTCATTTTATTTGAATTTGAATGGGTCAACCTTGCTGGTGGACAGAGTGGAAAGCAAACAAGTGACTGTCAAGACAACATTAGCACCCATTTTGACTTTGGCTCCTTAATTGAATTCCAGCTGGGGTTACAGTTTATTGCCTTCATTTGTCAAAACCTGAATCTTGAATGGAGTAGAAGATAAACAAATTGAAAGTTGTTTTATTTCTTCTTCATGAGCAAACATTAAAGTACACTCAAAGCAAAAGTAAACAAAGCTGACTATATGATATGAGCCTGTGTCTAGCGCACTCGGTCAGTGATTTCCTTCACTCTAAAGAGGAATGGAGCAATGATCTCAGGGGGAGATATTTCAT
The DNA here is from genome assembly GCF_047496885.1 of Scyliorhinus torazame. Classification (NCBI taxonomy): domain Eukaryota; kingdom Metazoa; phylum Chordata; class Chondrichthyes; order Carcharhiniformes; family Scyliorhinidae; genus Scyliorhinus; species Scyliorhinus torazame. The sequence continues at coordinate 141,180,473 of NC_092725.1, forward strand.
TTTAGCAGAAATGGCCAGCTTTTGCTAAAATAGTGCTTTAATTAAAATCAAAACGAATTAATCTAAATGAGTTTAACTTTTACACTATAAGATGCACTTGCTGTGAAATTCGGCTCCATAACACTGCTGGGTGTTGACAGTACCAGAAGGAAAACTGGTAAAACCTTATTGACAAAAAAACCTTATTGACAAACAAAAGCTGGCAAGTCATGCTACAGTTGTATAGAACCTTGCTAAGGCCACACTTGGAATATTGTGCACAATTCTGGTCGCCACACTACCAGAAGGATGTGGAGGCTTTGGAGAGGGTGCAGGGGAGGTTTACCAGGAGGTTGCCTGGTCTGGAGGGTGTTAGCTATGCGGAGAGGCTGAATAGACTTGAACTGTTTTCATTAGAACGACGGAGGTTGAGGGCTGACCTGATAGAGGTCTACAAGGTTATGAGGGGCATGGATAGAGTGGATGGGCAGGCACTCTTTCCCAGGGTGGAGGGGTCAGTCACCAGGAGCCATTGGTTTAAGATCCGTGGGGCAACGTTTAGAGGAGATGTGCGAGGCATTATATTTACGCAGAGGATGGTGAGTGCCTGGAACGTGTTGCCAGGGGAGGCTGTGGAAGCAGACACATTAACGGCGTTCAAAAGGCATCTTGACAAACACATGGATAGGATGGGTGTAGAGGGATACGGCACAAGGAAGTGCTGAGGGTTTTGGGCAAGGTTGGTATCATGACCAGTCCAGGCTTGGAGGGCCGAAGGGCCTGTTCCTGTGCTGTATTGTTCTTTGTTCTTTGACTGGAACTGGTCCAAACTAGTCTTGAACAACTGAAAATGGAACTCCAGTTCTGTACAGAAGCTCAGAACTCCACTTCCGGCCACTTCTGCAAGGAGCAGGTGGTGTACCATAATTGTAAGGCTGCTAGCGCAGGCGTTCTGTGAGCGTGGCAGAAACATGCAGAGTGGGAAGATGGTGACGTCAAACAGCATCTGATGCTAATTGCTGCAAAACCTGCCATATTTTTAGACATCGCCCTTTTTTAATCACTCCAAGATGTACAAGCAATCATCTTCATATAGGACCCCAACAAAAGCTATTTAAAGGGTTTGCCATGGGTCCTCGTGGTTAAGATACTTTTGACTTTTGCTGCTTCAAGGTGCAAGCATTGTGTCAATGTTGTTGGAGGAGCTTGGTTAAGTTTTTGGATTCACATACCCAGTGCAGGTATGAAGTCATTGCAAGTGTTAAAGTTATGTTTTCAAAGCAAATTAACACCAACGCTGTTAAGGTGGCTACAACACACCATGTGACATTTGGTATTTGAACTGTTGCCAATAGAGTTTGCGACCAATCCCTGATTAAAGATGGGCCTGAGTGGAGGAACCTCATAGCCATTTGCAAATTCACACTCATCTCATTGATTAAGGATGAACCAAAGGATATAAACAATGGGGTTTGCAGACAACCCATCGACTAAGGCCTGAATTTTACGCTTGGCGGCGTGTGAAGTTGGTGGGTCGGAAGAAGATGTCGAACGCGCTTCTAGCCAAGATTGCGTTCTCTATGCGATATCATGCTGGATGATCACCCGCCCAGCATGAAATGGGTATCCCGGTTTAACCGACAGCGCGGACAGGGGTGGGAATGGGTCAGGTGGCAGATTAAATGGGACCCCCTCACCCGCCACCCATCAGGAGTTACAGGGGGTGCGGAGGTGTTTTCTGAAGCTGCAGAATATAGAATTTGGAGCGGCCATGTTCTCAGCACCTGGTGAGTATGGAAGGCGGGAGGGCATGTCCAGCGGGCACTCTGCCCCCTAACCTTTGGATGAGTGCCTGGGAGACCTGGTGGAAGAGGTCAGTGCCAGGAGAAACATACTGATGCCACAGACGGTAAGAGAAAGCCACCCCATTTAGCCAAGAAGACCTGGCACAGGTTACCTCCCAGGTCAGTGGGCATGGCGTGGTGCGCCGCACGTGGCTTCAGTGCCACAAAACGTTCAATGATCTTCTGCAGTGGGCAAGGGTAAGTACAAAGGTGACATGGAACCGTGCAGAGAAGTACAGTCGGATGCCCGTTCCTCGGTACTCTCAGGGGTGTGAGAGCGTGTGTGTCAACTGACACTGAAACCTGCACTGCCAATGCTGGAGTACCTGCATGCTTGGCCTCAGGTGGGTGAGGTGTGCCATGGCCTGCCAACTGGCTGTGAGGTACAAAGAACATACAGTGCAGAAGGAGGCCATTCGGCCCATCGAGCCTGCACCGACCCACTTAAGCCATCATCCACCCTATCCCGGTAACCCACTAACGCCTCCTAACCAGGTTCGATTCCGGCTTGGGTCATTGTCTGTGCGGAGTCTGCACGTCCTCCCCGTGTCTGCGTGGGTTTCCTCCGGGTGCTCCGGTTTCCTCCCACAGTCCAAAGATGTGCGGGTTAGGTGAATTGGCCAATGATAAATTGCCCTTAATGTCCAAATTGCCCTTGGTGTTGGGTGGAGGTGTTGAGTTTGGGTATGGTGCTCTTTCCAAGAGCCGGTGCAGACTCAAGGGGCCGAATGGCCTCCTTCTGCACTGTAAATTCAATGATAATCTATGATTAATCTAGGACAAAGGTTCGGCGCAACATCGTGGGCCGAAGGGCCTGTTCTGTGCTGTATTTTCTATGTTAACCGTTTTTGGTCACTAAGGGCAATTTATCGTGGCCAATCCACCTAATCTGCACATCTTTGGACTGTGGGAGGAAACCGGAGCGCCCGGAGGAAACCCACGCACACACGGGGAGAACGTGCAGACTCCGCACAGACAGTGACCCAGCGGGGAATCGAACCTGGGACCCTGGCGCTGTGAAGCCACAGTGCTATCCACTTGTGCTACCGTGCTGCCCACTAGGGGGGAGGGGGGAGAGGGCGGCAAGCTGAAATGGACCTTCAAGGAGAGGGAGAACTAATAATGAAATCTATTTTTCCCTTTCAGGAGAAAAGAAGCCATAATGTGGCAAATCTGTATGACCTCAGCCGACACATGAGTGATGCACTGGATCTGGAGTGCCAGTGACCAGCTTGCTCCATTGATCATGGTGTGGCAGGGGTCTCGGGTGAAGAGACGAGTGCAGTGCACAAATTTTTGTGTGGCAAACATGAGGGGGGTTGTCTCATGTGAAATGGAAATGTTGCAGAAAGAGTGCCCATTGAAAGTCCGGTGTAGGCGACACGATGCTGCAGGCCTCCATTGTCTCATCAGCTCACCAACATGCTCAGTGACTATGTGATAATTGAATGTACTGACCGGTATGTTGTCTTCACTCTGCAGAGGTGCCATCCATCTCTCACACTGGCAATGACCTCCTGAGATCACAACAGGAACAGAATCAGGGGTTCCTGGGGTCACGCTCGGACCTGCAATCCAGCACACCGACTGTGATTTCAGGAGGTCACTGCCAGTGTGACGAGGTGGACGAGGCTCTCTGCTCACTGCCCGTCCATCAGTGGTGAGCAGGGAGGCTCAAACATACCTCACGGGCTGCCTGCCATCACTGTGGACTCCTCTCAGGGCGCTGTGGATGAGGGCACCATCTCTTCTAGTGGCTGCCACATCTGAGGTGCCCTGGCGATTGCCCAGGGTGCCCAGGCTCCACCAGCCAGAGGATGACTGTGAAGGTCATTGCAGCCACCAGCAAAGCCGAGCTAGCAGGCTGCCTCCAATGCCACTGTCAGTGAGGGGGTTCAGTGAGAACAACACCTGCAAAAGGTGAAGGCGCCCTGAACACAACAAGGACTTGTCACGGGTGACATTACTTGCGTTTATTATTTTGAAATTTGTGTTCAGTTTGGCAGCATTGCATGTTCTTCCTTGGCGCATTGGCAATAACATAACATTCTTTTTGCTTTAATGAGCTAAGTTGGCTCGATGGTTAAATATGTGCCAGATACAGCACAGGCTTGTAACTGCATTTGCTGGAGGTTTGGGTTAGTCTAGCATATATTGATTGTTTGTAAAGGAGACAGTGCCATTGGCATGAGGAAGCATCAATGTCTTGAGATGCCTTGCTGAAGGGTGGCAAGATCAAGGCACTGCTGGTGTCCTTGCCTCCCTGAACAGTCCTCCCATCTGCTTCCACGTCCTCACCCCTGCGCCAGTGCCAGATTGTGCAGGGCACGGCATGTTACCACTGTAAGGCTCTCTCTGATCGGTCCAGGCTTCTGAAGCACATTTTGAGCAACCCAATGGTCCTCTCCATCACCATCCTTATGGAGACATAACTCTTGTTGTATCTCACCTCCGCCTCTGTTCTTGGGTGGAGTGGGGTCATCAGCCACTTCTTCAAGGGATAGCCCACGTCACCCAGCCATCCATCCAATTGTGCAGGAGCCATGAACAGACTCTGTGCCTGTGAGTGCTGAAAGATGCAAGCGTCGTTTGAATTACCAGGATAATGGGCACAGACTTGGAGGATCTGTCTCCTGTGGTCACAGACAATCTGCATATTCATGGAGTGGAGGCCTTTTCGGTTCACGAATGCTCACCTGCTGACACCCTGATGACCAGATTAGTGCACTCAGTGTGGGGAATCCAGCAATCGCTGCGAAGCCTCTGGCTCTCTCTGCCTGGCTCTCTCGGTCTGTTGGGTAATGGATGAATGCGCTGACATGTCTGAAGATAGCATCTGTAACGAACTTGACGCAACTGTGTGCAGCTGATTGGGACACCCTATATAAACCCTCCCACTGACCCCTGGAACTAACTGGTGGAGTAGAAGTTGAGGACCACCGTGGTCTCCAAAGCCATGGCATGGGGTGTCCGTCCATGCAGTTGGAGGCGATTTCTGGTCCAATCATCTCGCATGTTGCTGTCACGGTGTCCCGAGAGAGATGAAGCCACCTTCAGCTCTGGACCTCAGATATTTGGAGTTAGTTGGAACGCTGCCTGTACATTCTAGTTGCTGGGTAATGGTGTCTTCTGCCTTCACCTCCTTGCTGCGCCTACACAACTGAACCTGTGCCTATCCCCTCAAAGGCCTCTCCCTGGGACGCTGCCTGCGTTCAGTTGACCTCCTCTCCCCTTGCCCCTCTCACAGGAGTTCCCATCAGATGAATATATAATTGCCATCAGATGAGCTATAGAAGGGCCGGTGCCTTGTAAATAAGGGGGAACTGTTCTACAATCCTCAAACAAGCCTTCCAGGGAAGAAAGGGTCCTGAAATACAGGTAAGCAGGTTTGAAAAGCTACAGAAATCAAAAGGAAATATGACACAACTCTGAACTGTGATAATAACAAATTTGCAAAGACATTGAATGTGCTTGCGCTCCCGTGGCCTGTTATCCTGCCCTTAGATGACATGCTGATGAAAACGTGGTGCCTGCCCACCCGCTTTGCCCTCACGATGAGCAAACATTTGCTCAGGTAATGTAAAACCCTGACTTGTTAATGGCTTTAATTGGCCCTTTAATTGTCAGTGGGCGTGGATCTGACTCGTGTGTGTGCGTCAGCCAATCTCAATATTGCAAGTATGCGCAATAATGTCGAGATGCACACTCAAGGTCATTTCGCACAATTTTGGGTCGAGCACGTGATGGCCCCTCATTCAAACACAAAGACATTGGCTGTCTCAAACTCTCAAAGTGTGAATAGCCACAGCACAGGGTGCTGGATTTGCTGCCGCTCACTCCCGGTAACAGAGTTCCCGATGCGGCGGAGAATCCGGGAGCCGATCCCAGCACCCTGCCAGTGCCACCTGGGTGGCAGTCTGGGAATTGCAAGATGCCCAGGTGTCTCTGCCAGCTGGCATTGGCACTGTCAGGTACCAGGTTGGCATTGCTGGCAATTGGGCCAGGGGTGCCCTGCCGGGTGTTGGGGGAGTGCGGAGGGGGGGGGGGGGGGGGGTGATTGTGAGGGGCCAGCCTGGGACTGTTCCACCTCAGCATGGCAGCAGCTAGCAGCAGCTATCTGGGCTGTCTGTCTGAAAGGCTTCCTATTATTGTACAACAGCGGCTGCAAAACCTTAGCAGGTGTATTGCACAATCTGCGGCTTTCAAAACTGACTGTTGGTAACCTGAAAACATCTGTCTGAGTAACAGCTGTACGCGACTGACCCTCTGAAGGTTACATCGCATTTCTTTATTGTTAGATTTCAATTCATGGTATTTGAGCCAAGTGGCAGAATGTGGAGCAACAAAGAGAATATTTACTTATTAACTTCAAGAAAGCAAGCCTTAGATGTGGTATGTTGTCTGTGGGAGTACACATCGAAAGCAGGGAAATGAATATGACCTTTCCAACTCATTATTTTTTAAGTCATAGGCAAAGCGAGTCTGGCCCAAGTGGGTTAACTTAAGGACCAGAGTGCAAGCAGATGTACGAGATGCAACATCGCTAACTGATTGTGAATGTACAACAAGGTTCAGTAGCTTGTGTCTGTCAATTACATCATCAGGCAACCATATGGCCAGTGATCTTTAAAAACAACACTGGGTACTGCATATGTCTCCTGCATTTATAATAGACGCAGCTACATGTTTATTAGACACTATTAGAGAGCTAATGTTACAGCTCCATTCATGATTATAGTTTTGTATCGTGTTACATGGAGTGAAGCATCCATCTTTCAGCTGCTGCTTCAGTAATTGTAAGCTTCGAGAGGATTAGTCTTGTGCTGTAGACTTGAGAGGAGTGAGCAGATCCTGTCAGCATGCTAAAGCCTCCAGCACAACTCAGCCTTTGAGGTAACCAATTGGAAGAGAACAGCGCACTGGTAGCCTTCAATACCCCAAACTGGGAAGATGATGATATTTGGTGCACACTATTGCAATAGACATTGTGAAATTTCATTTCATTTAACAATATCTGTCCTGGGTGTTAAGCTTGGCTGCTCCAGAGCAGAGAGAACACGAAGGACATTGGGAATCAATGTTTAGCTCAATTTAAAGTGTCAGCTGGGCTTGGTTGGCAGCATTGTTGCTTCTGAATTACAAGGCTCCAGGTTCAAATCCCGGTTCAGGGCTTGCGCGCAGAAATGAAGGATGGATGGCAGAGCAGTACAGCATTGAGGAAGCATTGCACTGTTAGAAATACCGGGCGTGATCGCACTGCCTCATTGTGCCCGACTGGTGCCATGGTGCCCAGAGGCAAGGTTGCCCACGCCGGCTTTCCGCACGACTGGGACCTACATCCCCCGCGCCATCGTGAACTCAGCCCATCGGGGGGGAGCATCGGGGGTGGGCCTTCAGTTGGCACACTGAAGCCGTCCCAATGGTGTGCGGGGATGACCCCGTTTTGGAGGGGGGGGAGCATATGAAAACCTGCGCTGCCCCCGATTACAAAATCAGCATCAGGGCCATTTCTATTCGAATAGCTTTAATCAAATCTTTCAAGAACCCAAAAATGTACAAAACAAATATGGCTCACCTAAACATTTTGTTCCAATCCGTGTGGAGACCCACAACCTTTAAAGATAAGATTTAAACATCCAGTTGATCGCTGAAGGGATGATTGGACAAGATTTTAGGTTTTAAAACTTCTACGAAAACAGATGACTAAAATACAGTGCGGGATTTTCCGTCGGCGGGATCCTTCGCTTCACCGGCAGCGCTCCAACGCCCGCGGGTTTCCTGACAGCGTGGCGTGGCTACAATGGGTAACCCCATTGGCCATCAGTGGAGGACTCAACTGCCAGCGGAGGTGTGTCGCTCCGGAAAGCGGGGCAGGCCGGACGGAGAATCGCACCCATTATCTCTCTGCTGACCATGCAGAACAGCTGTCTGTGATGGTCATTGATTGATAGGAAAGCCTGTAACCAAGTTTCAAAAGTGGCTTCCTTGACCCATAGTACTCCCACGTGCAGAAGGTGGCCATTCGGCCCATCAGGTCTGCACTGACCCTCTGAAAGTGTACCCTACCTAGCCCACTCCCCCGCCCTATACCCAGCATCCCACCAAAGCTGCACATCTTTGGATACTAAGGGGCAATTTAGCATGGCGTCCTGCACACCTTTGGACTGTGGGAGGAAACTGGAGCATTGACGCACAAACAGGGAGAAACTCCACACAGACAGTCATCCAAGGCTGGACTTGAACCCGGGTTCCTGGCGCTGTGAGGCAGCAGTGCTAACCACTGTGCCACCATGCCGCCCCTTCCCCAAAGCAATGGGGTACAGGCTAGTCTTGTAAATGTGTAGAAATACTAATCAACTGTCCTTGACTTCAATTCCCTTTAATCTTAGCAGTAAGTAGACAGTTTATAACAAACAGCTTATGTATGTTCAACACCTTTCTTGGACTTTGTGAGATTTGGGCTAAGGTTTTTCCTACTGAGGCAGGTAACTCTAATCAGGAAATATCAGCAGAACGCCTTGGTATAAAGTGCCTTGAAATATGTGATCTTGTCTCAGGGTAGAGGGAGGGATAGAACCAGGCCTCTCACCCCTGGAATCAAATTGGAGGTGGCCATAGATCTGGCTGAATGTCAAGGTAGGCTGGTTAAAAGGCCCACCTCAGTTCTGTGGGACTTTTTCACAGTTATTTAATTTGCCCTCTGGGGGGAACGATGACTTGTCATCATTGCCCATATCCCCTCCTTCCCCCCAGCCAGGTGGCATGGACCGCATGGGTCCAACTGTTGGAGGCTGGCACCTGGCCAGGTGGACCAACTCACTTGCCCTCGAACCCCCCCTCCCCGGCACGGACCCCCCCATCCCCCTCCCCGGCACGGAACCCCCATCCCCCTCCCCGGCACGGACCCTCCCATCCCCCTCCCCGGCACGGACCCCCCCATCCCCTTCCCCGGCACGGACCCCCCATCCCCCTCCCCGGCACGGACCCCAACCTCCTCCCTGGCACGGGCCCCCCCCCCCATCCTCCTCCCCGGCACGGACCCCCCCATCCCCCTCCCCGGCACGGACCCCCGCATCCCCCTCCCCGGCATGGACTCCCCCTCCCCGGCACGGACCCCAACCTCCTCCCCGGCACGGGCCCCCCCCCCCCCCCATCCTCCTCCCCGGCACGGACCCCAACCTCCTCCCCGGCACGTGCCCCCCCCCCATCCTCCTCCCCGGCACGGACCCCCCCATCCCCCTCCCCGGCACGGACCCCCCCATCCCCCTCCCCGGCACGGACCCCCCATCCCCCTCCCCGGCACGGACCCCCCATCCCCCTCCCCGGCACGGATCCCCCTCCCCGGCACGGACCCCCCTCCCGGCACTCCCCCGGAGCCCATCCCACTCTAACCCCCCCCCCCGCCGCACACACACACAGACAACCCGAGACGCACCTCTCCTCACACATTCAGACTGCGGCCACGCCATCGCCTGCCCAGCGGCGAACCCCCCAGGCCGTCACTCACCTCCACGCTGGTCGGCGTGAACCTGGAGCACAGGTTCACGCCGATGAAAAGGAGGATTAATTTACGTCGACGTGAACGGTCATCACGTCGACGGTACTTCGGCCCATCCGGACGGGAGAATATCGGCAGGCCGAAAATCGGCTGCCTTGCGCAGACCCGTGACATTCTCCGCGGCAGCGGCGCCATTAACGCCCCGCCGACTTTTCTCCCTTCGGAGACTTCGGCAACCGGCGGGGGCGGGATTCACGGCGGCCAACGGCCATTCTCCGACCCGCTGGGGGGTCGGAGAATGACACCCTTATAACCAAGTAGTGACCTCGCTGACACTGTGTGATGGATAGTTCTGATTCTGAAGGATAACTAGGACGATTACTTCAGCTTTCCAATTCCATCTCTTGCTCTTGTGGCAAAGCCCATATCGACCGGTACCTCTGGGAGCTCCAGGGCCACTTGTACGAATTCCCGAGTGGTATGTTACATATCATTAGTGCAGCCAGAGAAATATAGAAGAGAATATGGATATTGTTGCACCTATTCTTTGATCCTACACAGTATTGGAGAATCCAATAAAAACAGAAAATGGTGGAAAAAATCAGCATGTCCAGCAGCATCGGTGGAGAGAGAAACTGAGAGAATGGGTGGGATTTTCCTCCCACCTTTTCACAACTGCGGAGTGAGAAACCAAGTTCACGTTTCCGGTCTGTGGCATTTTATCCGTACAGTTGCTCGGAAAGATGCTTTCAAAATTCCTACCCCTACATATTTTATCACTGGAGACTAATTGTTTAAGAAGTGCAAATGTCTTTATTGCTATTGTTACGATCAGGTGAAAAGCTGTGAACTGGCTCTCCGCTATTCAGCCTCCCGGTTAATAACAACAAACGTTTACATTTCTTTTGCTCGAGGAGATGCCTTTTCTGAATCCAAATATATCTACTATTTAATAAGTAGCCAATAAAACAAGGTTTCCTTGAGTAAAAGAATGAGCAGATTTATTAGCTACTGAGTCTGTGCGAAAGAATAATGGCTGAAATTCTCCAGATCTCGTTGGCAGAACCTTCCGTCCCACCGATGGCGGCCCCATCCTCCCGAGGCCACCCCACTCCCCCTGAGGCGACCCCACCCCCACTGAGGCGACCCTACTCCCCCGAGGCGACCCCACCCCCCTTTGTTCCCCGAGGGTGGAGTGTTCAAACAACAGGAAAATCCATTGACACCATATGTTATCAGAAATAAGGAAAAATCTAAGAGAATAAAACAATGTACAATTAAGTGTCCTTTGATTGTCTTTGAGGTGTAAATTGTTAAACGTGTGGCCGATCTCGTTTGACTACTTTCCTAGACGCAGTCAGATGTAGAAGATAATAATAATAAGCACTTATTGTCACAAGTAGGCTTCAATGAAGTTACTGTGAAAAGCCCCTAAAAGATATCACAATTGATATGAGACCTCAGCTGAATGGTCTCCGGTATGTTGACTTCTCAAACCAATTAATTCACCTGTTCAGAGAGAGAGGGGGAGCGTTCTTCAGTCTTTCTGTTCTGCTCAAGCATTTTGTAAAGGTCTCACTTTGAGGCCTGCAGACTGCCCTCTTGCACCTCACCCATTAGGTGGAATTTCTTCATTTTCTTTGTCGAAGTGTGGCCTCGGCTGAGAAACGGGGTAGCCCGCTAGCTTTTCCCGCCACATTTTGAAACAATTAGACAAAAAAAGGCGAAGGGGCGGGTCCCACGACATCACCAACCTTGGCCCCTCACAGATAGTGATGTAAAGAAGATAACATTAGAAAAGAGGATTGCGCTCCCATCCCCCACCACAGACCCCGACCACCATGGAATAGCCCCCATGGAATTCCCCACCCCACCGTGCCACCATACATATCATATGTATTATGATATTAAAGTGCTATATGAATGCAATTTATTGTTGCTTCACATTTTTTTGAAGTCTTGTCGTTATGAAGCAAATCAAGATACCTCAGAGATCACGCAACCCACCGTGCGTTTCACGTGGTGGTCACGGCCCGCCACTGGACAGCAGCAAGGTCTTCTGGTCCTTCCCTTGTCAACGGAACGGGGTTTCCTGTTGAGTGCACCCTTCGCCACCTGGAAATCCATGGCGGGGTGCACTGTCGGCGAGACCGGAAGATCCCACTGGCCTGAAGAGTTGCTGATCAATAAGATGAATGGAAAGGCTTAACAGGAGAAGTAAAAAAAATAAAAACACTCCATAAGTGTGGTTATATGCCTGTGCGCAGTTTTGTGTACAGTTGTCGATCAATGTGTATAGTTATCGATGTGACCTTCAACCAGCTGGTGGCGATAGAGATCTACTATGTGAGTCGAGATATCCGGCAGTTGGTAGTAAGTCGTGCAAGAGGATAGTCGCACTAGAATTCATTGAATTCATTTATTCGTTACTGTTTGTATCATAGTTTGTTAATTTTCTTGTTAATAAATCGTCTTACTAGTCAAAGAACTAGATGTTCCATGTTGATCTTTGCCACGGCCATAACACTGAACATGACAATAAGTATATTAACAGGCGGTGGAGCTTGCATTCACTAGAGCTGCCAACAGTGACTGCTCCTGCAATTAATGAGGCTCAAAGCTCTGGCATTCCTTCCCAAACCTCTGTCCACCTAACCACCTTGCTCTCCGCCGTTTAGAGTTACCACAAAACCTTCCTCATTAATCAAGCTTTTAGTAATGATCTAATTTTGTGATGCGGAGCTAGACTGTATTTGACTCCGTACCCATGACTCACCCGCAGCATCAGCCAGCCTCATGATCTCTTGGAAAAGGCAGAAAAAAACACTTAGGTCAATTTTAAAATCTTCAACCCTTAATGACAGACAAATTTGAGGAACCTGCAGCGATGGAAAACAAATTAGTCCCTGAATTTAATTCTGGGTGATTTGTGGGCAGGCGTGGAGGGAGAAATTCAGGAAATATTAACTGACTAGCTACCTGGTTTCTGCCAGGCAAAATAAGCCCCAAGTCCTCTCCTCACCTACTGTCTATACATTGTTATGTCTGCCATATCTAGGTCCCATTTCAGTACTTAGCAAATCCATCAAACATTCTAAAGGATTGATTGGTTCACGGTATTTCGATACCTTTAATAATCCATGTAATAAGCACATTGGAAATTGGATTTTAATGAACCATGTTAGCATTTAATCAAGAAATGGGAACACTACAAGTGGAGTTATCGGAGCCTTTACAGTAAAATCTGGAAAAAACTGAAAGGATAATATGATGCATTATCTTTTTCAAGTTATTATAACAAACTATTCCCGAATGTAGGATGTAGAGTTGTGGAGAGCCGTGAGAAGAATTTAATGCCCTCCATGCGAGGAGTTTTATGCTGGGGGGACATTTAACCAGGTGAGAGGGTGAGGGGTGGGACTTGCCACGCATGCAGCACAGGAAGCAAATCTGGGGTTTCTTGTGTGTTCCTCGGGGGGGGGGGGGGGGGGGGGGGGGAAAGAGGGGGTGGCATGGGGGGCGGGGGGGCGGAGGGGCTCATGGCAGACACCCAGTGCCTGATTGAGGCACCTGGCATCAGGAAGGCAGGGGCGGTGCCCTCTGAGAGCCATCCCCCTTCGCCTGCCGCAGACCCCTTGCCCGTCGCCCGCAATCCTAGGACAATATTAACCTTCAGGTGGGTGTCGCACCGCCAGCAGTCACCACCTCCCCAGTGGCACATCTGTTCTGCAAAGCATCCAACCATTAATGGCTGTGCCTTCAGTAACATGTGCTCGAAGCTCTGCTGCTCCTTCCCTGAACCTCTCTCCAACTAATCCCCTTGCTGTCCATCTTTAAGAGTTACCTTAAACCTTCTTCAATGATCAAGCTTTTAGTCAATGGGTGCGGTTCATCCGAAGAATTTCTATGTCCGGTTTCTGCCGTGGTTGCAACACTGCGAAACACCTCTTTATTCAATGGCACTTTGCCTTTTTTGTGGCCTCGGGGAGATTCTATCCGCTGTGGCAGCAGTTAGGGTGATTTGAAAAGGCTCCCAGCGGATTGGGGCACCATTTTGGAAACTACCTCGATCTTCCCCCTGCCCCTTTCAGCCCTCCCCCCATTTTCAACTCCACCCCTCCCCCCTCACATTCCCCAATTTTTGGGAGGCTGCCGGAACACCTCCTCACCCCTCCCCCACCTGGTTAGCCCCCCCCCCCAACTTCGCCGTACCTGTTCCCTGGCAGTGCCAACCTGTCACCCGCACACACTACAGTGCCCCTGCCAGCCTGGCAGTGCCAGAGGAAGACCGTTGGGCAGCACGGTAGCACACGTGGATAGCACTGTGGCTTCACAGCGCCAGGGTCCCAGGTTCGATTCTCCGCCAGGTCACTGTCTGTGCGGAATCTGCACGTTCTCCCCGTGTCTGCGTGGGTTTCCTCTGGGTGCTCCGGTTTCCTCCCACAGTCCAAAGACGTGCAGGCTAGGTGGATTGGACATGATAAATTGCCCTTAGTGTCCAAAAAGGTTAGGAGGGGTTATTGGGTTATGGGGATAGGGTGGAAGTGAGGGCTTAAGTGGGTCGGTGCAGACTCGATGGGCCGAATGGCCACCTTCTGCACTGTATGTTCTAAGAGACATAGGGTACCATCCTGGCCTGACTCCGACTGCCCAGGGGTCTCCAAAAACCTGAGAGACTCCCCCCTCTCCCGCCCCCCCCCATGTGGCATTACGACTGGTCCATGTTTGTATGGACCAGTCCTAAACGGTGCCCTGGCCAGGTCTCCCGTTGAGTCCCAGCCACCGGGTGAATCCAGCGTCCGGGTATTTAACATAACTGAGGGTGAGATCCAGATCTCGAGATTCCGCAAGATTTCATTCAATCTTGCGAGACGTTTCAAGCATCACAAATCTCGGGCGAGGGTTTCGGCCCGACACTAATTTGGGCTCGACGAGGCTGCTGAATCTTAGGCTGTTAGGTCTTATCTGATGAAACTTGCTGTGTTTATGACACTTAAAAAGGCACTTTATAAATGAGAGTTCTTGTAGTTCCACATTTTTAAAGTCTTGTTATGAAGCAAATCAACAGACTTCAGAGATCAGGGTTGTTAAAGGACAAAGAACTGCTGACCGTTAAGATGATTCGAAAGGCAAAAACAGAAAATACTGGACAGTCTCAGGAGGTCTGACCGCATCTGTGGACAGAGAAGGTGTAATATGCTGCACAGAACCTACGGGATGGGAATGCTTGTCTTCCCAGTGATCCTTGCGGAATACGAGCTCCCTCGTAGGGGTGGAGCATTTCAATTAACCAATGTATAAACAAAGAACAAAGAAATGTACAGCACAGGAACAGGCCCTTCGGCCCTCCAAGCCCATGCCGACCATGCTGCCCGACTAAACTACAATCTTCTACACTTCCTGGGTCCGTATCCCTCTATTCCCATCCTATTCATGTATTTGTCAAGATGCCCCTTAAATGTCACTATCGTCCCTGCTTCCACCACTTCCTCCGGCAGCGAGTTCCAGGCACCCACTACCCTCTGTGTAAAAATCTTGCCTCGTACATCTACTCTAAACCTTGCCCCTCTAACCTTAAACCTATGCCCCCTAGTAATTGACCCCTCTACCCCGGGGAAAAGCCTCTGACTATCCACTCTGTCTATGCCCCTCATAATTTTGTAAACCTCTATCAGGTCGCCCCTCAACCTCCGTCGTTCCAGTGACAACAAACCGAGTTTATTCAACCGCTCCTCATAGCTAATGCCCTCTATATCTGGCAACATTCTGGTAAATCTCTTCTGCACCCTCTCTAAAGCCTCCACGGGGCAGCACGGTAGCCTTGTGGATAGCACAATTGCTTCACAGCTCCAGGGTCCCAGGTTTGATTCCGGCTTGGGTCACTGTCTGTGCGGAGTCTGCACATCCTCCCCGTGTGTGCGTGGGTTTCCTCCGGGTGCTCCGGTTTCCTCCCACAGTCCAAAGATGTGCGGGTTAGGTGGATTGGCCATGATAAATTGCTCTTAGTGTCCAAAATTGCCCTTAGTGTTGAGTGGGGTTACTGGGTTATGGGGATAGGGTGGAGGTGTTGACCTTGGGTAGGGTGCTCTTTCCAAGAGCCGGTGCAGACTCGATGGGCCGAATGGCCTCCTTCTGCACTGTAAATTCTATGATGAAATCTATGATCTATGATCCTTCTGGTAGCGTGGCGACCAGAATTGAACACTATACTCCCAAGTGTGGCCTAACTAAGGTTCTATACAGCTGCAACATGACTTGCCAATTCTTATACTCAATGCCCCGGCCAATGAAGGCAAGCATGCCGTATGCCTTCTTGACTACCTTCTCCACCTGTGTTGCCCCTTTCAGTGACCTGTGGACCTGTACACCTAGATCTCTCTGACTTTGAATACTCTTGAGGGTTCTACCATTCACTGTATATTCCCTAACTGCATTAGCTATTAGGGCAGCACGGTAGCATTGTGGATAGCACAATTGCTTCACAGCTCCAGGGTCCCAGGTTCAATTCCGGCTTGGGTCACTGTCTGTGCAGAGTCTGCACATCCTCCCCGTGTGTGCGTGGGTTTCCTCCGGGTGCTCCGGTTTCCTCCCACAGTCCAAAGATGTGCAGGTTAGGTGGATTGGCCATGATAAATTGCCCTTAGTGTCCAAAATTGCCCTTAGTGTTGGGTGGGGTTACTGGGTTATGGGGATAGGGTGG
Organism: Scyliorhinus torazame; assembly: GCF_047496885.1. Taxonomy (NCBI): domain Eukaryota; kingdom Metazoa; phylum Chordata; class Chondrichthyes; order Carcharhiniformes; family Scyliorhinidae; genus Scyliorhinus; species Scyliorhinus torazame. The sequence goes on from NC_092725.1 coordinate 141,196,494, forward strand.
AGGTGTTGACCTTGGGTAGGGTGCTCTTTCCAAGAGCTAGTGCAGACTCGATGGGCCGAATGGCCTCCTTCTGCACTGTAAGTTCTATGATTAGACCTTCCAAAATGCATTACCTCACATTTGTCCGGATTAAACTCCATCTGCCATCTCTCTGCCCAAGTCTCCAAACAATCTAAATCCTGCTGTATCCTCTGACAGTCCTCATCGCTTTCCGCAATTCCACTAACCTTTGTGTCGTCTGCAAACTTACTAATCAGACCAGTTACATTTTCCTCTAAATCATTTATATATACCACAAACAGCAAAGGTCCCAGCACTGATCCCTGGTCACAGCTCTCCAATTAGAAAAGCATCTTTCCATTGTTACTCTCTGCCTTTTATGACCGAGCCAGTTCTGTATCCACCTTGCCAGCTCACCCCTGATCCCATGTGACTTCACCTTTTGTACTAGTCTACCATGAGGGACCTTGTCAAAGGCCTTACTGAAGTCCATATAGACAACATCCACTGCCCTACCTGCATCAATCATCTTTGTGACCTCCTCGAAAAACTCTATCAAGTTAGTGAGACACGACCTCCCCTTCACAAAACCATGCTGCCTCTCACTAATACGTCCATTTGCTTCCAAATGGGAGTAGATCCTGTCTCAAAGAATTCTCTCCAGTAATTTCCCTACCACTGACATAAGGCTCACCGGCCTGTAGTTCCCTGAATTATCCTTGCTACCCTTCTTAAACAGAGGAACAACATTGGCTATTCTCTAGTCCTTCGGGACATCACCTGAAGACAGTGAGGATCCAAAGATTTCTGTCAAGGCCTCAGCAATTTCCTCTCTAGCCTCCTTCAGTATTCTGGGGTAGATCCCATCAGGCCCTGGGGACTTATCTACCTTAATATTTTTCAAGACGGCCAACACCTTGTCTTTTTGGATCTCAATGTGACCCAGGCTATCTACACACCCTTCTCCAGACTCAACATCTACCAATTCCTTCTCTTTGGTGAATACTGATGCAAAATATTCATTTAGTACCTCGCCCATTTCCTCTGGCTCCACACATAGATTCCCTCGCCTATCCTTCAGTGGGCCAACCCTTTCCCTGGCTACCCTCTTGCTTTTTATGTACGTGTAAAAAGCCTTGGGATTTTCCTTAACCCTATTTGCCAATGACTTTTCGTGACCCCTTCTAGCCCTCCTGACTCCTTGCTTAAGTTCCTTCCTACTTTCCTTATATTCCACACAGGCTTCGTCTGTTCCCAGCCTTTTAGCCCTGACAAATGCCTCCTTTTTCTTTTTGATGAGGCCTACAATATCTCTCGTTATCCAAGGTTCCCGAAAATTGCCGTATTTATCCTTCTTCCTCACAGGAACATGCCGGTCCTGAATTCCTTTCAACTGACACTTGAAAGCCTCCCACATGTCAGATGTTGATTTGCCCTCAAATATCCGACCCCAATCTAGGTTCTTCAGTTCCCACCTAATATTGTTATAATTAGCCTTCCCCCAATTTAGCACATTCACCCTAGGACCACTCTTATCCTTGTCCACCAGCACTTTAAAACTTACTGAATTGTGGTCACTGTTCCCGAAATGCTCCCCTACTGAAACTTCTACCACCTGGCCGGGCTCATTCCCCAATACCAGGTCCAGTACCACTCCTTCCCTAGTTGGACTGTCTACATATTGTTTTAAGAAGCCCTCCTGGATGCTCCTTACAAACTCTGCCCATTCTAAGCCCCTGGCACTAAGTGAGTCCCAGTCAATATTGGGGAAGTTGAAGTCTCCCATGACCACAACCCTGTTGTTTTTACTCTTTTCCAAAATCTGTCTACCTATCTGCTCCTCTATCTCCCGCTGGCTGTTGGGAGGCCTGTAGTAAACGGTCAGGAAGGTTTGAGTCCTGCTTGCAGACGGGCCGAAGTTGTTCTGCGAAGCGGTTGCCCAATCTGCATTTAGTCTCTCCACCATAGAGTAACCCACATTGGGAGCAGCTGACCCTACTTCCAGTTCCGTCCAGCTTTAGCACAGAGTCATCCAGACTCCAAACGTGTGCTCCCTTCTCTCTCCGCAGATGCTGTCGGACCTGCTGAGATTGCCCAGTACTTTCTGGTTTTGAAACACTTCACCCACCTCATCTTAAGGTACAGTTGGACGCAAAGGAAGGTATAAAATGCCAACTCTTTCATGATAGTGGTGGAGGATGCCCGTGGGTGTACAAACCAAGAGTAGCCTCAGACAAGGTAAGCTGAAAAAGACCAATTTAAACAGAAAGTGGCTGGAGGGTGAGACAATGGTGATTTAATCTTCCAATTTGGACCTCAAAAGGCATTAATTTATTGCACAAAGTGAACTCCAGCTTTGTACCTGGAAGTCAACTACAAAGGTGCCGGATATTAATCGGTCTTTCTACTAATGGTTTTTTGACTTGTTGAGACAGGATGTATTCTGCAACCTCCACCCCCTCCCCTCTCCAAAGAAACTATTGTTATTTGAATCAAATCAAAGAGTTCCCCAGTCTGTCACCTGCTGCTTTGTGATGTTATCAAAGTAACTGTACATATTCATTACATATGTTGGAAAGAAAACTTACCCTGCTAGATGTTGGAGGTACTGAACAATGCAGAACATACTATCAAAGAGAATAAAAAGCAATAATTAACCCCCTTCTTTACTGCAAACATCCTGCTTTAGAAAAATGAAAAATGAGCTTAAAATAATTTCTACTATTGAACACTGCGCTGATGTTTAAAAATTGCTTTTAACAATTTACAACAACATGTATTTATATAATACCTTTAGCATAGTCAAATATCCAAAGCTTTTCCCAAGGACATAATCAAACAAAACTCCTGACACCAAAACACATGAGGGGCGGGATTCTCCAATCCCGCGGCAGAGTGTCCAGGCCGTTGTAAACGCCGTCGTATTTTATGACAGCGTGAACGGGCCACTCCCACGACTAATTCTGGCCCCTACAGGGGGCCAGCACGGCCCTGGACGGATCACGCCGCTCCAGCTGCTGATCCCGGCGCGAACTGTGCGCCGCGGGATCCGCGCATGTGCAGTTGCGTCGGCGCCAACGAGGACATGCGCAGTGGCACTGGCACCAACGCGCGCATGCACAGTGGCCTCCTTCGACGCGCCGGCCCCAACGCAACATGGTGCAGGACTGCTGGGGCTGGCGCGTAGGAAGGGAGGCCCCCAGCCACAGAGGCAGGCCCGCCGATCGCTGGGCCCCAATCGTGGGCCAGGCCACATCAGAGGGCCTCCCCCCCACCCCCGGGGTCGGACACACCGCTCCCCCCCCCCCAAAGGCCACCACCCTGACCCTTACATTCCGAGGTCCCGCCGGCCCGGAGCAGATGAGAACGCCGCCGGCGGGACCCGGCTCTTTACTTGCGGCCGCTCGGCCCATCCGGGCCGGAGAATCAGCGTGCCGGCGTCGGGGCGGCGTGGCATGATCCGCACGGCCCGCCGGCGATTCTCCGACCCGGCGCGGGGTCGGAGAATCCCGCCCGAGGTCCGGCACAGTGGTTAGCGCTCCTGCCTCACAGCACCAGGGAGCCGGGTTCAATTCCAACCTTGGCTGGCTGTCTGTGTTCTAAATAAGGGGAGCGTCTGCTTTCCAAGCCCTATGAGGGGCCTGAATCATCAGATCAACAACCAACCACAATGGGGCTAACCTTAGGATCAAACTGGTTTAATCGTTTGGTTTCTCTAAAAAAAGACTTTTGGGAGGGGGAGGAATTTTCTGTCCCCGTTTTCGGTGGGGGATAATGTCGGAGGGGGTCGGTCCAAAATGACACTTACCCCAGCCTTGATTGTCCCTGCCAGAGACGTAATGGAGTTCCCGCCATGCAATGATGGAAACTCTATTATAATACATCTAAATCTAATTAGCGGGCCTTTCCACCCCACGTAGGAAAGTGTTGACAACACGATTGCTCACAATTCACCCCCACAACCCAAAAAGATGTGCAGGGTAGATGGATTGGCCACGCTAAATTGCCCCTTAATTGGAAAAAAAATAATTGGGTTCTCTAAATTTATTTAATAAAATTATTGCACACAAATCATACTTCCCGCATTAACTGAGCTCTAATGTCAAGATCACTTTGATCATTTCTTCGACGTTTACTATTTAAACAAAAGAGCAGCACCGTCAGCAGTGTGGTGAAAAAACACGAGGCTCGTCCTAAGTGCCAAAGGATCGGCTATGAGGGATGTCTGTGAAACTTCAGCCTAAAAGGAGTACCCTGCGAGGTGTCATTACAGTTATATATAATTAAGGATGATGGAATTCGAGTAGGTTCATGCACAGTCAGATGGATTTTGATGGTTCGGAACTTCCACATTTAGCGATACAAACTGTTGTGTGTCTCTGCCTTTGATTTCTGTAAAGTTTGTTTTTCTAACTTCATAATAGAACATAAACTTATGTCAATGGAATGGCATTTGGGACATCAGAGTTTTCGAGGTAATTGACTGAGATTGCATTCGTCATTGACCCCCCAGATAAATCAAGAACAAATTGCAAATTGATGAAATCATTTTTTGGCCATTCGCCCATGTTTGCAATTCAACAACGCCACCTTCGGTAAATAAATGTTATCACGTTAGACGTTTCAGCAAGTGAACCTAATGTTCAGAAAATGCGTCTGTCTTTTAAAGCAACAATTGTCTCACATAGTTTGTTCGCAACATTTTCAAGGGTTAAAGCAATTTGCAATGGTTCCTTGCAGTCCTGCCACAATAGGTTGTATTGCAGCCAATCCATTTGAACTAATAAAACCGAGCATTGCTCCCAAAAGCTGAAAGACCAGGGGCGGGATTCTCCCTTTCTGCGACTAAGTGCCGACTCGAACGGAGAATCCACGGTAGCTTCACGTCAGGAAAACCGGCGCGATTCCGGTACCGGTGAGAGGCTAGCACTGGCGCTGCGTGAAATGCCCGTGGATTGGGTCGAAAACAACCAGAGAATGGCTGGGTCCCAGGCCGTGCATGCGCAGGGCTGACGACCTGCGCCGGTTGGGCTGTACAACATGGCGGCAGTCGTGCGCGAACCTAACCCGCAAACCGCAACTACACAGCCCACCCCCTGGCCACCCCCCACCAGTCCCCCAGCACTACCGCCCCCCCCTCCCCCCCCAGGTGGAGGCACGGATCGCGGTCGAGTGTGGCGGTGATGGCCACAGTCCGCAGCCGGCACGGCGACTCAGGCCACGTGTGTCCCGTGCCGTCGGGAACTCAGGCCGTCGGGGGCGGAGCATCATGGGTGGGCTGGCCGGCGCGCATCACGGTGATGCCGGTTTGGATGTGGTGGAGAATCACTAACCGGCGCCAGCCCCGATTCCGGTAGTGGAATAGATTCTCCGCCCGATCGCCGATGACGTGTTCTGCGTCGGGCAACGGGGAATCTCGCCCCACATTTCCCGCCACTGCCTGATGTGCAGTTCTCCAGGAAATACGTTTCAATGTTTCTGTAGTTTCTCCCTATATTCTCCAGGCCACCCGCCACCCCCCCCCCCCCCCCACCCACTGCTAACATGTCCCAGTTGTTAACTTTAGTTTTAAATATGCGAAAAAGTATTGCAGACATCACACATTTAAAATGATGTATTTCATTATGCAATATGCTAGGATACACAGGAAGGTTTTATATATATTGAGTATATGATTAAGTGATCGCTGATATGATACCAATTGTGAATGCGTGTTTCCAGGCTCTGCCATACTAGATGCCCGTGATATGTATCCTCTACGTAATGGGCTTCTCCAAAGACTGCTTCCCAGGGGCACCCCGGCTCATGGCGTTGGGAGTCAGGTGCTCTGCCTGTGTCGAGGGCTGAAAAGGGCTGCGAACTGGGAGCATCTTGAGGAGAGTACCTGATGCCATCAGTCCCCTCCACCTGTTACCTCCCTGAGCTGACCTGCACCTCCCTGCGAACCAAGTGTGGGCGAGCACTTGGTAATGTTTGGTCGTCAAGGCAACTGTTCTGACGTTTTGCAACTTGACCGCGTGGTATGAAGGCCATTGCTCTGTGCCTGCATCCACCTGTTGGCCAACCATATCTGAGTCTCCAGGAGTTTGTTCTGCGCTTAAATGACAGACGTCACAGCGGTCATGGCTGACGGACTCCTCCATCTCCTGCTCAAGAAACTGCACAGCTTCTGAGAATTCTGACAGATCACCACACATGTTGTATACTTGGACTTTCACAAAGCATTTGATAGGGTGCCACATGGCAGGTTGGTAAGCAAATTAGAAATGTTTGGGATTGATTGGCAGCATGGATTAGAAGTTGGGTAAAGGATAGGAAACAGAGGGTAGGTATAGACGGGCATTTCTCATACTGGAGACCATGTGAAAGTTGTGTTCCCCAGGGCTCGGCGTTGGAATCCTTGATTTTTCTGATTTATATAAATGATTTAGAAGTGGGTGTTGAGGGCAAAATCTCTAAATTTGCAGATGATACTAAGCTCGGGAGAATAGTGAATTGTCAGGATGACGCTGAGTAACTTCAGCGGGACATTGATAAGTTGGCCGAATGGCAGACACCTGGCAGATGGACTTCAATGCAGCAAAATGTGAGGTAACGCATTTGGTAGAAGAAATATCGGCTCAATGGTACAACTGTGAGGGGAGTCCAGGAGCAGAGGGACCTCGGGGTTCAAGTGCATAATTCTCTGAAGGTGGCCAGGCAAATTGAAACAGTTGTTAAGAAGGATATAGGGGTTTCCAGATAGAGGCATAGAGTATAAAAGCAAGGAAGTGATGCTACGCCTCTACAAATCATTGGCCAGACCACATTTAGAATATTGGGCTGGATTCTCCGATTTTGAGGCTATGTCCGGAGGAAGTGTCTAGGTTTACGGTAAAAAAGTTGGCGCCGCTCCCGCACCAATGCCCCGCCCGGTAGGGGGCTAGCAGCCGCGCTCCATAAACCCCCGGCGTTCCCGACAGAAACGGCGAGAGAATCACTGGGCCCATGCGCATGGCAACGACCTGCAGCGGTCGCGCCATACAACATGGCGCCGCCGCGCATGGACCCGGCCTGCCAGAGAGTGCCCTCCTGTAATTCCCATCGCCACCGCTGGACCACACCCCACCAGTCCCCCCAGCCCCGCTGATGCCGCGCCCGGCCAGCGGAACGGCTCCCCCACCCGACCGCAGCCGGCACACAAGGTTGACGAAAGGTCAGAGCACAAGTGATCCACGCCGTCGGGAAGTCGGTCCTTCGGGGGGCGGGGGGGGGGGGAGCATCGGGGGAGGGCCTTCAGGTGACATCCTGAGGCCGCCCCAACAGCGTGCGGCATACTCACTAATGATGCCGTTTTGGAAGGGGCGGAGCTACAAAAACAGGCGCCGCTCCCGATTTCTGCGTCAAAAGGGATTCTCTGTCCGATTGCCGAATGCGATTTTGCCGTCGGCAAGCGGAGAACTCCGCCCAATGTGTTCCGTTCTGGGCACCTGATGGAAGGAAGGCTATTAAAGACCTGGAGAGAGTGCAGAGGAGATTCACTGGAATGATACCAGGAATGAGGAATTTTGGATACAAGGAAGGATTGGAGAAATTGGGCTTGTTCCCCTTGGAGCAGAGAAGATTAAGAGGCGACCTTATTGAGGTGTTCAAAATTCTGGACAATTTTGACAGGGTGAAGAACTGTTACCAACTGTTTCCACTAGTTGGTAAGTCAGTGACTAGGGGTCACAACTTCAGGATGGTCAGCAAGAGAGGTCGGAGTGAGATGAGGAGAAGCAGCACAGTAGCATTGTGGATAGCACAATTGCTTCACAGCTCCATGGTCCCAGGTTTGATTCCCGGCTTGGGTCACTGTCTGTGCGGAGTCTGCACGTTCTCGCCGTGTCTGCGTGGGTTTCCTCCGGGTGCTCCGGTTTCCTCCCACAGTCCAAAGACGTGCAGGTTGGGTGGATTGGCCATGATAAATTGCCCTTAGTGTCCAAAATTGCCCTTAGTGTTGGGTGGGGTTACTGGGTTATGGGGATAGGGTGGAGGTGTGGGTAGGGTGCTCTTTCCAAGAGCCGGTGCAGACTCGATGGGCTGAATGGCCTCCTTCTGCACTGTAAATTCTATGAAAGTCTATGAAAGCTTCTTTACTCAGAGAGCTGTTGGGGTTTGGAATGCGCTGCCTGGGAGAGCGGTGGAGGTGGATTCCATAGGAAGTTTCAAAAGAGAGCTGGGTATATATTTGAAAGTGATGAATTTGGAGGACTACGGAGATAGGGCTGGGGAATGGGACTAGCTAGATTGCTCTTTCGGGAGCCGCTGCAGACACGATGGGCCGAATGGCGTCCTTCTGTGCTGTAAAATTCTATGATTCTATTTTCCTTTGTTGCTCAACAAGTACCCTTGAGGCTCAGCATCTATGTCTACCTGAGCATTGCTTAAAGCTTCCTCAGGCCACCAATGGAGACTCTCTGTGGGTGACTGTGCCTGCAGCATCTGTAGTTGTTCTCAGGTGAAGTGTTCCTCACTATCATAGAATTTACAGTGCAGGCCATTCAGTCAATCGAGTCTGCACCGGCCCTTGGAAAGGGCACCATACCCAAGCCCACACCTCCACCCTCTCCGTAACCCCACCCAACCTTTTTGGACACTAACGAGCAATTTATCATGGCCAATCCACCTAGCCTGCACATCTTTGGACTGTGGGAGGAAACCCACGCACACACGGGGAGAACGTGCAGACTCCACACAGACAGTGACTCAGCGGGGAATCGAACCTGGGACCCTGGAGCTGTGAAGCAACTGTGCTAACCACTGTGCTACCGTGCCACCCTTTCTGTCTATGACGCTGGGTCCACTAAGGTGAGTGTATCAGTGCTGGTGGAGGGTGCAAAAGTGTCATGTGGCGGTGAATCTTCAGAGTGCTGCTTCTCCTCTAAGGACTGCACTGCCTGCTTCTTGATCTTTCTGTTGCCACTGGCAGGGGACAGGATGCTTTTACACTCAGCAACGCGTCCAGTGAGGTGTCATAAAAACATGGGGTCTGCCCTGGCAGAGCGGGAGGAGGAGTTGGAAGCACCTCCCTTCTCACTTCCCTCTGTTCTGTTGCTTCTTTCATCTCTTGAACGAATGACAACCTCAGCAAAGGCTTCTGACCGCTCTTTAAATTGGGCCTACTTCTGTCCACATTTCACCTACTTCCCATGTTCAGCTGACTGGCAGTCGTCACAACTGTAATTAAATCAGTTTCTTTACATATTGAAATTGCAATGCATATGCGTCACTGACCCAATGCAGGGTCAGGACTCGGACGTGATTAGTATCAATTACAGAATGAAAACCCTGCCCTGTGCGTTAAAATTCATCTCTAAAATTTATCAGTGTTGTGTTATATTGCAACTTTGGTAAAGAAGAAAGACAAATCAATTTGCCAGCAATGTCCATGTGTAAAACCCATTCTGATTTCTTGTTTTTTTAAGTTTGCTGCAGTTCCCTTTTATCCCATTTGACTGGCTCTTCATCAAAAGCATAATTCTTCCCCTTTCTAGATTCTGTTTCAATTGTTAGGCTTCTAACAGTGTACAAAGAGAGAGGACTTGAACGAGTGACAACTAAAATACTTCATGTCATTGAGCCATATAATGAAACTGCATCTGGGTTGACAGCCATGTGCAAATATTGACTGATGTTGAGGGTTATAGTGTAAACTGGCCATTGGGTTCAGATTGCAGAATTGGATAAGAATGGTACTATTCACTGCTGCAATCTGAGAAGCAGTAGTTTATTACTATAGTCTCCGTTGCAGATGGTATTTATTTTAGTAGAGCACCACAGCTAAATTTAGTTTAAAATTGGGTGAGGTCTTGCCTTGATTATGACTCATGTTTAGCAATGTCAATTTGCCAGAGTCTCCAGTGGTTCACTGACATGGGGAGGCACTGATAAATACTATTTTCCTGCATGTGTTGGAGGTTCAGTCAAGCTTATAGGTTATGTGCACACCCATCACCCTTCTCTGTCCCATCAAGGTGTTCACCTGAGTTCTCTGCAGCAGGAATTGTGTGTGACCACCACTGCCGACCTGGCACCTGCATTATTCTTGCCCTAAGCCCTGGCTGCAGGCCCCTTGCGCCCGGTGCCTCACCTCATGCAGATCTGCCCCTAACCTGTCCTGGTAGATATGAACTGTGTCAGTCACTAAATTAGTGGCTCCGGGTGTGAAATCAAGTTAAGGTAGAATGCCTTCATTATCACTGTCCTCTGCCTTATTCATGAAGGCTCCGCCTTCTCAACCTTGCCCCTCGCCTGAGGTGTGGTGATCCTCGGGTTAAATCACCACCCGTCAGCTCTCCCCCTCAAAGGGGAAAGCAGCCTATGGTCACCTGGGAATATAGCGACTTTACCTTTTCCTTCTTGCTGTTCTTTCAGTGGCTGGCCCAGTTGTAATTCCTGCAGAGCTGTACTTAAGATGTAACACTTTAAGCTCCAATATCATTCTGGTGTATCTGCCTGCTCCCTACCACGTGCCCCTCGACCCCCTTACCTCCAGCCCCCCCAACCCCACACTTCACTCCTAAAGTCCAATATACCCTTCCTGACCTTCCTGAGATGCAGTGCAGTACTTAAGATTGGGTCTGACAAAGAATCTATGCAACTGAAGTATCACTTTGCCCCCTCTGTATTCCAGAGCCCTGAGAAAAGGCCAACATTCAATTGCTTTTGTTACCAGTCTAATGGCTGCGCTGTGCTTAAGCTGTGGGCAGGGCGTGCCAGGTGGAAAGAGGGGTGGAGCAATGGGCCCAACAAGATGCCCGGGCAGCAGGATTCTCCACCATAGACGTGATGCCCCAAGCCCAGGGAGTAATAAATGGCACACATGTCACCTTGCATACACTGGATCGTCTGGCAGTGCCCTGCGTCAACAGGAAGGGGTTCCACTCCATGAACATCCAGTTCGTGTGTGACCACCACATGAAGATCATGCACGTGTGTGCACGCTTCCCGAGGAGTGTGCAGGGCAGCTACATCCTGGGGCAGTCGGACATCCCCGGCCTCTTCGAGGACCACGCAGGATGGCCAGTTGGTTCTTGGGAATAAGGGATACCCACTGAGGACTTGGCTAATGATGCCAGTATGTGGGCAATGCCGATGCGAAGACCCAATACAACGATGCCCCCGAGGCATCGGATTCCTCAAAAAGGTTCCCCACGGTAGGCTATTGCAAAAAATACGGAGGCTGGGGATTGAGGGTGATTTAGAGATGTGGATCAGAAATTGGCTAGCTGAAAGAAGACAGAGGGTGGTGGTTGATGGGAAATGTTCAGAATGAAGTACAGTCACAAGTGGAGTACCACAAGGATCTGTTCTGGGGCCGTTGCTGTTTGTCATTTTTATCAATGACCTAGAGGAAGGCGCAGAAGGGTGGGTGAGTAAATTTGCAGACGATACTAAAGTCGGTGGTGTTGTCGATAGTGTGGAAGGATGTAGCAGGTTACAGAGGGATATAGATAAGCTGCAGAGCTGGGCTGAGAGGTGGCAAATGGAGTTTAATGTAGAGAAGTGTGAGGTGATTCACTTTGGAAGGAATAACAGGAATGCGGAATATTTGGCTAATGGTAAAGTTCTTGAAAGTGTGGATGAGCAGAGGGATCTAGGTGTCCATGTACATAAATCCTCCTCCCTCAATTCCCACCTTCCCATGGTCAGTGCAACATCACTTCTGCAGAGGCCGTCAGCCATGGCCCTCACTGACTGAGCCACGCCTCGGTCACCTCCACTCATGCTGCCGACGTCGTGCACCAGGCTCTCCACTGCGGTTACCACCCTAGCAGTGTTGGCCTCAGTGCCACGCATCGCCGGCGCCATCTCCTGAGCACGTAGTCTCTGCGACTCCTCCAGTCGGCCATGGACCTGCTGGAGTGTCGCTGACATCTCTCCCTGAATATCACGGCCACCCCACATCGTCTGTATCAGCTCCGGGTAACCCTGGTCCAGAGGCTCAGCATCTGACTGGGACCCAGCTGGGAACTGGGATCCAGCAGCCCTCCGACTGCTGTCACGCCGGGACGGTCCGGCCTCTACCTGATGCGCATCAGCAGCTGTGAAGAAAGATCAAAAGTTCCCCCTTGTGGGGTAATCCATAACGAGAGCTCACAGATAGAGGTTGAGAGACGGTAGATTTAGAACTGAGATGAGGAGGAACTACTCGCAGAGGGTGGTGAATTTGTGGAAGTCGCTGCCCCATAGTGCGGTGGAATCTGAGTTTATCAAATGGTTTCAAGAAGGAAATAGATATATTTCTGATACAAGGGATATGGAGAACAGGTAGGGAGATGGATGTGGGACCAGGAAGAGATCAGCCATGATCTGGTTATAATATAATAATAATCACTTATTGTGACAAGTAGGCTTCAATGAAGTTACTGTGAAAAGCCCCTAGTCGCCAAATTCCAGCACATGTTCAGGGAGACTGGAACAGGAATTGAACTTGCACTGTTGGGCTTGTTCTGCATTACAAGCCAGCTGTCTTAGCCCACTGTGCTAAGGGCAGACTCGAGGGGTTGAATTGCTGACTTCTGCTCCTAATTCCTATGTTCCTATGTAAGATGCGCAGGTTAACTGGGGGTACGGGAACCGGGCAGGCAGTGGGCCTAGGTAGGGTACTCTTTCAGAGGGTCGGTACAAACTCAATGGGTGGGACAGGCCTCCTTCTGCACTCTAGGGTTTCTATGGATTCTATGGATTTGGTACAGTTTAGGACACGGTTTGGGTGGCACCAGGTTTGCAGAACATGGGAGGTCAGCCTGGAATGTGTTCAAATAGTTCAGTCGAAAAGTAACAAAGGCACGAATGATGGTTTCAACAGCAGATGGATTAAGCCAGGAGTGGAGATTGGCAATGTTACAGAGGTGGCAAAAAACCGGCCGACATGGAAACTCATCTCCGAGTGAAATATGACACCAAGATTACAAACAAATTATTCCAGCCTCATTTACAAAGAGAGGGATGACATTGGTAGCAAGGGAGTCAGAATGGCTTCAGTTTTCCCAATATTGAATGCCTTCTGGAATTATATAGATACCATCCATAGATACACCCCTGTCTACCTTATCAATTATCTCATCAGAAAAGTTAATTAGATTAGTCAGACCTTTAACAAAGCCACGCTCGTTCTCTTTGGTCAGCCCATCAGTATTTGTTGAAGTGCTTAACCTTAATCTCTCTATCCTTAAACGCAGATTCTAGTAGCTTCCCCACAATTAATGTTAAACTCACAGGGCTGCAGTTACCATGTTTCTTTCTCCCAACCTTCTTCAATAATGGAGCGATTTTTCCAGTTTAATGGCACAATTGTAGAATGAAGAGAGCTTTGAAAGTCCATTACATGTGTAACCCCGACCGCCCCGCCCCTTCCCAACTTGGTCACGCTCTCGGCCAGAATACACCAGTTCCCTGTCTGCCCTAATACTACCTCTAAATTATTACAACCCCATTGTACGTGTTGGATCTGATATACATTTGCTACAGTAAATTCTAACTTCATGTCCATTGAAGCTTCATGCTGCAGAGAACACTTTTTGCCTGTTAACAATGCACTGGTCTGTAATTAATTTCAGTAGATTAATGCACCATCATGCATGCCAGGCTTCTTTGAAATGCTTTTCGTAGAACCGTAGAAATAGTTAATTTAAGCCAGTCTTAAAAATCCTTTTTACAAAAATTATCTTATCTTACTACATCTTCACATTTTGTAAATATATTTTTTATTAAACTTACTTTTCGAACCTTTGAAAACAAATTGGCTGAAGTTATTATAAAAGCAAAATACCGAGGATGCTGGAGATCTGAAATGAAAACAGAAAGTGCTGGAAAAGCTCAGCAGGTCTGGCAGCATCGGTGGAGGAATCTGGCAGAGTCGGTGGAGGAATCTGGCAGAGTCGGTGGAGGAATCTGGCAGTGTCGGTGGAGGAATCTGGCAGCGTCGGTGGAGGAATCTGGCAGCTTCGGTGGAGGAATCTGGCACCGTCGGTGGAGGAATCTGATGGTGGAGGAATCTGGCAGAGACGGTGGAGGAATCTGGCAGTGTCGGTGGAGGAATCTGGCAGCGTCGGTGGAGGAATCTGGCAGCATCGCTGGAGGAATCTGGCAGAGTCAGTGGAGCAATCTGGCAGCGTCGGTGGAGGAATCTGGCAGTGTCGGTGGAGGAATCTGGCAGTGTCGGTGGAAGAATCTGGCAGCGTCGGTGGAGGAATCTGGCAGTGTCGGTGGAGGAATCTGGCAGCATCGCTGGAGGAATCTGGCAGCGTCGGTGGAGATATCTGGCAGCTTCGGTGGAGGAATCTGGCAGCATCGGTGGAGGAATCTGGCAGCTTCGGTGGAGGAATCTGGCAGCTTCGGTGGAGGAATCTGGCAGCGTCGGTGGAGGAATCTGGCAGCGTCGGTGGAGGAATCTGGCAGCGTCGGTGGAGGAATCTGGCAGAGTCGGTGGAGGAATCTGGCAGCGTCGGTGGAGGAATCTGGCAGCTTCGGTGGAGGAATCTGGCAGCGTCGCTGGAGGAATCTGGCAGCGTCGGTGGAGGAAACTGGCAGCGTCGGTGGAGGAATCTGGCAGTGTCGGTGGAGGAATCTGGCAGGGTCGGTGGAGGAATCTGGCAGCTTCGGTGGAGGAATCTGGCAGCGTCGGTGGAGGAATCTGGCAGCGTCGGTGGAGGAAACTGGCAGCGTCGGTGGAGGAATCTGGCAGTGTCGGTGGAGGAATCTGGCAGCGTCGGTGGAGGAATCTGGCAGCTTCGGTGGAGGAATCTGGCAGCATCGGTGGAGGAATCTGGCAGAGTCGGTGGAGGAATCTGGCAGCATCGCTGGAGGAATCTGGCACCGTCGGTGGAGGAATCTGGCAGAGTCGGTGGAGGAATCTGGCAATGTCGATGGAGGAATCTGGCAGCTTCGGTGGAGGAATCTGGCAGAGTCGGTGGAGGAATCTGGCAGTGTCGGTGGATGAATCTGGCAGCGTCGGTGGAGGAATCTGGCAGCTTCGGTGGAGGAATCTGGCACCGTCGGTGGAGGAATCTGTCGGTGGAGGAATCTGGCAGAGTCGGTGGAGGAATCTGGCAGCGTCGGTGGAGGAATCTGGCAGCATCGCTGGAGGAATCTGGCAGAGTCAGTGGAGGAATCTGGCAGCGTCGGTGGAGGAATCTGGCAGTGTCGGTGGAGGAATCTGGCAGTGTCGGTGGAAGAATCTGGCAGCGTCGGTGGAGGAATCTGGCAGTGTCGGTGGAGGAATCTGGCAGCATCGCTGGAGGAATCTGGCAGCGTCGGTGGAGGAATCTGGCAGCGTCGGTGGAGGAATCTGGCAGCGTCGGTGGAGGAATCTGGCAGCGTCGGTGGAGGAATCTGGCAGAGTCGGTGGAGGAATCTGGCAGCGTCGGTGGAGGAATCTGGCAGCTTCGGTGGAGGAATCTGGCAGCGTCGCTGGAGGAATCTGGCAGCGTCGGTGGAGGAAACTGGCAGCGTCGGTGGAGGAATCTGGCAGTGTCGGTGGAGGAATCTGGCAGCGTCAGTGGAGGAATCTGGCAGCTTCGGTGGAGGAATCTGGCAGCGTCGGTGGAGGAATCTGGCAGCGTCGGTGGAGGAAACTGGCAGCGTCGGTGGAGGAATCTGGCAGTGTCGGTGGAGGAATCTGGCAGCGTCGGTGGAGGAATCTGGCAGCTTCGGTGGAGGAATCTGGCAGCATCGGTGGAGGAATCTGGCAGAGTCGGTGGAGGAATTTTGGCAGCATCGCTGGAGGAATCTGGCACCGTCGGTGGAGGAATCTGGCAGAGTCGGTGGAGGAATCTGGCAATGTCGATGGAGGAATCTGGCAGCTTCGGTGGAGGAATCTGGCAGAGTCGGTGGAGGAATCTGGCAGAGTCGGTGGAGGAATCTGGCAGTGTCGGTGGAGGAATCTGGCAGCGTCGGTGGAGGAATCTGGCAGCTTCGGTGGAGGAATCTGGCACCGTCGGTGGAGGAATCTGTCGGTGGAGGAATCTGGCAGAGTCGGTGGAGGAATCTGGCAGCGTCGCTGGAGGAATCTGGCAGCTTCGGTGGAGGAATCTGGCAGAGACGGTGGAGGAATCTGGCAGAGTCGCTGGAGGAATCTGGCAGTGTCGGTGGAGGAATCTGGCAGCGTCGGTGGATGAATCTGGCAGCGTCGGTGGAGGAATCTGGCAGCGTCGCTGGAGGAATCTGGCAGCGTCGGTGGAGGAATCTGGCAGAGTTGGTGGAGGAATCTGGCAGCATCGGTGGAGGAATCTGGCAGCGTCGCTGGAGGAATCTGGCAGCATCGCTGGAGGAATCTGGCAGCGTCAGT
Organism: Scyliorhinus torazame; assembly: GCF_047496885.1. Classification (NCBI taxonomy): domain Eukaryota; kingdom Metazoa; phylum Chordata; class Chondrichthyes; order Carcharhiniformes; family Scyliorhinidae; genus Scyliorhinus; species Scyliorhinus torazame. Next base: position 141,212,806 of record NC_092725.1, read on the forward strand.
GGAGGAATCTGGCAGAGTCGGTGGAGGAATCTGGCAGCTTCGGTGGAGGAATCTGGCACCGTCGGTGGAGGAATCTGTCGGTGGAGGAATCTGGCAGAGTCGGTGGAGGAATCTGGCAGCGTCGGTGGAGGAATCTGGCAGCGTCGGTGGAGGAATCTGGCAGCTTCGGTGGAGGAATCTGGCACCGTCGGTGGAGGAATCTGTCGGTGGAGGAATCTGGCAGCGTCGGTGGAGGAATCTGGCAGCATCGCTGGAGGAATCTGGCAGCTTCGGTGGAGGAATCTGGCAGCATCGCTGGAGGAATCTGGCAGAGTCGGTGGAGGAATCTGGCAGCGTCGGTGGAGGAATCTGGCAGCGTCGGTGGATGAATCTGGCAGCGTCGGTGGAGGAATCTGGCAGCGTCGGTGGAGGAATCTGGCAGAGTTGGTGGAGGAATCTGGCAGCGTCGGTGGAGGAATCTGGCAGAGTCAGTGGAGGAATCTGGCAGTGTCGCTGGAGGAATCTGGCAGAGTCAGTGGAGGAACCTGGCAGTGTCGGTGGAGGAATCTGGCAGCATCGCTGGAGGAATCTGGCAGCGTCGGTGGAGGAATCTGGCAGCTTCGATGGGGGAATCTGGCAGCGTCGGTGGAGGAATCTGGCAGTGTTCGTGGAGGAATCTGGCAGTGTCGGTGGAGGAATCTGGCAGCTTCGGTGGAGGAATCTGGCAGCGTCGGTGGAGGAATCTGGCAGCGTCGGTGGAGGAATCTGGCAGTGTCGGTGGAGGAATCTGGCTGCATCGCTGGAGGAATCTGGCAGCGTCGGTGGAGGAAACTGGCAGCGTCGGTGGAGGAATCTGGCAGTGTCGGTGGAGGAATCTGGCAGCGTCGGTGGAGGAATCTGGCAGCTTCGGTGGAGGAATCTGGCAGCGTCGGTGGAGGAATCTGGCAGCGTCGGTGGAGGAAACTGGCAGTGGCGGTGGAGGAATCTGGCAGTGTCGGTGGAGGAATCTTGCAGCGTCGGTGGAGGAATCTGGCAGCTTTGGTGGAGGAATCTGGCAGCATCGGTGGAGGAATCTGGCAGCTTCGGTGGAGGAATCTGGCAGAGTCGGTGGAGGAATATGGCAGCGTCGGTGGAGGAATCTGGCAGAGTCGGTGGAGGAATCTGGCAGCTTCGGTGGAGGAATCTGGCAGCGTCGGTGGAGGAATCTGGCAGCGTCGGTGGAGGAATCTGGCAGCGTCGGTGGAGGAATCTGGCAGCTTCGGTGGAGGAATCTGGCAGCTTCGGTGGAGGAATCTGGCAGCGTCGGTGGAGGAATCTGGCAGTGTCGGTGGAGGAATCTGGCAGCTTCGGTGGAGGAATCTGGCAGCTTCCGTGGATGAATTAAGTTGTTATGAGTCCAGTATGACTCTTTTTCAGAACTCCTGCTTGTTCAAGTACTGAAGCACTCTATCCTTATCTTAAATTATTGATCCTTTAATTTTCAAATCTTTATTTTTTCTAAGCTTCTTTGTCACTTTTGCAGTTTTGGTCACGGGGAAGATGATGAGACTTGTGGCGCGATTCAGTGGACTCACGTTAATGTCCACTGAAAGGTACGTTTAGCTGGGTGCTTCTCGACATCCCGTTATCCAACGGCACTTTACCGTTTCTTTTGGCCTCAGGGAATTTCTCCCTGCCGAGGCCGCACTTAGAGGGGTTTTCTGCTGGCGAGTTTACCCTTTTTGAAGACTGCCTCGATCTCTCCCCACCTTGCCACTCTTTTGACTCAACACCTCCCAGCCTTGGGGAGGCCCTCAGGAATCCTCCTCTCCACCTGGCAATGCCTCCTGGGCCTGACCCCTGGCAGTGCCAACCTGGCACCTGGGCACCGCTGACACTGCCAGCCAGGCACCCTGGAGGTGCCCCAGCACCCTGACATATCCCCCCCAGGTGACACTGTCAGGGTTTAAGATGGCATTTCCAGGGTGCCAAGCTGGCAAGGCCAAGGTTCCTAGGGGCCACGGGGAATACCCGGGTGCCACTTTGCCCTGTCCCCGACCACGCAGGGGTCTCCATTGGCTTGGAGATCCCCCCAGATGCCGTTACACCTGATCCACGTTTGTATCCTGGCCTGGTCTCCCAGGCACAGCCGATGAGTACCGGACACCGGGTGAAACTGGTCTCCAGGTATTTAAATTAGCAAATTATCATTTAAATATTATCTGGATCACGCCCAATGAGGGCGAGTTTCACATTGCACCGGGCGGAGCGAGTCACATGACCTGCGCGAGGTTTTCCCATGCCGGGTACAACGGGATGCTGAATGGCCCTTTGACCTCTTCCTTTGGGTAAACAAAGTGCACTCAATCTTTACACGGCAATTTCAAAATTTACAGTGGCAAGACATGGATAATTCGTGTCACTTTAATTGCCAAATCACTCATCTAATACAGGCAGAATTGATTATCTGAAGCACATAAAGTATTTTCACATGAAAAGGAGTATGTATGAAAACTGTAGCCAATTGGATGACTGCTGGCACACACATGGATGTACCCCCCCCCCCCCCCCCCCCTCCCTCCCCACACACACACACGCCCATTTATTGCATGCCATAACCATTAGGACAGTATTGGCGTAATTCAGTTAGTCCTTGGCTTGAAAAGAAAATTGTAAAGTTATGGTAGGTTGATCACCCTGTCATGGAAACATTTGGATTCAAATTCATTCATAACTGACATAATCTGCTCAGCTGGGAACAGCTGGAATTTGGAAACAATTGTTCCTCTAATCTGATTTGGACTTAATTCAAATGAACAGCCCAAACGTAAACAGAGTTTAAATCATAGCTTCAAAGTTTAAAAAATGCATATTACACTGTGGCTTCAGAGCATTCCAGACTGAGTGTAATGGAATCCAGTGACTTGTTTCCTTGACTAAAACATGTTCACAATTAAAAATGACCAAAGTTTTCCAGCTCGGTTTTGTATTGCCAGTTATCGTCATTCTTCAAAGGGAGATGTTTTGCAATGTGGAAATATCATCAGTTCATTCCAGTTCCGAACAAAATTTAGGTCTTAATTCAGGTCCCACATCTAGTTCAATATACCGAGTTGTTCCCTTACCCTCTCCCCATCTCAAAAGAGTTTTGGCTGTCCTGTCTCAAAATTTGGATCACCTTTAAACAAAGTAAACTTGACAGAATGGAATATTTTGAAATGTGTTGAAATCAGAATATATAATTGGCTCTGTTCGCTTAAGAAGCTTATTTTATGCCCAGTCAGTACAAAATTCCAATAAGATTAAGCCATCATAAGTTCAGCTGGAGGAGCTTTATAACAGGACCATTTAAAAGAACATTTTTGTGTATGTACGCAGTTTCTCTAAATAGAAATCACTCAACCAAATAACTGGATACAACACCCTAAACAGATTCTAATCTGTAGAACAGAATATTAAATCCAGAAAGTACAAAATAATTAGGAGATGCAAATTTGGGATAGCTACAGTATTTGAGATATTTAAAGGATTGTTTTATTTCAATGTGGAGTTATTGGGAAGATTCAGTTCTGAGCTAGATTGTAATGGATTATTTTACAATAAACATTGGCTTGTTAAGCTGCGAAAAAGTATGTTAGGACAGTTGATAAATGCATTGCCATGTTAATTTTTGAAACAGTTTTCATTTTTAGCATTATTTTTTCATAAACATTACATTTGGCACCAGATCTGGTTGATAGTGCAATGACGTCACTCAATTCCTGATTGTATTTGTATACTTCCCTCTATATATTAATCTGCTAGATTTCTTACACAATAGTTATTAGAATCCAACCTCTCACAGCCAGCAAGGAAATCTCATCAGTAATGTGATATTGGCACGCTATTTTGCATGTATATTTATTGACAGTGGTAATAAAATATATTAAAGGACATCATAAAGCACAGTGATGCTCTCACTCATCTGCAAATCACAGTGTGTATATGTTACACCAATTTGTGATACTGCCCATGTCATGAAGTGACCAGTCAAATTGTCAATTTCCTGAAATGGGCAGCCTGCCTGCACACCTCATGAAAACAGGGCAGTTTGACCACCCAGTTCATGGAAAGGGCATTGGAAAACCTGCCCAGTTCATGAAATGGCCGACTTTTATGAATGAAAAATAACATTTTATTCACAAATGGACAATCTGCTATATTCTGTTTCCTATCCATTTATGTTTCCTCCAGTATTAATTCCAGTACAGCAAAAACAAAGAAGCAATTCATCTATGTATGGTGTACCTTAAATTCAATGAACATGTGGCGCAGTGGTTAGCACTGGAACTGAAGCGCTGAGGACCCGGGTTCGATCCCGGCTCTGTGTCACTGTCCGTGTGGAGTTTGCACATTCTCTCCATGTCTGCGTGGGTTTCACCCCACAACCCAAAGATGTGCAGGTTAGGTGGATTGGCCACGCTAAATTGCCCTCACACATTGGGAAAAAATAATTGGGTTCTCAAAATTTTTTTTTTTTAAATTCAATGAACATTTCAGACTCGTTGTGACATCCAAACATTTCAAATTTGTTGGTTTATGTTCTGTTATATTTCATTCAGGATCAACTCCAACCCATTCAGACACTTATACATCAATGTTCATAAGATCATAACTTGGTTCAGTTTCATATCAGCATTACTGTGTTCCACTGAGCACGGACTCTGGGTATGTCTGGGACACACATTGGCCAACACCGGTTCTTCCCAGAGTGTTGCCAGTTCGTGGATGGCCTATGCTGTGAACTCTTATCTGACTGAAGAATATGTGGAGCTTCAATGCCTAGAAATATGAGAAGCAGCTTGTGGGCAACCTCAGCTGCTGCCTTGGATTTCAGAGGATGAATGATGTGGAAATTTGTCAGGTACTCCACGTAATATAATGGGAAATGATAACCTCCATTCCTCATAGTCTGCCTGTCAACCAGGTCTACATGTCACTTGAATGAACGTGTCTGCGTGGGTTTCCTCCGGGTGCTCCGGTTTCCTCCCACAATCCAAAGATGTGCGGGTTAGGTGAATTGGCCAATGATAAATTGCCCTTAATGTCCAAATTGCCCTTGGTGTTGGGTGAAGGTGTTGAGTTTGGGTAGGGTGCTCTTTCCAAGAGCCGGTGCAGACTCAAAGGGCCGAATGGCCTCCTTCTGCACTGTAAATTCAATGATAATCTATGGTTAATCTAGGACAAAGGTTCGGCACAACATCGTGGGCCGAAGGGCCTGTTCTGTGCTGTATTTTCTATGTTCTATGTTCATTCAACTTGTTGCTGTCTCCTGCCTGCAGTGTTTTTCTGTGCGACTTTCAGTGGCTGATGTCTTGTCCTATAAGAGACTGTGGGATGTTTACAAACTTTTCAGAAAGTTTCTTAGGAGTCTTTTCACTTCCATGGCTAGATTTGATGTTGGCTTGTTGCATAATGTCCAGGACTGCTTCCTTGGTAGCCATGTACTTCTCATTGCTCTTGGCAACCTTGTCCACACCACCTAAGCACCTGAGCACAATTTTTACGAAGTTTGCAGGATGTGATATTCACCTCTCCGAGGTTTCTGTCCAATTTTCCCACACTTAAGCACAGCAATAACCTTCTGTTCATCTTCAACAGATCACAAAACAGCACAGCTCTCAATACAGTCACTCAGTATTATTTGCTGGGGTTATGCTGGTTAGCACAGGTTTCACTGCTCATAGGGGCTGTTGTTATAATGGGGCTGTTTAGCACAGGGCTAAATCGCTGGCTTTGAAAGCAGACCAAGGCAGGCCAGCAGCATGGATCGATTCCCTGAACAGGCGCTGTAATGTGGCGACTAGGGGCTTTTCACAGTAACTTCATTTGAAGCCTTGGTCTTCACTTCATTTATATACCTGAGGAAGGAGCAGTGCTCCGAAAGCTAGTGTTGGAAACAAACCTCTTGGACTTTACCCTGATGTTGTAAGACTTCTTACTATATACTGGTTGTGCAAGAGGTGTCAATGCCATCGCATTTTCATCTGGGCACAGCAAAGGAGAGATGAAGTTCTCACCAATGAAGAGTTACTCGCCACATGACCGTTGAAGTCAACACCATATTATTTTCACTGACAGCATGGAATTCCTCACCTTCCTTCACCCATTTTGATGTCAACTGGGCAGATGTGAACTGGACCTTTTGAAACTTATAATTAAATTTTCCACCTTCCACCAACCAGCATTTGTGCCTTTACGGACAAACCTGCTGTCTCAGATTCACCATGTTTCTGCAGTTATTGAGCAGCTTAGTACACGATGTTCAGCTTGAACACTGCAACAAGTTTGAGCAACAATTCCACAAATTAGTGTGATGATATGCATCACCGTATATACACAAGGGGTTAATGTAAATACACTATAACTAAGTAAACACTAGAGGGAGCACCGGAGATGTCATGATATGCAAACATGCAGCTAATGAACCCTTAGAATAGGCCACAACCAATGAGCAGTCAAGACACCTAGAGGTGGCATTACCACAAGGGGGCATTATACAACCCATATAAAAGGACAGGGCGCACATGTTCGGTCTCTTTCCACAGACAGACATCTAGAGAGTACATCAGGGATGATCAGCAGCATCAGACCCAGCACGTGGCTTAGAACAGGCTGGTAAAGATAGACTGAGTTACTACAGCTAGATTAGCAGAGAGTCGAACTCATTTCAGAGCTGTGTTAATAGTTCAAGAAACAAGTTGAACTCATTACAAAGCCTGAACCTTCCTTTGTCAAAGCATACATCAAGGAAGCAGCGTCTGCTACACGAAGCAGCATAACACAACACGGGCAGGACTGAACGCAATTCCAGACAGTCCTGGACAAATTTGAAAGCTACTGCGAGGTAAACACAAAATAAATCGGTAAAACTGGCGCCAATACTCACCACGAGGCAGAGGTAGGGTTGCAACAGAAGCAAACGGCAATTTTGATTGACAGCCACCTTGCGCGTATCCAGCCGGCCCAGTCGGCACATGTGCCGTTCCCAAGAACTGGCAAAATGGTGTTTTGCGCATGTGCGAGAAGCCGCACATTCGCAGTTCCGAAAAGAGCACACAGTAAAGAAACCTCGGTGTGCGCGTGCGCAATTGATGTCACGAGCGTCATGACGTCAGAGGCCCCGGACGCCGCCCACTTAAAGGGGAAATGTCCGAAAATTAAAAAGAAGAGTTTTAAAGCCACAAAACACCGCTCTTTCACCTGGAAAGACAGCACAATGCCAGAACTTCGACCAGTAGATGAAAATAACCTCCACAGAACCCTGATACAAGCAGTTAGCACCACCCAAAGAGATGATTTAGTCCTTGAAGACTACTACTCAGGTGATGATTTCTTCCTTGGACACAGAGAGCGCAATGACAATACCGAAACAAAAGAAGATGATTGGCTTATCGAAGAATACTACTCAGACATGGCTGAGTTATTCGGATATGATGATCATACAAGCATCAGCGCCACAGTTGAAAAGGTCAACACGACTCTCGTCATGGTAGATGAATCCATGATGCAATGGCAGATCGTCGATACATTGGATGACAGCAACCTGTCAAATACCCACGAAGAAGACGAAGCTCACAGAGAGTGGCCTGATGCCACACGAAAAGTGGTCCACGCACCACGAAGAGTCCCCGACTCCACACAGAAAGCGATACAAGCCTCCACAGCAAGCTCGTTGACAGCCTCCACAATGGAAGCAACGCAAGACTCCAAAGCGCAGTCCATGCATGAACAAGACCATGAAGATCTGTCAACCTTATCTGAGCAACCAGCAGCAGACGATGCAAGTGTATCACGCTCACGTGAACAACACAAAGACTATGACAGTCTACCCAGATTATTTGAGCCACCAGAAAAAGACTCTGACAGTCTACCCAGCTCACTTAACCAACAAGAAGACACTGCAGGTCTACCCACTGTATGTGAGACAAGTGACGAAGGCATCACAATTCCCATACAAGATGTGCAACATCACAGCGAGACTGACAGATCTCAGCTCGTCTGTACAGAGGCACTCGACAATCAAAGTGAGGGTACTAGTGTATCCAGTGCGACCACGTCAATTAAAACCTCATCCACTCGAGCCTCTCCACAAGAATCTTGAACATTTTGACTCCAGACGAGGAGCATCAAGAAACCAAAGATGATTCAAGTGAACCTGAAATTACTCCACAAGAGGAGCATCAAGAAACCAGAGATGATTCAGGTGAACCAGACAGGACTCCAGACGGGGAGCACCGAGGAATCAAAGACGAAACGCTCAATGCAACAGCAGATGGCACAAAGGATACTGACATAAGTAATTTTGTGAAGGACTCGAATTTTCCACTCGGAATAGTCATTGAGCGCAACAAGCACAACAATAAAACCTACAAACACAACAACAAGAAGCGAAACAAAGGCAACAACAGCAACAGCCAGAACGACAAAAACAGCAACAATAGGACAACTTGTAAGACCTGGTACAACTCTGCACATGAAGGACAATGTAACTGCACAGCTCAGAACACTGGCAAGAGCACAAACATACCATGGCATGACAACAAATTTTACAACCTCACGAATGCTCCACTACAAACAAGCAAACCAGCTTTCAGGAAAGATGACACAGAATCGCTACCACAAGCATCGATGTCAAGCATTCCTTGATGTATGCTTCCTTTGTCAAAGCATACATCAAGGAATCAGTTTATGCTACACGAAGCAGCATTACACAACAATAAGATTCAGAAACTCCTCCAGAGCACTGACCTTTCATAAAATAATCAGTCAAAATGCTCATTTCGTGATCCATGCAATGGGTTTGTCCACTTCACAAAATGGATTCTACCAGCTACCATATCATGCAATGTGCAGTTTCACAAATTGGATGCAATTTAAAAACTTTAAAACTTACTGCATGCTAGCTAATCTGCTCCCTTAATGTGCAGCCTTGTCAAATTCCCACTTTAATGCAGTACTCAGTTTGTCTTTTCAGACAATTATTTGGTTAACACTTAAGGGTTTGTGCAGCAGTTGGAGGGTGGTTTAGCTCACTTGGCTGGACAGCTGGTTTATGAGGCAGCCAAGGCCAGCAGCGTGGGTTCAATTCCAGTACCAGCTGTGGTTATTCTTCTCAGCCTTGCCCCTTACCTGATCCTCAGGTTAAATCACCATTAGTCAGCTCTCCCCTTCCAAAGGAAAAGTAGCCTGTGGTCATCTGGGATTGTGGTGACTGTTCTGCAGTGTTTCTTTGCGTTTAAAAAGTCATGTTTTATCACAAGCGTTGTTTTCTTCAGGAGATGACCTCGTTTTAAGAACAAAGTCCTACGCAGTGCTCAAAGTGAGATTTTGCTTTTTGCATGCAAATATTTCCAGCCCACGATTGTATGAGTTTGAGATGTTATAATTTTATTTTTTGTACTGCAATAAAATTGCATAACACTTTTTCTCTTGGGAAATTGGTTTAAGATTTATTCCAGTGATCAGCATCTTCAAATGTTTGTTAATATCGTTGTTAATTTAAAGCTCAAAATGTAGTAAAGAAAGTTCTCCACGTATGTATAATTATTAATTTTTAGGCAACGATCCAAGCTCTGCTTCGGAAGCAACTCAAGAGTTCCTCTTATGGCCCAGATTATCTGGTCTCTTTGTATGGATTATTGTCTTATCATTCAATAAGAATTATATAGAGCAGAAAAGACGTGAGTCATGATAACATAAATCATTACATTGTTCTTTTGGTTTTTTATCTCAAGTTGAAAGACGCTTACATGGCTCATCGATTGCTTTTTTCATACAAGCACATGATGCAAAGAATTGTTGTGCATTTCTACACACATAAATCATAGCGCACCTGGTTTGAATTTAAACATTAAAGAAGAATGTTCTTGGGATTGAATCTAGAATTTGTAATATGGGATAAGGATAACCACATACCATTCTTAGTCACGCACATATAATGAAAGGCCTGACATCTAGTTCATCATGCAGAAATATAGCTGCTGTACCATCCTGTGGATATTTGTATGATCCAATCCGGATAATTAACACAACAGTCTGGATTTTGCAGTCAATAGTGAAGTTATGGTGCTCTCTGTTGACTTTGTAGAAAGATGTCCACAACAATTGTTGCGGGTAGTTCTCTTTTCTGGTGCCATCTATCGGGCATCTCTGACACTCGTGTTGAGCAGCCAATCACTTTGAAGAATTCTCACAGACAGAATTAAATAAAGACGCTGAATTAAGATGGCTGCCACAGATCACTTGATGTTTGGAATTTCAAGTTGGCCAAGCTTCTGGAAATGTCTAAAGGTGGAGTACAATGAATATGCCTGGACCACATCTTTGTGGAATGTCACATCTGCCCTTGTCAGGACTTACCCCAAAACAGCCAAGGCGTAAAGCCTCCGACCTTCTGTATCCAGGACTACCAGACAACAAAGGGGAAGTGACAAAACTGATTATGCACAAGAGAAGTGCTAAGAACCACTATCTGCATTTATTGTATGTCAGAGATTTGACCCTGGGAGATGGCAACTCCTTCATTAACTTGAATAGACTATCAATTATTTTCCATCATTTATCAATGACCAGTTATTACTTGACTGAAACTCTTTGGTTTTTGAAAGTAATTTGGTATAAAACCATGCTGGCTTTGACGTATTCAGGAGAAGAGATATTAAAAAGCTAGTTGTCTGTCTTATTCAACTGAGCTGGCCCCTGTCGGAACTGTGGACAGCAAACTGAAATTCTGAAGACGACTTCAAATTCCATAGCAGCATTTACAGGGAAAAAATAGCAAGGCCTACCGCTTTAAGAACTGCCTCAGCCATGCGCAACAACAAGGGACTCATAATCACCAAACTCTCCATACCTTTGCCTTATAACGTTGAATCATAATCTGGCCAAAGGTTAACCGCTCCTATTTTGTTAAAAGCAAATGACAGCGGATGCTGGAATCTGAAATTGAAACAGAAAATTCTGGACAATCTCAGCAGGTCTGACAGCATCTGTGGAGAGAGAAGGGAGCTAATGTTTTGAGTCTGGATGACTCTTTATCAAAGCTGGAGAGAACTGGAAATAACATCAGATTTATATTGTTGTCGGCTGCGTGGAGCGGTGAGACTGGATAGGAGGCCAGTGATAGGTGGAGATTGACAAAGATGTCGTGGATAGAAAGACAAAAGGAATGTAAAAGGGGGTGATTAAAGGGATGAAGGGTGCTGAAAGTGGCACATAAAGAGATTAGAATGTATGAATAGCAGAACAAAGTGAGCCGTGTGTTCAAGGGCTCTATTTTGTAACTTGTATTTTCGTATGTGTGTGTGTGTGTATGTGTGTGTTGTGACAGCCAGGACACCTGTTTACCTTTTTTCTCGAATGTAAACTAAACTAGTCACTGGAAAGGACAACGGCAAGCTCAGTTCTGTGGACCCTGCAAACTCCTGCTTACTAATATCTGGCTTCTGCCAAAATTGGGCGATCCAGTCAATCAACAGCCTGACACAGTCATACTCATGGAATCACACCTTACAACTAACGTCCCAATCACCAGCATCACCATCCCGAGGTATATCCTGTCCCATTGGAAGGGCAGGCCCAGCAGAGGTGTCAGCACAGTGGGATACAGTCAGGAGGACATCGCCCTGGGAGTTCTCAATGTTGACTCTGGACCCCATGAAGTCTTATGGCATCGGCTAAAACTTGGGCAAGGAAACCACATACTGATTACCACTTACCGCACCCACCCCCCCAAGCTGATGAATCAGTACTCCTCCATGTTGAACACTACTCGGAGGAAGCACTGAGGGTGGAAAGGGCGCAGAATGTACTCTGGCTGGGGTCTTCAATATCCATCACCAAAAATGGCTTGGTAACACCACTACTGACCGAACTAGCCGGGTCCGAAAGGACATAACTGTCAGACCGAGCCTGTGACAACTGGTGAGGCAACCGACAATAGGGAAATCCTCACCAACCTGCCTGCCACAGATGCATCTGTCCATAACAGCATCTGTAGGAGTGACCATCGCACAGTCCTTCTGGAGACAAAGTCCCCTCTCCAGATTGAGGGTACCCTACATCCTGTTGTGGGGCACCACCGCCGTGCTGAATTGGATAGACTTTAGACAGATCTAGCAACTTAAAACTGGACATCCATGAGGCGTTGTAGGTCATCAACACCAGCAGAATTATACTTTACCACGATCTGTAACATCATGACCCGGATATCCCCCACTCTACTATTACTACCAAGTCAGGGGATCAACCCTGGTTCAATGGAGAGTGCAGGACAGCGTGCCAGGAGCAACATCAAGAATACCTAAAAATGAGGATTCAACCTGGTGAAGCTACAACACAGCACTATTTGCATGCAAAACAGCTCGGCAGCAAGCGATGGACAGAACTAAGCGACCCCATAACCAACGGACCAGACCTAAGCTCTGCAGTCTTGCCATGTCCAACCTTGAACAGTGGTGGAAAATTCAACTCACTGGAGTGGGAAGAGGCGACACAAATATCCCCATAATGATGGAGGAGCCCAGCACAACCGTGCAAAGTACCCAGCTGAAGCATTTGCAACAATCTTCAGCCAGAAGTGCAAAGAGGATGATCCATTTCGGGCTCCTCCTGAGGTCTCCAGCATCACAAATGTCCAACTCAATTCACTCCACATGATATCAAGAAAAGACTGAAGGCACTAGATACTGTGTAAAGTGCAGGGACCCTGAAAGTATTCCGGAAATAGCACTCCAGAATTTGTCGCACCCCTAGCCAAGCTGTTCCAGTACAGCTACAATACTGGCATCTACCTGGCAATGTGGAAAATTGCCCAGGTACTATCCCTCAATGCCAGCAAAACTAAAGAGCTGGCCATTGACCAGAAAGCAAAGTACTGTACACACCCCTGTCAGCATCAACGGGGCCGAGGTGGAGATGGTTAGCAGTTTCACATTCCTAAGGGTACACAGCTCCAAAAATCTGTCCTGGTCCACCCACGTCGACGCTACCACCAAGAAAGCACAACTGCGCCTAATACTTCCTCAGGAAACTAAGGAATTTCAGCATGTCCACATCAACTCTTACCAACGTTGATAAATGCACCATAGAAAGCATCCTATCTGACTGCAAGACTGCAAGAAACTTCAGAGAGTTGTGAATACAGCCGAGTCCATCACACAAACCTGCATCCCATCCATTGACTCCATCTACACCACCCGCTGCCTGGGGATAGCGGGCAGCATAATCAAAGACCCCTCCCGCCCGGCTTACTCACTCTCCCAACTTCTTCCATCGGGCAGGAGATACAGAAGTCTGAGAACACACACGAACAGACTCAAAAACAGCTTCTTCCCCACTGTCACCAGACTCCTAAATGACCCTCTTATGGACTGACCTCATTAACACTACACCCCTGTATGCTTCATCCGATGCCAGTGCTTATGTAGTTACATTGTGTACCTTGTGTTGCCCTATTATGTATTTTCTTTTGTTTCCTTTTCTTTTCATGTACTTAACGATCTGTTGAGCTGCTCGCAGAAAAATACTTTTCACTGTACCTCGGTACACGTGACAATAAACAAATCCAAAGGTATGTCCTGCACACAGAACAAATGCAACCCAGCCAAATTACTGCCCCATAAGTCCACTTTCAATCAAAGAACAAAGAACAAAGAAAAGTACAGCACAGGAACAGGCCCTTCGGCCCTCCAAGCCCGTGCCGACCATGCTGCCCGACTAAACTACAATCTTCTACACTTCCTGGGTCCGTATCCCTCTATTCCCATCCTATTCATGTATTTGTCAAGATGCCCCTTAAATGTCACTATCGTCCCTGCTTCCACCACCTCCTCCGGTAGCGAGTTCCAGGCACCCACTACCCTCTGTGTAAAAGACTTGCCTCGCACATCTCCTCTAAACCTTGCCCCTCTCACCTTAACCCTATGCCCCCTAGTAATTGACCCCTCTACCCTGGGGAAAAGCCTCTGACTATCCACTCTGTCTATGCCCCTCATAAGTTTGTAGACCTCGATCAGGTCGCCCCTCAACCTCCGTCATTCCAGTGAGAACAAACAGAGTTTATTCAACCACTCCTCATAGCTAATGCCCTCCATACCAGACAACATCCTGGTAAATCTCTTCTGCACCCTCTCTAAAGCCTCCACATCCTTCTGGAAATGTGGCGACCAGAATTGAACACTATACTCCAAGTGTGGCCTAACTGAGGTTTGATTTATGAACTAAGGTTCATTAATAAAGTGATGGAAGGAGTCATCATTTTTCATTTCATTTTTAATTTTTCATTTCATTTCATCAACCGTGCTATCAAGCAGCACTTGCTGAACAATAACCTGCTCACGGTTTGGGTTCCGCCAGGGTCACTCAGCTTCTGATCTCATTACAGCCTTGGTTCAAACATGGACAAAAGAGCTGAACTCCAGAGTTGAAGTGAGCGTGACTGCCCTCGACACCAAGGCAGCAATTGATCGAGTCTGGCATCAAGGGCCCTGGGAAAACTGGAGTCAATGGGAATCAGGGGGGAAACCCTTCGCTGGTTGGAGTTACACCTGGCACAGAGGAAGACGACTACCATTGCAGGAGTTCCTCAGGGTACTGTCCTCGGCCCAAACATCTTCAGCCGCTTTATCAATGACTTTCCATCCATCATAAGGTCAGAAGTGGGGATGCTGCCTCATGATTTTACAATGTTTGGCATCATTCATGACCCCTGAGATAATGAAGCAGTCCGTGTCCAAATGCAGCAAGATTTGGACAATATCCAGGCTTGGGCTGACAAGTGTCAAGTAACATTCGCACCACACAAGTGCCAGTCAATGACTATGCCCAACAAGAGAGGATCTAACCATCACCCCTTGACATTCAAAGGCCTTATCATCACTGAATCAGCCACTATTATCCTTGACCAGTGAGTGAGATTTCAGCAAGGAGACCAGGGCATAACTCAAGACCTCAACGAGGAGAGTGGGGCTGTGAAGAGCGAGACCTCAGCGAGGAGAGTGGGGCTGTGAAGAGCGAGACCACAGCGAGGAGAGCGGGGCTGTGAAGAGCGAGACCTCAGTGAGGAGAGCGGGGCTGTGAAGAGCGAGACCTCAGTGAGAAGAGCGGGGCTGTGAAGAGCGAGACCACAGCGAGGAGAGCGGGGCTGTGAAGAGCGAGACCACAGCGAGGAGAGCGGGGCTGTGAAGAGCGAGACCACAGCGAGGAGAGCTGGGCTGTGAAGAGCGAGACCTCAGTGAGGAGAGCGGGGCTGTGAAGAACGAGACCACAGCGAGGAGAGCGGGGCTGTGAAGAGCGAGACCTCAGTGAGGAGAGCGGGGCTGTGAAGAGCGAGACCTCAGTGAGGAGAGCGGGGCTGTGAAGAGCGAGACCTCAGTGAGGAGAGCGGGGCTGTGAAGAGCGAGACCTCAGTGAGGAGAGCGGGGCTGTGAAGAGCGAGACCTCAGTGAGGAGAGTGGGGCTGTGAAGAGCGAGACCTCAGTGAGGAGAGTGGGGCTGTGAAGAGCGAGACCACAGCGAGGAGAGCGAGGTATAAATAGTGAGACATCAGCGAAGGGAGCGGGGCTATATAGAGTGAGACGTAAACAGAAAATACTGGACATTCACAGCAGGTCTGACAGCATCTTTGACAAAGAGTCACCCAGACTCGAAATGTTAGCTCCCTTCTCTCTCTCCTCAGACGCTGTCAGACCTGCTGAGATTGTCCAGAATTTTCCATTTTTGTTTCAGATTCCAGCATCCGTAGTAATTTGCTTTTATAAAGAGCAAGACTTCAGTGAGGAGAACTGGGTTTTAAAGAGTGAGACTTCAGCGACAAGAGTTAGGTATAAATAGTAAGACCTCAATGAGTAGAATGATGTATAAAGAGTGAGACTTCAGCAAGTGGAGCAGGCGCCATTGCACTTTTTGTATCTCAGGGAGAGAGGTCCTTGGGAAGGAGAAAGGAAGACAGTAGGAGTATGTTTGTTTGTGTGTCCTGGGCCCATACAGCAGAGCCTAGTCTCCAGCCTCGAACAATCCTTGGCCCAAGTCAACAAGCAGATCCTAGTTGGTAACTTCAACACCAGAGTTGGAAAGGACACAAAGCTCTGGGGAGGTGTAATTGGCAGAGAGGGGGGGTAGGGAAATCCACCACCAATGGTACGCTGCTAGAACACGGCCTTGTCATAAGCAACACCTTGTTCCAGCAGAGAGACAAGTACAAGGCCTCAAGGCAAAACCCTCACTCCAATCACTGGACCTGCTCGACGACGTCAAAGACCAAGCGAGGGACTACGAGGATGTACAGGTTCGGTGGATTGGCCATGATCATTATGTGGGGTTACGGGGATAGGGCAGGGGAGTGTGCCTTGGTATTGTGCTCTGTCGCAGGGTTGGTGCAGACCCGATGGGCTGAATGGCCTCCTTCTGCACTGTTGGGATTCTATGATCACCTGCACCATGACAGGAGCCGAGACTGATGGATGGACGACCATCTAATCCATTCCGTGATCACCATCAGTGTAGCCTCAAAGCAGCGACGACAACAGAAACCATGCCGCAGGAAAATCAACATTGAGACATTCAAAGGTCCTGATAAGAGAGCCCCATTCGGCCAATGTCTCACTCCTGGTGGCCCAGAGAGACAGTCTTCACAGTGTCTGATCCACCCTCAAAGCTTCCATAAGCAGCACCTGTGAAGAGACACTTGGTCACTTAACTAAGAAACACCAAGACTGGTTTGATGAAAAAGTTCAGGAGATCCAGGAACTGATAAGCAACAAGAGCAAGGCTTTCCTGAACCTGAAACAGCAACCCAACTCTGCAGCAAGACAGCATCGAGACCATCTTCAAGAAAGGTGACAAGTCCGACTGCAGAAACTACAGAGGAATTTCCCTGCTGTCGGCCTCAGGGCAGGTCATCGCAAGCGTCCTCCTTAATCCCCTTGTGGCTGAAGAGCTCTTCCCAGAGTCACAATGCAGATTGTATCCACGAGGGGACAGCTGTTCCCGTAACAGCCTCCCCGAACAGGCGCCGGAATGTGGCGACTAGGGGCTTTTCACAGTAACTTCATTTGAAGCCTACTTGTGACAATAAGCGATTTTCATTTCATTTTCATTTTCATTGCTAACTTTTGCCTTAGTTTAATTGCTCTGTTTTATCACCTTTGCTCTCGAGTCGCCAGGTATCTTTATGATACGGCCACGTGGTTCAAGTCCGAGTAATGATCAATAATCCAATACACCGATTAGTAAGATTTAAATCAAAGCACATTTTTTATACACAGTAATCGCTACTCATGTACAAATTCTACGTCTAAGCTACTTCTACAACTAACAGGCCAATACTTAACTTGGAACTGGCCCACCAGGTCAGGGAAACAAATGGCCTTTCGTTCGGGTTCTGAGCCTGCGGGATTCGAAGTTGGTACAGATTGGTAGCTAGGAGCGCCTATCTCGTAGCGAGCGTTGAAGTGAGACTTACTGGATATCAGCGGTGGCTGGACCGGTCACTGTCAAGGGTTGGTTCGCGTTGCTGAGTGACCCGGTCAAGCAGAGAAGCAGAGGGGCGATTTGAACTTGGGCTTGATTCCTATAGTCCCCAGGGGCTTCCCGCCTTTCGGGGCGGACCCTGTACCTGGTCCCAAGTGATTGGACTTTGTCCCCATCACTTGGTTCGATTTTCTCCAATACTGGAGCGGTTCCCTGATCAATGGGCGGTCTTGAGGTGCTCGTTCACCTCCCATTGTGTAGGCTTCTGCTGGCGCCAAAGAGTCTGGTTTGGCTTTATGTGTCTAAATGTTGCTCATTGTTCCCGGGAATTGCTCATTAGTATGCAGATGGCTGGTGTTTTGTTATGCTGATGGTCGCTGGTATCGATCTTGTCTGGCCTTTCCAGAGGTAAATACACACTCAACCTGCAGCTGCTCGTTTGTGTCCTGGTGGCTGACTTTCCCATCAGCCTTTGCTGTTCGCCATTTTAAATCGGGAGTTGGCCATTTTAACTGGCTACACAGCATGGACATGATCTTCATCGTGCGGCAACAAGAGAAATGCAGGAAACAGCACCAACCCTTGGACATGGCCTTCTTTGACCTCACAGAGGCCTCCGACACTGCTAGCCGCAAGGGATTATGGAATGTCCTCCTCCGCTTCGGCTGCCCCCAAATGTTTGGCACCATCCTCTGCCTGCTCCATGATGACCCGTGACCCTGACTCATAGATCCTCCACAGACTCAATTCACATTCAGACTTGGGTCAGCCAAGGCTGTGTTTTCGCACCGACGCTCTTCTCGATCTTCCTTGCTGCAATGCACCATCTCACCCTCGGCAAGCTCCCCGCTGGAATGGAGCTAACCTACAGAACAAACGTGAATCTGTTCAACCTTTGCCACCTGCAGACCCATCCTCTATCATTGAACCACATTATGCAGGTGAGACTCGCGTCTGCGCACACTTGGAGGCTGAGCTCCAAGCCATCGTCAACACCTTCACCAAGGCACACGAGATCCGTAAGACAAAGGTCCTCTACCAACCCGCCCTCACCACACAGCACTGCCCACTGGCTATCCAAATCCACAACAACGTTTTGGACAATGTCGACCACTTTCCTTACCTTAGGAGACTGCTGTCAACAAGGACAGACACCGGGAATGAGATTCAACACCACTGTCAGTGTGCCAGCACATCCTTCAGTAACCGAAGGAAGAGAGTGTTCAAAGACCAGGAGCTCAGACCCAGCATCAAACAAAGCAGCAATAATACCACCCTCCTAAATGGCTCAGAGATGTGGACTATGTACAACAGGCAGCTCAAAAGCCTGGAGAAGATGCAGCATGGTGGTGCAATGGTTTGCACTGCTGCCTCCTGGCGCCGAGGTCCCAGGTTCGATCCCGGCCCCGGGTCACTGTCGGTGTGGAGTTTGCACATTCTCAGCGTGTCTGAGTGGGTCTCACCCCCACAACCCAAAGGGTAGATGGATTGGTCACACTAATTTGCCCCTTAATTGGAATTTAAAAAAATTTTTTTTAACCCTGGAGGAGTTAACCAGCGTTGCCGCTACAAGATTCTGCCATTGGCAGGCTAGGTGTACCAACATCAGTGTTCTAACTCAGGCCAACATCCCCAGTGTAGAAACATTGACCACGCTCGATCAGCTCTGCTGGATGGGCCACATCGTCCGCATGCCTGACATGAGACTCCAAAACGAGCACTCTACTCGCACCTTCAACTGCCCCAGGAGGGCAGAGGAAACACTTCGAGGACATTCTCAAAATCTCCTTGAAAATGTGCAAATCCCCACTGACAACTGGGAAAATGTGCAAATCCCCACTGACAACTGGGAATCCCAGGCTCAAGACCGCCCAGAGTGGAGGAGAAGCTCCTGGGAAGCAGTTGAACACCCCGCCCACCCGGGCACCCCACCCACCTGAACACCCCGCCCACCCGGGCACCCCACCCACCTGAACACCCCACCCACCCGGGCACCCCACCCACCCGGGCACCCCACCCACCCGGACACCCCTCACACCCGGGCACCCCACCCACGGACACCCCTCACACCCGGGCACCCCACCCACCCGGACACCCCACCCGGACACCCCACCCACTCGGACACCCCACCCACCCAGGCACCCCACCCACCCGAGCACCCCACCCACCTGGGCACCCCGCCCACCCGGACACCCCACACACCCGGACATCCCACACACCCGGACACCCCACCCACCCGGACACCCCACCCACCACCCATCTGCTCCGCCTGTGACCATGACTGTAGATTGCACATTGGACTCCTCAGTTAGCTGAGAACTCATTTTTGGTGTGGAAGCAAGTCACCTTTGACACTCAGTTACTGCCAAAGAGAGACGAGTCCATTGACCAGAAACAGAACTGGAGGAGCCAGATAGATACTGTGGCTACAAGAGCAGATCAGAGGCTAGGATCCTGTAACTCACCCCCTGTCTCTCCAAAACCTGTCCATCACATATGCAAGGCACAAGTCCAAGAGTGTGATGGAATACTCTCCAATTGCCTGGATGAGTGCAGCTCCAACAACATTAGAGATGATTTGACACCATCCAGGACAAAACAGCCCGCTTGACTGGCACCCCCAACCGTGTGTGCCATCTACAAGGTGTACTGCAGGAACTCACCAAGGCTCCTTAGACAACACCTTCCAAACCAACGACCACTACCATCTAGAGGGACATGAGTTGCAGATACATGGAATCCCACCACCTGGAGGTTCCCCTCCAAGTCACTCACTACCCTGACTTGGAAATATATCGGCCGTTCCTTCACTGTCGCTGGGTCAAAATCCTGGATCTCCCTCTCTAACAGCACAGTGGGTATACCTACACCATATGGATTGCAGCGGTTTAAGAAGGCTCACCACCACCTTCTCCAGGGCAATTAGGGATGGGCAATAAATGTTAGCCTCGCCATCAACAGTCCATTCACGAATGAATAAAAAAAGTAATTTCTTTAACTGGAAGGGTTTTTAGCACAAGGTAAGCTAACCCTTTCTGTGCATAACTTCAAGAAAGCTTTACTGACTGAGTTATTTGCACTCAGCGCACAACCATTAAATAATATACTGAGTTGGCACATTCAACCGTATGAATTTCAAAAAGCCCTGTTGCAATCAAACGAGTGGGGGGGGGGGGGGGGGGGGGGGGGAATGGGCGGGGGCGGTCAGTGTACCCATTCTCATCCAGTTGTAACACCAGGGAAACTGCAGACGGCAGAAGTTGCTGCCAATTTAAGAGGGGCAGAATTTAAAATAGTGCGAAAGAACATGAAAAATGGCAACGGGGCCTTTGAATTATGTGGAAGGCCGTGTCAATACGGGAGCTCCGGAATGAATCATGTGGATGGCGGGATGTTAACGAGGCGGCAAAGCCACATGCAAGCAGCGGGAAAGTAATTAAGGCACTTGGAAAGGCACTTAAGTGTAATTTGCATACTTTTGAATGCTATCAAATGATGCTTGTCGAGTTTAATGCTTGGAATGATCTGAGCTTGGTCAACAACAGGGAAAATAAAAGGCAAAAGGCACAAATTGGTCTTTGTACTCACTGAACACATGCGTTATATTAAAGAAACCTTCCTTCAAAAGAATAAGATTTTCTGCGAATTAATCTAGCCATCTGCAAAGTGATGCTGGGTGTCATTGACATTGCTTTCGGGCTGCACTTCTTCAACAATAACCTGCTCACTGATGCTCAGTTTGATTTCTACAAAGGCCACTTAGGTCCAGAAGTCATTGCAGCCTTGGTGCAAAGATGATGTGAGAGTGACTGCCTTTGACATTGAGACTACATTTGAACAAGTGTGCCAGCAAAGAAACCGAGCAACATTTAAGTCAATGGAAATCATGGGGGGGACTCTCTGCTGGTTGGAATCCTCCCTAGCACGAAGAAAGATCATAGAATCCCTACAGTGCAGAAGGAGGCCATTCGGCCTGTCGAGTCTGCACCGATCCTCTGAAAGAGTACTTCACCCAAACTCACTCCCCCACCCCACCCCATTAAACCTTTAATCTAACCTACACATCTTTTTGGACACAAAGAGGCAATTTATCATGGCCAATCCACCTAACCTGCACATCTTTGGACTGTGGGAGGAAACCGGAGCACCCGGAGGACACCTACGGACACACGGGAAGAGAGTGCAAACTCCACACAGTCACCCAAGCCCGGAGGATGGTTGTGGTTATTGGAGGCCAAACACTTCAGCCCCAAAACATCATTGCAGAGGCTCCTCGTGAAATGAAAATGAAATGAAATGAAAATCGCTTATTGTCACAAGTAGGCTTCAAATGAAGTTACTGTAATGGGCTTTAGAGTGGTTTCACAGGTCGGCGCAACATCGAGGGCCGAAGGGCCTGTACTGCGCTGTAATGTTCTATGTTCTATCTTCAGAAGCTTCACCAATGACCTTCACACCATCAGAAAGTCAGAATTGAGGATAATGTCTGATGATTGCACAGTATTCAATACCATATCATAGAATTATCATAAAATTTACAGTGCAGAAGGAGGCTATTCGGCCCATCGTGTCTGCACCGGCTCTTGGAAAGAGCACCCTACCCAAGGTCAACACCTCCACCCTATCCCCATAACCCAGTAACCCCACCCAACACTAAGGGAAATTTTGGACACTAAGGGCAATTGATCATGGCCAATCCATCTAACCTGCACATCTTTGGACTGTGGGAGGAAACCGGAGCACCCGGAGGAAACCCACGCACACACGGGGAGGATGTGTAGACTCCGCACAGACAGTGACCCAAGCCGGAATCGAACCTGGGACCCTGGAGCTGTGAAGCGATTGTGCCAGCCACAACGCTACCGTGCTGCCCATATATGTGACTCTTCAAATGCAGAAACAGTCTGTGGACCACATTCAGATTTCGGCTGACAAGTGGCAAATAACATTTGTGTCACACAAGTGCGACATCCGCCAAAAAACACCCTTTTAAACTCGCTGAAAGGGACATTGACATTTTCCTGGTCAATGGGCCTATCCTCTCCTGCCGGAGATGAATCACATCTCATTTGTGCAGGTGCTGGGAACGAGAATCCAGAGGCGATTCTATCCCATGCCATGGAAAATGATGCATGGGGGGGATTGTGAGGGATTCCATTGCCGCCATTTTGAGTGGGAAGCCCGATAGTGAGGTCCGGCAGCTGGGCCCTCCCCCCACCCCACCACCCATCCCCGCTATGCTATTCTGCCCCCCCCCCCCCCCACACAACAGGAATTTCTGCGTCACCTCACCTTCTCTACAGTACAAGGGTGATACCCTCGCCTGCCAACCAGTGGCTGCCATACTGGACAGAAACCCCAATATTTTACTCTCATTCTGTAAGACTGTGAGGAAAGGATACCTCACTCCAGGAGTGATTTCACAAAGAAATAGGGAGATGGGGCGAGATTCTCCGTCCTGCCAGACCCGTGTTCTGGCACGGCGCGCCCCCACCGGCAGTGGGATCCTCCATCCCGTCAGCCGGCCAATGTGGTTTCCATTGTGGCCACCCCTTCGCCGCCGGGAAGTCTGCGGGTGTGAGTGTGCTGCTGGTGAATTGGAGGATCCCGCCGACGGAGAATCCCAGCCCAATATATTTGAAAACAAAACTTTATCACTGACACAGTATTAAAATCTTAAACATCGCACCCAAAAATAGCTTAAAATTACCCCTTAGTAAGAAGTCTTACAACACCAGGTTAAAGTTCAACTGGTTTGTTTGGAATCACTAGCCTTCGGAGCGCAGCTCCTTGACTCACCTGATGAGGGAGTTGCACTCGAAAGATAGTGACTACAAACAAACCTGTTGGACTTTAACCTGGTGTTGCAAGACTTCTTACTGTGCTCACCCCAGTCCAACGCCGGCATCTCCACATCATAATTATCCCTTAAACAATACTGCTCAACGCTGTGAATACAATACCTTTACTTGCTGTCTTTATTCCCATTAAACAACACAAAAATATACCATCTCAGCTCTCAATCCACCCTAAATACCAGAGTAATACTTGCTTTACAGAGATATTCATTGAGACACTGCTTTGCAGAACAGATCCAGTCTGAACCCCTGCAGAACCTCTGGCTAAATGTCTTCAAAAGCTGTTTTCAACTGGTTTATTTCAGTTCCCCTGTCCTCAGGCAAGTCTGCACTGATTTAAATACAGTTAATCTCTTTTAACTAACTTACAGTGAGAACAAACTGCCTTACTTGGTTTCAGCTTCAGCCAGAATCAAACTGAAACTGAAAATGTTTTCTCAAAAAGCCTGTTGCCTTACCTCCACCCAGCAATGACATCATCTCACCAAGCTGAAAACTAATTGATTCTACAGGGAATCCTCTTAATCAAAACAAAATTGCATTAGCCCAAGCTTTTTAATGATGGTTAATTGTAACTTAAGTGTAAATAAACGGTTTAGCTCAGTTGGCTGGTTTGTGATGAACGACAAGGACAACAGCATAAGTTCAATTCCCGCACCGGCTAAGGTTATTCATGAAGGCCCACCTTCTCAACCTTGCCCCTCGCCTGAGGTGTGGTGATTCCCAGGTTAAATCACCACCAGCCAGCTCTCCCCTCGAAGGGAAAAGCAGCCTATGGTCACCTGGGACTATGGCGACTACTTTATTTTTATTGTGCCTATAATCACAGCCAGTTACACATTGATCAACTGGGATTCTTATATTGGGAGAGCATCCAAGTACAACTCCCTCAAGTTGGTTGCTTTTTTATTGCCATGCGGCACAGGTATTTGCCTCTCCTCCAGCTATGTTCCAATCTTCTTCCCATCTGGGAAGGATTCAGGATCTGTTTAGGGTCCAACTCTCACGTTCCCCACCCCTTAGCACATCTGAGGTGCTTTTGGCTGTTAGGCAGCTTTCATGTCTCTGATGATGTCAATCACCTGACCTTGCAAATTACGATGTGGTCGGCAGATGGAAGTAACAGCACTGTCAGAATTTCAGTCCGTTAGTTTGTTTTTAACCGAAACCTCAAGCATGCAAGTCAATGCAAGAACTTTCAGGAGAGCAGTGTATGTGAGTGGGCTTTTAACGTCTCCAACTTTGCTGTTAGAAGTCAGCAAAGGTTTAAATTTCCTGCACTTCTTCGAATCTGCCATAAAAGCCACCTGGTTACAATTCCCCCATGCGCATGCTCCTGCAACATCTGGCAACTATGCTCGTCAGTACAGTCCTGGTACACTTGGGTTTAAACAATGTCGGCACTGCTTCATTGTTACTGCTCTGGTGCTAAAGCTACGAGACACTGGGAAATGACGGTGAATCCATTAAAAAAATACATTTCATATTTCCATCAAACCCTTACATTCAAAAGATCTTCATGTCATTGAAGTGTTGTATAACGTAACAGTTCCAAAGTCACCTGTCTTTAATTTAACTTGGCACAGGTACTAAATTTAGAGGTTTTGGCAGTGTCTTCAGGTTCTTCCAAAGATCGCAGGGTTGAAACTGGCTACTCTTCCTCTTTTCATTGTTCTTATAGTTATCTCTCGAACATTTAAAGATACAGGGAAAATTAGTTTTGCCTTTTGAAGCTTTTTGCTGGAAACGTAGCGGCATCTCCATCAGTAAATTATAACTGCTGCTTCTTGCACATGTATACACTGAAGATTCGCCTGACAGCGCATACACACGTGAGCATCATACCCATCAGAAACCTTTTTCACCTACGGACTGGCCTGCTGCATATTTACAGCATTTTCAGTTTTCATTCGTGCTGAGTGACTACTATCCAATACAGTATCATCGCACTGCACGCACCAACAAGAGAGGGTGAGTAGTTGTCATGGCAGGGAATTTTCTGAAACATTTGTGGGTTAGAAGACATTGACCTGGACATGGGTTTGTGTCGAAAGATAGCTTGACATTCGGAGCGGTGTGGAGGTGAAGTTCCTCTCTTCCTCCTTTCCATGACCCAGTTCTCGCTTGGCGGTCCCATTTATGGCAAAGTTACGGAACATGCAGCAGACTACGGAACATTTAGATACCTCTTCAGCGCAAAGTTCCTGATTCTTGGAGGGAAGGGAAAGGGTGAGAGCAGTGTGAAATTAAACAGACTCTGACAGCCATAGTGGGGGGAATCCTCAGTTTAGGGACATATTAGAAATGCTGGTGTGGAACGTTGTATCGGAAAAGATCCAATAGAGACGGAGAAACTGGAGTCCTTACAGGAAGCTGGCTGTGAGAATGCATTGTTGAAATAGCAACAGTGGGCTTAAAGTGAATATTCATTGATAACCCATCCCTACAAACGGAGGCAGAGAACATAGAACATAGAACATAGAACATTACAGCGCAGTACAGGCCCTTCGGCCCTCGATGCTGCGCCGACCTGTGAAACTACTCTAAAGCCCATCTACACTATTCCCTTATCGTCCATATGTCTATCCAATGACCATTTGAATACCCTTAGTGTTGGCGAGTCCACTACTGTTGCAGGCAGGGCATTCCACACCCTTACTACTCTCTGATTAAAGAACTTACCTGTGACATCTGTCTTATATCTATCTCCCCTCAATTTAAAGCTATGTCCCCTCGTGCAAGACATCACCATCCGAGGAAAAAGGCTCTCACTGTCCACCCTATCCAATCCTCTGATCATCTTGTATGCCTCAATTAAGTCACCTCTTAACCTTCTTCTCTCTAATGAAAACAGCCTCAAGTCCCTCAGCCTTTCCTCATAAGATCTTCCCTCCATACCAGGCAACATTCTGGTAAATCTCCTCTGCACCCTTTGCAATGCTTCCACATCCTTCCTATAATGCGGCGACCAGAATTGCACGCAATACTCCAAATGCGGCCGCACC
Organism: Scyliorhinus torazame; assembly: GCF_047496885.1. NCBI lineage: Eukaryota > Metazoa > Chordata > Chondrichthyes > Carcharhiniformes > Scyliorhinidae > Scyliorhinus > Scyliorhinus torazame. The sequence goes on from NC_092725.1 coordinate 141,239,138, forward strand.
AGAGTTTTGTACAGCTGCAACATGACCTCATGGCTCCGAAACTCAATCCCTCTACCAATAAAAGCTAACACACCGTACGCCTTCTTAACAACCCTCTCAACCTGAGTGGCAACTTTCAGGGATCTATGTACATGGACACCAAGATCTCTCTGCTCATCCACACTGCCAAGAATCTTACCATTAGCCCAGTACTCTGTCTTCCTGTTATTCCTTCCAAAATGCATCACCTCACACTTTTCTGCATTAAACTCCATTTGCTACCTCTCAGCCCAGCGCTGCAGCTTATCTATGTCCCTCTGTAACTTGTAACATCCTTCTGCACTGTCCACAACTCCACCGACTTTAGTGTCATCTGCAAATTTACTCACCCATCCTTCTACGCCCTCCTCCAGGTCATTTATAAAAATGACAAACAGCAGTGGCCCCAAAACAGATCCTTGTGGTACACCACTAGTAACTGGACTCCAGTCTGAATGCTTCCCATCAACCACCACCCTTTGTCTTCTTCCAGCTAGCCAATTTCTGATCCAAACTGCTAAATCTCCCTGAATCCCATGCTTCCGTATTTTCTGCAGTAGCCTACCATGGGGAACCTTATCAAATGCTTTACTGAAATCCATATACACCACATCAACTGCTTTACCCTCATCCACCTGTTTGGTCACCTTCTCAAAGAACTCAATAAGGTTTGTGAGGCACGACCTACCCTTCAAGAAACCGTGTTGACTATGTCTAATCAAATTATTCCTTTCCAGATGATTATACACACTATCTCTTATAAACCTTTCCAAGATTTTGCCCACAACAGAAGTAAGGCTCACTGGTCTATAGTTACCGGGGTTGTCTCTACTCCCCTTCTTGAACAAGGGGACAACATTTGCTATCCTCCAGTCTTCTGGCACTATGCCTGTTGACAAAGATGACATAAAGATCAAAGCCATAGGCGCAGCAATCTCCTTCCTAGCTTCCCAGAGAATCCTAGGATAAATCCCATCCGGCCCAGGGGACTTATCTATTTTCACCCTTTCCAGAATTGTTAACACCTTCTCCTTATGAACCTCAAGCCCTTCTAGTCTAGTAGCTTGGATCTCAGTATTCTCCTCGACAACATTGTCTTTTTCCTGTGTGAATACTGATGAAAAATATTCATTTAGCCCCTCTCCTATCTCCTCGGACTCCAAGCACAACTTCCCACTACTGTTCTTGACTGGCCCTACTCTTTCCCTCGTCATTCTTTTATTCCTGACATATCTATAGAAAGCTTTTGGGTTATCCTTGATCCTACCTGCCAAAGACTTCTCATGTCCCCTCCTGGCTCTTCGTAGCTCGCTCTTTAGGTCCTTCCTAGCTAACCTGTAACTCTCGAGCGCCCTTACTGAACCTTCATGTCTCATCTTTACATAAGCCTCCTTCTTCCTCTTGACAAGTGTTTCGACTGCCTTAGTAAACCACGATTCCCTTGTTCGACCACTTCCTCCCTGCCTGACAGGTACATACTTATCAAGGACACGCAATAGCTGTTCCTTGAACAAGCTCCACATTTCCATTGTGCCCATCCCCTGCAGTTTTCCTCTCCATCCGATGCATCCTAAGTCTTGCCTCATCGCATCATAATTGCCTTTCCCCCAGATATAACTCTTGCCCTGCGGTATATACCTATCCCTCTCCATCACTAAAGTAAACGTAATCGAATTGTGGTCACTATCACCAAAGTGCTCACCTACCTCCAAATCTAACACCTGTCCTGCTTCATTACCCAGTACCAAATCCAATACGGCCTCGCCTCTCGTTGGCCTATCTACATACTGTGTCAGGAAACACTCCTGCACACATTGAACAAAAACAGACCCATCTAAAGTACTCGAACTATAGCGTTTCCAGTCAATATTTGGAAAGTTAAAGTCCCCCATAACAACTTCCCTGTTGCTTTTGCTCCTATCCAGAATCACCTTTGCACTCCTTTCCTCTACTTCTCTGGAACTTTTCGGAGGCCTATAGAAAACCCCTAACAGGGTGATCTCTCCTTTCCTGTTTCTAACCTCAGCCCATACTACCTCAATCGACGAGTCCTCATCAAACGTCCTTTCTGCCACCTTAATACTGTCCTTGACTAACAATGCCACCCCTCCCCCTCTTTTACCACCTTCCCTGAGCTTACTGAAATATCTAAACCCCGGCACCTGCAACGACCTTTCCTGTCCCTGCTCTATCCATGTCTCCGAAATGGCCACAACATCGAAGTCCCAGGTCCCAACCCATGCCGCAAGTTCACCCACCTTATTCCGGATGCTCCTGGCATTGAAGAAGACACACTTTAAACCACCTTCCTGCCTGCCGGTACACTCCTGCAACTTTAAAACCTTACTCATGACCTCACTACTCTCAACCTCCTGTATACTGGAGCTACAATTCAGGTTCCCAAGCCCCTGCTGAACTAGTTTAAACCCTCCCGAAGAGCATTAGCAAATTTCCCCCCCAGGATATTGGTACCCCTCTGGTCCAGGTGGAGACCATCCCGTTTGTAGAGGTCCCACCAGCCCCAGAATGAGCCCCAATTAACCAGGTATCTGAAACCCTCCCTCCTGCACCATCCCTGTAGCCACGTGTTCAACTCCTCTCTTTCCCTATTCCTCGTCTCGCTATCACGTGGCACGGATAACAACCCAGAGATAATAACTATGTTTGTCCCAGATCTAAGTTTCCACCCTAGCTCCCTGAATTCCTGCCTTACATCCCTATCCCTTTTCCTACCTATGTCGTTGGTCCCTATGTGTACCACGACATGGGGCTGCTCCCCCTCCCCCTTAAGGATCCCGAAAACACGATCCGAGACATCACGCACCCTGGCACCTGGGAGGCAACACACCAACCGCGAGTCTCTCTCGTTCCCACAGAATCTCCTATCTATCCCCCTAACTATGGAGTCTCCAATGTCTAATGCTCTACTCCTCTCCCCTCTTCCCTTCTGAGCAACAGGGACAGACTCTGTGCCAGAGACCTGCACCCCATGGCTTACCCCTGGTAAGCCCCCCCCCTCCCAACAGTATCCAAAGCGGTATACTTGTTACTAAGGGGAACGACCACAGGGGATCCCTGTACTGACTGCTTCCTCCCAGCCCCTCTCACCGTCACCCATCTATCTTTATTCTTCGGAGTAACTACATCCCTGAAGCTTCTATCTATGACCACCTCTGCCTCCCGAATGATCCGAAGTTCATCCAGCTCCAGCTCCAGTTCCCTAACGCGGTTTCTGAGGAGCTGGAGATGGGTGCACTTCCCACAGATGAAATCAGCAGGGACACTGTTGGCGTCCCTCACCTCAAACATTCTGCAGGAGGAACATTACACTACCTTCCCTGCCATCCCCTCTAAATAAAAAAAATAAAAAGAAAGAAAGAGCCTACCTGTTATTCACTCCCCTTCTCAGCAAGCACTCACTCAGCAGCCTCTGCGCCCTGCACAAAAAATGAAAAATGAAAATCGCTTATTGTCACAAGTAGGCTTCAAATGAAGTTACTGTGAAAAACCCCTAGTCGCCACATTCCAGCGCCTGTTCGGGGAGGCCTGATAACACCTGAGGGAAAATGAAAGAAAAACTACTTACCAGTCACCAGCCAATCCCTTACCTGCAGGCTGTGGCGTTACGGTTCAACTTCTTTCTACTTCTACCTGACCTCGAGCCTTCCTCTTGATCTTTAGAGTCTTGGAAGGGAAGAGAAGAGTTAGAGATGGACCATACGAAGGTGAGCGAAAGGTGGAATTTGGAAGCAAAGTTGATGAAACATTCCGGTTCAGGATGATATGTGGAATGGGCACCAATACAGTCACCAACATAGTGGAAAAAGGGATGAAGGAGGGGTCTTGAGTAGGAATGGGACAAAATATATTGTTGTGAACATTCCAGCACAATCCACGATGATCACTGTTTTACAATCTTCTATTGTTAACCAGGTTTAACCATTGTAATAGCAGTGGTCAATGTGCATCCGATGGCTCATATTTTATGTTGGAGGTGTGATGATCTACATGGTATGTGTCAACTTAATTTCGATAGCTCGTCTGACACCTGCGCACAAATGATCAGAACAAGTTGTCACCATGCAATCAATAAGTCTTTTCATGCATCAGGGTGATGTTACCACCAGTAATGCTCTGATTTTTCATTTTGTTTTATGCCACAAAGAGAAAGATAGTTGCTCTTTTTAGTGTCTCATAGAGTCTCATGGAAGTTACAGTGCAGAAGGAGGCCATTCAGCTCATCGAGTCTACACCGGTCCTTGGAAAGAGCACCCTACCCAAGCCCACACCATCACTCTATCCCTGTAACCCTACCCAACCTTTTTGGACACTAAGGGCAATTTAGCATGGCCAATCCACCTAACCTGCACATCTTTGGATGGAGGAAACCGGAGCACCCGGAGGAAACCCACGCAGATACGGGGAGAGCGTGCAGACTCTGCACAGTCAATGATCCAAGCTGGGAATTGAACCTGGGACCCTGGAGCTGTGAAGCAGCTGTGCTAACCACTGTGCTACCGTGCTGTCATCAAAAAGGAGATGCACCAAATTTAAGTGGGAGTGTTGGTATCTTTGCTGCCATCTGTGAGGAATAAAACCTGTTTGAGCTTATCGCTGCCCTCGGTGCAATATTCATCTCTCAGTGATCTAAAAGCAGTTCCCATAAACACATACTGTTCTCTCTACCTCTTCTATACTTTTCTCAGTGCGATGCATTGTGAAGGGCTTCGTAATGGCCCATTTACAGGAATTGTTACTGAATTCAACATAGGCTTAAGCATACTATCAAAAATTGATCTAAATTAAGCATTTATTCCGTTGACTGACAATCAGGCAGAATGTATAATCGGCAGCCAATGTGATTCCACCTATTTTGAGCTGTGTCAAATTTTAATTTCACCAATATTTTAACTTGCAATTAAATGGAAACATTACAGATAAAATCTGGTCATTATAGAAGTTACATATTGTTATGATTCAGCATATGGTAATTTCCAGGCAACCAAAGCCCAAAGGGAAACTTAGCAAATGCATCACAACACTTTTTTTGTGCTTTAATAACAAGAAGATTAGTTTACTGAATCCTGAAGCCTCAGATTTCAGTAAGACTCTTTGGGATTTTAAATATTAAATTAAAATGTTTATTAACGAAAGAATAGAAAATTTATATGCACAGTTGTATGATGAAAATTAATCCTACAAAACATTCCCCAGAGAAGACTTAGATTCACAAATAAACACCTCTTCAAACAACCAGCCCTCATAGACGTTTAACTATAAAAAATCTAGTAATGTTACCACAGGGCAAACCCACTGTTGCTCCAGGGAAGGTATTTCACAGGCCTTCTCACTCACTCCAACTCTGCTGTGGAAATTCAAGAAACTTTAAAACAAAACCCTGCTTTCTCAAATATGCTTTTCTGTGTTGGGTTGAAGGCTTCTCACTTCACCTCTTCACAGCTCCCCAGGAGGTTTTGCATGACCACTCCCAAGGAAATCTCTCAACATCTCTCCTTAAGTATTCTTTTTGCTCTTTTACCTTGATTCCGTTGTCCTTCACCCCTATTTGAGAGCTAACTTTCCCAGAATATAATTAACGTTTTGTGTTATCTCAGTCCAAAATACGTGCAGGATTGTCCATACGAAATTGCCTCGTCGTGGAAAAGATGAAGGTTAGCTGGGGTTACAGGAATGGGGTAGGGGAGTGAGCCTAGTTGGCGGGCTCTTTCAGATGGTCGGTACAGACTCGATGGACCAAATGGCCTCCTTCTGCACTATAGGAATTCTAAGGTTCTATTGCCACCACTTTCGGGTCAAATAAAATGTAATAAACTTTGCCTTGCTTACTTTGGAAACCTTTTCAAGTTGTAAAAACTTTTTACTTTCCTTTGAAATTTAACAACTGAAAACAAAACTATGCCTTATCTCCTAATACAAATTTCTACCCACTGCTTATTTACTTATAGAAAATTCAACTTGGTCATACTTACTTCAAGTGCATTCCTTTCACACCTAGATTTCTTTGATGTTCTAAGCCTTGTATATAACAAGGTCCCAGCAGCCTGGTTCACAGATTAACACAATAAACTCCAAAAATATTTAAAATGATAACATCTTTTGCCACAATGTACGCAACCACATAGTTATCTAATGGGTAAGTCTGTAACAGGTCCTCAGGGGGTAACTTCTCATCTAGGTCTGGTCGGAAACATGATACCAGAAACAGGTCCTTCAAGCATACGGGTTACATTTGATGCTTCCAGGCATCTACGACTCTGTTAACATAGAACATACAGTACATTCAGCCCATTGAGTCTGCACCAACCCACTCAAGCCCTCACTTCCACCCTATCCCCGTAACCCAATAACCTCTCTGGACACTAAGGGCAATTTATCATGGCCAATCCACCTAACCTGCGCATCTTTGGACTGTGGGAGGAAACCGGAGCACCCGGAGGAAACCCACGCACACACGGGGAGAACGTGCAGACTCCTCACAGACAGTGACCCAGCGGGGAATCGAACCTGGGACCCTGGCGCTGTGAAGCTACAGTGCTATCCACTTGTGCTACCGTGCTGCCCTAGGTTAAGGCAGAGGTTAAGGCTAACCTCTGATTTCATTCAGTTTTAAATGGATACAGTAAACCAAGGAGGGTAAGTGGCATTAACCTCTTCCTATTGGCTGGATTCATACAAGTGAAAGGTGTCATTGGTGCTACCCCAAGTGGTTATAACAGTCCTTCTGAAAACCCCATGAAATTCATCAGCAAGGAGTGATTTTGTTCCCTGAATGTACAGACAGAGATTGATCCTCACCACTACATGAGACATATCAATACACTACTCCCAAAAGTAGCTATGACTTAGCTACTCTCAGGAAATCCAGGAAAGCCGCATGATTGAGAACAATGTAGAACAGTAATGGGAAGATTCTTAGACGATCTGTCCTGAAAACCACCTAAAGATTAGTTTTTTTAAAGGAAAATCCTGGCCTTAAATTCGAAGCCATATTTCATGACAAGAAGACCTAAAACAGGACTGTAGCTAACCTAAATTGTGTTTACTCACACAGAGCTTAGACTTCATTACAAGAGATCCAATGGAACAGGATTTAATAAAAATACCACATCTTTATCTTAGTGCAGGATCGCGCAGCCACGCCGCGCCTGGCGTGATCGAACAGGGTATGTGCAGGATCGCGCAGCCACACTGCGCCTGGCGTGATCGAACAGGGTATGTGCAGGATCGCGCAGCCACACTGCGCCTGGCGTGATCGAACAGGGTATGTGTAGGATCGCGCAGCCACACTGCGCCTGCCGTGATCGAACAGGGTATGTGCAGGATCGCGCAGCCACACTGCGCCTGGCGTGATCGAACAGGGTATGTGTAGGATCGCGCAGCCACGCTGCGCCTGGCGTGATCGAACAGGGTATGTGCAGGATCGCGCAGCCACGCCGCGCCTGGCGTGATCGAACAGGGTATGTGCAGGATCGCGCAGCCACGCCACGCCTGGCGTGATCGAACAGGGTATGTGCAGGATCGCGCAGCCACGCCGCACCTGGCGTGATCGAACAGGGTATGTGCAGGATCGCGCAGCCACACTGCGCCTGGCGTGATCGAACAGGGTATCCAGTAGGACTCCACCCCGCCCAACAGTCTGGCCAGGTCGGCATCTCCGAACCATGGATCTGCGCAGTGGCATGGCTGCGTGCTGTCTGGGGTTTGCTCTACAGGGTTGGTTTAAGAGCTGCTCTCCCTCATTAGCGAAGTGCTGGCGGGCTCGGTCCAGGCGAATCAGCTGACGGGACGGCCATTTCCGGCGTGTAGTCCATGGAGCACCATTACTGGCCCTAATGCCAGTGCCAGTCTCGCCAGATCAGCAGTCAGGAAGCATCCGGCAATTCCCGCTCGCTACCACACTTAGAAACTTTTCCGTTGGAATGCGTCCAAAATGTACACACTGCAGTATCACCTCATTATTGCCAATTCATTTATTACAGCTTTTTCTGCACAATGACATAAATTGTCACAAAAGCAAAATTCCGCGGATGCCGGAAATCTGAATTTAAGCAGAAAGTGCTGGGAAAAGCCAGCTGGTCTCCAGTAGGACTCCACCCCGCCCAACAGTCTGGCCAGGTCAAAAGGGACGGTCAATAGAGAATTAAAGGTGCTATATTTAAATGCGTGCAGTGTACGGAACAAGGTAGATGAGCTTGTGGCCCAGATTGTGACTGGCAGGTATGATGTGGTAGGCATCACAGAGACATGGTTGCAGGGGGTTCAGGACTGGCATTTAAACATCCAGGGATTCACAACCTATCGAAAAGACAGGGAGGTGGGCAGAGGGGGCGGGGTTGCCTTGTTAATTAGGAATGAAATTAAATCAATAGCACTAAATGACATAGGGTCAGATGATGTGGAGTCTGTGTGGGTAGAGTTGAGGAACCACAAAGGCAAAAAAACCACAATGGGAGTTATGTACAGGCCTCCAAACAGTGGTCAGGACCGGGGGCACAAAATGCACCACGAAATAGAAAGTGCATGTCAGAAAGGCAAGGTCACAGTGATCATGGGGGACTTCAATATGCAGGTGGACTGGGTAAATAATGCTGCCAGTGGACCCAAGGAAAGGGAATTCATTGAATGTTTACAGGAGGGCTTTTTGGAACAGCTTGTGATGGAGCCCACGAGGGAACAGGCCATTCTGGACTTAGTGTTATGTAATGAGCCAGACTTGATTAAAGATCTTAAAGTAAGGGAGCACTTAGGAGGCAGTGATCATAATATGGTAGAATTCAATCTCCAATTTGAAAGAAAGAAGGTAGAATCAGATGTAAAGGTGTTACAGTTAAATAAAGGTAACTACAGGGGCATGAGGGAGGAACTGACGAAAATCGACTGGGAGCAGAGCCTATTGGGAAAGACAGTAGAACAGCAATGGCAGGAGTTTCTGGGAGTAATTGAGGACACAGTGCAGAGGTTCATCCCAAAGAAAAGAAAGGTTATCAGAGGGGGATTAGGCAGCCATGGCTGACAAAGGAAGTTAGGGAATGCATCAAAGCAAAAGAGAAAGCCTATAATGTGGCAAAGAGTAGTGGGAAGTCAGAAGATTGGGAAGGCTACAAAAACAAACAGAGGATAACAAAGAGAGAAATAAGGAAAGAGAGGATCAAATATGAAGGTAGGCTAGCCAGTAACATTAGGAATGATAGTAAAAGTTTCTTTAAATACATTAAAAACAAACGGGAGGCAAAAGTTGACATTGGGCCGCTCCAAAATGACGCTGGTAATTTTGTGATGGGAGACAAGGAAATAGCTGAGGAACTGAATAAGTACTTTGCGTCAGTCTTCACAGTAGAAGACATGAGTAATATCCCACCAATTCCGGAGAGTCAGGGGGCAGAGTTGAATATGGTAGCCATCACAAAGGAGAAAGTGCTAGAGAAACTAAGAGGTCTAAAAATTGATAAATCTCCGGGCCCAGATGGACTACATCCTAGAGTTCTAAAGGAGATAGCTGAAGAAATAGTGGAGGCGTTAGTTATGATCTTTCAAAAGTCACTGGAGTCCGGGAAAGTCCCAGAGGATTGGAAAATCGCTGTTGTAACCCCCCTGTTCAAGAAGGGAACAAGGAAAAAGATGGAAAATTATAGGCCAATTAGCCCAACCTCGGTTGTTGGCAAGATTCTAGAATCCATTGTTAAGGATGAGATTTCTAAATTCTTGGAAGTGCAGGGTCAGATTAGGACAAGTCAGCATGGATTTAGTAAGGGGAGGTCGTGCCTGACAAACCTGTTAGAGTTCTTTGAAGAGATAACAAATAGGTTAGACCAAGGAGAGCCAATGGATGTTATCTATCTTGACTTCCAAAAGGCCTTTGATAAGGTGCCTCACGGGAGACTGCTGAGTAAAGTAAGGGCCCATGGTATTCGAGGCAAGGTACTAACATGGATTGACGATTGGCTGTCAGGCAGAAGGCAGAGAGTTGGGATAAAAGGTTATTTTTCGGAATGGCAACCGGTGACGAGTGGTGTCCCGCAGGGTTCAGTGTTGGGGCCACAGCTGTTCTCTTCATATATTAACGATCTAGATGACGGGACTGGGGGCATTCTGGCTAAGTTTGCCGATGATACAAAGATAGATGGAGGGGCAGGTAGTATGGAGGAGGTGGGGAGGCTGCAGAAAGATTTAGACAGTTTAGGAGAGTGGTCCAAGAAATGGCTGATGAAATTCAACGTGGGCAAGTGCGAGGTCTTGCACTTTGGAAAAAAGAATAGAGGCGTGGACTATTTTCTAAACGGTGACAAAATTCATAATGCTGAAGTGCAAAGGGACTTGGGAGTCCGAGTCCAGGATTCTCTAAAGGTAAACTTGCAGGTTGAGTCCGTAATTAAGAAAGCAAATGCAATGTTGTCATTCATCTCAAGAGGCTTGGAATATAAAAGCAGGGATGTACTTCTGAAGCTTTATAAAGCATTAGTTAGGCCCCATTTAGAATACTGTGAGCAATTTTGGGCCCCACACCTCAGGAAGGACATACTGGCACTGGAGCGGGTCCAGCGGAGATTCACACGGATGATCCCAGGAATGGTAGGCCTAACATACGATGAACGTCTGAGGATCCTGGGATTATATTCATTGGAGTTTAGGAGGTTGAGGGGAGATCTAATAGAAACTTACAAGATAATGAATGGCTTAGATAGGGTGGATGTAGGGAAGTTGTTTCCATTAGCAGGGGAGACTAGGACCCGGGGGTACAGCCTTAGAATAAAAGGGAGTCACTTTAGAACAGAGATGAGGAGAAATTTCTTCAGCCAGAGAGTGGTGGGTCTGTGGAATTCATTGCCACAGAGGGCGGTGGAGGTCGGGACGTTGAGTGTCTTTAAGACAGAAGTTGATAAATTCTTGATTTCTCAAGGAATTAAGGGCTATGGAGAGAGAGCGGGTAAATGGAGTTGAAATCAGCCATTGAATGGCGGAGTGGACTCGATGGGCCGAATGGCCTTACTTCCGCTCCTATGTCTTATGGTCTTACGGTCTGGAAGCGTCTGCCCAGTCACTCCTTCTGTAACCGCGTTTAGTTGCGCCCATGCTGTGCAGCAAGATAGACAAATGATAAGGCCAGAATTTTGTGCCTTCTTCCCTCTCCTCAGGAGATGGGATGTAAAATTGAATTGGATCGTGAGAGGCGCCATGTTTGTCGCACAGCCACTTCTATTGGTGGAGTAGCTGACAGGTAGCCTCCCATCCTTGGGACAATTAAGACGCTTAAGTGGCAAATTAATGTCCATTTAAGAGCCCCTCATCTTGTCACCGCTGGTATTCACCCGGGGGGGGGGCTCGCCCTGTGAGGAACACGACAAGCAACGTGTTGGGATGTAGACAATTTTGAAGGGAAGTTCGATGAAACAGTTATGTGCAATCAGATGTAAGCTGCAATTTTTTCTGGGTACTTTGCTGTAGACGTGATTCTGGATGCTTTGTTCATTTGATCATTCCAGCATGGATAAATGAGGTAGCAACTCCTTTGCCTCTGTTAAAGATTTTAAAATGAAAATCTGGCACCATGGAAGAGGCTCGTTCACAAGAAGGCATTCTGGTTTGAAGCAGGAAGTCTTGTTGTAATGCGATGCAAATGCCTAGGACCGACAAAGGTACAAAGATTGGATGGACACACTCCTCTGCTGACGTCCAGCTTTGGTGGCTACTTGCTGGGATGTTTCAGGCAAGAAAATATTCAGTAAATGGTGAATTGTTCGTCAGCCTTGGGAAATAAAATCAAGAATCTATACAGTTCAGTTTTTTACATTTTGGCACAGAAAACAACATATTTTGCAAGACCTTAAAAGTTGTTGGAGGCTTTGATTGGGGAATGCATAATGAATTTCCCTTTTTTGAGATCGTAGCTTTTGCCTGGTTCATTTCATGCAGATCTTATCAAGTAACTTATAAATTAACTGTATTTTGGTAATATTGTCTCGCTAAGGTATTTGGATAAACTATAATCTGTTGAAATATAAACAGCTATGATCAGAACGTCCAAACAGTTTATAGCAAAGTACAATGCATCAAAAGATCTTGATGCTTGCAATAAAGATATAATTACGATGAAGGAGTAAGCAACATCAGAGAACATGATATAATGTTGAAGATTTTGCCTTTGGTCTTTCTCAGTAATATGAATGTAAGACAGATGCTGCCATTTAGAATTTAAAGTACTTACAAACATAAGCCTATTACCTACCTTACCCCAAGGACGCTAAATAGACAAAAGGTTGTAATTTTTTTCTTTATTCTTTTTCCCTTTCTTTATCTTTGTATCTCTGTCTCTCTATGTCTCGCTTTCTGTCTCATTCTTTTTGGCATGGTTTCTTATGAGATGCCATGACAACATCGCTTCAGTTCTCTTGGTCCATTGCCAATATTCTGATTGACATGCCATGAGATTGAATGCCTTTGTTTCGTGTACTCTTACAGAATTGTGTCGTCCGTATTACAGCCTGATTTTCAGGAAATAAACATGGTAGAAGACGGTCCAGTACCACTAGAAACATGCTTATTTTGCACAGCAATGCATTTCCCAGTAGGCATTACTGCTGGCTGGAGTGTTTGCCTCCAACAGCTGGGAACTACATTGGCCCAGAATTAGCACCGAGAATAACTGTGAGGCTAATTGCGCACATTGATATCATGGAGTAAATCAAACAGCAACTTTCAGAGGACGCACATCCGCAATTTAGCACACTGGGCTAAATCGCTGGCTTTTAAAAGCAGACCAAGGCAGGCCAGCAGCACGGTTCAATTCCCGTACCAGCCTCCCCGAACAGGCGCCGGAATGTGGCGACTAGGGGTTTTTCACAGTAACTTCATTGAAGCCTACTTGTGACAATAAGCGATTTTCATTTAGGGGCTGTTTAGCACTGGACTAAATCGCTGGCTTTGAAAGCAGACCAAGGCAGGCCAGCAGCACGGTTCAATTCCCATACCAGCCTCCCCGAACAGGTGCAAGTATGTGGCGACTAGGGGCTTTTCACAGTAACTTCATTTGAAGCCTACTTGTGACAATAAGCATTTTTCATTTCATTTCAAATCAAAAGTTGTGGCCCAATTTTCCTGGCCCCTCCACATGCTGAGCTGTACTGGCATCAAAGATGTGCAGGTTAGGTGGGTTGGCCATGCTAAATTTCCCCTTAGTGTTTACAGGTTAGACGGGGTTATTGGGAGTGAGCCTTAGCAGGGAGCTCTTTTAAAGGGTCAATGCAGAATTGATGGGCTGAATGGCCTCCTTCTGCTCTGTATGGATTCTATGATCTCACCAATAGACATTGAAAACAGTGTGAACTGGATGTACTGACCAACTAGTTAACCATAAGTACGGCAGCAAATAATAGGTCTGTTCCATTCAACTTTTAATGGCACGGTATGTCTTACTTCCTGCATGGCAAACGCTCTAATCCTGAAAATGCAGTTTTATGAGTGTGCAACTTTATTTCTTCAGAAATTAATTATTGTTGGAGACGCTAATTGTTTTCACATTTTTGACTGTTTCTTTTCTCTCTCCCTTTTAATTCCATCTTTCTTTCCCAATCTTTATTCTGCTCCAAATGCTTTAAATCTAATTCATACTTCGAAGTCTAAACATCCTGGTTTGGATTCTGCTTCTGCATTATTTGGCTCCGCAGCACCCCGACTTTTATCAGGTGACTGCATTTTGCCTCCAAAATGAAGCCCACAGAATTTGAGCCCATTGTTGGATGTATTTTTGGTGAGGGCGTGAGTGCACGAGCAGGGGCCATTCACTGGAGGTATTCAGAGTGGGCAATTTGTGGTGTCAATCATCATATAATGCTGTTTTGACAGCAGTGCTGCCATTTTGGAGATAAGCACACCAGTTAATGCGATTTCTTAACCATGCAGAGCAGGGCATGAATTCAGTATCAGGGAGGAGACTCCCACCAACGCTGTTTAAAAGGAGCGTCAACCACATTCATGACAGTGGTTGGTTGATTTCTACTAACTTTTGCTACTTTTGAGGAATTGTTTGATCATTTCCAGAGTTTTTTAAAGTTGCTGAAACTTAGTGGGATACTGTGGCACATGCTAACGGTCTTCATCCTGTTACAACCCCCTGGGCTAGTGGGCGATCAATTCCGGCCTCAATTAACCCAGAATCACAACACAATTCAAAGTAATAAATAATTCTCATAAAAAACACCCAAAGACTTTGGCCCTTAGCTATCCAACAATTACAGTCACCAGGTTTGTAAATTTAAACACAATTAAGTTTATTAATAACAGTAGCTATAATTAAATATGCATCAAAAACAACAAGTTAACTATCTAATTCCTAAACCTCCCACCCTCTTAAACTTGCCCCACCCTCTACATACACACACACACACACACACACACACACAAGACAGGCACAGACACAGACAGAGGCGAGAAGAGAAGTGTCAAAATAAGAATGAAAGTAAAAAGATAAGGGGTTGGATTCTCCGCCTCCTGAAATCCCGTTCGGCGATGGGGCGGAGAATCCGTTATGGTGCCGAAATCGGGAGCAGCGCTGGTTTTTCCACCCCCCCCCCCCCCGAAAATCGGCATACTCGTGGAGTACGCCGCGCCGAGTATCCACTGCCTCGGGCCATCGCCTGAGGCTCGCCCTGCGATGCTCCTCCCCAACCGGCCAAATTCCCGATGGCGTGGGACACTCATGGTCCCACCGTCCGGGATCCTCGCGAGGCGGCTGTGGACTCAGTCCGGGGCCGTCACAGTCGGGGGAGGGCTGATCCGGGAGTGGGGGGGGGGGGGGGGGGGGAATGTGTGTGTGTATGTGGGCTGTCCGAGGCGCATGAGCGGCCGATGCGGGGCACTACTTTGCTGCTCCAGGTCCGGGGGCTGAGTCCGCCATGGTGTGTCAGATTGTTTCACCGAGAAGAATTCTCACTGAAATCTACCACCTGCTGCCACTAAAATTGAAACTTCAGAACAGGGCAAGGTCCACATTGCCAGTGGCAGACTAGGTGACATGACAAACAACCAAAATGTGCCTGGTCCTTGCAGGCCAGAGCGAACTGGATTTGCAGCATCTAACTTTTTAAAAAATAATCTTTATTATTGTCAAAGGTAGGCTTACATTGACACTGCAATGAAAGGGTGGCATGTGGGGCAGTGGTTAGCACTGGGACTGCGGTGCTGCGGACCCGGGTTCGAATCCCGGCTCTGGGTCACTGTCCGTGTGGAGTTTACACATTCTCCCCGTGTCTGCGTGGGTTTCACCCCCACATCCCAAAGATGTGCAGGTAGGTGGATTGGCCACGCTAAATTGCCCCTTAATTGCAAAAAACAATAATTGGGTACTCTAAATTTATTTTAAAAAACACTGCAATGAAGTTACTGTGAAAATCTCCTAGTCGCCACATTCCGGCGCCTGTTCAGGGACACGGAGGGAGAATTCAGAATGTCCAATTCACCTAACAGCACGTCTTTTGGGACTTGTGGGAGGAAACCGGAGCACCCGGAGGAAACCCACGCAGACACAGGGAGAACGTGCAGACTCCGCACAGACAGTGACCCAAGCCCGGAATCAAACATGGGACCCTGCCGCTGTGAAGCCACAGTGCTAACCACTGTGCTGCCCAGCTTGCCGTCTGTTATTGCACGAGAGGTCACGGAGTTTGTGTATTGCTTGAGAAATGGATATTCTTTCTTGCCAGACAAGAGAGGCGGAGTGAGCTTAGGGCTTTGCAAGGATTGCAAGCTTCCCCATTGCACAGGATGCCATTGACTACACAAACTTCGCCTTGCAGCACCACACATCATCTCTGAGATGTACTGCAACTTAAAGGGATTCCACTCCCTCAACATCCAGCTGGTGTGTGACTATATGTGTACAATCTTGAAAGTCAATGTCCATTACCCTGGCAGCAGTAATGATTCCTTCCATTTGTAGCAGTCTGCTGTGCAATCAGCACTTAATCACCACAATAAACCAGTGGATGGCTGCTGGGCAACAAGGGCTATCCTTTGCCGCCATGCCTCCTGACTCTGCTGTGTAACTGACAGACATTTGGTGACTGTGCATTAAAAAAAAATACCATGTTGCCACATGAAATCAAGTAGAGTATTCAAGTGCTTAAAAGGTGTTTGCTCTGCCTGGACCTGTGCAGAGGAACACTCCAGTACTTAACGGAGTGTGTGTCGAGATGTGTGCTGCATGTTGCGCACCCTCACTACATGGGCGCTCGGTGTGGAGCTTGAAACAATGCTGTGTCCAAAGGTGCGATGAAGATATGAATGTAGGTATGAGTCATGATTGATAGACATTGTTGGCAGGTGGATGATGGAGTTGGTGATGCAGTGTGAAGTTAAGGATGCACCCAGGTGGGATATGGCAACTCCCCAGGGACCCTATTGTTGTAAGTGTGACCCATACACCACTTTTAACTGAAACAACCCCAGCCTTGCTCATGAGATTCAGGCATTGCCCCTTTGCAACACTTTGCACCATAACCCTTCATCTAGCCCCATCCCCAACTCTTCCTCCCACTCGGCATTAATCCTCCACTCCCGCCCCTGTACCTGGGCAAGACACAACAAAATACTCACTCTTCCCTAAATTCAATCTATACACCAAAAATACCCCAAATTTCCCGAGCAGCCCCATTATGTACCTCATCGATAAGCCCGGGTCCAAAATGTCCAGCAGCAAATCATCTGCGTACAGAGACATCCTATGCTCCACACACCCACCCCACTCACTATTCCCCTGAGTGTAATAGCCAAGGACTCAATCGCCAACGCGAACAAAAGGTGGTACATGGGGCAACCCTGCCTCATTCCCCGGAATCATGGTAAGTTCGTCCGCGCACATGCTGTCGGAAACTTGTAGAACAAATTTACCCTTGTCACAAACTTAGGCCCAATCCCAAACTTCTCCAGCACCGCAAATAACTCCATTCCACTCTGTCAAACGCCTTCTCCGCATCTAACGCCACCAGTACCCAGCACCCTTCTCTCTACCGGAGAAAGCAGCATATTCTGCAGCCGCCGCACATTCGACAACAGCTGCCTGCCCTTGATAAACCCCATCTGATCCTCCCCCACCACCTTAGGAAGACACTTCTCCAGCCTCACCGCCAACACCTTCACCAATATATTGACATCCACATTCAGTAGAGAAATGGGCCTATACGACCCACACTCCACCGGATCCGTCTCCTTTTAAAGTAGCAATGAAGTAGACGAATGAATGAAATGAAAGAAAATTGCTTATTGTCACAAGTAGGCTTCAAATGAAGTTACTGTGAAAAGCCCCTAGTCACCACATTCCGGCGCCTGTTCGGGGAATCGAACCGTGCTGCTGGCCTGCCTTGGTCTGCTTTTAAAGCCAGCGATTTAGCCCTATGCTAAACAGATAGCTGCCTCATTGTCTCCAGCAGCCCTCACCTTTACCATTGCATCCTCAAACATTTCCACAATCAGCGGCACTAACCCATCCTTAAACTTCTTATAAAACACCACAGAGAACCCATCCGGCTCTGGTGCCTTACCATCTTCCTGATCGCTGCCTGCACTTCCTCCAACCCCAATGGTTCGTCCAACAAGGCCCTCCCCTCCTAGAATCATAGAAT
Organism: Scyliorhinus torazame; assembly: GCF_047496885.1. Lineage (NCBI taxonomy): Eukaryota > Metazoa > Chordata > Chondrichthyes > Carcharhiniformes > Scyliorhinidae > Scyliorhinus > Scyliorhinus torazame. The sequence goes on from NC_092725.1 coordinate 141,256,789, forward strand.
TTACAGTGCAGAAGGTGACCATTCGGCCCATCGAGTCTGTACCCTACGCAAGCCCACACCTCCACCCTATCCCCATAACCCAGTAACCCCACCCAACACTAAGGGCAATTTTGGACACTAAGGGCAATTTATCATGGCCAATCCACCTAACCTGCACATCTTTGGACTGTGGGAGGAAACTGGAGCACCCAGAGGAAACCCACGCAGACACGGGGAGAACGTGCAGACTCCACACAGACAGTGACCCAAGCCGGAATCGAACCTGGGACCCTGGAGCTGTGAAGCAATTGTGCTAACCACTGTGCTACTGTGCTGCCCTGTCCTCTCCCACCTTCGGCCACTCCAGTCGCTCCAGAAACTCCCTCATCTCCGACTCAACCTCTGGTGGCTCCGACTTATACAAACCCCTATAAAAGTCCTCAAACGCCCTATTCAACTGCTCCAGCATCAACACTCCTCCCATTCCATCCCTAATCCGCATGATCTCCGTCACCATTGCCTGCCAATGGAGCTGGCCCACCAGTAATAGGCTGGCCTTCTCACCATACTCATACGCCACCTGCCAAACTGCCCTCCCCGTAGACAGGAGATCAAACTTCGACTGTCCTTCCTCCTTCCCAATAGCCCTGGCTCCGGATCCACTGCATATCTTTCATCAGCCTCCAAAATCCCCTCTATCAGCCGCTGCCTCTCATCCCCCACCTCCCTATAGACCTTCGCCTTGAATGAGATGACCTCTCCCCTCACTACTGCCTTCAATGTCACCCAAACCACCCACGACGAGACGTCCCCATTTTGGTTAAACTCCACATGCAACTCAATCACCTTCCCCGTCTTGATGCAAAAATTCGGGCCTGCCAACAAGCCCACATTCAGCCTCCACGGCGGTCTCTGGGCCGGACCCTTCTCCAAGACCACATCCACCCAGTGCAGAGCATGGTCTGATATCACGACCACCGAAAACTGTCTTCTTCACCCCAGCCAGCAGCGCCTTCGTAACCACAAAAACGTCGATCCTCACGTACACCTTATGGACCGGTGAGAAGAACGAACACTCCCTATCCCGTGGGTGCAGAGCTCTCCACAGATCCGCACCTCCCATCCCCATCATAAATCTGGCTAACACCTTTGATCCCCCTACCCCCAACCCCCCAAAGGGGCCAGCGCAGCCGGGATGTGTCCATCTTCGGGTCCAACACCATATTCCAAGTCCGGTATGGCCGTTAACATCTTCCTCACAAATCATCCCAGTTTGGGGCATACACGCTAACCAACACCACTAACCTCCCTTCCATCGCCTCCCCTCACTATCACGTACCTGCCTCCCTGGTCCACCCCCACCTTCTCCATTGGGAGCCTCACCTGTTTACCCACCAGTATCGCCACCCCCCCGGGCCCCCTGTCAGCATGAAGCCTGAATGGACACTTGGCTGAGGAAGGGTCCATTCTCCCGCTCCCCTCCCTTTGTGCAGTAGAGGAAAGCCTTGACCATACACACAAATGCACAAACCCAACAGGTGTACACCATCTTTAACCAATCGTGAACTGTGTACCCAAGATTCTTTTGCACTTCTAACGTTATCTTGAAGGTAGGACATCATTTTAAAAGGTTTTACACTGATAAGCATTCATGAAATGCAAAAGCATTACAAGCAGGAACCTGCCACTGGCCAGAATAATATCCGGCATATTGCAAAGACCCTGCTGATTTTATCATTTGCGACTCCATCCACCATCAAGAAATCAAAATCTTTGGGCGACACGTGGCGCAGTGGTTAGCACTGGGACTACGGCGCTGAGAACCCGGGTTCGAATCCCAGCCCCGGGTTTCTGTCCGTGTGGAGTTTGCACATTCTCCCCATGTCTGCGTGGGTTTCACCCCCCCAACCCAAAGATGTGCTGGTTCGGTGGATTGGCTGCGCTAAATTGCCCCTCAACTGGAAAAAAAAAATGGGTACTTAAAAATTTAAGAAAAAAGAAATCGAAACTTTGCATCCTTCCAGAGAGTCACTGGAAATTCAAAGATCTTTTTAAAAGTTATTAGTCTCTATTCCATGTGTAAGACCACACATGGAATACTGTGTACAGTTCTGGTCACCCTATTATAGGAAGGAAATTGTTAAACTATAAAGAGTGCGGGCAGGATTTACTGGGATGCTACTGGGACTTGATGGTTTGAGTTGTAAGGAGAGGCTGGATGACTGGGACTTTTTTCCCTGGAGCATAGGATTCTTTGGGGTGATCTTATAGAGGTCTATAAAATAATGAGGGGCATAGATAAGGGAGATCGTCAACATCTTTTCCTTGAGTCTAAAACTCAAGGGCATAGGTTTACGGTAAGAGGGGAGAGATACAAAAGGGTCCAGAGGGGCAATTATTTCACACAGAGGGTGGTGAGTGTCTGGAACGAGCTGCCAGAGGCAGTGGTAGAGGCGGGTACAATGTTGCCTTTTAAAAAGTATTCAGACAGTTATATGGGAAAGATGGATATAGAGGGTTATGGGCCAAATGCGGGCAATTGGGACTTGATGCACTATCAATTATGACGAGACGAGAGTAGAGAGTAATCGAGGCTTTATTACACAGAGATGTGTGGCCTCCCGCAGCTGCTGCCGAAATGGTTGCTGTTCGGAGAGCACACACATTTATACTCCGCCTACTGGGCGGAGCCAGCAGGCAGGGATCTACCCCTGTACCTGTAGTACAGGGGCCTTACCGTAATACCCTCGTATGCAGTATATACAATACAACAGTGGTGACTACCACATTCACCCCCTGTTAAAAAAGTGTCCAGCGGGGGTGGTGGAAAACTATTTACATACAGGTGTTTAACATTTTAAGGAAAAGTTTACAAATTCAGGCGATCGGGCGCCTTGATCCGTCGTTGCGAGTGCCGCAGTTCAGCTGGCGATTCAGGCGTCGGTTCGGTCTTCGGTGACTCCGGGAGCGTGTCAACCTCATCTTCATCCCCGGGTGGGACCAAGGGGAGGACGGATCGTCCTGGAGCGGGGGCTGTGGTGGGGTGCGCCGGGGGAGGGAGGGTGGCGCCGGGACAGGGGGGGGGGGGGGACCCAGCTGGTGCCAGGTCCCTGAGGGAGACTATGTCTTGGCGGCCGTCGGGGTATGCTACATGGGCGCACTGCGGGTTCGCGTGGAGTAGCTGTACCCTCTCAACCAACGGGTCCGCCTTGTGGAGCCGCACGTGCTTGCGGAGGAGAACGGGTCCTGGAGCTGCCAGCCACATTGGGAGCGAAACCCCGGAGGTGGACATCCTGGGGAAGGCAAAGAGACGTTCATGGGGAGTTTCGTTAGTCGCGGTGCAAAGGAGCGACCGAATGGAGTGAAAGGCGTCGGGGAGGACCTCCTGCCAGCAGGGGGCCGGGAGATTTCTGGACCGTAGGGCCAGCTGGACGGCCTTCCAGACCGTCCCATTCTCCCGCTCCACCTGCCCATTTCCCCGGGGGTTGTAGCTGGTCGTCCTGCTCGAGGCAATGCCCCTGTTGAGCAGGTACTGGCGCAGCTCCTCGCTCATAAATGAGGATCCTTGGTCACTGTGGACGTAGGCGGGGAAACCGAACAGAGCGAAGATGGTGTTGAGGGCTTTGATGATGGTGGCAGGCTTCATACGGGGCATGGGGCGGCGAAGGGGAATCTTGAATATTCGTCGACCCCATTAAGAAAGTACGTGTTTTGGTCGGTGGAGGGGAGGGGCCCTTTGAAGTCCACGCTGAGGCGCTCAAAGGGGCGGGAGGCCTTCACCACGGCCTGGCCGGTAGAAGTGCGGTTTACACTCCGCGCAGACCTGGCAGTCTCTGGTGATTGCCCTGACTTCCTCGATGGAGTAGGGCAGATTGCGGGCCTTAATGATGTGATAAAAGCGGGTGACCCCTGGGTGATAGAGATCATCGTGCAGGGTCCGGAGTCGGTCCACTTGTACGATGGCACAAGTACCTCGGGACAGGGCATCGGGCGGCTCGTTGAGCTTACCGGACCGATACAAAATCTCGTAATTGTAGGTGGAGAGCTCGATCCTCCACCTCAAGATCTTATCATTTTTGATCTTACCCAGCTGTGTGTTGTTGAACATGAAGGCAAGCGACCGTCGGTCAGTGAGGAAAGTGAATCTCCTGCCGGCCAGGTAATGCCTCCAATGTCGCACAGCTTCAACGATAGCTTGGGCCTCCTTTTCGACGGAGGAGTACCGAATTTCGGATGCATGGAGGGTGCGGGACAAAATGCCACGGGCCTGCCTGCCTGGTTGAGGGCGGCGGCTAGAACGACATCTGATGCATCGCTCTCGACTTGGAAGGGGAGTGTCTCGTCGACTGCGTGCATTGCCTGCGTGCCTTGGCGATGTCGGCCTTGATATGGTTGAAGGCCTGGTGAGCCTTGGCTGTTAGCGGGAAAACGGTGGGGTGAATGAGTGGGCGGGCCTTGTCCGCATAGTTAGGGACCCACTGGGCGTAGTATGAGAAGAAGCCCAGGCATCGTTTGAGGGCCTTGGGGCAGTGGGGAAGGGGGCGTTCCATGAGGGGGCGCATGCGATCGGGGTCAGGCCCTAGCACTCCATTCTGGACCACATAGCCGAGGATGGCTAATCGGTTGGTGCTGAACACGCACTTCTCCTTGTTGTAGGTTAGGTTGAGGAGTTTAGCAGTGTGGAGAAATTTGGAAAGGTTAGTGTCGTGGTCCTGCTGGTCGTGGCCGCAGATGGTGACATTATCCAGGTACGCGAAGGTGGCCCGCAGTCTGTACCGGTCAACCACTCGGTCCATCTCCCGTTGGAAGACCGAGACCCCGTTAGTGACGCCGAAGGGAACCCTAAGGAAATGGTAAAGGCGGCCGTCCGCTTCAAACGCGGTGTACGGGCGGTCCGCCTTGCGAATGGGGAGCTGGTGGTAGGCAGATTTCTGGTCCACTGTCGAGAAGACCTGGTACTGTGCAATCTGATTGACCATCATATGCGTGGGAGGGGGTGCGCGTCGAGCTGCATGTACCGATTGATGGTCTGACTGTAGTCAACGACCATCCTGTTTTTCTCCCCAGTTTTCACAACTACCACTTGGGCTCTCCAGAGGCTGTTGCTGGCCTCGATGATGCCTTCCCGAAGCAGCCTCTGGACCTCAGACCTGATGAAGGTCCAGTCCTGGGCACTGTGCCGTCTGCTCCTGGTGGCGACGGGTTTGCAATCCGGGGTGAGGTTTGCAAACAGAGAAGGCGGGTCGACCTTAAGGGTCGTGAGGCCGCATACAGGAAGGGGTGGTAGGGGCCCGCCAAATTTCAGGGTTAGGCTCTGGAGGTTGCACTGGAAGTCCAGGCCGAGTATCAGGGCAGCACAGAGGTCGGGGAGGACGTAGAGCAGGAAGCCGCTGAACTCTACGCCCTGGACGGTGAGGGTGGCGGTGCAGTACCCCCGGATCGCCACGGAGTGGGACCCGGAGGCCAGGGAGATTTTCTGGTTAATGGGGTATACCGTGAGGGAGCAGCGCCTTACCGTATCGGGGTGGATGAAGCTCTCAGTGCTCCCGGAGTCCAGAAGGCAGGATATCTTGTGCCCGTCGACGTTCACTGTCGTCGACGCTGTCGCGAGGTTGTGCGGTCGGGACTGGTCGACAGTGATGGAGGCGAGACGTGGCTGGTCGGCGGCGGTTGCAGGCGATGAGCGGCCCGATGAGGTGACCGACGAGCAGGGGTCCTGAGGCGGGGAAGATGGCGGCGCCCACGGTCCGCATGTGTCCTGAGGCAGGCAAGATGGCGGCGCCACAGGCCGCACGTGTTGTGAGGCAAGCAAGATGGCGGCGCCCACGGGCCACACGTGGTCTGAGGCGA